>NW_022995380.1:10930245-11602616 GCF_004354385.1 Drosophila innubila
TAATCACTGATGCCAAATATTATTCGGATAAACGGCCAAAGAAAACAGGGAAAACATTTTTTCGTTAGAGTTTAGTAAGAATGTAAAAATTTTTTTTAGGAGTGAGGAGCTGAAGACCTCCTTTTTTTTAAATTGAACACCTTTATTTTATCTAATTTCAAATGTTCCTTGAAAATCTTTATGTATTGCTAATTAAATGCTGAATAAAATTCACAATTGAATTGTTCGCCGTTCATTTTCAGATACAGTGTAAGCAGTGCTAACAACGCCTGAGAAAAATGACTCTGGTCACACCGACAGCTAGCTTCGCAGCACTTATAGAGTGTGTACACACTGGCCACTATTAAATTATAAGAAACCAACACGACGTCGAAAGTTTCCGTATATTAATTAAATTTTATACGCCAAATTACAGACGAAAAAACTCAATTGAACGAATATTCCAACTTGCAATCGCTCAATTATGCGTGTGACACAATGTCAAATCGAAAACACGTTAAATAAATGAATCGCGGGTGTACACTCATTCCATTGTCCATAATTTATACACGAATTTTGCAACAACAAAAAAAAAAATGAAGCGAATCGAAGATTAAAGAGCAATCAAAGTTGACATAACTGCAAACACATACAATCGTATATATGCAAAAGTAAATTATCGAACAGCGGGAGCAGCAACACGCAAACAAGAGAAGAAAACAAAAAAACGTAATTTTGGCAACGAAAGTTGTGTGCCCAAAACTGACACGAAACGCGCCCCATTGGAAAACTGCAAGAGGAGTGGCATTTGCAACAAAGTGGGAGGCAAAGGCGTTGGCGTTAGCATTGGTGCATTTGTTGAGATTGAGATAATTGCCCAATACGACTCAAATGCAAAAGAGGTAAATTCCATCAACCTGTAGATGAACATTTATATATAAATATGTATTTACATACATACATGTATGTGATTAAAGTGCTAACTAATTAAGCCAATACCTTTCGTGTCTTTTTTGTTTTACTTTTCATTGCTTATGAAACTTTATTGATATTAACTTTGGAGCTTTCATATCGGCCTGATGCTGCATCTCTCGTCTCTCTCTGATCATTCCAACAGTTGCCAGTCGTCATTAAGTTGATTTGTTGTTGCTGCTGTGATTTAATTTAACTCGCTCTCGCAGTCGGTTCGCTTTTGAGCTTAGCTTCCGTTCCGCTTTGTTTCGTTAGCGTTTGGCGTCTTTACTCAATTTTCAGTTCAGTTTCCCATGCGCGTTGGTATCCCCTTTGTTTTTATCACCTCTCTGTTTATCTTATTTTCATTATAACTCTTTCAAATTGTCAATTCTCTTTTTTTTTCTCTTCTCGCTTTTTGAAATACCGCTTTTTAGTTTTGTATTTGGCTTTCATTTTTCATACATAAACACATCTGTGAGTAAATATGTTTGTGTTAAATACATTATATTATTGCCTTTGGTTGTTTTTGCTTTGACAGCCGTGACCTACGACTCTTCTAGTCACTAATTAGCGATAATTACTTAAAGTTTACGCATACATACATATGTACATAAGTATTTGTTCATTTATACATTGTATAATCTGGAATTTTATGACTAATAATATGACTACATATTTGATTTCATATAATATCGTGTAACATGGTAACAATTACAAACAGTTAATCAAGAAAGTGCCTTGACAAAATCAAAAATTTACACGTTTTCATTTGTAAAAAAAGTATATTTTTTAATGGGTTTTTATATTATTTTTGACTTTATTATTCTTGTCTTTGATTCTTAGAACAATTAAAAAAATGTTCATAGCGTTTAACTATTTAAAAAAATAAATATGTGAACTTAAATGTATGTATCTTTTTAAAGGAAACTCAAGTTTAATAGATTCAGTTTTAGTTCATTCTTTTATAGTATCTTAATCTGTGTAAGTGGGTGTGTGCCCAATCGAACGTAACAACAGATGTTAAGTCCCAAATTTAGGGAGTGCTCAAAATATCTACAGTTACAGTTTTACTTTCCAAGGGTCCGATTTAAAGATTCCCAGAAAAAGCAAATTTGTACTTATCACTGTATCTATTATTGTATTAGGGATATCCCTAGTTTTCTTTTAATTTGAGCCTTTGTCCCTATTCGCAGTCATGCTGTCTGGCGAATCCTCCGGCGCACAGGAAGTGAGTCAAAGCGGTGAGTTTCTCCTTCCGCCCTCCGCCCGCCCCATTACCACCTCATGAAAGTGCAGCGTTATTGCTTGCCTAACCTAAGAAAATGATTCATCAGGGCTGCCACAATGCCATATTTAATGTACATTTCACCTGCCTGAAGTGGTAACTGTAACATATGTATGCATACATATAAACATTCAAATACATATTTTCATGTTTTTATGTATTGTCATATTCAGCCTACCCTTAGCTCCAACTATAACATAATCCTTTCGCTCTGCGCCTGCGCGTTGGAAATGCTTGACTTTCTGTGCTTTTGAGAGTTTCCTTAGGGTTGCCTTGCAGCTGATCAGGTGTATTGATGAATATAGCTTCAAATTATGCACGTCTCAGTATAATTTTGTAAAAAATATTTTTAACTCATTTTTGTTTTGATTTAAAAGATCCAGAAAACAATTTCGCTTCGATTCTTAGATTTATTTGAAATTTATTTGGAATTCCATTAATTATTTTATTATTATTGCATTTCAGATACTATTGCATGTCTGGATTATTATTTATCCCGTTTTCCATTCGCATTTGTTAGGAATTTCTAGTTTTAATTTGATATTTAATCAAATAATGTTAGTACTAACACATTGTTCTCTCTCGATCTTGTGATTGCGGCACGTTTCGTAGCGCTTATCAGACAGTCTGACGGTGTGTCATCATTCGGTATTACTATACTCTTGCTCTGCTCTAGTTTTGTTGCATTCCCACAGCGTGAGCAAACGGTAGCGCTCTCTCACTCTCTCCCAGCGGAGATATTAGTCGGCACTTATGCTTTTTATGTTGGTCAACTTATGCGACTGGAAGTCGTTGAATGAGAGAGGCATAGTCTCGGTCGACGCTGGCGTCGCTGCCTCTGCCTCTGCCAGTGTTGCTGTTGTAGCTGCACGACAAAGGAACATGGAGCGAGAGCGAGCCCCTCGATGAGTTACAAAGCAACGGCACACATCGACGGTTGCTCGTCCGCCCGTTCGTTGGGTTCGTCTGTTCGTTCGTTCGTTCGTTCATTCGTTCGGTCATTCGTTGCTTTTTGTTCTTTTTGCTTAGTTAAAGAAAGCAGTAACAAATAAATTGTTAATTAATTGTAAAAGAGTGGAATAAAGATAGTATTCGATTTTTCTCATTGATAAATCAATAAGTGTATACAGTTTACAAAATCGCGCGCTCCGATATATTCACCACTCTCTCAATCTCTCGCAACCCCCAACCCTAATCTAACGATTTGCTCTCTCTCCCACACGCTCTCACTCTCTCTCTGCCAATCGACTTGTCGTGAATCTCGTTTCCAGTGCGTAGTGCAGTTCAAGATAAATTTTATCTAAGGCAAATGCCAAAGAAATTCGTGTGGCAAATCAATGTACTTACAAGTGTTTCAACTTTTCTTGGTGACCAATAATTTTATAAATACATGTGTAAAATCGACATAAAATATCGCATAGTTCTACTAAGTTGTGTTGGCAATTTATCGATTGAAAGGCGTATAGAAATATCACAAAGGCCAAGTGCATTGCAATCTGTTATCAATAAAGGAATTTATTTATACTTGCGATATATATGCATATTTTTACCGTAAGTCTATCTACAGCTGCAGCTGCTACTACCGCTTATTAATCTGTAGCTTAAAATAAGCATTAAAGTATAACTTTGTGCTACGTTTGAGTTGAGTTTGTTTTGAAAAATCGATTTTTCTCATTTTGATTATATATATACATGCGCGCTCTCTTTAGCACTCTCTTGCCTCTCTCATTATATACTCCCCCACTCTATCTCTCTCGTTGTGTTTGGCCAGCTGTTTTTGGGGTTCAGTGAGGCTTGTAACATCCTTGGCAATTTTTCCAACCTGTTAATATGATTATCTCAATCCGAAGTCTTTCCTTACTTTATACAGACTTCATTTAGAAACAAACAACCTAATTACCAAACTGCTTTTAATGACAAATAGAATTATACATATATTCGTAAAGAATTCGTTGCTAAATATGGGCGCACTTCTCGGCAAAAAAAAACAACATCAACAACAAATATAATTGAATAGAGAAATAAATTTCATTATTCATTGCTTGCCAAAGGCGAATGTTAAGTGTTCATACTTGAATATACGGGCCATATATTAACCGACGAAGGCGTCATCGTTATCGTCGCCCACACGCCAAGTTATAGGTAGAAAGACAATAATAATAATAACTCTGGCTCGCTTCCTCAGGCGAATCAACATTCACTCAATCGTGCAGATAGTTTACAGGTACTCGTAATTTTACTCGAAAAATAGGCCAAGATGAATCTGTTTATGCATAGAAAACTCTAGGTTATTATATTATCATTGTTGGCATTACAAATAGTGCTCGTTATATGTCATGTCACCTGTTAAGCATGGAACATCAGAGATTAATAGGGGACTGTGTTTTCCAGTAAAAAACAAATGTGTATTGTTGTTTGTCGCCAAGAATAATGTGAACACATTTATCCATTTGGGTCAAAAGTGTGTGAATCAAATAGTCGAACAGATAGTAAAACAGCAGAACACTCTACCAATATCAAGAGCACCCCAAAAAGCACTGGAAACCAGTCTGACACTCAGTAGGCGATCCATAGGCTCCCATGGTCTTGAGTTGTTTGTCTGGCACTCGTAAGATACATATATAGATGAATGGAAATTGGGTCATTTGCTTAGTGCTTCCCTTTGAATACTTATACAGTTTAGGGTATGGTTGATTTATTGGAGGATTTTTGTAGTTGATTTATCAAATCGCTTTTCAAGTATGCTGTCCATTCCGGGGACCAGTTTATTTTTGTATATTTTACTTTCCCAGTATGATTCGTTGTTGCGATCCATTGTTTTCCGAGACATGTGAATCAAAAAGCATTTTCAGCTGCTTTACAATCCAATAAATAATCATTATGCATCTGATTTAAAGATGACATTCGATTGTATTACATAAACACGAAACCAGATACATTCAGAAATAATAAAAAATAAACAGATATTGCTAAGATACTTTTGTATATTTGTTCATTGAATATTATCTGAATGCATAGGTAGACTGATTTTCAAGTTTATTCATGCTTACATATATTTTTTTTTATTATTTTTCTTTTGCAATATGATTCACCAATTCTGTTATTTGAATAACTGTATTCCATGTTGTATTTTTACTAATGCGTAATTCAATACTCTGCATTCGCTGTAAATAAGAACGTTCTCTGAAGCGAAGAGCGAATACATACATAAATTTACCTTACTCATAATACTTGTGTATGTATCGTTGTACATTATGTATACATAATTATTATTCTGTAATGACAAACTAGCAATCGATCGATCGTTTCCGTTCCAGATGATTTATTCTTTTTATACCTAATGCTCGTTCCAGTAATTCTAAACGATCATAAGAAAATATTTGCTTATCGGAGTAACTGCCTGTAAAATGAGAACATAAACTTTGTAAGGAATAGAATAATTCGCTTCTTTAAATTTGACTCGACTTTATGAATAGCCATTTAGGATATGATTAAGCTTAACAAGGCGGAAATACGTGAGTTTCAGTTTGTTGCTGTCGAAGTCATCGATTGGCAGTTGAAGGTCGACAACGACCTACATACGCAGTTTCTTTGTATCTACCCGTACACACTTTTATTGTTTTTTTTTTCTTTTTTTTTTATCTGTGGTTGTTTTTGCATCTGGGCGCTGCGTGTTCAAGTGCTTAATTCAGCTTTGAAAAGAAACCTCAGGCAACGGTTAACTGGTTCGATTGACGCCCTGATATAATATCCTGCCCACCCAACTATTTATAGAATCTTTTGTTAGTTTGCTCTTAGTTCGACTTTCTTTGTATAAACCCCGTACACATTAAATCGTTGATGTGGCTAGATTGATTTTTATTTAAAATAGTAAAGAAAAATATTTAATTAGTTTTAATTTCTTTGTCGAGCTCAGTTATTTCTTAATATATATCTCAGACATGACATTATCACTCATATTTTTTGGTACAATTTTGACCACACGCTATTTTCTCTTGCTTCTCCTATCGCAGCAAAACAATCAAGGATTTTTTTCGTGTATAGTTTTTTATAATTTCAGCTTCTTAAAAAATTAAGCACTTGTTGCCGCTGTTCATTGGACTTCCCAAGGCACAACCGAATTCACGTCCAAATTCCTCCGAATTGCTCAGCGGTCCATTGACATCCCAGCGTTGTGGAGTGTGTTGCATGAGGGGCATGCCTTCTGGGGGAGATTCCTCGCCAGGCTTAGCCCAGCAATGGGTTTGAGCAAAATAAATGAAGAATAGCTGTGTGTTGGTAAAGTTTAGCTCGGGCAGCGTTTCTCGCGATAGCAGTGTCGTCATTTTATGATCCTGTTGCTCCAACCAGTTGAGATACGCTTTGAATGCTACATTCAGAGCTCCGCCCTCGGCAATGATCTCCCTTAGACGCGTTGCATTGCGAAACTCGCTGGGATCATCGGCGAGATAATTACTGTACTGGGCACGTTGACACTCGCTGACATTCTTGTAGTTTTCAATCGTCTGTTCGGACCAAGTTGCCGTCGCCTGGGGATGTTTGTTCCATCCGTCGTTATCAAATGCCATAAGGAGGGCACTGGCCAAGCGATGTCCAAGGAGTGCGTATTTCAATGCCTTTGGATAGAAATAGTTGTAGTAGGGAGTCTGGAGTAGTCCCCAACCCACGAGAACAGTCTGTTTGCGAGGCACGAGAGCGGCTCTCACTTCGAAAGCATCTAAGCCAGCTACAGCGGATTGTCCGAAGTCATTACCCCTCAGGGAGTTGAACTGCTCCCGAGCATTGAATTTGAGTGTGATCTCCAGCTTACGCCAATAGTCGTCGTTATTCTGAAAGTGCAGCTCGGAGAGATCAATACCCTGGTAGTTTGGAAATTCAGTGTGATATTCCCCCAATCTAATTCTTGCCGCACGACGATCGTTCTCGTTGAGCCACTCGACCCTGAGCAGCTCATCAAAGGCCTTGACTAGGTCTTTGAACACCTCCTCGATGTCATGTTGGGCATCATATTGGTGGACTTTCCGTTGATACATGTCTCCCAGCACCTGGGGGAAGAGACGCTGCATCACATGAACACATTGGCGAGGTCGAAGCATTGCATGCTCCTCCGGCGGCTGATTTAGCTGCAACAATGCCAGATAGAGTATATAACCGGATATAGTATAATGATTGTTCGCCTTAGCCGTGCGAACCACATGCTCCAGATAGTTCTGTGAGCGCACATAGACGTAATCCACATAGTTCATCTCTAGAATGCCCTCCACGAAGGACTTAAAGTCGAGGGAATTGCCCAACTTGCTGGTCAGCTCGGTTAAGGTCATTCTTGGATAGAAGGAGCTGCCACCAGGCTGCTGACGCAATCGATCCTGTCCAGTGCGTGAACGTCCGGGATATACAGGTGGTTGTGCGGACTCCTGTTGCTGATCTGTAGCTGGCAAGCTTTGATGTTCTCTCATGCGTTTGCAGAGCTCAAACTCAAAGCGTATCAAGTCGCCGGCAAAGCGAGCTGCCTCTCCAGTTTCCATTTCAAACCAATCGTTCATATTGTCCGCCACCTGCTGCTGCAGTTGCTCAAAGACATCCTCATGAAAGTTCGCCTGCTGGGTGGCCAAGGCATTGCAATGCTCCACGGGAATGATGGTTAATCTAGGTTCTCCCAGGTAGATACTGTTGCCCCTCATCTGCTGCAGATTGAGATCCACACTTAACCCGATTAATATATCCAGTCCGTAGTTCCTTCGAAGATTTGCCAGCGTTTGCAGCCAAGAAACATTGGGCTGATAATTTGATTTGGGCACATTCCGCAGTCCACCGTTCTCCTGAAGTATCTTCATCAAAAATTGACGGCGCTCCTCGGCATTTGCCTCCACAGCGACGCAGGTGTCGTAGAAGCTGCACACCTTTCTCACATTCGCAGCACCTGTTGCACTGTACTCATTGGGATGATTCGGCGGTGGCAGGGGCAACTTCAGCAAATTCAGCAGCTGGTCCACAATGCCAGATTCCACCAGCTGTTGAACTGTGCCGAGTTCCCCCTCACGCAGCTGTCGAGTATGGAATCCTGCCCAGTTGCCACATGCATACTCATAAAAGTCCATACAGGGATCGACGCTGAGATTCATATATTTTGACATATCCCTCGATATGATCTGGCGTGCTCTGTGTTCATCCCGGCTCACAACGTTTTTGTGAATGTTGTTCTGATTCTGATTCGGATTTTGGTTATGGTGCTGGCGGTGACCTTGTGGCATACTCCCTGACGGCGTGCGATTCATGTTGTTATACCGATTACCTGCTCCCCAAGTCTCCAACGCGAAGTGGAACAGGGACAGGAGCAAAAATAAAATTCGAACAACTCGTGTAGTTTTCATCTGTGCGGTAAGATTGAAACTGAAACTGAGCTGAATTGAGGAATGATGTTGATAAGCTTCGCTTAGACGTGCCATTTTACGCTCATGAACTTGATAAACTGGGTCAAGTGTGCGCTCGGTCCACGTCCCTGGCGTTATCACCAAGACTTCCTCTCTCTCTCGCACTCCCTCTCTCTTCATCTGTTCCTCTATCTGTGAAAAGAGAAGTAAACAAACTTAACCTCGCACGTTTGCCACTGTCGCCATCAATTTGTCGAGAACATTTTTTTTTCATTATTCGTTTATAGGTAAAAACTAGAGATGGACGCGTGAGTCAACTTAAGAAATTAGGAACATTTAGGTCCAAAATAAGTGAAAAAATTGTCATTTTAAGTTAAAGATATTATATCTCGACTGTTAAAAACTTTTTCCAATCAAATATTTGATTAAAAATCTATTTAAATATGACAAGATCAATTCAAAATTCACAATCTTACAATCCATAAGTTTTCTCTTATCGACGCATTTTTATTGGCTTTAAAACGAACATACATTCTCGCAGCACTTATAATTTTCGTCTAAAAATATTAATTACATTTCTATTATTCTTTACTAAATAATATTTAATTTTTTTTAATCAAGAAATTTGTAAAATATAGTAAAAGTTTGCATCAACATTGGTTCAAGTGAACAAGTCAAATGTCGAAACTAATATCGATAGCTTAATTTAAGTGCTTCAATAGATAAAACATTTCTCTGCGGGGTTCATAGGCGTGCCTGCAGGGCAATGGAATTCGCGAGCGAAATCGGGCAGATTACGGAGCGGTCCATTTACCAGGAGGCGAGTCCAGCTGTGACGCTGTCGGACGCTGTAGGTGAGAACTGGCCTAGGATCCGGCTCCTCGTTCTCGGGATGTTCCCTCGGATCGCAGTGTTGCTGGGCAAAGGCTAAGAAAAACAGCGCTGTATTGGAATAGTTGAGACCTGGGAGAGTCTCTTTTGTTAATCGGGTGAAGTCATTGTTCGGTTCTTGGAATCCCAACCAGGTGAGGTAGGCATGGAAGGCGACATTCAGTCCGGCACTGCGGCCTATCAGTTCATCCGTGGCGCTTTGATTGCTTTGCAGGTACTCCTCCACGTGGCGGGAGAAGCATTCACTGCGATTGCGATACCTCCATGCTGTGAGTCCATCCCAGTTGTCGTGCTCCCGTAATCCCACAGACCAATGCATCTCATCGAAGGCTTTAACCATCTGCCTGGCCATAGTTGTTCCCAATGTGGCATACTTCAGAGCATTCCCATAGTGCTCATCGTAGGCGGGAGGTTGTAGGAGACCCCATCCCAGCTCCAGACGATTTTGGACTGGCCGATAAAGCACTCGAGTCTCGTAGGCCTCCACGGGATCAGATGGCGCTGGCACGTTCTCCTCGTAGAGTCGATTCAATTGCTTTGACTGCACCTCACCCAGTAGCTGGCGAAGATTATGCCAGTATTTGTTGCGCTCCAGTTGCAGCCTCAGCACGAGAGGCTTCTCATAGACAGGCAGCGTGTAGTTAAGATTGCTGAGCTTCTGGTGAGCTATGCGTCGGCTTCCCTCCTCCAGCCACTCGGCGGTTACACTGTGCTTCAGCGAATCCTTCAGCTTTTCAAACAATTGATACAGTTGCTGCCTGACCTCAACACTCGCATATTGCCGATCATAGAGTTCCCCTATTGCCGACGGAAACAGTCGCTTCACGCTTTCCAAACAGTGAGCTGGCCTTTTTCCCGGATTATCATCGAGGGGAAACGTGAGTGAGGCCACAGCACGGTACATTATATAGTTGGCCAGCTGACTGACATTGTGGGCATCCATGGTGAGCTTTAGTTGTCGATAATAATCCGGGGCAGCCATGTAGACGGGTCTGAAAACGTTCTGGCCGAAGCTGGTGGTAACATATGTTTCAAATTCCATTCCAAACATCTTTCCCCATTCGGCTAAGGACTTTCGGGTATTGTTAACCTTGTATAGATTCAGTTCAGCATCCCAGGGAGCCAGGTCATGCATCCCTCCACAGAGTTCATGCTCAAAGCTGACAATGTCGGCGGCTAAGCGATCTGATTCGTCATTTCCCATGGCTAGCCAAGTCTTCAGTTGAGCTGCCACCAATTGCTCGATGACTGCGTAGGCCTCATCTCGTATATCCAATCTTCGCTGGGTGCAGAGTTCTCTGGGTATCAGAGTAGTTGGCTCAGTTAGGTAGATGCTGTTCTCCTGAACATTCTCATAGTTGTAGCCAATTCTCAGTCCGATAAGAATCTCCATGCCATAATATTTCCTAAGTCTACCTAGGACCTGCAACCAATCGTAGTCATGATGATAGACTGCCCAATTGGAGCCAGGCACGGCCGGAAATCCCCCATTCTGTTGAATGAATTCGCTGAGGAACTGCTGCTGTTGTTGATTCTGCCGAGACTGTGCTCCGAGGCAGGACTTGTAGAACTCCTTGGCCTGACGTGCCACTGGACTATTCTTGGCATGGGCTATCTCATCCAAGAGTCGCAACAGATCCTTATCGATCTGATGCTCCAGCTTCGATTGTGGCGATGACTTTCCTTTCCAATTGCCACATGCAAACTCATAGAAATCCGTGCAGGGATCAATGCTTTGATTCATCTGACGACGTATCTCTTGTGATTTGCTTTGACGCACTGTCTCCTCCGTTTGGAAGACACGCTGAAAGGTTTCGCCATCGCCACAGACCTGAAGAAGTCCCCCAAACAACAGGATGAACAGCGACAAAGCTCTATTCCAGCTTAACTCTGACATGCTACAGAATCGTTAGATCGCTGCAAACTGTCCAAGAGCTTGATTCTAACAGAGCAGCCTCAAAAGGCGCTGATAAGGCCGCAGTTCATCTCGGGTTATCGACTGAGAGTGAGAGAAACAGAGAAAAAATCGGAGGAAGAGAGCGAGCTAATTACAGATTATATTGTAACTTTCTAGAAGCGAACTGAGTTCTGTCTATCTCTCCCTCACGTAAGATTGGAGAAGTGCTTCAAAGAAGTGCAAAGAGTGTGCTTTATTCGATTCGATACTCATATTCATATCTGCAGTGCTTAAATGGCTTGCGATTTGATTAACCTATTCAAAAGAGATGACACTTGAAGCGAGCGTTGAGCTTGTCGCTTCCCGAGCAGCTAAAGGCGTTTACAAACTGTTCCGAATTGGAGAGAGCTGTATTCACTCTTAGCTGTTCGGGCAGCTCGTCAAAGATCTCCACGGTGTCCGGGTAGTCGGTGCAGTAAAGCTGAGCGTAGGCCAGAAAGAAGAGTTGATTGTGCGAATAATCGAGCAGGGGAAGGCGTTCACTTTGGTAGCTAGTCGATGTTACCGGAGAATTTTTCAACCACTTGGTGTAGGCCCGATATGCGATGCTTAGAGCTCCATTATCGGCAACAATTCGACTGAGGAGTCCCTTGTCCTGGACTGGTTTCTCCCGGAACTGCACAAAGACCGCATACTGCTCTTGGAAGCACTGGGCACGTCTGGAGAAGGAATTTTCAGAAGTTGTATCCCACCAGCTGTTTTTGTAGCCATGGCGATCAAAGCGGCGTCCCACATCGTCAAAGCCATGAAGCATCTGGCGAGCCAGGAGAACGCCCAGAGTGCCGTACTTGAGGGCATTGGGATAGGCGGGATCCCAGAAGAAACGTGCCTGCAGAAAGGTGATCGGTATCTGCATCTTGTTGGTCTTTAGTTCATAGTGGGGCAACTTGAACACCTTGTCGGTTAGTTGTGGTTCCTGCATGTACTTATCTAGATGTTTCTTTGTGCGCCATTGTAAGACATCCACGAAGTTCTGATAGAATTGATCCATCCGCAAATGGAGGGTTTGAACCTGTCGTATTAATTCCGTCTCGTCGTGATTGCGAAACTGCAGATCCAATGCCTCCAGTTTCCCAATGGCCTTTTGCCTCGTTTCGAGTGTGAGCCAATGAAGATCAGTGGATGCCTGCAGATCCTCGCGGAAGACACGCTTAATATCTGACCAGGTGGATTGCAACTCGTTGATCATCTGCATGTTGTTGTAGTTGCGGTGGAAGAGACTTTCCAGCTGCTTTGGGAAATATTGTCGTACCATTTGGACACACCAGATGCCCGGCTGAACGCCCTGTGGGATACGTGCCTGATCCAGAGTGTCCAATGCTCGCCAGATTGTATAGTTGGCCAGATGCAGTTTGGGCGTCTTGCGGATCACATCCATCAGATTGGATAGATAATCCTCGGGAGTCTCGTACAGCTCCACAACTATGGGACTATTAAAGATCAGTTGAAGATAACGACTGACATCGACGTAGCTGCCATAGGCGGTCTTCATATCGGCTGCGGTGCGTTGCCGTGTTGTCTGCTCCAACGTGAGTGCCGCATTGTGGGGCAATCCCTTGGCCAGCTGTTGCTCAATATATAGAATCTGTGAGGCCACCTCGCTGCACCAATTCTCTGGCTGATCCGGAAAGTAACCTTGCAGTTTCTGGACAATACTGTGTTCGTAACGCTGCCGAGTACCTTCATAGCCTGGATCCAGATATTGACGGCGATGGCCCAGTGGCAACTGTGGAGCACCAATCTTGAGGCGATGCATGTGATCCTCCTTGTAGTCCAGCACAACATCTAGTCCAATCAGAATGTCCACTCCCAAGCGGCTTTTAAGTGAAGCCACCACCTGCAACCAATCGTACTCGTAGTGATACCAGGAAGGCACTCGAATTTCTGGCCACCCGCCGCGAAAGTCCGCCACCTGGAGGAGAGTCGCCAGTGCGGAGCGTGTGTCATTCGCCTGGCTGTAGCAAGAGCTGTAGAAACTCTTGATCACTTGATCGGCACTGCTGTCCGCTCCAGCTGTCGTTGTCTTCAACATGTCGGCGCTTTTGCGTACAAACAACTCTTGAAGTTCTTCCAAGTAGTTGGTCCTCTTGTTGTGCAACCGCGACGGATGCAGGCGTGGCCAGTTGCCACAGGCAAAATTGTAGAAATTATCGCAGGGTTGTAGTTCTCCCTCCGTCATGTAGGCCTTGATGTGAGCTGCTTTGGCCAGACGTAGTATATCCGTAGTGTAGTTGGTCCCATAAGGACGTGAGACAGTGCCGCTCCAGGCGAGGGTCAGACCTGCCAGCAGGCAAGTCAAAGTCAAAAGCTTCATCGCGATATGATTCGTTTGGATGTTGACAGAAAACTAAACTCAAATCGAGCGATGCGTCGATTTTTGACTTTGGGGCGGAGGCTTATCGTCATTGTCATTCAGCGAGTCGACGAATAGCTTAATTAATTAATTATTGTACTCGTATTAACCGTTGCAACGAATTTGCCGCTCTCTATTCCTCTCAATTACTCAGTCTGACCCAATTGTACTCGTATTGACGCTATTCTAATTCTCACTATCACTCTCAATACGTTTATTGCCTTGCTTCTCGCGCACTTGACCCCAACCACAAGGTAGCATTGCACGCCAGTTCTCTATCTCTATCTCTCGCGATCTTACTCAGTCCTCTCTCTATTTCAGCTCTTTAGCGGCGTCCAAGGTTGGACGCGTTTCGTATAGATGAGGGCTTATGTATGTCTACCTAATTAGAATTTGTGTTTTCCTCACTTAAGTTGTTTGTTCCATTTGTATAATTACTAATTCCCTTATTTGAATTTCCTCTTTTTCATTACAGGAAAACCTTTCCCTAAATTTCTACAACACTTTGAATTGCTGGCGTTTTGATTAAAGTAAACTCTGATTGCTTTTCTCAAGTGCCGTGAAAGTGTTGACTAGAAATAGCTGCAATTGTGAAGTTATTCCTTTTCTCAGAAAGTCTATCAAACAATAAGGCAACAAAGGAAACTTCGCGCACGGTAAGGACCTATCAATGATCTTTTTTTTTTTTTTTTCTAAATATCAAAATAAATATAAATTATGTTTAAAGCTGTTTGTGCTGATTGATTGAGGGTAAAAATAATTGGTATACCTATTGTCAAATCAGTTTCAAAAATCTTTGATCTTCTATCAGACATTTCTGCATATCCAGCTTAGCAATGATTCAACTCCAAATATTAATAATTAATAAACTAAATACTTCATACTGAATATAATAAATATATATATAAGAAGAATACACATTATTTGGTCTTTAGGTGAATTACACAACTGAGTTCCATAATACAATTTGTATGATCTGTCAAAGGATTTGCGTTTCCTCTTAGGTTATATCTAATGCAACTGCTTAATTAATACTTGTTTAACCCGTGAGAATTTTAAGGGTTGTAGATCCAAGTCGAGTGTCAAAGCTGACATTATATGTGACGTGATATCCATTCTCATCGTGCGTAAATTCAGCATGCTCCAGGAAGTCAGTTTTTCCGGAGGAGTCGCTTTCATTGTTGGATGATTGAAAATCCGAGGTTCTCAAGCCTGTAATGACTTCTTCGGTTTCCACCTGCGTTTTATTGCACAGTGTGTCCGTTTCATTGCGAATCTTTGAATTTTGTAGAATACTAAAATTTATTTTCAATCAGTTATCAGTTCTTTTTGTATTGTTTTAAAAAACTTACGTGAATTGATAGTATACCCTGGTGGCGGCATGATTGTAACCGATTGAAATCCAAATTACTAAGAAGAAGCACAGATACTGCAAGGTAAAAATCGTATTGACGATCAATTGACAACTTGTTTCGCATTTCTGTAGAGAATACTTACTGTGATAGCTCTGACCATTCTAGTTCGAGTTCTCTGAATGCACTGTTGAATGCATGAGAACTTCCAACAATGTAAGTTTATTTATAAGATACGATTTTTACTGTGGCGATTCCTTATGTGAATGCTGCACACGGGGAAACGAGTTTAACCGGTCTCAAGACATTAATGCAATTGAGAACTTCGAATTCCCACTTCAGAACGTATCTGAGAGTATTGAATGAACGATTCGACAACATTTATTTCATGTGCTCAACGTATAAACGTGTTTCGAGCTCTATTAAAATATTGATATTGAGTTTTAATTCATAATTGCATTCTGTCTGTGGCAATGATGATTGCCAGTAATTGCCAATTTGATTATCGTAGAATTATCTGTGGGGAATTTTCATTTCAGTGGTAATTTTGGAAAACTTTTCACAGAATGTTAAAACCCCTTAAAAATAAACAATATTTATTCAAAAACAACAATTATAATTTGATATCTCTAATGGATTCCGATCTGAATTCAATTAAATAAATATATTTGCAACTAGTGAGTCCCCTTAGATCTCTAAGGGAATGTACTTTATAATCATTTAACATTTCATTTCATTTACAGTAAAAAGTACAAAAGTTAACCCTTACGTGTAAGTACTTGAAGAAGTCTGGCGCTTAATCTTGTCCCGATTGCAGTTGGAAGGACTTCAGTATCATTCATATCCTTCGTCGATTTTGTATGATTACCAATTGTAGGGAACTCGTTGCCTAATAATACTGGAATGGTTTGGTTATGCTCAATATTGGTTTCCTTTTGAAGATGTGTCTTTTTAAGCGCATCATATTCCTCAGATTGCATAGATAGTTTCGGCGGCATGGTCGTGGATCGATCTTTTCTAAGATCAACTGATAGAGGTGTCATTGTGATATTGTTTCCTTGATTGTCATTTGTAATACTTAAAGGCTTTGCCTCTAAGGACAACAATCCCAAAAGAACGGCGAAGATAATCTGTTGAAATAAAATATCTTTTGTTAATATCTGCTTCATAGTTGATTTCACAATCCAATACTTACGATCGATTGCATTTTTACTGACGTACTGTTTACTAATCCAAGATCGCTGGTTGTTTTATACTCAACTCAGCTTAGTTAGCAATGCGAGAAATTACCCATTGATCCAAGTGTGATTATTGTAATTGCTTTCAACTATAAACGAGTTATCTGAGAGCAGACTTATAGTTTGGGTTATGGGAAAAGTCCACATATTTTTATTTTATGTAATTTATGGAATGACATTGAAATATTAATTTCAAGACAAAATTAGATTTAACTG
Source organism: Drosophila innubila (assembly GCF_004354385.1). NCBI lineage: Eukaryota > Metazoa > Arthropoda > Insecta > Diptera > Drosophilidae > Drosophila > Drosophila innubila. The sequence goes on from NW_022995380.1 coordinate 10,946,842, forward strand.
AAGCTATTTTGTGGATTGCAAATTTCCTTATTTCAATTTATTAAAATACCAAAAATATGTTCCTTACATAATATTAGTATTCGTAGTATTTAAATTTACTATACTTTTTCTTTGAAGAGCCGAGCAATATTTTTCGGCAGTCAAGGAACTGAGTCTACTACTTTATTATTTCTGTACATATTGATATTTTTAGATCTTAATTAAAATTGCAGCTTATTAACGACATTCAGCATGTAATTTTTAACCCAAAACCATAATGCCTGAATATTGTTTTTTTTTGCATTTAGCAGGATATTTTCCACAGTCAAAAAATAATCATTTGCATAAATAGGTACTACTATTTCATTCATCAGGTAGTGATATCAGATCCATCACATGTAAAGAAGCTTTATGAAATTATATTCTATGTTTCCTTATGGATTCACTGGCGAATTCTAGATTTAAATAACTATAGTTTCTGCAATGAAATCATTCTATATGAATTCTTGATGTATGTAAAGTCCAAATTCAGAAAAAGTCTTTAATACTCTCGTCGAGTGCATTAACATTGGCACACGACAAGCGCACGTCAGTGGGGCGTTGTAGTTGTGCGGAATTTTGTACTTTATATTTTATTAAATCTTTAATCTCATTTACAGTAATAAGTACAAACTTAACCAAGAAGTGTAAGTACTTTTAGAAGTGTGGCGCTTAATCTTGTCGAGATTGCAGTTGGAAGGACTTCAGTATCATTCATATCCTTCGTCGATTTTGTATGATTACCAATCGTGGGGAACTCGCTGCTTAATAAAACTGGAACGGTTTGGTTACGTTCAATTTTGGCTTCCTTTTGAAGATGTGTCTTTTTAAGCGCATCGTATTCCTCAGATTGCATAGATAGTTTCGGCGGCATTGTCGTGGATTGATCTTTTCTAAGATCAACTGATAGAGGTGTCATTGTGATATTGTTTCCTTGATTGTCATTTGTAATACTGAAAGGCTTTGCCTCTAAGGACAACAATCCCAAAAGAACGGCGAAGATAATCTGTTGAAATAAAATAACTTTTGTTAATATCTGCTTCATAGTTGATTTCACAATCCAATACTTACGATCGATTGCATTTTTACGGACGTACTGTTTACTAATCCAACATCGCTGGTTGTTTTATACTCAGCTCAACTTAGTTAGCAATTCGGGGAATTACCCATTGCTCCAATTATAATTGCTTTCAACTATAATCAACTTACCTGAGAGCAGACTAATAGTATGGGTTTTGGGAAAAGTCTACTTATTTTTATTTTTAGTAATTTATTGATCGATATTGAAATATTAATTTCAAGACAAAATGAAATTTAACCTAAGCTATATTGTGAGTTCGACTTTTTCTTATTTTGATTTACTACAATACCGAAAATATGCTACTTTCATAAGATTAATATTCGTTACATATATTAAATTTACTAGACTTTTACTTTGAAGATCATCGCAATATTTTTAAGCAATCAAGGGTCTGAATTGCGTATTTTCGGAACATTTTGTTGTTGTCAGATCTCATTTTAATTATATTCAAAGTTTCTCACATATTTCTACTGTGAAATTTGCAACATGTTGGGGACATTCAACATGTAATTATGAGCACCAACCCATAATACCTGATTGATATTTTTTGGATTCAGCAGGAAATTTTCCACAGTCGAAACAATAGTTTGCATAAAAAGGTACTACTATCTCATTCATCAGGTAGTGATATCAGATCCATCACAAATAAAGAAGGTTTTTAATTTAAAAAATTAAATTGGTTTTATTTTGGATATTGGTTATTTGATCAGCCATCAAAATCGATTGTTAAAGCTATTGAATTAATTCTAATTAGATTATACAGTTGTAATATTAAGACTAAAAGTTAATCTTTGGATTAGCAGAAGCAATCTGACATAATTGGTCCTTGTGAGTTTTCTTATGATTATGCTAGAATTTTTAGCAGTTTTGCCGAAAGGCGATTCACTGGCTCCACTGGATATCGTTGGCTTGCATTAAGATTGAGACGAGCTCCGTTCTGCTGTTCAGCGTAAAGGTATTTAGTAGCAGAAGGTAGAAGAAGGTACTCCAACTTGGTGTATTCGATAAACTGGCTGGAAATTATTGAATAGTAATTGATAAATCCCTAAGTAGTCCTTGGGGTTCTTCTTGATGCTTTTGAGATTCTTGAATTTAAAATTCAAAAATATTTTAAATTGGTGTTGCTTATCCCTTGTGGGGCTTACTTTTCACAAGTTTTTCCGCTTTGCTTTAGTTCTCTTGGCTTGCAAATGATTTCTAAGTCTCGATAACAACTCGGGCTCGCTTTTGTACTCTCGCCGAGAGTCGAGTGCAATAACATTGGCACACGACAAGCGCACGTCAGTGGGGCGTTGTAGCTGTTCGGAGTTTTCCCAGCGCACTTGTAGCAGTAATTTCAGAAAAGTCACCGAATCGAGCCATTTACAACTATAATATTATCACTATATTTAGCCCATTGAGTCAACATCACTTATTTATGGTCAATAGTCTAATTACACATTCAAAATTGATCGATTTTAATGACGTTAGTAACTATTTAGTTATGATTCATCTCAATCTGTCCATTAGATGGGAAAATTAAGTGGAAAAGACAGAAAGAGACCTATAAAGTCCATCTGATATTTGGCTGTTAAAATTTTTAAGGTTTTTGATTAAGTATCATATTTCTGGGATTTTCTTAAAAATTGGGGAATGGTAATACAAAATTCAGTGTCCATCCGATCCCTAACCTATATAAATACTATTGGTAAATTGTAAAAGTTGTATTTTTAAAACTTGCACATACATATATTAAAACCAAAAATTTAACAATTCTTCATGATTATATTAAAGAGCATCAACGCGTCGTAAGCTTTTGACATTAATATTCTTGCATGATCTTTGCACAAACTACTGCAGTAGCTATTGTTTTGTGATTAATTGAAGTTCGAATGAATTGAAATATTTATCATCAAGAAATTTAACATATTTTTATTAAATTAAGTTTAAAAATTTTGTGTAATATTTTTAAAAATTATAAAAGCAATGATTAATTTTTAAACAATTTGCTATTAGTGTCCTTAAAAAAGTGTTCATAAAAAGCATATACCCTCACAGACATTGATATGATATGATATTGTGCGCCAGGGTTTTTGGAGAATGTGAAACACTTTGGAAATGGTTTGAAAATATAATGGAGAGGGGATAAAATTGAGGAATTACTTTCGAAAAAAATGATTTTTTTAGTTATATTTTAATTTATTGCTTAGTTTTTAATGTCGCCATATACACACACAATGAAAGTAATGTAAACATTAGAATATTTTTTGATTTTGTCGTTTGTGTTATGCGAAAGAAACTCACGTGTATCCCCTCTTCAAAATTATTTATTTTCAGACAAATAGAAAAGTGTTTTACGCATCTGCCAAGCCAAAAATTCAGAAATCTCTGTAGAAAAATACGAAAATTCAAAGAAAACAAGATAAGAGCTAAGGGCTCGCCGTATGATAATTGTTGATTGAGTCGTAACTCCGTAACTCGTAGAACTACCAAGCCTACTACCACTACTACTACCACAACTCTGCCTAAAACAATACACGGTGTGGGGTTTTCTGTACCGCTGTGCCGCGGTAGCCCCTGTAGCTACCATGGGCGCCAACGTCTCGCAGCTGGAGCGCGAAATTGGCTCCGATCTGTTTCCGCCCAATGAGCATTATTTCGGGCTGGTTAACTTTGGAAATACTTGCTATAGCAACTCGGTGCTGCAGGCCCTCTACTTCTGCAAGCCCTTTCGCGAGAAGGTACTCGAGTATAAGGCGAAGAATAAAAGGCCAAAAGAGACGCTGCTCTCGTGCCTTGCCGATCTCTTTTATAGCATTGCCACGCAGAAGAAGAAGGTTGGCTCGATTGCGCCAAAGAAGTTCATAACGCGATTGCGCAAGGAGAAGGAGGAGTTCGACAACTATATGCAGCAGGATGCCCATGAGTTTCTCAATTTTCTGATTAATCACATCAACGAGATCATTTTGGCCGAGCGCAACACGGGCGGCACAGGGAAGACGGCGAATGGTGGCGGTGCAACTGCTGCCTCGAATAATAGCACCACTAATATCACCAACACCAACAGCAACAGCAACGCTACCACCACGAAGTCAAACTCGACTTCCAACTCCTCGAATTCAACATCGACCTCAACTTCCAATTCGACGGCAACCAACGGAAACTGCAGCAACTCGACGGGTTCCTTGAGTGCCACCACAAGTGTCCTCGATGGTAATGGCAGTCTTACGGCAACGACCACGCCCATAACCCAGACCAATGGGGCTAACACGCAGCCCACTTGGGTGCACGAGATTTTCCAGGGTATTCTCACGTCGGAGACCCGTTGCCTCAACTGTGAGACGGTGAGCAGCAAGGACGAGAATTTCTTCGATCTACAAGTGGATGTGGATCAGAATACGTCCATAACTCATTGCTTGCGCTGCTTTAGCAACACGGAGACGCTTTGCTCGGACAACAAGTTTAAGTGTGACAATTGTTGCAGCTACCAGGAGGCACAGAAACGAATGCGGGTCAAGAAGCTGCCCATGATCTTGGCGTTGCATCTGAAGCGATTCAAGTATATGGAGCAATTTAATCGACACATCAAGGTGTCACATCGTGTCGTCTTTCCGCTTGAACTGCGGCTATTCAACACCTCCGACGATGCCGTCAATCCGGATCGACTCTACGATCTGACTGCCGTGGTTATTCATTGCGGATCGGGACCAAATCGTGGTCACTACATTAGCATTGTGAAGAGTCACGGACTCTGGCTGCTCTTCGATGACGATATGGTCGATAAGATCGAGGCCTCGACCATTGAAGACTTTTATGGTCTTACCTCGGACATTCACAAATCATCGGAAACTGGCTATATATTGTTTTATCAATCCCGCGATTGCGCTGCATAGATGGAGTCTTTAATTATCCTTTGCATAAGGTTTAAGTTTAAAGTTTTTAATTTGCAAATCATAATTCCAATTAATTCAAACCAATTTGTTATTTTAAGCTAATCACCATACGACCATAATTATGCAATAAACTATTCTAAAAGATCAATGTATCATCGTATCTATTGTTTTGCACTAGGTCTAGTATTATTGCTATGGGGGCCTGTCTCTCCGCCGCACAGTTAATAAACGTTTCGTGGAATTTTTCTCCGTTCAGGCAGCTTGACAATAATCCACTTAATAACACTAATTACTAAGCAATTGACAGGTTTTACATTTAAATAGAATTATTTACAGGTGTCAAAGGTGCTGAAGGTGCTACGTGTATCTTCTTGGGTGGTCCATTCCGTCTGTCCAAAGTTGTTTCCCCAGCTTGAGTGACTAATGAGTCATTGATCACGAGCTTATCGCCTGTATAGGGAATCGTGATAATGCCACATCAAGCATCAAATTATAGCTTATAGATCTCGTATGCAAACCACACTCAATAGAAACCGCATTAAGTCGCATCATCGAACATTTCAACAGTGTGTATAATTATTATTGAAATTCTTATCAACAACTTAAACAACAACAAATTGTGGTGCAACAAAATATCGTAAGTTCAGTTAGAATTATTAGCATATTGCACAGTTAACTGAACAATTACGTGCTCCACGATTATACTATAAAATTTGCGACTCTCTCGTAAGGCAAATTTAAATAAATTAAATTAGACTTATTTCGCCACAATTGAAATTGACATAAGCTATCGCAGTTGCATGTATTTGAATGAATTTTTTTTTATTTCCCATGATCTCCCATGACAAATTCGACGTGAAAATTAAAAAAGATGTAGGAAAAAACTAGTCGAAAATCTGTTGAAATATTTTGTAGTTTTGTTATGTTTTTATGTGTGATTCGAAAAGTCATTGGAAATGCCTACCAATTAGTTGTTGTACACTGAGAAAAAATATATGAATGATAGATACATACTGGTTCATAGTATAAGAAAATTGTTTTATTTTATTTTTTTTGAAGAATACAAATAATTAACTTAGACTTTTAAAAGTTTTTTACGAATTCCATTGCCAGGGTATTTTCAGTAAAAATGATAAATTACATTTCTTAAAATACGTCAAGTTTTAAAATCGTATATGTTTAAACAAATTTTTAATTGTATTAATTTTAAATCTGCGTTCAGTTATGCTGCTGCTTTTCTCGCAGTGTGCATATGTATATGCATATTTGTCGCTAAATGACAATCGATGTTGCAGTTGCAGACATGTGTTGCCAGATGGGTTTGTTGCCTGTCATGTTGTTGAGTCGCTCCGTCGCCTTCCGTCCCTCCCTTTGCATTGGTCCCGCAGCGTGTTGGATTGATTAGGTTTATCTTATGGACCGGGTAGACTATTCCGCATTGACGACTTTACGAGTATGAGTATGGCTACCCGTACGTACATTGTGCATACTCTTAAGTACCCGGTTATTACGCACTTTTCAGTTGTCGGCGGATGGCAAATGACTTTCACTTTGATGCGAGAGAGAAAAAACTTTGCGCAATTTCTTCATGTGAAATATGTTTGGTATTTTCTCTGGCATGTGGCATGTGGGGCATACTTGGTGTCAGTTCGATACGGTGTCGACAATATGCAAGTTGACAAGTGACATATTGTTGCTGGACTGCGACATGTGGCAGTCCCTGACTGCCAGCAGGAATATGTCAGGCGATGTTGCAACATTTGCCACAGTCGCCGACCTCCAACTGACAAGTACAAATATATATGTATATACAAAAGTATAAACTATCAGTTTTGGTTTAATTGAGGCGTGGCAGCTGTTGCCGCTATCGAAGGCGTAATTTGGTAAAGAAATTGATTACTTGCTTTCAAGAGTTGTAAATATGCTCTTCAGTAAACAGAGACATCGATTTAACAACACGCCCTTAATTAGCTTGTTGCCACATGTGGCGCTGTCTGCTGGGGCAGATCACCCTTTCGTTCGATCGCCAAATACATCATGTGGGAGAGTGGGATAGAGGAATTCATTTCTCTTGGTCGCTGACATCATTACGATCCGTTACGATATTAAATATGTCATTAAATGTTTCTCAAGTGCGCCTGTCACCATAAAAATATTTAAGAGCAAAACGCATTAGCTCATTTATCATCTATCTGGCGACGGTAACTTGATACCGTCGACATTCAACGTAAAAGTTATATATAAATTTAATGTCTATCGGGTCAGTTTCAACTTCATATGATTTCTAGCCACTTTAACAAAATTTTAAGCGAATTGCTGAAAATATTTTTAAAATAAACTTAGAATTAAATTTAAAAATGTTTAAAAAAAGTCTTTTTTAAACATAGTATAATACATTCCGTTGTTCAAATTACGCAAGGAAACGCAATTGTAAGTATTTCTGTACTTGCGGCATTTCCTCCTGGGGATTTGTGAAATCTTTGACCCACCGCAAACACAACCGAATGCGGTGGCTGACGTTGCACGGTCTCCGCTTGCCGCTTTTGTTTACTTCAGCAATTTATTTTTGTGCGAGGCAATTAAAAACAGTGGCAAGTAGGAGGCCACAAACAAACCTCCGCTTTGCAACAGAAGCCGAGGGTGGTCGAGAAAATTTCTGCGATAATTTGACTTCGTTCTGTCGCAAAATAGCAGAAGGCGATAGGGAAATGAAATTGAACTTGCCAGAGATGACTTTGAAATGCAACCGATGACTCATGCAATTGGGGAAAACAAAACTCGATTATAAATATGGCGCCAAGTCGATAAATGTGTCTCACTACAGTAAGCGCTCACATGTTGAAATTGCTGCGTATCTTCTAGTTTTTTAATTCACTTTTAGTATATTCGACATTAAGTTAAACTTATATTAATGTAACTAAATTTACAGATTGGAATCCAGTTGCGATTTTCTAAATGATTTTCGAGCAGCACCTAAAAGCATGCATTGCAATTTTTCACTAGTTTATTACTCGCTATATTGTTACTCGTTGCCTTCAGATGTTTTTCAATTATTAATGTAAATAAGCTGTCAGCTCTCGTTATTTTCTGGCTGTTGTGCCCGTGTATATCTATAATTTACATTCATATATATATCAATTTATGGATTATGAAAGTGACCTCACCCTGGGGGCCCGCCCAGTGTCTACGCTGCAGCCGCCCTCAGTTGTTGTTTCCGAACGATGGAAAAAGAGATGCCAAAAGGCAGAGTAAAAACAATGCTGTATCTGTAAGATACTTTTGTTTGTTATCTCTTGAAATGCTTTTTATTTTTATGCTTTGAAGAAAGAAAAGGGAAAACACTAAAGTTAAGTATTCGTGATACTTCTGCTATCTATGTAAACATAATATTGTTCTCCGACAAAACTTATTTTAATATTTAAGTATTTTTGTATTCATGTATTGTGATACGTTGTTGCTGTATCTGTGAGAAATTTTCTAAGTTATCAAATAGTTGCTCTCTGAAATTATTTTAAGTGTATGCTCTTTCAGCATGTCATTGTTATTGTTATTGCTTGAAGGCGAAAATTATAGTATTTGTCTGAATATATTTTGATTTGATACTGTAGTTGTATTTGAGAGATACTTTTACGCTTCAGCATGTATCTTTGTAAACAAGTTGTTGCTCTCTCAACGTTTCAATAGAAATGTTATGCTCTTTGAGCATTTTGTTGTTTTTATTTGAATTACTTAAGTAGACTCACTGATAATGCCGCGAGAGGGTCTGGTTGTTTATTTATTTACCATTGACGTACAACATTGAGTACGATTACGAGTACGAGTACGAGTTCGTGTCTGCCATAATATTGTGCCCTTATTGAGTTTCTTTTACAATTTATGCGCATTTGTAATTGTTTTATTGGAAAAAGTCTGTCTTGGGTTTGCTTGCCATCATTAATGAGGCACTTGCACCCACTTTGCCCCTAGTGCCCCAAGTGTCTGAGCTGCAGATGTTTATTGAGTCATGGCACGCGCACATGCGCATTATCAGATCACGATCTTACATGTGCACGTTACAATATGTTACATGAGAGCATATCCTGCCGGAAGCCACTGACTGCACTCAATACACCCCCGACTTTCCTTCTCTCTCTATCGCACACACAATCTCTTGTTTTTTCCCTCTCTTTCTGTCTGCCTCTCTGACCTCAATGAGGGTTCGGTTTGCCACTTGAACAAATGGTTTATCGTTTGCCTCATTAGTTGGGGGGCATAAATTTAAATCTGCTGTTTTAATCATATTCCACTCTAATCGAGCATTGCTATTTTAACATGTGTACAATCTATACTATAAATATACTGTGTATAAATTAAGTGCTTTGACAAAATACAAATTCTTATATTTGTTTTTAAGTTTTAAAATATTTAAATTCAATGTATATGATTATTATTTTGTATTAACTTTACTACATATGATAAAATAAGAAAGCAGCCTAGAAACTGAATCTATGAGCACAATTACTTGACTAGCTGTATGTTAGGCCCTTCTTTCTTTGCCTGCAAATGCAAAGAGAACGAAATTTGTATAGTATTTGGGGTTAATTCTGTTGCACATTGTATAATCAAATCGAATGCGCTCCACTCGCAACGCAGTTCAGTTGTGACTCTCCATCGCTTCGGCTCTTTTCGTTTGCCTTTTTCACTGGGAGGCGCCCCAAGCACACACACTCGCACACACTCACACACACTATACACGGGCAGCTGGGAGAGATTGCCTCACATCGTCGCAGCGGTCGTCGCATTTTGTAGTCGTCGCTCGCTCGCATTATTTTTCATCATTTCAGTCTCCTTGGGCTTGTGCTACCGTGAAAATGTGCGACGCGTCGTGTACGCTTTGAAACCCGATTTTTATAATAGTATGTGCAGTGTGTGCTCTTTCACAAAAATACATATATACAGTTGCAGATACATTTGTAGCTTTAGCTGAAACTTTTGAGATATTCGCAACCCTCAAGGAATGTGCGTTGTGCTGTTAATTAAGGAATATAAACGCAATATCTAAAGTGTGTGTGTGTGTGCGTGTGTGTAGGCGAATATCTCGCCATGCCGGAGTCTGTTATTATTCGCAAGATACAATACTTCTTCAATTGGCATGCTAAAAAGTGACGCACTGTCGCCGAGTGTCGTTGTTGTGTGTCTGTCTGCCCCTCATCCAATTGCCACTGTGCCTCACTCCGTGTTAACAAAGGCCACTTTAACCCCTTATCTCAACGCTGTCGCCGGTTGACGAACTTCTCTCTGATTACAAACTGTTCACTGTATGTTGAAGTTAATCAAAAGAAAATGTTGAAAATTTCAAATTTGTTGTGAGTTGTGCTGCAGTCGGAAATGAGATCACTCGAGCTATGTACTAAATTTACTATCATTATCAAAATATTTCTATAAACTCGTGCCATTTCACTAGATGACGGGGGTGCTTTAGCTTATCTTATCAAGTAAATAATACTTTGATAAGCTGCGATTGCAATTTGCTTTCGACATTTCTATCGTTGCATAGAAAAAGACATTTGTTTTAAGATGACTTCCGCATTGAAAAGGTTTCGTAATTGCAATCGCTACAAAATGGATGCAAAACAACAACAACAACAACGACAACTAGTGAAACTGCAACTGCATCTGCAATTTGTAGCTGCTGCTGTAGATACTTTTGTACTTCTACTTGCATCGATGCATACATTTTCTAGCTCGCTTATTTAATTGTGTCTGTCGTTTGGCAGCATTACAAGAAAGAGAGCGAACCAGCGAGTAATAGAGTGAGAACGAGCGAGCGAGAGAGAGAGTGAGAGAGAGGGGGTAGGGATGGGAGAGAGTTGCAACTGCAATGTAGGCCAACAAGTGCGTTGAACTAAAACGCAGCATGCCACAAATTGTATTCTATAGAGCTTCCAATTTCGAGGCCTGACGTCAGCCAAAAAGTAACTGAAAGTTCTGCAACTCAATGCACATGCCACACGATGCACATGCCTCACGTTGCCTGCCACACTGTGCGTCACACAGCATACACTTTGGTCCAAAATAAAAAGTTCAAAATGTGATTGAACTTCACGTGGAACATGTGGCAACATACACACAATTTTAATTGCCAACAGCCGGTGTGCGTGTGTGTGTGTTGCAAGCGTACCTTGAGACGTAATCCGTGCCACATCTATTTCCAGCCAAGGTGCAATATGAATGCCAAATGAGTACAGTTCAGTTTGCAGAGCGTTTCGCCTGTTCATGATAACTTGCAACTCGCTGTGGCAGCCATTGAATTTATCGATTGAGTGCAAAGATGCTTCAAGTTGTTTTCGTTGTCCATTCCCCCTTCTCTCTCTCTCTCACTCTCTGTCTCTTTCTTTCTCCGTATTTATTGCGTTGCTCTTGGCAGACTGCCATTTAGCTTAACCTCACACTTGCCACACACTCTTTTTGGCCAACGGCAGCCATTTTGCTGCTGGTGTTGTTGCTGTTGCCACACACATAATGAGGCACATTCGCAGGTCCTTGTTGCAAGCAGTCTTGCGTTTGCGCTCGGTTAAGTCCTCAGAATTCTACTCGATATTCCGTTTATTTTCCTTGTCTTAACGGAACTTTCGCTGCTTCCTTTGTGTGGCAATTATGGGGAGTGTCTGTGGCACAGACGTGCCTTAATGCCAAGTTCTTTTCCTTGAATTCAACCCCAAAGCACACGCAAGTCTACAGCTTCTAAATATATATAAACTAATATTATAGTATACATATTATTATATATATTCATGCTGATGTCACACATCAAAAATGCCAAACACCTGGTGATGCCGACATTGAGTATACTCGTCTTTATTCACATCTATACTCATATAGCATTCATACGTTCTGCAAATGCTCTAAATACATTTCAATTGCAAAGCCAAATATTGTGACAATTTATCACACGACGGGGCCTGTCAGCTTAATAATGAACTTAGCCAAAGTATTTTAGTTTAATTTTAGCCAGTCCCAGAGACTTAGCAATTGGCTAAAACCGCTTCTGTTGTTGTTGCAGCAACGTTGTCAAGGTTTCCACAAGGCGAAAAACAACTGCAACTGCAACTAATTTACATTTCCTTTTTCCGGCAGTATTCGTCTAATTTATGCAACTGAAAAGTAGGCTACTGTCCCAAACAAAGCGCCTCCTATCAGTTGCAATGGAGACACGCTAAGGTGTACTGTTAAAAACGCCAAAATTCTTAAAATTAGAATCGATATCTGAAGTAAAAAATCTTAAAATACAAAATTTTTATAAAAAATTACCATTACCATAATTTTTGCTGAATAAAAACTTTCAGAATTAAGTTTTCTTTTGCACAAAAAATATATATCTAAAGCTTCCCATATATATTCTGACCCTTAGTTTCGGTTCAAACCTGAGAAGCTCCAATAAAAAGTCCCAAAAATGATTGAAAATTTGTGTTTAGCCTATGAAAACATCTCCAGGGACTGCAGCGAACTCATAAATAAGTTTAATATGTTTTCTTGCTGGAACATGAAAGAGAAAACAAAATATAAATACATATGCATCTGGTATATGTATTTATAAAACTTAACATTGTGACTGTACACACACAGGCAACTGAGAAAGAAAACTTACGCATAAAAGCAAAACAATATTTAAAAATAGAACATTTTACAAAGAAATCAAAATGAAAAGTGCAGTGTAAAGAGAAGCGATCGGCAACTAAAATAAAATGTGGAAACGATCGATAGAGTTTAACTCTTAAAAAACAAGACAATACCAAAAATTATAAATAACAATTGTCCGGAAAACGACGGGAACTTGGCAACAAGTGAAACAACAACAAGAACAAAATTAAAAAAAAAAAGAAGTTTCCAGCAGCAGCCTTAAGACTGCGTTGGTCCAAACAGTCAACGGGCCTAAAATAACAATAGCAGCAACAGTGACAGCAACAGAAGCCGGCAACATTTGTTGCAGCAACATTTGATGGTCGCACTTGCAACTCAATGTTGTTGCTTTTACTAGCATTCATCATGAGATACGTAGACATTTCCAAAGTGCAACGACGGCAACGCTGCACGGCCTGCGCCAATGCTGGTGTTGATTGCCCCCGCAACAGCAACTGCAACATCGATGGCAACGGCAACAACACGATTTGTTGGCAACATGTTGCTGCCACCAGCAACAGCAGCAGCACCAGCAGTGGTTGCGATAGCAGTAGCTCCTCCAAAGAGAATTATTATGCACCACAGCAGCAGCAACATCAGCAACAACATCACCACAGCAACATTGGCTTGACACCAGAGCAACTGCAGCAGATACGTTACTATCAGCATATGCAGCAGCAACAGTTGCAATTGCTGCAACAGCAGTTGTTGCAGCGACGCCGCCTGCAGCAGCAACTTCGCGAACAGGGCGTGGTTCCGCCCATAACAACAACAACAACATCGTCTGGATTGACCTGCAATCAACAGTATTTAATGCAACAGCGCTTGCAACAACAACAGCAACAATATGTTGCCAATGTCAATAACAACAATGACAATGATTATTTGAACAACAACAACCAACGCAACAAAAGCAACATCAATAATAACAATAACAACAACAGAGTTGTCCCAAATCTGACTCAAGGTAGTTTAAAGTATTTTGACTTTCGTCTTTCGTTTTTAGCCTTAAGTGTAAAGTAAACTTTAATTTTGTTAATTGTTTTTGTCGTTTTAAATATTTGTTCTCTCAAAGAGCTTAGCCAATATTATCTCTTGTTAAGCTCCACTTTCCAAACATTTTGAATCAAACTCATAATAGATCGTAATGAAACCCAAATGAGCTTATCAAAAAACTAAACTCGTTAACTTAACTTTCCTGTCATATACTCACAATCGTACTTATGTTTATGCACTGTAATCAAGTATGTATTTATAATACCTTATTTACATCACGAGCACACCCAAGTGTATCTTTGTTCAGCATTTTATTTTGATTGCAAAAGCAGACAAATCTTAAAGGTATAATGTAAAACAGATATCATTCTAAAAATAAATCTAATCAGTTTAATAGGTTTTGCTGTTTGTACTTTAGTTGTCATAGATAATTTTTCTATTTCGATTTAATTTAATCAAAGCTTGATAAATTTTGATTGATAGTTTCTTGTTTTTAAACAATAATGTGCAATAGTAATCCGACATGTTTAGTTTAGTTATGCATATGAATCTAAAAGCAACAGAAAAATAAATCATCCATAAAAAATAAAAAAAAAAATATTTAAATAACGCGAAAATAAATCAAAATTAATTTCAACTCATCTGAATATGTATTGCTTCAAAATACATGTTAAAAGGGTGCCTTCTACTATCTAAATTTGTGAAACATTTCATATAAGACAGTTGAAGAACTTTTTCGCTGTTCCCCACACAATTTTTGTTTACACTGAAAGTTAATTATAAATTCTCGACAGATAGAGACTCGCTGTCAAAGAAAATTTGGACAGCCGAGTAGTCGATGGCACTGCACCATTTTCAGTCAAAATTTGTTTATTTTACAAGTAATTGCTGCATTTGGGGAAAGTAACCGACTCTTGACACGGCATATGCCCGTGACTGCTTTAACTTTAACCTTTAATGGGCAGCTAAGTCAGTTGCATGTGCAACGCAATGTTGCAATGTCACAAAGCAGCAGTAAAACTATAAGAAATACCAGAAAGTTGTTCAGACTGAGGCTTTTATGGGCTGATAGGCCGTGCCAGGCCTGCGTCTCCTCGTGGTCTGAGTCGTAAAAATCTCGCGGGTATAAAAATAATGCCAATAGCCTTGGGCCTGCTTCAGGTATAATGTGTGCTACTTTAGTGCCAGTTCTCCTGCTCCGACATCATAAAAGTTAATTGAAACATTTCATGCTCCACAAAAACTGAAGAAACTGTCACATTTATTGCTGGAAAATGCGCGGCACGCTAATGCGTATTAGGCTCAAGGCATATATGTAATTTTATTGGAATTGTGGCAAGTTGACTGACTGTCCCAACTGATGAGGTAATTGACTTCAGATGGCTGGGCTTATTAAAAAACAAGTTTAAATTATTAAGCAATGCAAAAACCAAGCTATTAATCTGAAACATAATTTTAATCATTATATTTATCCTAAGGAGAAAAAATCAAAAAACAGCAAAAGAAGCTTCATATTAAGATCAATTGAATTTTAAAAATTAACTTATGAAATCTAATTTAATTTTCAATTTACTATTTGCAGGATTAAAACTTCGACGTGGCATGACAGAATTCTCAACAAATAACGACAACAACAACATCAACAACATCAGTAGCAGCAACAGCAACAATAACAACAGCAACCACATTAGCATAAGCCATATCGAAAATCAATTTACATCACAAACTAAACCGCAACAAAGCTCACCCGTAACTCATAGGCCATATAAGAAAAGTAACCCCACATCGCATCCCCATCTGCTTTTAAGCTTAGCCCAACAGCAGCAACATCAACAGCAACAGCAACATCAACAGCAACAGCAGCAACTGTTGCCAGTCGGTGGTGGTAAGAAATACAACGGCAACACGGCTGCATACAACACGGTTTTGGCCAGCGTCAGCGGCCCCGGGTCGGCCCCTCAGTCCCCGCTTCATTACAGAAAACCCCTCAATAGTCCCAACAATTCGTTGTTCGCAGTTGCCGCCGCACATGCAACAACGGCAACAAACGCTGGAAAGCGTTATCAGCAACAGCAGCTGAACGATCGCCTGTTGCAGCAGCAACATTTGCAATTTTGCCAGCAGCAACAGCTGCAACAAGTGCAACAACAGCGGGATGAGGAGGATGCCAATGTTGCCGCCTCCGAGGAACTGAGCGAAGAGAGTCTCAAACAGAATGTGGCCATTGTGCTGAGCAACTTGGATCGCTATAACAACGCCCTGCGTAGCATCATCCTGAATGAGCAGGTGAGCAACATCAGCAGCGTCAGCAACATCAACAGCATCAACAGCATCAATAGCAACAGCAATAGTCTGTTCCTTGACGAGGATAGCTTTTTACGTAACAACGACAACGTTGAGGCGGACAACAATAACTTTGTGTGGGGCAACATGGCGGCAACAAATGTGGCTACGGTGGCAACACCCGAATCCGATTACAACAGCAATGCAACAACGCCAGGCGGTCGCAGCAATGAGCCTGTCCAGCAGCAGCAGCAACATGGGGTAGGTGGTATGCTTTGTGGTGGTGGTGTCAATGGTGGTGGTGGTGGTCTCAATGGTGGTGGCAACAATCTCAACTGTTCGCTGGCCTCATCGCAAGATTTTACTCACGACAATTCCGATTATCAGTGGTTCCTGGACTATGGCTATCGGGATTGTTGCGGCGGCTTGCAACGCAGTGTCCTCAGCTCCATTTATTATGACGATTTGGCCATGAATTTGGATGCCAACCTGGCTGAGGCGGATATGGAGAGTTTCCGGACTGAGGACATACACTCGTTGTTGTCGCAGTTGCCAGCTTATTGCAAGAGTCTCGGCGGTGTCAACAGTCGACTACAGCATTCGCTGATATTTCAGCAACAACAGCAGCAACAGCAACAACAACAGCAGCAGCAACAGCAACAACTACAACACAGCAATATGATTTACAACATGCAACACAACATGTCGCAGACGTCGACAACGTCAACCAATGAACTCATTGACAACTCCTTCTGCAAATCAGAGTTGCTCTTCTCCCCAGTTAAGGAATCGCACATCTCCGTCGATTCCCTGGACATGGATCCGTATCCCGACGAGGGCGACATTATACTCACCTGCAACAAGGATAACTATACAATTGCCTTTGAAGGCAGCGTTCTCTACTCCGACGACAGTTTCTACGGTAAGTATTTTTATTATAATTAACTCAATTCAATTCTTAACAATTATTGCATTCACCAACTTAAAGCGGAACCATGTGAGATCGCGGCGAAGAACAAACAGAACTGCATCAATTTACACGGCAATCTGGAGGATATTGTGATGCGTAACAAGGCCCTGGAGGTATCCATGTCACGTTCAGCCCAATCTTTTCAGCTGCTCTGCAAGTCGCCCAACAGGGCCCAAAACAAAGCTCAATTGCAGCGGTAAGTGTAAAGTCCCAACACACACACACACACACACACACTCTCACTCTCAACCCTTCAGAGAGAGAGAGCGAGAGAGAAAGAGAGAGATTGTTTTTTGGCATTTCAGCTTTGCATTGCGGATGTCTACACCCCCTACTTTACCCTTCACTGCCCTCCGGCTTGATGCGACTGCATCAGTGAGGTCATTTCAATTTAGTTCAATTAGCTTTCATTTATCTGGCACACACTGAAATTTGCCTTCTCATATGAGAGAGACTGATCACGAGTTTCCCTCTTTCTTCCATCGCCTTGGTTAGTTAGATTAACCCGACATTGCCAGTGTTTTTACAAAAAAAAATATAAATAGAAAACAGAACAAGTTTATAAATTTATCAACATCAAATTGATGACAAGCTTAGCTTTTTATTTTCAAGAAAAGTTTTAGAAATTTCAGTTCTTCAACCAAGAGGTTTATCTTAGATATTAATAAAAATAATTTTGCCATTTTATTCTTTTTTAATTATTTTATGTTATGCTAATGAGCTTATGGTTGATTAAAAAGAAAGCTGAAAATTTCAAATAATAAATGTATCCATTTGGGTAGATTTTTAAAGTCCATAATTTTTTCATAAAAATGATTTTTAGCTTTTTAAATTTTGTTCTGAAACTGAGCTTAAGATCGATGGGATTTATTTTCAATACATATTTTTCGTCCAATGCTTTATCGTATTTGAATCTATATTTAAAAATCGCTTTAATAGCAGAAAGTTTCCTAAATCAAATTTCCTGCCCTTATAGAGTTGGTTAATACAAATATCATTTAAATATTTACTTCATAAGTGGTTAGTCAATCAGTGAGCAGAAAGGGATTTATGGATAGAGGTTAACTTTATGAGAAAACCCGCAAAAAATTGCATTTCAAATGCTGTCAGCCAAAAGATTAATCCTCGAAAATTTCCGCCAGCAAAATTTGTAATGTGAAAACGCTCGATGTGTCTGCGGTTGTAAAGACGCTCGTTTTTCCTTGTCCCGTCCGCTTGCAGGTATCCGTCGGGCAACAACAACAACGACGGCACGGAAACGATCACCATAACACGCCACATGCCGCAGTGCAGCGTGAGGAAGAGCAACAGTCTGCCGAATTTGCAACGGGCAATTGCATTGAGTGAAACTCTGCAACAGCAGCAGCAGCAACTGGAGATGGAGGTGGAGGGTAATCGGAGTGAGCAGGCAGAGGATCAGTCGGGACCATTGAATGTATCGCAGGCCATTAGCACATCCACCATGGAGTCGTGCACATCGCGTTCCCGCAACTTGTTGCCCATGTGTCAGATGCCCATCTCGATCAGTGTTTCCATATCAGAGCGTTTGCAGGCGGATCAACAGTCGGAGCAGCACAAGGAGGCGATGAACACGCCGACGCCACAGCAGCAACACCAGCAGCAACAGCAACAACATCAGCAACATCATCATCATCATTCGCATCGGCACAAACATCGTTGTAGCTGTGCCTTGTCCTCGACTCAAGCAAGCCAGAACTTTTGCTCGGCGGCTTCGCAGGCGCACATCTCTGGATCCGCCTCGTCGGGCAACTCCAATCCGGCCGCCTTCAATCTAGTCAAGCTATTCATTAAGCAGAAGAGCAGCAGCAGCAGCAGCACTTGTGCCCAGGACGAGGCTCAGGCCTGTGCTCTAACCAGCATGGATGTCTCCTCGGGCTGTTGGCCCTCCAGTGATGCGGCCGGCTCGAGTTGCAGCAGCAGCTCCTTGGAGAAGCGTTTGCGAAAGAAGAGCATGAATGATTCGGGCAAGGGATCTGCTGTGAGTCGCCATGACGAGGAGGAGAACTACGAGGAGGCGGGTGCAGAGGCATCATCGACACCCAAGCGACAGCTGCGCACTCGATGCAATTCTGTATTCTATGAGGATGGCGCCAGCTCCAGCTCGACGGGATCTCTGACGGCCACCAATTCGCCGGCCCATCGACGTCGCAGTGTTCCTCTGCGCAATCCTCAGCTCTATCAGGTTGCCGCGAACACACAGACTCAGATGTCGACGCAGTGCAGCGAACATTCATCGGAGGCAAGCAACTCGGAGCAACTAACGCAAGTCCCAATGGGAGGCAAGTCACGTCGTCCGCTTTCGTGTGCCTCCAACTCTGAGATGATAACGCGATCGATGCAGACATCTTGCGGTTCCCTGAGCACCACAAGAAGCAGCCTTAGCGAGAGGTACAAGTGTGTGCCACCCTCGTTTCTGGCCAAGCTGCACAATCTGGGCGAGCAACGCGAAGCGCCCATCTATGTCATCTATCCGAACTATGCGCTGCCCGATCTGGGCTTTGTGAAGACCAACACCAGCACCGAGGTGATCTTCTCGCCCTTCAACTACAAGATGACGCTGGATAATGCCGGCAACAGTTCCATGGGATCCCTGAAGAAGCAGCGCGGCAGCCAGAGCATCAACGAGAATGAAATGTTCAAGACATTGGACTATAAGCACATCTCCGACTGGCATTCCCTGGCGACGCTGCTGCCCGTGGAGTATCGTCGGCGGTTGCAACACATTCCTGAGGTGCGACAGATTGCGGATCAGCTGGATGCGGAATTGTCGCAACGTCCTCTGTTCTGTATGACGCCGCCCATTCGTCGAAATCGCCCGAATGTGTGTGATTGTGCCAAGAACTTGCAGCAGACCCAGTTGGATGAGGCGTCCAGCTCAGGATCTAGTCAGCCGCCTAGCTCTGGCTATCGTGGCTCATCAACGCTGCTCACCGATTCCGAAATGGACGCTGATCCTCTCAAGCAAATGTATGTCTATCAGTATGAGCAACAGCGCATGGACTCGGCTGTCGACAGTCGTCCGCCTGTGGGCCAAACTCCTGCTCATCCCATGCCGCGCAGCATTCTGCGTAAAGCAAACTCAACGCAGTTGCGTTCCAACCGCAACTCCATGATCGAGGCGAAGCAGACGCAGCAGCTGTCGAAGCTGGAGAAGCGGCGCAGCTTGCCGGAGCCGCCTCACAATTATGCGCTCGGCTCAACGGACGAGCTGGCCGAGGTCTTTGAGGAGGAGGAGCATATGCCGCAGGCACAGCCCGTGAAGCAACGACTCTCTCGCAAGGATCTGGATGCGCGGGCCAGAGCTGAGAACTTTCTCGCCTCGCTGCCACGTTCCGAGCTCAAGTATTATGCCGAGATCGCCTCCATTCTCGAGTCTTCCGGTGAGCAGGTGCAATACGATGCGGCGGCATTGAAAAAGGAGGTCAGCCGTGTGCTCAGCCAGCAGAAGAAGGTGTCATTTAACGATGTTGCGGCTGCGGCTGCGACTGCGACTGCGGCTGCAACTGAATCGGAGCTGCAACAGCAGTATGCCAAGCGATTCTCGACACCGCCCAACTCTCCAAACATTTCCATTGCGGCGCTGCAACGACGCGAAACTCTGGACGTCCAGGAGCAGCGAAAGATTGAGAGTAATCGCTTCAAGCGTCTGCAGATCCAATGGGAACTCATGAGCAAGGAGTCCAGCATGCTCAAGGATCTGGCCAGCGAGCAGGCAACCAAAAGCGGAGGATCAACGCCCACGTCCAACTCGGGCAGCTCCAACTCGGCGCAGAAGTCGCGTATTCCACGGCCAGTTAGCTATCCAGCAGGAAGGTGAGTAACTGCAATTTTAATCGATTAATCGATTTTCATTATTTAAAATTCTGGTTTTTTGGAAATACATGTGTTTGCTAAATTCTACTTTCGGTTTCTTTTCGGTTTCAACTTTCAACTTTATCATTTTGCATGATGTGTTTTTGGTTCGATGTGGCCTCGACAGAAGTCCTCGGCCAAGTGCCACGAATCCCTCTCCCTCTGCGTCTTCGGCTCGTGCCACATCCAAGACTGACAAAACTAAATATCCCAATTCGCCCGCTAATCTTTCCTCCTCCCCACAAATCTGCAGAGTCAGCAGCGCACATGATGCAGCCAGCAGTGGCAAGTGCAGCACTCGTTCCCCCAGTCGCATTGTGCAACCGAAACGTTACAGTCTTGCCGGCCCGCCCACAACAACAACAACTACGCCCACATCCGGACGTGCACGCACTCCTAGTCGAGGTGGAGCCACAGCAACAGCACCGAATACTCCCAAACGTCACAGTGTCACCCCATCGTCCAGGTGAGTGTGTCAAATGAAACTTTCTTTTATTAATTTCAATATTAATTCCCATTTCAATTCATTGCAGACCGACTTCACGAGTGCGCTAAGTCTGGATTATGGAATTGGAGTTATAGCAATTGGCAATAGTCAGAGATTAATCGATTAATCGATTCATCGAGATCCCACATCAAAATCCAAAACTCAAAACATATTAACAAAGAACAATGAGACATTGTATAAAACTAGTTTAAGGCTTTGCGCGGCTCTTCTGCTTAGTTGCTGGCCTTGGCCCAAATAAAGTGATACCAACAGCAAACGTAGACACATCTGATAGAGACCGAAAGAAAATGAAAGAGATAGAGAGATATAGACATCAAGAAGATGAGAAAAATGATAACGGCCAGTGGTCAGTCGCAAGTGCTAGTATTTTTTGATTGATTTAAGTTGCAAAATGCGAACTGCAATAGCGGAAGGTAGCTAAATTTCCTTTTTATAATTATACAAACTGCAATTAAACAAATATTTTGATGTATATACATACAAAAAAAAAAACAACAACACTCACACACACACGGGCATACTTAAGCGTTATTTCCATTAGCTAATCAGAGATACAGACAAGAAAAATATATCTTGATATACATGACACACAAATTTATATAATATGCGTATACTTAATATACATACGAGTACGAGTAAATACCAATACATCAGGACAACAACAAAATGAAATAAATAATTAAACAAATTAATTATATACATTTATATGCGAGAATACATTTTATGAGCTCAAAAAAATGATTAGAGAATGACAAAAGTCGCTGCGCTTTATAATTTGCTACGATTGGGATAACTATCAGAAATTTAATTTATGAAAATGGCCTTTAGACAGCGAAGAGCTTTGCGAATTGTTAACTTTTATGTTTGACATAGAAATGGAGGTTTTAATTTGGCGTTTAATTGAGTTTTTAATGCTGAAACTTTTGGTTTTTTTTTTTTATTACCTGCTTTTGCTGCTTAGTCTAAGTTCAAAGTGATTTCAAACTGTACTATATACGTTAATCTATTACTATCTTTACTCTATGATTTGTACTTTTAAACTTCCCATCTATCTATCTAACTATCCATCTATAAAAGAAACAAACTCTTGCTATTAATTACTGGAAGACATAATTTATACTTTAAGCTTAAAGTTAACCACTTTTGTATCCTTAATTGTATAGATATTTTTATTATTGTATATCTACTCATATACAAACCTACACACACATATTGTATTGTATTTGCGGGTGAGTTGTATCACGATAAGGATATGCGGGAAATAATTATATATATACATATTAAACAAAAACAAAAATCAACAAATCAAACAACAACAACAAAAAATGTATAAAACACACAAAAAACCAATGAAAATATTAATAAAGAAAAAGTATTATCAAAATCAACAACCCAATTTTGTATTCATGATAGCTGTTAAAACGAAGTTTGTAATATTATAGATAACCTGAGATATGTATGTCGAAAGTATAATTTTGTTCGACCAGTTTATCAGTTTTCAATAGGTTAAGAATATATAACGACATTGAATCTATATATAGCATGTAGAAATATTAAACAAATTATTTAGAGATTGAGCAGTCTAAGTGATTTACTGAGAAGAGAATGATTTGGATTCCTGCTTTAATAAATATCAAATTTTTTGTATAATATTTGTATAATATTTCAGTTAAAAGGAGGCTTAAAAGAATTGGCAAGATGCTTATAAAATAAGAAACTAAATGAATTGCCGAGTATAGCGTCACAGGCTTGTTATGATTTAAACTTAAATCACAGGCAGCATTTTAGTAGACAATTGTTAGCAACTATGGCGGGTTAAGAAACCACAAAACTAGAAACCAAAATATGATACTGAACGAATATTTAAAAGCAGTTAATTTTGCTCGTCAGTTTGTGCAAATAGTTCAATAGAGAAAATATCTGAGTTTGTTTTCAATATTGTATTTTATGAGATTAAATTAATAGATTCATAAAATGATGTAATTTGAACTCACCGATAAAAGCTACTGGTTTTTAAACTCAGAAAATTCTTCTCAAATATCTTAATTTTTCAAAATAAAGAAAATTAAAGGCAAGAGAAAAATTTTTTTTGGTATTACAAACAAGATTATTTCTCTATTATACGAACTTCAGAATTGTGAGATTATTTCAATTTGAATCATTTTTTCTTATCCAAAGAATTTAATATCAAACTTTAAATATACCTTCAAATGATATTCAGGAATACTATGTATACAACTTTTAAAAGACTTATTATTTATTAAACAATTTTTAGAGAGATTGGTAAATATATCTAAATGTATACATACATTCTCTTAGGAGTTAAGGATAGTCTGTCATATTAATAAGGTAAGGAAAATATTAAGAATTCTTTAAGAAATATTGCAATAGGAGAAGTAAGGCATTCGAGCATTCAGTATATTTTTGGAATACTAAAGCACACTTGGCGCTGAAGTAAAGTTTATAATTTTTGAAAACGAATGCCTTGAAAGTTTTACAGCTAAAAATTAATGCACCCCACGCCTCACTCTATCGCACACACACACTCATAAGCACGCGCACACACACACATTAACACACTCAGCGGCAAAGGCATATGGACAATTACAAGCACTGTAGGCAGGCAGCTTTATTAAACTTTGTTGTAATTGCAACAACATGTGTTGTGCCAGTTTCTCCTACGCAATACACATCTCTCTGAATAAGTGTGTACGAATGTGAGTGTGTGTGTGTGCGTTTGCATACATTTACCTAATTAAATAAAATAATGTAAACGCAAAAGTTGCAGAGGGCGCGAGAATTCAGCTCGTTCCCTACAGCCCCTTTTATAGTACAGATGCCTGTTTCTTAGCTTTGCCTTAAAATTGGAAAATAAAACAATTACGAATGCGGAGATGATTGTGAACGACAAGCAAATACCCTGTAGACAGCAAATATACAATGTGAAATTCAAGTTTATGTAGAGTAAGAGTAGAGTTTATGCCCTTTTTAGTTGTGCTTGCATTTATTTTCACAATTATAGAGTATAATTACGTAGAAATATTTTCAAATATTTATAAGTAAGAGAACATGTGTGTTTGGGTGTGTGACTGTACTCTGCATGTGCCTGATAATTATCATTTGCTTGAGCCAACTCTCAGCCCATTGCGAAAATTAAGCCAAAGACTAAGGGGGGTAATGAGATGAGAGGGGATTGGGGGTAGCTGCGTTAAGCCTTTTGCCTCTTCAAAAGTAAATATTAAGTTCAGCATATTCAGTTTTGTGTTGAGTTGAGTTCAACTCTGCTTCGCTTTCGCCTTTCCGATTTCAAATTGTTGGACATTAAGTTTGCTCATTTTTGGCTCGTGAGTGCCGACATCAATTTGCATATGAAATTGTTGTTTTATTGTTGTGGCATTTGGCAAATGTAATTAAAAATTTGTGTTTAATTTGCGGAAATATAACTGTTACGCTTAAAGGAAACCCGTCGCGAATCAAGCGAGTAGCCAAACCCAAAACAGAAATTCAGCACAGAACAAAACTCGGTCACATACATTTCGCTGTCAAATAAAAAGGAAAAGTGCATAAAGTATGTACATAAGTCGGCAGGAGGCAGCAAAGGGGAATGAGGCCTACAATATTCGAGTCAGATTCGTATTTGCATTGAAATATTTTTGCAAAAATAATTACATGCACATGGCCCACAAATGGCGGCATGAACGGGAGCGCTGTTT
This sequence comes from Drosophila innubila, assembly GCF_004354385.1. Taxonomy (NCBI): domain Eukaryota; kingdom Metazoa; phylum Arthropoda; class Insecta; order Diptera; family Drosophilidae; genus Drosophila; species Drosophila innubila. The sequence continues at coordinate 10,971,815 of NW_022995380.1, forward strand.
ATGACTGGAGACAAGAGACATGGCAGTCATGGGAAACAGGGCATATAGGGAATACAGGGGATATGGGGGGCAAGGTGGCAGGCGAACGTTGTATGAGTTTTTTTTTTCTTTTTTTGTGGTTTTTGGCAATGTCAGGACACGAAACGACAAAGCCAAATGGCAAGAAAACTTCCATTTGTTGTCGTTGTTGTTGTTGCAACAACTTTGTTGTGGCAAGCGGCAACTACTGTTTTGGCCCGAAGACACGCGATGCGGCTGCTCTGTCGGAAGACAAAACAAAACAAAACAAGGCAAAACAAAAGAAACAACACGATACCAAAATGAAATGAAATAATAGCAACAAAAGCTCATATAATAAAATGCAATTGATATTCAAAAGGGAAATTGCAGTAAACAATCAGGCACAACAACGACAACATCAACAACATAAGCAACAGCAACAACCTTTCAGGGGCTGCTACAGCGAATCCCCTGCAGCGAATTTGCCGCAGGGGCAACATTTGGTGGCACCTCGCACCAGCAGCGCATGCTCCACATCTAAACGCCTCGAGCTGGGCGGACTTTCAGGGGTTCTTTTTTTCTGATGCGGCGAATATCGTCATGACTCGACTTGGACTCGGGCTAAGAGCTAAGAGCCTGACCTAGTTCAATATGTTGGTCCGTTGGCCGCTATTCCTTTGCCAGCTTTGCATAGTTATTGTTGTTATTGTTACTGTAGCAGGTGCATTGTTCAATTTCATATTTGACTAAACCACCAAAAGAAACAATTAGCAATTTTTTTAATATCAAACAAAAAATACTTTAATAAGCTCTTGCTTCTACACACGCTCGATGTGATGGCAATTCGAGAATTCCTTGTGCCCCAGTCGAGTGCCTGCCACAAAATATGCAAACAATTTTCAATTAAAAATCAATTTTATGCTTCAACTGCGGCTAAGTGCAAAATAGTTGTTGCTCTTGTTGCCACTTGCAGCCTGCAACATACAAAAGCATCGCAAACTGAGGTGCCCCACGAAATGCGCAAATATTGAGTCAAGTTTATAGCTCAACCTCATGGAACCCCTTTCACCTTTGGGCCACCATTTCCATATTGGCTACATTTTGCCTGGAAATGCTTTTTATAATCGACACTTAAACTGTATTGAACTATTTTAAGGAATTATTTCAAGTTTTTCCTCTAAAAAGTTTGCAGCTGTCAAAAGACTTTATGCTCGAATTTTACTATTGAAATTGTACCCGCTTTGCGACACTGAGAAAAATATAATTTATTTTAATAAAAATACATCGAAAAATCGACAACTCGATTTTCGCAAAGCCGATTTTAAACTATTGTACTTTAATACGATTATGTTTTTGACGATCAATCAAGCTATTTAAATCGATTTTCATGAAAAATCGACAACTCAACTCTAATTTAATTTTGCATCAAAATTGGACAATTAAATTTTTTACCATTACTGTCTATTTGTTGCCGATTATCAATATTATCATAACTCGGACTCTAATTTAAGTCTTCATCAAAATTTGTAAAATTAAATATTATTCGAACCGTCCATTATTTCAATTTTTAATAATTTTATTTGAATTTGTGACAAATAAATCTATTTAAAAAATACATTTAAAACATAGTTCAGTTTCTTTTGAGCAATTCTTGCTAAGTGCTGCCATTTTCTTCTCAGTGTAGAGCTGTAGCAGTTGAGGGGAGTTTCTAAAGTTAGGAGCAACAGAAGCTGCAGCTGTTGCATTGCCAAAAAGGCGGAAGCCATCTGACCAAGTTGACATTTAACCAAAGTTAAAAGCGGAAAACCAAGCAAAGTATACCATCCCCTTCCCCCTGTTACTACAGCTCCCCTGATATATGCAGAGTGGTAGCATTATGGCAATTAGAACCAGCAAAGCAAAGGGGGGCAATAGTGGTGGAGGGAGAGGGCAGAAGAGACAAGCTGGCATTTGATGCCGCATTGCCACACAGACACTTGGCAAATAAAAGAAACAATTTAAAGGTACTTGAATGCCCTGCTCCTTGTTAACATTTCCCCCGTATTCCCCATTTCCGCTCTATCCATCGGTATGCCCTCTGCCTGTTGGCATATTACATGCATTCAACGTCAAGTCGAGTAATTGGCGAATTGATGGCCCAGTGGTATAAACACACATGGTGTGGGGGGGGAAGGGGTGGAAGGGGAGGGGTCGCGACTGCGTTTAGAAATTTTCATAAAACTTTTTATGGCTGCCATTTTGTGGCGCGTTACAATTGTTGCCAATTTCCGCCCCCGACACTGACGTGTGCTTAGCCCTTAGCTCCTGCTGATTCCCCGCACCCCGCGAAATGCAATTGGAGTCTTGTGGCGTGTTGCCACACTCGAAAAGTTTCCGCAAGCCAAAGTCAGACACACATCCAATTACGTTTATAGATATTACCAAACATTGTGCCAAAAATACGCACAATATAGCCATAAAAAATGTACATAGAATCCTTAAATAAAGCTTAACCATTCCACTGGCCATCCACAGAGATGGAGTCGCTAACTGCTCTAATGCTCCCCCTCCCAAGCCCCCTTGGCAGCGACAAGTGCAATATTTGAACTTTGGTAAGCCCCAATGGAATAAAAGGGGATGTTCAAAGTTTCTACAACTCCAAACAAACCGATACACTCTTACATTTTTTTTTTTTTTTTTTTTAATCATTCCCAGTTGATGGCGTCTTTATAGTAGGACTCCATCGATTCTTCTCCTTCTTCTTTAGCTTCGATTCAATGACATTGGTTTAACTCACACAATGTGTACTTTGCGAGTAACAAGCTTTAATGTTAAGACTTTGAATATTTAATGTCGTACACAGCAATTGATAATTTATGCTTTGCTTTCTAAATGACCATAAATGACATGGGCTGGTTTTAAAACTGCCCAGCGATTTCTAGTCGGGAATGCTCGACCTGGAGATACTGAAAACAAATAAAGTTAAATTTTAGCCAAGGAAAAACCAAACAAAATTCAAAAAATGAATGCTGAAAATAATTTATAGTAAATTTAAACTACGTTAAAGTTACAAGTTTTTATTGTTAAGAAGTTTTTTAATTGAATTCTTAAATATTGTACTATTTTATCATGCCTATAATTATTCGTCTGTTAATTACAGGGTATACAATTACATTGTCTATCTTAAGGTTCAACCGGCAGAAGGAGCATTGCCAATGGCGGTCACATACATTTTACATCAATCGCGGGTTCCTGGAAGTCAGGTCACAGTACGAGACTCCTGCAACAGAAGCGAGCAATCAGCTTTAGTTAAACGCTTTGATCGGCAGTGAATTGAAAACCAAGGGAGGGTAAAATCACAAACACATTAGGTAGTCGACCCTGAGGGGTCTGCACAGGGTATGCGGGAATTCGCCGATTCGAGTAGCTTGTTCATTTCATTCAATGACATTTATAAGCAGTTTATAAATTAAACATAAATACCTCAGTTGAGGTCGCAATTGCAAAAAAAACTGCAACTTAAGTTAGTAAAAAAAAAGCTTATACACATTGTAAAGACATTGTTGCACTCACTGTGCAGCAGGCGACTTCAAATAAATGAATGAAGTTAAAGGTATTCGGTTTCAACGGGCGTATACTTAATATTGCGCGTGTTTATTATCTGTTGTGGTCGCGGTTACATAAACATCATGCTCGTAAATTAAAATGACACGTTTTGCATATTCATATAAATACAGGAGAACAGAGAGAACAGCATGGGGGAAAGAGAGAGGGAGAGAGAGGGAGAGACACGCACACAGCAGCAGCAGCAATAAAAAGGTTAATTATTCAATTAAATTACACTCGAAGGCGTTGCAGATGTCGCATTCGGCAAATGGCTGACGGACCATAAAACTGACACCGCTCGCTCGCACGGCAGAATAAGGCAGGACTGCCAGGACTGCCAGGACAGCGACTCACAGTGTGTGTTGTGTCCTGGCCAAGGACTCGCAGCTGTAGTGCATGGCAAGTCTCAGGCCAAACGAAATCATATAAAATCATGTTTATTTAATTTGCATTATAAAGCGAGGCTGGTCGTTAAATTCACTTGGTGATGAGGAGGACATTTTAAAAACAATAAAACGTAAAATGTTTGCCAAATATGTACATACGTATGTATGCCCGAAATAGGCCCAGGAATACGTGTGCAGGGAATGAGGAATGTGATCCCACAAGAGAAGGACATAAAAATTGCGTCCTGGCTTCACAGCAAGGCGTCACGCAACCTCAATGGGGCAAGCACTGCAAAAAGGGTGTAACAGAGGAAGAGAGAGAGAGTTAAAGAGAGAGGGAAACGCATATTAATGAGCTTAGGCGAAGAGAGAGAGGGAGTGTCCGAGAGGCGAAGAGAGAGAGACTTGAACTACTCCTTGTGCCAGGAACTAAAGTAATGCATGTAATGTGAGTCGCTGACGTTGTCCAGGCAAACGTTTTATGCGTGACTGTGTGGTTGTTGTAGATTGTGTTGTAGTTGCTGTTGTAGTTGCTGTTGTAGTTGTAGCTGTGCTTGTTGTGTGATTAATTCGCGCAAAGAGTTGTGCGCTTCCGTTTCCGGTTGTTGTTCTTGCTGTTGTTGCTGTGCTTTTATGTTTCACATTTTACAGGAGGCTGAATCGTGCTGTGGCTGTATTTGTGTGTGGGCGTGGCACAAAATTAATTGTTTTGTGCCCAACGAGGCTTAAAAACACATGCTCATGTAAGCCACGTCCGTTTCAGAAGCTTTTGCTTTTTGCTCCACACACACACACACGCACGCACAGCAAAAACTACAACTACAACTACAACTACAACTAGAACTAGGTGTAGTTATTTACACTCTTTGGTCACCAGGCAACGTTTGACGATTTGCTGTGCGACACACAGTTGAGATAAGAGCAGCGCAACGGGTTCGTTTTGTGTGCAATTAATATGAAAATCAGACACACTTATCTTAATTAGCTAGTCGCTTATACTAAAAAGAGCAAACTCAAACCACGCTATGTGTGACTGACTGACGGACTGACGGCTGACTCGACTCAGTCGTTGGTCGAAGCACGCTAAATGTATAAAATTAAAAACAGAGCCAGGTGTATGTTACAACTCCCTTGATAATCTACTTCCGCTCTCTCTTCCCACTCTCTCTGTGTTAATGGGACAAGTTATGGCACTTCACATATAATTCGTAGTTAACAAAAGCCGCATTTAGTTCAGTTAACGGCCCCTCGTTTCCTAGTGCTAACCCTTGAGAGCTCGCAAGCCACTGCAGCTAATTTGTATTACGTATACGTCATGTTAAACCTGCTTCTCCCCATATTTAGATGTCATATGAATATGGCTAAAATAGGCTTGCCTTTTTTTTGTGTATTTTCATTTCTATTGTTTATTTGTTGCTTGTTTGTTGGCTGTGCTTTGTCTTTGGCTGCTACACAAAATTTACAATTGCTTTGCAGCGTTAGAATAAACAATTGCAAAATATCCATGCAGGAAAACAAATGCAAATGCCCTTTTGCCATTGGTATTTGACACTCACACACTGCCAGTTTTTATTCAAATACATCTGCAATATTTTCAAAATTGAACAAAAATACGGGCGACAAAATGTTGCACAGCATATCATACTGTTTTGAATCGGTTCAAAAGCAAAATACCAGCTATAAAGCATTTTGTTTCATATATACACATCAATTTCTATAGCTATTTCAAATATATATGTGCGTGTGTGTGTGTGTGTGTGTGTGTGTGTGTGTGTGTGTGTGTGTGTGTGTGTGTGTGTGTGTAAGTGAGCCATTTGTTCCAGCTTTGTTCAATCTATGTACGTTTTGGTTATAAAAAGCAGTATCATATTACAGGAGTTCTCAAATATTGAAACGTTATATTTTAAATGGAGTTCTAATTATTATAAAATTTGAATTTATCAAGGTGTGTTTTTGGTATTAAACTTTATTTTAAATCTATTTTCTTGCCTGCCGACTTGTCACTTATTCTAATAATATTTTTTTAAGAAAATTTAATTACATTTAACTTATTCAGTCCTGTTCCGGTTATCAATTATTAATTAAAGCATTCATTAAATTTTATTCTTAGACGTTATGGTTTATTTATTAACATAAATAATAAGAACAGCTTAAAGATTTTCACTTTCGAAAAGTCTTGCCGACAGAGAAAACCGGAAAAGACCTGATTATAAATTGTATTAAAATTTTATAAAAATATTTATATTATCCAAAACTACGTTTTAGTATACGACTCCTAATTTTTAAAGAATTTTGGTTAAAAAAGATTTGACGTGTTCGTTTACGACTAATGACTGCTCTCAAACACTATGATTATAACTATTTAAAATTTGAATGGTCACAATGCTGTAATCGTAGGAATTCGGGACAAACAGGAAGTTTAAACTTGTCGAGAAAATGGCGTATATAATCTTGTTGCCATTAAATGCGAATTTCTGGCACTACGCTTGACCTGAGTTGCATAATTTTTTGCGATTTAAAATTGCACAAGCAAACGAGAGAAAGAAATCATGTAATTGTAAATGTAATTGAAATGAAGTAAGCGTAAATTGTGATAAAAATAAAAGTCAGCAGCAGCCTGAAGCAAAAACAAAAAAAAAGAAAATAATAAAAATGGAAAAATAAGAAAAGACAAGAAAATAAAGTGACGGCCAGTAGAAGGAAAGAAAGAAAAAAATAGGTAGTCGACAGGTAAGGCCACCGAAATGTTTGTTTCCTTTCAAATCAGTACATTTCCTTTTAGCCTTACCTTTCCTTACCTGGCCTTACCTTCGCCTTGTCGCTGAAGTGGAGCAGCGACTGCGACTGCGACTGCGACGGCGACTGAGGCAGAGACGTGGCAAAGAAAATAAGTGGAAATCACTTGAAAATACTAACGAGCTGTTACGCTTGGCAAGAAAAATATAATCAGCAGCATCATGTCTGCAGGTGCACTTAAAAGGCGTTCACTTTTCGGCCGCGCCCCTTTGACCCACCCGCTCGACCCCGCTCTACCCCACTCAGACCCTCTCCCTCTCTCTCTCTCTCTCTCTCTGTGTCTTTGTCTCTAAATACAAGCTGAACAATGACCAAATAAAAATCGTACAACAATTAAAATTAACCTTTTTTGGCAGACATATGCAAAAAAAAAAAAAAAAACAAAAAGTGAGGGCGAAATGAAAAGTTGAATAAGCGAAATGAGAGCGTTCAGCTTTTGTCAGCCTGCAGCTGGAGTGCTCTTCAATTCGAGCTGCGTTGTCTTCCCGACTGTTTGCCAGAGTTGCTGGACAACTTTTGAGCCCAGTTGACGCTGACGACTTTGAATGAGTGCAACTTTGTTATGCTTATGAACGACTCAAGCGGCAGTCGGGCAAATCGTGATCAAGCGAAAAATAAATAATAATAATAATGCTCATAATGCAGTTGTCCAGTTCATAATGAAGTTTCAGTTTGGCGCGTGCCGTCTTGATGTTTTTAGTCATGGGAAATGACTTTGAACTTTATTGTTTAGCCGGTTCAAGATTTGCATTGATCGCATAACTTAATTCATAACTGCAACTGAGAGCGAGAGAGAGAGAGAAATGGGTGTGCATTTGGCGACAGGGAAGGAAAGAAAGTCTTTGTTGAGAGTGAGATCAAGTAAGAAATACATACTTGTACTTAAGCCACGTTTAGGTCAACACCAAACTGCAAGACACTCACTTTGGCCAACAACAAGTGTTGAGCGACTGAGATTTGCTTTAGCTTTGTGTAGAGATTGTGTAATAGGAAAAATCGGAAAAGACTCTGCAGGTTGTCCTATACCGTATATAAGCCTGGACCAAATGCAAACTGCAGACATTTCCATTGCAGTCGTGCAGCCAAACAGAAGCAAGTGAAGGCAGCTCCAACCTCAGTCGAAAACCAAGCCAAGCCAAATGGCCAACATGAATTCAGTGAGTGCAAAGCAAAAGTGTGAAATGAAAGGGTCAAGTGGAACGACTATTGTTAAGAGCAATTGCTGGCTGATTGGCGATTATTAAAAATGCATTAGTCGACGATTCTAGACAGCTTTTTAGCATTTTCCTTGCATTCTTCTTTAATCTTTGCATCTTTGCATCTTTGCTTTTATTCGCCACCAACAGCAGATGCTACTCATTATGACCACAGCAGCAATTGTGTGCATTGCATTGCCGGCGATTGCGAGCAGAACGATGAAGACTCAGAGGAGCACGGGGGATTATGGCTATAACATGGCAGCAGCCACAGCGTTCTATGATAATCGCTGGCTGCCATTGGAGCAGCAGACCACGTCCGTGTTGCACAAACCATTGCATCGCTATGCCTCAAAGTTGCAGCACGAAGCAGCAGCTGAGGAGCGACGGAGCTATAGAAGCAATTCCTCTGGTGCTGGAGTTGGCGGATTGGAAGCCATGCTTAATGGGCTCTCAAATCTCTCGGGAGTGGGACACATTAGCAACGGCTACGCCTCAGTGGCGCCCACGCATACCGAAGCCTTGGCAGCGGCCTCATCCAAACAAGAGATACCCATTTATGAGGAACACCACGAGGATGCGGCTGTCGCAGCGGTGGCAGCAACTGCCAACGATTATGGCGGTGCAGGCGGAGCAGGCGGAGTTGGGGCAGGGGCAGGCTACAGCGGCTACGGTGATGGCGGGCAACATATTCAACAGCACTCAAGTGCGGGCCTCCATTCGACAATTTACGATTATCCAGCTGCTGCTGCTGGAGGAGAAGGCGGATCACATGGGGCTGGTTATCTGCCGGCATTTGGTGGAGCCGAGCAGTACAAGGAACAGCAGGAGCAGGCGGGACATCATTATGCCTATGACAAAATCTCAGTGGGAAATTATCTGAATCATTACGATCAAAGCTCTGACGGTTTCGAATCATACCGCCAGCATCACGCTGACGAGCAGCAGTATCAGCAACAACATCAGCAACAGCAGCAGCAACAACAACAGCAACTGGAACTGGAACACGCCTCCTACTACTCGCCCCACGAAGGGGCATCCTCGGCGACGGGTGCAAGTGGACCGCATGACTATGAGGACCATGCTGATGGCGAGGAGCAGGGTTCCAATTTGCTAGCCGAATCAAATGGTCATGATGGAGCTCAGGCGCACTCCCATCAGTCGCATCATCATGTGGATATCATTAACTATGTGCCCGTGAAGCATGTCAAGAAGGAGCACGTGCCCGTTGAGAAGCCTGTCAAAATTCCCATCTCACATGCCGTCATCATTCCCATCAAGAAACCCGTTCCCATTCACATACCCATCACCAAGCAGGTTCAAGTCGCTGTCGAAAAGGAGCTGAAGGTGCCAGTGGAACGCATTATCCCAGTGCCCGTGGAGAAGCACATTCCGGTGCCGGTGGAGAAGCGAGTGCCGTACACTGTGATCAAGTATCTGCCCATCAAGGTGCCCAAACCGTTCCCCGTCAAGGTGCCCGTGTTCAAGACGGTGCTCCATAAGGTCAAGGGATGGTGGTAGATGGTGCAAGAGGAGTAACGGAAGGAGTTGGAGCATCGCCCTTACATAGAGCTCATCATGTAAATCCGCGCATGTTCATTTCATTATCAATAAGCACGTTACGCATACGCACCGTTGACCGCATCGTGTTGCGTCTCATCGCGTCGAGTTGTTAAATGCATTTTGGTTAAGGCAAAAGTGTTTTTTTGTTGCTGTTGCCCAATTTTGTGACTCATTTAACATGACAACAATTTGCATTCGCAAGAATAAACAAAAATAAGTATAAACTGGCGCATTAACTCGTTTCCATTTAATCGTCAGTCATCAGTTGTTGTATTTTTAATTTTAGCTGCGATTTAACGCTGCATTTATTACGTCGGACACTCTGACTGTCTGTCAGTCTCCTCCATGATGTTGAAAGTAAGTATATTTATTTAATTTTTATTCACTTTAAGCGCACACAATGGAATTGTGTTAAATGAAATGAAATTCATCTAGGCGACTGCCAAATGCCGCCTCTTTCCAGGCCATTACATTCACAGTACTCAGTGCTAAGTAGGAGCAGGAGCAGCAGCAGGAGCAGCAGCAGCAGCAGGAGCAGAAACAGGACATCCTTGAAGCTATCGGCACGCAAACTCTAATTAAATTAAGAGCACACCTTTCTTTGTTTCCCTGTCGCGAGTTGGAATGCTCCTCCAACTGTTTACATTCTCTCCGAGCACTTGACTTTTTCAACTCGGTCTCGACTTCAACTTCAATCCTGATAGAAGAAGAGTTCCGGGTGCATACGCCACATCTTGTGGATGCGCATCTGCTCTCATTATTATCGCTGGCACTTGTTCGGGTTTGCTTAAAGCATTAAGCTAGTCATTTTTAAACGCACATAAACTGTCATTAAATTAGACTCACAGACAAACATATAAATATCATTTTTCATTCTTTATTCTCCCATTCTTCCACTCTTCCATTCTTCTATTTCTCCATTTCATTCGTGACAAAATAAAACTCAATTGCTCGCATGCAATGCGCGTCTTTTGCAGCCATTTTGAGCAACTCGCACGCACACTTAGGCATTTGCATGCCAAGTCCTATGTCCTATGTCCTCAATGTCCTCGCCCACGTGTCCTTCATCCCCCCTGCCATTCAATTCAGTTCGGTGTGGTCTTTCGCCTTTGCCTTTCCTTTGCCTTTTGCGTTTGCCTGCCGCTTGTCACTCATGTGGCTGTCTGTGGTTCTTCTGCCTCGTCTTCATCCTCGTCCCAATGCTTGAGTTCTTCGTCCTCGTCCCCGTCCTCATCGTTGTCCTCGTCTTTATTCATGTGCTTCTCCGCTTGCTCCATTTACTGTGTATTTTTGATGTCTAAATTGCATTTTATTATGTCGCCTGCAACAACAAAGCGTGGCAACAGCTAAAAAACTTCTTTTGCGTTTGCTACATATGTTGGCCAGCCACCCTGCCCCTTCCCCTTCCCCTCTGCCGCACATCATTGTCGCCTCTTGGCGCTTCTGACTTTGCATGTCGCTGTCGGCGCCGCTGTTGCTGTCGCTCTTCTTGTTGTTGCGGTTGTAAATTTTATTTATCATTTAACATTTTTTACGGTCTTTATGCTGACATACAGAGAAAGAGAGAGTGAGTGGGAGAGAGAGAGAGGAAGCGAGTCAGGGACACACTTTAAGTGACTTTTGAAGCACTTTATTTTGCATACAAAATATTTGGCTTGTCGCCGAGTGTGTGCATGTATGTGTACGTGTGTGTCTGTGTATATGTGTGTATGTGTATTGTGAACACTTAATATGGCTGATAACTCTTGGCTGGTTGATTGGAGTTGCTTTCCCTTCGTCACCTCCACAATGCGTTATAAACGAGTCGAGTACTTCGTTTAAATTTAGATTTTCACATAGCTTTGAGATAATTTTATTTGTGCTTGTTATATTAATTATATATTTAATTATCAACAATATACAATTTGCAGTTGCGTTTGTGCCAAACTAAATTTCATTATTTTAAATTAGATGCACGCAAAGCACATACTCCAAACACAATTATAAACACATTCGGTAGTAAACACAACAGTTGCTTTTCATAATGAATAAGTATATACGTGTACATATGCATGTGTGTATCTGTGTGTATATGTGTGTTAAAGAGTGCATATGCAGCTGTGTATTTGTACTTTTATTAAAAAACTTTTGCATAATGAAAGTTGCACGCCTGCTTTCCCAATTCTAGACGCAATATATTCACCCACAAAACTTTTCCTCTGTGAGTAATGTATAAATAATTTTGCCCAAAATTTGAGAATATTATACACATACAATTTTCTGATTTCGCTACCATGTTTATTTTCTATATTGTTGTGCATTTGATTTATTTTACGTTTATATTAATTGTTAGAGGACTTCAAGTTGGCAAAGTGACACGATAAAGGCATGACTTTAATTTGATGTTTAATAAATAAATATTATTAATTCAATTTTATTTAATTTTAATGATTCACCGCTCCACACTTTTTGTACTACACAATTGTTGTAACACCGATACGAAAATGCGACATTTTTGATTGTGAAAGGTAGCAATTTCACCTGCTCATAACACGAAAATCTGATAAATCAGTTAGTTCATTTTTGTTCCAGGGGTATAAATATTCATCACGAGTAATGGGTCTCGGTATAAAATCATCTGAAACTTAGTCAATTCTGAATATTCCAAGATGTGGCTTTATCGTGTGATGTTTGTGTTCCTCGTGCTCCTGTTAAAATTTGTCCAATTCTCGAAGCCATACAAATACAAATCGGTATTCGATGATGAAGATATATTCAGCGAATGCGAGAATCAACCAGACAACGTGCTCAATATTCATGGATTATATAATTTGTCAGAGTTGGTTACCGAGTATAAATTAGAGGGAGAGCAAGTATTAGTTTCTGGGAATTCAACCTCAGTTTGGAATATTCAGCCTGACGATCGTATTCAGGTTGTTTTCAATTGTTTGTATCCAACAACTTGATGAAAAATAATTAGATTTTCAGGCGAACATACAATTATTACGCTTTGATCGCGGCTCATGGGAACCAACTTTGTATTCCTGGAATTTGCCACATTTTTGTGCAATAATGTACGATAAAGCACATTTGTGGTACAAGCACTGGACCAAACACGTGTTAAATGCAAGTAATGTAAAGGACAAATGCTTCAATCCAGGAGTAAGTTTCAAAAATACTCGCATTCTCCCGATAATCCTTTGTAACATTTGCTTTCTACCAGACAAAGTTAATGTACAAACCATTTTATGTGCAGTTTGATTTTGAGATGCTCTCCGCCATCGCGGAAGGCTCTTACAAAATGGTGATAAGATTTAAGGCCTATGACCATAAGAATAGGATGCGCCCAACTTCCATATGTTTCGCTATCAAGTCACAATTTATGAGACTGTAAATATTTTGGAGCATATCTAAATTATTATTGTTATGTAGTGTGAAATTTATAAACTGTAACATCTTTCCTAAAATCTATTTCATCAGTCTATGTAATTTCTGTTGCAATATCAAATCTATCATTATTTCGAGTAACGTAACAATTATAAATATATTATGGATATTATTATATTTTCTAAATTTGTATTTATGTTATCGGGCATACACTGAAAAATAACGACCAACTTCTAAAATCAAGAACATTCATCTTAAATTTTGTGTTCTTAAAATAAGATTATTTTAAGACCAAATTACTAAAACTAAGATTATTAATCTAAAAAATAGGAAAGTATAAATAGGTACTATTTCGTATCAAACAAATTATGGCACCGTGGCGCTCTGGTTAGAGAGGCCGCTTCAGTTGTGAATCAGTAGGCGGCGGTTCGAATCCCCCTCGTAACAAATTAAAATAACATTTATAAAATTACTACAACAGAATAAAATACAAATAAATCAAAATTTAAGAATAAAAAAAATAATATAAATATAAAAAATAATTTTCATTTATTTTATTTTTTGATTTTAATTTTAAGAACATTTATTCTTAATATAAGAACTTGGTCTTATTTAAAATGTTCTTAAAATCAAGATGTGTTCTTTTAATTCAAGAATTTGATGTTCTCGACGCATTTTTTAAACCAAAAATCTTAGTTCTGAGACCAAAATCTTGATTTTAATACATTTTTTTTATCAGTGTACTTATTTGGGTAATGTTTGTCATAATTTTTTTATATTATTTGCATTCCTTTGAGACTTCTACAAAAATAAAATGATTAAATAATAAATCATTGTATTTTTATTTGTTTTTGGCTCGTGCTGTGTCTGAGCTAACGATTGTAGCATCCATGAAGACTTTCTGCAAGCAATATAGTATAAAACGTTTATCCCTAGGCATTGCCAGTCGACTGTATGAATGAAATGGCGGCTCAAGTTGATACTTCCTGATGGCCATACAATTTGATTCCCATCCCTTCGTTTATCTCTCTAGTTTTGGGCATGTGTGCAACACACGTTTTGGGATTTTTGCGTCCAGACAATCAGACAATATGGAAGCTGTGCCCCAAAATGCGGCACGTGTTTAAGCAACCGCCAACACGTCTAACAACACCGAACTTGCACTTGAGTCTATGAAGATAATATCTACAGTTGGATAAAATGATTTACGCGCTGTCTATCTGCCTCTTAACCTTCCCAAATCGCCCACTTTGGCAGATAAATAGATAAATGGATCAAATAAGTTGCCAATTACCAGTTGGCCAAACGTGTAGACTGTACATTTTCATATTTGTGCGGCTGCAGATACAAATACGAATACAAATGGTCTTAAATGGACTTTGGATACAAATATTGCACATGGCACGTGCTTTTACCATTTCCAGTCAAACACGCAAGTGTTATGGCCATTAATGCGACATAACTGTTATTCCGCCACATTCAAGAGCTTTTCAAATTTGCAAGTACACCGTTTTAGATGGAAACAGAATAGTTGTGGGTTCTATCTACCAACAACCTGGATATTGTTGATAGAGCCTAAAAAAACCAGTATACTATTATAAATATCTAAGTACGTCAATGACCACAATCATTTGTTAATGATTGGTTTTATTTTTTTATTTAATAATATTATTTGATATACGAATGCTTTCAACCTATTAAAATATACTCTTTTTAAATTATAATTAAATTTACTTAATTTATATTATTAAATTAATATTTCAATTAGCTTCTGCGTAAAATATCCTTTCATTAAATACAGTTCAGTGAGGAGTGGTAAATAACTATTTTGTTTGTTAAACTAGAGTCTACCTGAGTTTAATTAACTTTATATTTGAAAGTATATCTGAGGTAAATAATAATAATATCCATGCTCACATGTCAAAAGTGTTGAACATCTCCTTATCATACTGGTAGTTATTGTATTTTTGTGTGCTGTTGCTGCTGTGACTAGTTCTGCTTCTGACAGAATTGGTTTTTAGTAGTTTAGTTTGGCTTATTATGAGTTTAGATATCTTCCCATAATGGGTTTCCTACAGCTTGAAATGTGAGATATAACTGTTTGCCTTTGCAGTTATTTAGAGACGTTCGTCTACACATTGGTTTGTTGAGGTAATCAGAGTGATAGCCTGAAATAACTGCAGCTCGATTGTCAATCAAAATGGATTTCTAGCTCGGATGCAGCAACTCACAATATTGCTGACTGTTGATGTCATATCAGAGACAGCTCTGATGATTACCTCGGCACAAGGAATGCACACTTTTCAGAGTTTCAGGTATCATAAAATATTTAAAGCAATGCTTTAACTTTGTAACTCTTGACAAAAATATGCAAAAACCCTGGTTAAACTGACCGCCTTTCAAGGTTCGACTATAAAGTATAAAGTGCAGCTGAGTTTTGCCTTTTAACGCTCTTTAATTGCAATTATTCACCTGAGTGGTTCTCTTTGTTTGATGTTTGTGCTGAAAGTTTGCTTAGCCAACGTAAAGGCAGAGAAAAGGCACCATGTTGTCACTAGACATAAATCCTTTTATGCCTCATGCGTCGTTGCTTAAGATTATTAAAGTAAAGTGTAAATAGTTTATGGTAATCGTAAAATATATATAACACTCGCATCTGCATTATACTTTTACGACATACACACTCACACACACAGGACTATGCTAACAAAATGTCACATAAATTTTCATACATGAAATATCACTCATACGTCAAGTTGTATGTAGAAAAACTCAACTATTGTGAAAGTGAGTCAAGCTGTGACTTGAGCCTAACTCAGGTGTGCAAAATCTTTGCCAACGGCAAATCAATTAAAGCTCCTTCTAAGAAAGGACGAAAAGTGTGCTAAGCACTTAAAACATTGCTCTTTGAACATCAAATATAACAGCCACCTGAGTTGAAATTTTTATGTCGCACATAAATTGTTGGCCTGGCCAACTGTGAAAAGGGCTGCGGACCCACGAAATGGGTTAAAACTTTTGGCGCTGTTTCCACTGTTTCTACTGTCATTTTTCAAAAATTCTTCGCCCCATTTCGCGGGCCATTCGGTATCCTGGAAAGGACTCGCTCCGCTTAAGCATTTCAAGTTGCTTTCGTCCTCGTCGTTATGGCTACGCAGCAATTATCAAAGTTTTGAGGTAAAAGTGCTGATTAATTTTTAATGTTTATGTTTAGCACTCCCCCACTGGCCATTTGTCTAGAGCTGGCCGGCTACCTTAGCCTTTTCCATTTGTTGGCCCAACAACATTGGCCAAAAATGCGGCGTCATTTGCTAAATTATAAAGTCATATTGTTGCCACATTCAACGCTTGAACACAAGATCTGGCGTTGATTTAACCGAGAGTTAAATTTATCCCACTCTCTAACTGCAACTCTCTCTTTTGCTTGTCACACGCGGCGTATGCGTGACAAATGAGTTGTAAGCAATCACAGCGAGCCACACACACACACACACACTCACACACACTGTGTAAAGGTTGGCATTCCCATATTAACTTGCACATACGAGTACATATGCATAATTGAATGACAACGCGCGACAGGTAGACCAACTCCTTCCTCCTACACTCCCTCTCCCTCTGTCTCTCTCCCTATCTCTCCTCCTCCAAGCAGCTGTTTAACCAGCCTCATCAGCAGAGCTCATGTGGTTGCCTATTTGACCGCGTGCATGTTCATTGTGATTTGCGGCTTTTGCATTTGCCATTCATCGCAGTTCGTTGCATCGCTTCAAGTTGGTCGGTTATGGGCCAGTTCGGTGGGTCAGCGTTTCGGTGGTGCAGTTGTCAAAATAGCCGCAAAATTCTTAACGAAGTGGTTTTGCGGGTGCTGCAATTATGAATTTATGTGCGCTTTGTGCACTGAGAGAAACATTTGGTACTGAAATCAACTTTGATTTATTTAATTAGCATATTTAAACACTTGTTTCCTCTGCATCTTCTTTTTATTTGGCTTGCATTTTGTTATTGATTTTGATAAAGAGTACCATCAAATGTTCTCTAAGTGTATATAAACCACAACAATAGTTCATTTGATGCACTGACAGTTCATCTGGTTTAATGATTTTTAATTACGTTTTAGCCGCAATTTTGAGGCCGAGTTAGCCGCTGGCCATGGCGGACAGAATGATTCATGTTCATGGTATTAAATAAATACGGCCAGGAGTCGCTGACTTAAATGGCTTAAGGAGAAGCAGCAGCAGATGAAGAAGAAGAAGAAGAAGTTGGAGTTGGAGTTGAAGATAAAACTGGTCTCGCATAGGACTTCCAAGTCAATTAGCGTTAATTTCATTAGTCGGCAATAACTTGCAGCAATTCCATCAGCTACAGTCACAGACCTTGTCACACCCTCCGCTCCCGCTCTCTGTCTCTCTCCACTAACTCACTCTCTCTCTCCCGTTCTCTCTCTCTTTCTAACAGTTGCTAGCCAAGACTTTACTTTTTGGCTAATTTTGTTGCTGTTTCGTTAACGCCCTTCTGAAGTTGAACGTCGCGTTTATTTTGTTTTGACTTGCAGCGTGTTGCGGTGTTGTTGTTGTTGCTCCTTGTTGTTGCTCCTTGTTGCTGCTGTTACATTTGGCAATTAGCCATTGCATTCTCTCCCTTTCCTTACTTGTTGCCATGCCGCACTTCAATACATATTTATTAGCCGCATTTGTTGGATCTTAGCTCAATTAAAAAGTTTTACTTGGCTACTTTTCTTCATTTGGAGGTTGCCCGCTGACCCCCTGACCTCGACTTCAATTGCTTGTTTGACTACGCTCTTGACTCTGTGAAATTATTGGGAGGTCTGCAAGTTTTTGAGTTGCTCTGCACTTTTACACTTCTTATTGCCACTAATTGCAATTATTTAACTCTGAATGCCCAGGGCTAAGAGTGGGTTAAGGCCATGGGTTAAACATGATTTCAGAGTGCACATACAATTCGTATTGAAATTATTATTACAGTTCTTAACATAGTCAACATACTTATCGCATATGTAGTACATAAGATTATAACTGCGATTCGAATTTTAAAATTAACCCATTAGGTGGTTGGGTGGTGCCCAGTGGTGTCCAAGTCCTGGTCGCTGCTTGTGCACCACCGTACGGACCACTGGCACTTTCACCGGATACGGATAGTAGATGGGCGTGGCAATGGGCTTCTCCACTCGATATGGAACTCGTCGTTCCACAACAAATGGCATCGGTCGCTCCACAGCCACCGGCTTGATCTTCTCCACGGGTATCTTGATCTCCTGCAACTGTGGCATGGCGACTGTCCTCGTCACGGGCACCCGGATGGGAATGGGCTTCGGTATGGTGGTGATCACGGGGCGTGGCACGCGCAGTGGCACAGTTTGTCGATAGGGCACATGTTGCTTCTGATAATGCGTGATGGGCACATTTTTGGTCACCTCGATGTGCTTGGCCAGCGGCAGACCCGCAACCGCCTTGCTGCTCGACGGCGTGTGATGCACACTCGTTGTGATGGGAGGCAAGGAGTTGCCACTGCCCGTAGTCCTTTCAGGCAGATCGGCACTATGACGAGCCGATAGTTGCTGATCTATGAGCTGGGATTGAGGCTCATTATGATGTCGCTGCTGTCGATGCCGATGCTGCTGCTGCTCGTGTTGTTGTTGCACGGCAAGTGTGGCACGTTGCAGGCTGCCGGCATAAACCAGGGCGCTGTCATCGTTCAATTGACGCGGCTGTGGCACCAACGTTGCCTGCTCCCTTATCCCCCCGGCCGCATGGCGATAATTGGAAAATTGCTCAATAGGATAATCGAGAAGTGGTTCTGGAAGTGGTGCCAGTGGTGTATGTGGTGTATGTGGTGTATGTTGTGCCTGGGGCTGGGGCTGGGCATGGGGCTGATATCCATAGCTCTGATAATAGATGGCAGGCGGCTGCTCCTCATTGCCATTGAGCTCGTAATTTGCCGTATTAATGACAAAATCGATTTTGCCCCGTTGCCCGCCAACAACATCATAGACATTCGAGTGCAGTCTGTTGTTGTTGTTGTTCTCGTTGTTGTTGTTGTTGTTGCTGTAGCCATGTAGTGCGGTCGTTGGCACAAAGCCGTTGGCAGTGATAGCTTTTGGTTCATAATTTGCATATGGCGCCGCTGCCAAGTCGTCCATGCCGCCGATGTCGCCATCATCATCCTGAAGCGTTTGCCGCGTGCCAGCTGCACTATTTGCGCCATAATAATGTTGTGCATATCCTGCTAATCCCGCTAACGCCTCCGACTCTGACTCCGTCTCCGTCTCCGCTCCCAGCTCTGTCTGTGTCTCTGGCTCATAATAATTGCTTCTGGTGTGATGGGAATGGAAATGGGAATGGGGATAGTGAGGATGATGATGATGTTGCTGGGCCAACTCCAGTGGAAGCGGCACCGTTATGCCTGCCGACGGGCTAATGGTTATGGCCAACAACAACAAGAACAAAAACAATATTAATGCATTGATCATTAGTGGGCCATTTGCATATTGCCAATTTCGTTGGCCAACTCTCTCAGGCTTCATGTTGTTGTTATTATTGTTGTTGTTGCTGCTGCTCCTGCTAATCCTGTGCTGTTTGTATGAATTCGCTAATCCCTGCTGGGCACAAAATCACTCTCGTTGTCAGCTATCAAGTGTGAGATTGCGTGCCCGCATTTGTGTTTTTATAGCTCTAACTCCTACACTGGTTGGTAATTCGATAGATGCTCTGGCCAAGTTCATTGGCTCATACGCATTGTATAACTGCATTTCACTTTCACCTTCACTGGGATGCCAATCGACCCGCAGACACCGCAGCATTAGATGCATCACATTTCATCCACCATCACTTGTGGTCCGAATCGCGTCCATATTAATGCAGTTGACGATGTTGTTGGTTGTTGGCTTGCTACTTGTGTTTGCGGTTTGTCCTCAGTAATAATACACCACTGCAACAGTGCAACATGTCTTTGACATGTGGCAACCCATCATCATTGCCATTGACCGTGTCGTTGTCACTTGACACCAATTTCCGGTATCAAGTTATTCGCACTTTCAATTGCAATTCACTTGGCAAAGATATTTTTCCTCTAACTGCTTTAAATTTCGCGTATAATTTAAAGATGACTTTTGTAGATTCATTTCCCTCTGACTCCATCCATTTACTGTTTTGGACAATGCCTTGCCGAAAATCAAATATTTTCCCACTACATTTCGATGGAAATTCTTGACTTGGCATCTAGAGAGTAGTGGCTGCTACCTGCGTCTCATTTATCATTCTTTCATGCATTTTACTTGAAAAACTTTGTCGGCACCTTAACCCCAACCCTCCCACCTTCCACCCTTTACCCTTCGCCCCCTGTCGACCACTTGGTGAGCTCGGCTTCCTCGCATAAAGTATTTGCACAATTGCTGCTCGAGTTGTGCCCGAAATGACAGCGCAAAGTACACCTAAAGTGTATTTTCACATTGAACGAGGTTAAGCTTCGTTAAATTTTGCGCAGCGTATCACCCCTGTCATCATTTCCCCTCTTCATACCCTGCATTCAAATTGTGGGTAAGATGAGTTTATCGAACTTAAGATTGATGAAGTTATAGATTTAGAAATATGCAAAGAAATTAATAATGGTATAGTTAAAGTTATAGTTTATTAATGATTATTCATATAGATTCGTAGCCCATATTCGAGCAGATTTTTAGCCACGTTACCATATTGGGACAAACTCTGCAACGTCATTGCATATTTTTATATTCTTAAACCTCAAAAAAAATTAGGAGTTTAAAAAAATGTGCATGTGGAATAGATTTATAGACTCAATTAAGATTCCCATTCGGTTTACTTTATTTGAAAATACTTGGGTATCTCTAAGTCAATCACTTCAAACTTGAGTTGCCTTATTTGTTGTGAAAGTATCCACATGTTTGAATTTCTTACAAGTATTTATGTGAATCTAAGATTGCTTCTTGATTTTATAGTTGTTTCTTCTTTAAGCAGTCTGTGCACTGCATACTGGATATTTAATACTAAACAGTATATTTAATATTTATGGCATTCTCTATATTTATTTTGAGGAAGTTGTCTGTTCTCAATTAGCTTAGAATTATTGATAGAATGGTATTTTGAAATAAATTTATAACAGTGCTGTCCAAACTAGACATATTTATTATATATGTCAACTCTCAAAAGCTCTCAAAGCTCACAGTGGGCTTCGCAAGCTTTGATCACATTGCCTGTCACCGCATAAATAATTCCACATATTGGTTTTATTTTTTATAGCCTGCTTTATCACTGAAGGGAGAGGATTTTCATTTGAAAAAATAATATAATAACCATTTATGAGATACAGAGTATTGGCTAGACGATCAGTCACGATGTTTGTTTCCTTTTCATTACTTCAAATGCTTTCAAGTCTCGTGAAGCATATTTAAGCATGGAATCATAGAAAAGGCCAGAGGTCTGCAAGGCGGTCGGACCAGCCGGCCTGCCTTTGGAAAATCAACGAAACGGAGCCAATGTTAAAAAACCTTTCGCTCATAATCACACACATACACACAAACACACACAAGCACACACACACACACATTATTAAGGTTCCAAGTTGCTTTTCGCTTTGCACAAAATCCATCATAACATTAACGGTCGGCAATGGGTGGTAAGTGGAATAGTTGGAGGGGTTGTAGGGGTTGGTCAGAGGGGTCTATGAAAATGGCGGACGGTGAAGTAGTTAGGAGGCGACTGGCGACTGTTTTTGCTAGTACGACACTCTAAGTTCATTAAGTAACGTTAAAACGTTAAATTGCTGAAAAACTGGGAAATAGGAAGCAGAGGACTAAGAGGCAAATGAGGAAGAAGCAGCTTAAAGAAGGTCCTTAGTTGTTTGGTTTGAATGACCCAGCCTCGACCTACGTTCACCGTCCATCGTCCATCGTCCAAGCTGAGGTTTGTGTTGCTGTTGATGTTGCATGCGAATTTAATCAAGTCATGCAATAAAATTTACGGTCGCCTTCTTGGGGCAAGTGTGCGGTAGTACTATGGCTTGCTTTTGGCCATGGCTTATGGCTTTCGGTTTGCCGGGCCAGGTAGAGGATGCCAGATGCCAAACTTCGCAAGGTTTTCTACAATTTTACAAGTCCTAATATTTGGCTTTCTTTTTGTATTTCGCGAGTACGAGTATGCACGGTCCTCGGCCTCAGTCCGCCTCTGGGTTTGAAACAATTTGCGGTTCTTGGCTAAAAGTTGTAGGCATTTTTCAGGATTTTCTTGCTACTCCGCTGGAGGAAGCCCTTAGAATTCCTCTCAACGGACGAGTTGTGGCATTTCATTACCTTGGTATGTTTAGTGCACAGTGCTTTTGATTTCCTAGCTTGCCATTGATTCACATGTCAATGTAAAAGAGGCAGGCCACAAATACAAACACAAATAAATATGGGTGGAAGGACAATGCAATATCCTTGTGGCAAGCGGCCGCACTAATGTGCTGTGAAATTAGCATGCGGCAGCATTGTTCGCGAATACCTTGGCCAGAGCTCACACGACTGAATTTCCCCTTGGGGCGTGGAAATACGCAATCAAAATTCCACAACGGCGTCCTTAATTGGTCTTTTTGCCATGCAGCTAGACGAGCCCGATTCGCAGTTGCTTCTTGCTTGTCTTCGACACAGGCGAAGTTTATTTTTTTATGGTTTCTTTTCTTACTGTTTTTTGTTGGTTTGGTTTTTTTTTTTTTTTGTTTGCAAGCCTCATACAAATGCAAATTTCAATTACGCGTATTGCCGGGCGAAATTGAAATGCTTTTGGAAATAATTTCGTTCAGTGACTTATAAGAAATGCAGGCTCGGTTCAAGTTTTTCCTCCCTTCAACTTTAGCCTCAACTTTAGCTTGAGACTTTAGCTTTGGCTTTAGGTTCAACTTTTCCTCCGTCCTGTCAACAATCGCGCGCAATTCATTTGCATTTCGAATGCGTGGAAACTTTCGCAGCAACTGAAATTTATTTGCGAATTTTGTAACATGTGTCCAGTTGGCACAAGTTGAAAACTTTTCACTTCAAACTTGCCACATCGCAACTTGACTTGCCTTGCCACGCGGATGCACCCCATCGCAATTGCCACAATCACTTTGGTTGCCTCGGTTAATGAAAATTTCATTCGGCATAAAGGCAAAAGTTTTTTTTCTTTGTATATCTTGCTGGAGGAGGACTAAAAGCCAACGGTTCATTGGTCACATCATACAATTTTGTGGCTGGCTGGTGGATTGATGGCAAATGCCAGAGAATTATTTCATTTAATTGCCGTTGAAATATTTAATATTAATTGATGTGCTTTAATTGCTTCTGCGGTGCTGCTGTCGGCAAAACCTTCGCATCCGTTGGATCCCTTGGCCAACTCATTAAAAAGCCATCAACTGGTCAGACCGTTCACCCTCGGACACATTCTTCCTGCTGCGGACCACTAGGCGTATTATTAATCTTAATAATCACCACATATTGCCTGGAACGAATGCCACTAAACAATTCCAAAGTTGGCCAAACTATGGACATCTCCACTCAACCACTGAACCACTTACAGTCAACTTGTGTGCTATTTAGTGTTTTCTTTTATACACTTCTGACGACTTATTCGACACTTTATTTGAACATATTTATGACTTTCACTTTTCGTTTCTATTCAAACCATCTACAGATCTATTTATCTATAAAAAGTATCATCTTCTTATATGCTTGGTTGCTTGAAATTGGCATACTTTTATTCATATTTCACTATGCATTAAGTTTATAGTCCAGTCTCTTTTCAGTCTTTCTTTTCCAATGCCTGTCTCTCTCTGTGTCTCCTACCCTCACATATGACAATTTTCCATTGACGTGAGACATTTTTATTCGCTTTTCCAATTTGCAATGATGGCGACAGCGACTTTTACTCATTCTCCATTTTACGAAAAACTAACGATGACTGACATATCGGACATTATGCATGTATCTGTAGATATAACTGTAACTGTAACTGTAACTGTAACCATGGCCGGACGAGTGCCAGAGCCAAGCTTTTAATGGACTGAATTTCATTAAATTAATATACTTTGTTCGTACAATTGTGTTTTAAGCAGTTAAAAGCTTTGCATGAACGCCCGACACATTCTATCACCAAGTGAAGGAATGTCGACTGTCAGTTGTTCATCCTTGGCTAAAACGTTCACTGAGTCTGGCCAATAGCCCTCTATTCCATACACGAGTATGAGTAGGAGTATGAGTGTTGAGTGCGTTTGTCAGTTGGCTGTGAATATACTCATATAGCCCGGAAAATTGCGGCCTGACGCGCAATGTACTCGTAATCGCAGTTGAATTGAAAAAGTTTCCACTGTTTGCCATACAAACATGCACATGCATACATATATATTGTTAAAGTTTGTGGCACACACACATATGCATCGCAGTGGCCGCGATTCGTTTTTGTATTCACTCAGCAAATTTAGTATTTTATTGAGTTGTTGTGATGGATATTTAATGAAGTGCAATTTAATTTTTCAAACAGAGAATACAACGATTTATTGAAGATGCAACCACGATGAGCATGTTGCACGATTTAGTCAAATGGCCAATAGAATTTTGTTAAACGTGGAGCAGGAAAATGGCGAATGCATGCGGCTGATTGATTGCTGCAGCATATTAAGTATACGCAGTGATGCTTCTGGTCTGTTATGCGCTGCATGTCACATATTTAGCGATAGTTTTCTGTGAAAATGCATCCAATTCGACATGTTTCGGTGTATTAATTCTGGCAATAAATCAATTGCAGTTACCACAAAATAGCAATTGCATTTGGTCATGATTCTATTGCTGCCACATTGGCGTGGCACCAAAGCTTGTTAACGCAAATGTTTGTGGGTTTCTGTGGATAATTATATGAATGTCAGGTAATTGAATGCCCTTGCAGTTTCTATTAGACCACAAGACTTTCAATTGCCAGTTGCATTGTGCAATTTCAGGCCGATTTTTAATTACAATTAATTTGCGTCCGCAATTAAGATAGATTTCGGCATGCGCAGCAATTAGCTTAAACAAGAAAGTCAAAAGTTGTTAGGCCAATTAGTTTTATTGTAGCCCCAGGATAATTTCGCGCTCAAGGTGCATTAACTACCGAGCGAGTCCTTTAATTAGCGCACAGGAAGTTGCCACGTCGTTGCATTACTTTTGTCGGCCACTTTTACTGCATGTGCAATGCTCAATTATGAACAATTTACAACTTGTAGCAGAAAAGAGTGTGTGATGAGAGAAGAAAGAAATCTCTTTGGTTAACGTGTCGCATACGTAATACAATTACCGTGTCTAATTAGAGTTATTAATTAAACTTTAACTAAGATGTGGCAAACTGATAATTTTATTTAATTCAGACTCACTCATTCACTCAATTCTTTAAAGAAAATAACTTTGTACCTGTTGTGAGAGTTAGTTCATTGTGCTGTCGAAAATATTTTTATTTATGTTGCTGCTGTGGGTTGTCTGAAGTCAAAACACTCGAAAGATCAACAAGGATACGTTTCATTACAAAGACTTAATTAATATTAATAAAAATAATGAGGGAAAATGCTGCTATCAATTGGATGAATTAATGAAGTCATTATCTTAATCAGCTCGTCTCAGAGCTCGCCCCTATCAATGGCCTAACATGTTGATGAAGAAGAGCAACGTTAAGCGTATTCATAAAGAGTGTGTGTGTGTGTGTGGGTGTGTGTGGGTGTGTGCGTAGATGTGTGACTGAGTGTTTGTGGCAGACGCAACATGTAAGCAACAGCAAAGTGCCATAAGCGGAAATCAATTTCATAGAAATGAAAGTCATCGCACACACACATGGCAATGGCAATGGAGGAGCAAAGAAGGAGCATTGAAGAATGAGAGAACCACGCCACTTGTGTGTATTGAGAGAATGAAGGAGCAGTTATTGGCTTGAAGTAGACGACTATGTCGACTTTGTCGTCATCACTGGCAGTAGTACAATGTAAGCAAGGACAGTGGTCCTTATTGAATTTCAATGACACGTGCACAAACGTTAAGGCAAAAACGAGAGTACGACTCTCTAACCGCAGTTGTCGTCCTACTATCGCATCTAGGGGCACATTGCCGTATGCTCCCTTACACTTACACTTATACTTATGTGGCAATGACAAAAGTTGACGGAGCGACAGAACGACAGTGGAACTGTGGGGGAGAGTAGAAACCTGAAAGTGGCATCTCGATATCTTGGTGGCAGGAGCAGCCAACTGGTCGACAACTTGTTGACCGGATGTGAATGTGTGTGGCTGTAATAAGTACGTAAATGGGATTATTTGTTTGCCTCAGTAGATATATATATGTGTGTGTGTGTGCGTGTGTATGTGTGTGTTCAAGTAAATTGAATTTATCTTAATTTTTCGTGACTTCGTGGCCAGTTTTTCACTTCCGTTGACCATAAGCCCATATCTAAAGATTGCAGCTGCTCAAAGTGCAGCTCTTTTCATTCCCACTCCCCCGTATTCCATCCCATATCTAAACTGCAAAAATAAACCAACTGAAAGGAAAAGACAAGCCCGAATTTTATTTATTTATATTGAAATTAAGTTGCGCTTGGCTGTAGAAATTGTTGCGGTTGCGTTGCAGCTTTTGTTTTGATACCCTTTAGCATTTCTCTTTTGCATACCCTGTACAAGGGGGTATATGCAATCTACAGTTAAGAAAAAGCAGCAATCAAAATATAAGTATCTACAAGTCAGACATGTCCATAGGACTTTATATATTATTCATTCATTCATTCAGTCATTCATTCATTCAGCGCTGTTTTTGTGCGACTGCAGAAATTTGAATGTGGTCAGCACTGAATGGGCTTAAATTTATGGCAGAGATGTGTCTTTAATGCAGAGTTGAAGAATTTAATCAGTCCAGGTGATGACTTAACTGTGCGTGTCCAGTAATCCCTTCTAATGATGACTGTGACCTACTTAATCCCCAACTCTGGAGAGCAATGTGTCCTGTCCATTTATTAGTTACATTCTCTACCTTCGAGCATGGGCTTTAATAGTCGTTATACAATTTTCATATTAAGTTAGAAAGTAGACAGTTCTCTATTTCAAGTCCGCAGCCAGTTGTCAGTTACGTCATCTAGTTTGGAGTTTCTAATATAAAGTGTGTCTTCAATTGCTTCACCATTGAAATAATTTGCATTAAACGCTCGCTAATTGGAACGTTTTGTGATGGAAATTTGTGCTAAAGAGCTCTCTGCTATTTGCCAATGCATCGTCGCAGGGCAAGCGATTATAATAAAAGCCATTCACACTCGGTGAAAAAAAAGAGAAAAAAAAAATAAATATAGCATACAAATGGGCGTTGGCTGTGGCATGAATGCACATTTCTATAAAAGTGCGTTTAACATTGCGTTGCATGCCACGGCAGAGGCAGCAGACGTCACACAAAGCAACACATTTGCTGCATTTATTGCGTTTTTCCGTTAACTGGCTCTCACACACACACACACACAGGCACAAATACACACTCTCTGTACATAATGGGCTTTGTTAGCTGCGAACTTTGCTGCAGAATATCGCTTAAAAATCTGGCTTTTGAATTCGAACTGCCGTTGCCATTGTGAAAGCTGTTCCTGCTGCTCCTGTTGTTGTTGTTGTTGTAGGTGTTGTTGTAGGTGTGCTCTCTTACTGTGATAAATGGATCGGAAAATACGTGTACTTAACATCGGACGCCTTGTTGAACGTATTGTTCAAATGCAGCTCTATCAGCTCAGTCACCTCAGAATTCTCAGATTTATTTGCTATGCACAGAATTAGATTGTCATAGATTTAACTCAGCGATAATTAATTAATATAATTCTACACTTTTTGAAATTTAAAAAATGTTTTATTTTTTTTTTAAGGTTTTTTCTCAGAGTTTGGTCGATAATGTTAACAATTTAGTTTAGTAATTTATACACTCCTTTTAGTTTTTAGCCTTTAGCTGTGCAAATATATAATAAAGTGATGGTTCTTAAAATTAACTTTAAGATTCCTTATTGGTTTAATTTCTAGTTGTTTCTTCTCCTTATCAGCTGTGAGGGTATACGCACGTCGGCTAAGCCATGTTCTCAGCTAACTATACAGTTATTTTCGTATAATACTTGTTTGCGTGTGTGTGTGTGCGTGTGTGATTGTTTTGGCGCTTGGATGTATGAGCATGCTTTATGCACTCGCCTGTGTCGCCTCATTGGGCGCTTCATTCGAGCGGCAAACGCTTACTTCTGAGCGGTTAGTGGCAAGCCCCCTTACCCCATACCTCCCTCAACAATCTGCAGCTTGCCACAAGGCGTATACGTGTCAAGGATAATTCATGAAAAATCCGCGCTCGTGTGTTGGTCGAGTGCAGTCTGCAGGAGTTTTTCACTTTTGCACCGATTATACAATCAGAAAACAAACGATAAAGGCTAAAAAGCGAGTGTGTGCTTGTGTGGAGCAACTTCATAAGTGCCTCCAAATTGGCAGAATACAATGCGAAATATTAAGGGAATTTCTGCCAGCTGATTTCAGCAATATCATATGGCAATCCATTACACAATTTGCACCCTTCTGAATGATGCATAAACTAGTGGAGGAATTCCCTTGATCGAGGATGCATTCCATTTGTTTATTATTCTGCAGAAAACTTTATTTAGTTGAATTTGATTTCATCACCTCATGTAGTTTTCCTTTGTGTATGTTGTCGGAATTTTCACGAATCATTTCATCAATTTCTCTGCAAAAGCAAAGTCAAATTTGACAAATAGCTGAGCAATGTTGAAGCCACGGGTTCTCGCTACGTCAGATGTGACGTACACTCCACGTGCGAGACTTGTTTTTGCAACTTTGCATTGGCTCCGACAGCAGATGCTGCCACTCATCCAAGGTGCATGCCTCCAGAGTCATGGCAGCTGCATTTCAAGTTTGCAGCGCCATTTGATAAACGATTCTGAATTAACTTTGCTCGGCGGCTCCTCAAAGTTGCCGCTCGGCTT
Source organism: Drosophila innubila (assembly GCF_004354385.1). NCBI lineage: Eukaryota > Metazoa > Arthropoda > Insecta > Diptera > Drosophilidae > Drosophila > Drosophila innubila. Next base: position 11,000,705 of record NW_022995380.1, read on the forward strand.
GTGGCTTAGGTTAATCAATTGGCTATGTCAGCTCAATATGTGTGCAAGTTTCTCTACGTGTATGTGTGTGTGTTTGTGTGTGTGTGGGTGTGCATGGGTAACTGAGTAGGCAGACTGTGTGTGTGTACAAGTATAAAATATTAAATTGATGGAGCACGTGCTTGTCAGCCATTTGTTCGCAACTGTAGCAAAAATTATCCAAAATTTTCTTTCAACAGAGTTTTTTAGTTACATGCTGAGCTCATCTTTGAGTGGGAGCGACCAAAATGCTATAAATGAAGAGTATTTAGAGCTCAACAGCTGTTAGTGTAGCATACATTTTGGGGCAATTCATACTCCTGACTTGTGTAAGCTTTTGTAAAAAAATATATATTGGCGGAAAAAAAGTTTTATAAATAACTTTCTGCAGTTTTGCGTGACGGCTGCTAGCAAGTTAATGAAATTTGCTTTTCATATTTCTTATCCTCCGCGAAGAGTATTTTCTTATTTTTATTTTGAATTTCTTCTTTGTTTTTTTACTCACTTATTAGTAGTTATTCGCCAAAACCGCTTTGCATTGTCGTTTATTATGAAAACGTCGAAAGTTGACAAAGTTCCTGGCTAAAAAAGTTTTTAACCAGCGCTAAACATTTGCCCCCAATATGTTGTTGCTGCCGAAGTTGCGCCTAGATTGCTTTTAGTTGCCACATGAAAGTCACTTCATATTGTTGTTATAGTTGTTCTTTTTATTGTCTGCTCAAAATTGTCATCAATAATAATAAAAGTGCGACTGAGGGCCAAAAATGGACAGCGAGCTAGCCATCATTGGGATACAGTTGGCCACTTGTGATATAATAAATGTTGCCAAGTCGACGATACAAACATACATATTTATCTCTCTGTGTTTGTGTGTGAGTGATTGTATTAATGTGTGTGTGTGTGTGTTCATGAAAATACACTTTTGTATTCATTCGACCGCAACTAAAAATGTTGACCATAAACTTTTCTTCTTGCTGTTTTATTTTTCTTATTTATGTCCAAGTTTTCTGTTTCGTTTGTGCTTATGCATCTTTTGTTTGTTTTGCCTTATCCTCTGTTCTGTGTGCGATGTCCAATGTCCTTTATCTTGTTGCTCGAACAGTGTGCGCAGACAACTCGGGATTAACACATGGCTACTGTTTGTCACGTATACGCCATGGCTATCAATGATGCTAGTTCCTAGTGATTGCCAAGGGCAACTGCAAATTTCTGGCTACAAATTTCGTTTTATCGAGGTTTTATTGGCGTTGAATTAAATTGAGCACAGCATTGAGGCACACACATTTCCTGCGTGTATGACAAGAGAGACTGAGAGAGAGAAAGAGATAGAGAGTGTGTGCGTCATTATGACTGACTTTGGCTTTGATGGAAATTGCTAATGAAATAAGTTTTTAGTTGTGCGAATTTATTTCTCTTCACTTTAACTTGGCTTTATGTCAAAAAATGTTTATTTATTCAGCTTGGTCTGAGGGCAGCTCATTGCGATGGCTTCCTTAAAATCTGCCATCCAGTGTGTACTTCAAACTTGAACTCATTAATTACACTCAGCGCAGTGTGGTGAACGCGTTGACGTGTCGTATATCTGCAAAAACCTCTCTAATTGAATCAAAGTGCCATAAGTCAGTGAACTGAACAGAACAGAAATCAAGTGGATATTAAGTATCACATATACGTGTCCTTCTATTGGGGAAGACTCTTTAAATGATCTGATAAGAAGCTAAACTCCCAAATAAAGTGCTTGCAACTGCAGCATTTTGGGGATGCAGCTCTCAGCGGAGCATATGTCGTATATGTTTGTATAATTTGATTCGATTTTTAAGCAATAAATTTCAAGTAAATATCTATATTGAATATAACTATTTATGTTAACAATCAAGTGGTTGAATTTAATAACATCTCTGTTCTCCCTTTTGATCGTGATATGTACACTTGCTAATTGTTCAAATTCTCCAGTCTCTGAATGCTAACAGGAAAACTTTGTGAAAACACTTTAAAAGTGAACAAAGAAGAGAACAAAATAGAGGTGTGCAATTCCATTAATGTATTCACCTTAACGGGAGAATAGAAAAGAAATGTAAAAAGTGCCAAAGACAGTGAGAGATAATGAAAAAATCCGTATTTAAATTTCTTTGCAATAATATTTACCTACAATTCCCGCTTCGGCACCTAACTTCCGCACGAACGACATGACGGGTGCCTGGACAAGAGCCAGGATAAGTATGGGAGGATGACAAGGCAAAGAGGAGAGGGGGATGAACTGGGTAGAGGCAGCAGGTGGATTGGTGGGGCAGCTATACTGACAGCCACTTCCGTGTGAACTAATTCCCTTGCACTACACTTTTATCTTTATTTTTTCTTCATTCTGCCAACGCGCTTTCTTGAACTTTAACGACTCGCCCTCCCCCTCGTCGAGTCTCCCTTGGCCACCCACATTTTATTGTTATTGTTTGTAATTGAAATGGTGCAAACGTACAAGCGATAAAATGTAAATCCAAACTCTGGAGTGTCGATAGAGTGGGAGGAGGTACGTCAGGGAGCCAATTCTCCATTCATCGATTGCTCCATTTAACAAATTTCGATTTCCGCATCAGATTTTCCCTTCCGTGCAAAGTTTTTCTTTTGCTTTTGCTTTTATTGCTTGTCCTACGTGCAGTAGCCCCTTGCGGGTTACTCGAAAGCGATTATTGTTTTAATTTTAATTATTCCGATTGGTGTAATTTGTAATATCTTCAACAGTTTTCTACATATTTGCATAGATATATAAAACCAAAGCCAAGCACCGTCTATTTCAGTTTGTTCAGCAAATCTGAGAAATAATAATAAATGACTTTCTGGAAACTAATCGAAAAAAAGATATAAAAATATATTCTTATTCGAAAAGACATTCAACGCTTGTCTACCTAAATGTTGTTGATAAGACAGCTGCAAGCTGAAGTCCTCATTAGTTGGACATCCGTCTGAAATGCACCAGAGGCAGGCAGGACAATACAACAAACTGTTTGTCCGGGGGCAAATTGCAGTCATTATTATGGAAGGAGTGACAAAGGGGAAGAAGCAGGAGGACAGAGAGAGAGCTGTATATTTAGCTGTGGCTTACCAAGAATGAAAGTGTTGCAAAACACGTAGCTACATAATTGTACAATGTGAGAGACATGAACAGACATGTCCAGCTCTTATGAATTCCGCATGTAACAACTCACTTTTCACATTTCGGTTAGTCGAACTGAGTTTATGAGTGATTCTTATTCTTATTTTTATTTTAAATTTTCTCTTTTATATTCTAACGCATTCTGAACAAATTTGTTTACTCGGAAAACAGGAGCTTTAAGTTCAAACAGCGGTTCACGCATGTGCCTCGGGTGTCGTGTTGTTGTTTGATGGGTTTCCCGTTTGTGTTGATGAGGACTTCAGGAACGAGAACGAGAACGTTTTAATTTGTCCTATGACAATATTTGCACACGACTTGCAGCTACAGATGTAATTGAATTAAAATCTGGCTGTCAAAGTCATGTATGGCCCACAGCGATGGATTTATTTCAGGCCACTGGATGTGGGCGACACACAGGCGCACAATGGCACCCCCCCCCAAAATGCCTATGGCTTTAAACAGTCTAAGTTTCAATTGCACGTGGCACACGCAGGGAAAGTGAAAGTTTTGCCCGCCAACTTAAAATGTCTGTGATTGCGGGGTTGCAAGAAATGAGAGGACTGTTTACAAAATAGAGGAGTTTGAAATTAAAGCGCATTTTCAGCTTAAACCAAATCATGTGGAAAACGTGCCCCACTCTCAAATGTCAGCTCGGGTAAGTCGAGAAGAGCTTTTCCGACAGTACACAAAGTAGTTAGTTGACTTTAATGCAGTCACAGGCACAGTACTTCGATTCGCATTGAATTCGTGATTAGTTTTAGATTTTAATTAATTGATAAAACGTTGAACACGCACATTTTGCAGTGCACGCTCGAAACGGGCTTATAAAATTGAATTATTAAAATGCATTTGATTCTGAAAAGCCCACTTAATTCAATTACAAATTTATGCCGCCAATTTGATAACAGTCCAATAAAAATTGTTGCCACACAGACATAGTGGCAAGCAGGGAGACAGGGGGATGGGCTTGGTTGATTTGCATAAAATGGATAAACAATAGTAGACGGCGAACTCTTTGTTGAGAGAGTTTTTACCGGGTCCGCTTGTCTCATGGCTAGACAGATAATGCCTCGGCGATTTGCACAGGATTAAGGATTCACGGACTCATGGATTCAAGGCAAATGATTTGCCAGCCAGCCAGCAAGTGACAGATCCTCTGATGCTTTGTTCGTCTGCCTGCCAGCTAGCTGATATGATTATGCAACATGGTGGTAAAGGGGCATCTTAAAATGGACGGTGGTTGATTTGATTTATAGCTTTAATTGCCAGAAGTCAAGCAGCCATAAAGTCATTTAATATTCTCTTCTAGACACTCACACGAGTGTATTCACATTTAAGATACACTCGCAAATCTCACAACCAGCTTTATGGTTTTGCTGCCAAAATCGGATTTGGCACTTTTGGGCACGTCTTAAATTATTTTATATTCTTAAATAAGTGCATTAGTTATAAGAGAAACCAGCACAGAATAGTCCAGCCGAGCATGCTCGACTTGCATGTACCCTAGACAGAATTTTACTATCTAAACCTTGGCGAATATTATTGAGACCTATAAAATGTAGAACGTTACATAGCAAAAATGTATATATTATTCATAAAAAAAATTTAAAAAAAAAGGTGAATGTAGACCATCTAACTTGAAGCAATTCATTTAGAATAAATAATATACCCTACCATATAATAATTTAAATGTCTGTGGTATACTCCGCACAAGGAACAATCAACGTCGTAGACTATTGTGCAGATTTATAGAAAGAGATGGCCAATGATGTCTATACATTATGTTGCATTTACAGCATAAATAGATCGTAAAACGTAACAGACTCAGACTCGTTGTACGGTTATGAATTAGAAATAACGTAAAAAATATGGCAAAGTGTGGCAAAACTTCGAACTGGCATTTTTATCGACCGCATTCAGCACGGGACAGAGAGGACCAGGACATTTCAGGATTTGCCTGGACACTGGACACGGAACACAGCGTGGCATGTCATCAATCCGAAACGGTGGCAATTGACAGCAGAGACGAGCAAATTGTGAAAAGGAGAAGAGAGAGGGACAGAAAAAAAAAACTAAAGACACTCGTAACTAAAACACATTCATATATTCAAATGACGTTCAGCTGCTATTTCTGACAATCCCCCCTTCACCTGTGCTCGACTTGCGAGAGAGGGTACTGGGACTAGTAAAATAATTTCGAGGGATTTACATAAATACATAAGTTAAATGCACATTTAGCATTTTGAATTTGTAATATTTTTGCAGTTTAGTTGTCGAGCGTGTGTTGGCTCGTGTGTTGACGAAGGAACAAGTAACTATAGCGGGTGTCTGACCTGCATACTTTATCCTCTCGTTCCATATTTTTTTCATTTTTAATGCTTACAGGCTCGTTGCACAGTATTGTTGGCATACGAGAGAGCGGACCATAGGTGGCTCTTGGTTGTTGGACTTGAGCGATGTGCAAATAAATGCCACATAAATTGTGCAATTGTTTCGGTGTTCGGCAGTGTTGTCCCAATCCCAATCCCAATCCCAGTTCCAGTCTCTGTCTGACATGCCCTATGCTAAATATGCTCTGCTGCTGTTTGCCTAATGAAAATCGTCGTACTCGTATTTGCAGTTGTAGTTGCAGTTGTAGTTGAAGCTGTCGTTCTCGGTCCCGGTCTGTACTTGGGGGGCGTGGCGGGGAGTAATGGCCCAAAAGTGATTTGGCCGTGCAACATGGCGTATGAATTTTAATATTTAGTCATTGTGGCCAGTGCTGGGCTGCTTAGCTTTGCATTTTCTATGTGAGTGTTAGGTGTTGTACGAGCACTTCAATATAAAAGATTTCTCATTTTTGCTTACATTCCCACCTCTCTCGGCTTACTGTCAGCTCTCAGCTTAGTTCACAGCTGCAAAGCTTCATCCTGGCTGTACTTTATTATGCATCGGGGCTATTTGCAGCTTACCCTGCTGAATGCTTTGTCCTGCCGTACATTTTTCTGTATTGTCATCAACAACAAAACTATTTGTCTATTCACTGGTCTGCATTTACTATTTACACCCCGCACTCGCTTGTTATTATTTAAAAGGCTCTGTCACAGTCACACAGTCTCAGTATCGGTCTCTGTCTCAGTCTAGGTCTCGTTCTCCGCTTACACCCAATCCGAGAATTGCTCGGACTTTTGTTTGCCATGCGAAACTGCTGTGACTGCAACTGGGCAACGGTTTGATGTTGGGTGTTGGGATAGGGATTGGGACTTGGCCTTCACCTTTTGTAAGCTGGCCAACTGAGTTATTAATATTTATCTTGCACTGGCCGTCAGCATAAGCAATGAAATGATTTGCACAAATTGTTGTTGAACATTTTATTACTATCATCTAGCTCAGTTTTTAGTGAATAGGCAAATTTTTGGAAGCCCTTAAAAGTATTCTATAGTTTTCACAGCACCACGCTAATTGCTGGTACCGTGTTTATCTACGAATCAGTATTTGCACTCCCTGACACCCTGACCATGCCCCATCAATCAATTTGACGTGTCTCCATATTTAACTAAGGCAAACAGCAAATTAGTCTCAATCGCTTGCTCAGCCTCTTGACTTGACTGTGCTTTAGACCTGGTCAAGGCAAGAATGATATGGTTAGTTTGTTGAAAGCAAATATTAGTCGAGTAATTGGTTGTGCCAACTACAGCTACAGAGTTTAGCTCTTTTCATCGAAACATATCGATTCAAGTATGTAAAGTGAATTTTTAATGTTCTGTTTTTACCTGTAAATTCAGAATTTTATTTTCTATCTTAGGCCACTTTTTTTTGTTGTATATTGATAACGATTTGTAGGCTTACGGTCAATTGAAATACTCAATACGAACAGGATGATACACACACATGTGTGTGCATTGTGGTGTCGTTAAGACAGAGAAGAATTCTTTGGTTCCTCTGCCAATTTAACTCTCTAGCAATCGAGACAGTTGCCACAAGTTGCGTAAGTTTGGATTGCCAACTATCTGGGGTTACTAAATTTGCCATATGAATCGATTTAACAAATTGCCGCAGATCTGTGGCATTGGCATTGCCAGTTGCATTGCAGCATTGAAAAGTTTACATTCTATTAGTTTCTCATGTCAATTTTGCCTTTTCATATTTTGTTGTCTCACGCACTTTCGATGGGAGTAAGCTTTTTATTCAATTGACTCCGGGAAAAGGCTTTCCACACTCAGACACACTGATCTGTTGACTTCTGCTTCAAACCGCAATTACATATTGCCTCTCGTTCCCTCACTATCATTCTCTCTCTCTCTCTCTTTAGCACACATCGATTGCAATCGATGCGATTTGAAATCTGCAAATTGGATTTCCTTAACTTTACCAAATTGCCACAACAGGAAGCAAATCAGCAAGCAAATCGACAGCTTTTGGCTAAAGTATTACCTAAAGTTTGCATCCAATTATAACTTCAAAATTGACACAAACACACAGATACACTCAACAACTGTTGGTTTTAAAAACATTAGAAATTTCTAGCCAATTGTTAATTCCTTTATATGTATAAGGCAGAAAAACAACAACACAACTGTATTTTCCTTGTTTCTTAATTAATTATTATGCAAATTTTAATCAATAAGCTAATTCAGTTAATGTGTGAATATAATAAATACCGTTTTCTCTTTCTCCTTTGGCTTGTTCATGTATTTATCTCTCTTTCTCTCATTTCTGCTAATACAAATGGCGAGCCCAGATGAAAATTTAACTGTCAGTCACCTTAATTCATAAGAGAAATTTGAGCTCTCACATATAAACCAAACAAGGCCCAAACAAACATTCCGATATCCATCTTCAAACTGTTCTCCTTCAGCCAACTTTAACATTTAATTAGTTCTGTTGGCAAATTCGATATGTTCTGTTTAATTTTGCATAATTTTCTACCTTTTTTTTTAGGTGCAGGAGATCTTAACGGTTTCAATATTTTATTTATTTAAAATTTAAAATTTTTATTTTGCTCGTCACAAACTTGGAAATGAGAAATTTTGGGGCTGAAATATGCTTTCGTCACTGGACTCTTACCTCGTGTAGAGATTTTTTTGTGTGATAGGTATATGAATGAGAAAATGTTAAGCCGTGTGTGAACGGTTTTCAGATTTCAAATTAAAGCTTTAGAATGAAATCAATCAACTTCAGGCCGAAATGAAATTAAAACAACAGTCTGTTGAACGTGGACCCCTTAAAGTGGAGATCCGCAGGGGGATGTGTGCATTGGCGGTTGCCCGTCTCCGTTGTGATGACCACAAAATTACGTGCCACGTCGCTTCATTGCCGCACATACATTCCCAATTAAGCGATAAGCGCAGCAGGTGAGTGAAACAGTGGAGGGGGAGAAGGCAAGGAGAGGCAGCTGAGAGGCAGAGAGCCCACATGCGACACAGTAAATTAAATCGGGCAACAGCCGGCCATGCAAACGCTGCGTACTTAAATGGGCAAAATAAAAAGAAATCAATTGCAATTCATAAAATAATAAATATAAAATTGATTTACGGCATGTCCGGTACAACAAAATGCAACAACAACGACAGTAACAACAACAAAAAGGAACAAAACGAGCAAAAAGGAAAAAGATAAAAAATAAAAAAGCGATATGCGTCAGTTTACGGAAAGCGAAAATATGCTCTGCATTTTCTTGGCAGCAAGTGAAAGGCTTTCAGATATGTGTATACTTGTTGGTGGTGATGCAACAGTAGCAACAACAACAACAACAACAAAATAAGCAAGAATTCTACAACTAACAAATACCCTCTACTTGCAACAAATTACGGAATAACTAGTGTCCCTGTCCGTATACAGGGTATAAGAACTGGTCATGTCAAAGACAGAATTATGCCACAAGGTATTTGCAACAAAAAGATTTTTATTTAAGCTGAATTGTGCGTCACTCAACGGACTGGGTCAAGCAAAAGGTAGCACTAATAAAAGCAGCAACAACACCTGCAACAAACATACACATGGCAAGTGAATGCCATGGATACACACACACACACACACACCGCACACACACAGATACAGACACAGAGAGCGTGAATACAGAGACAGAGAACAACGTAGAGATTGCAAAATATTTGTCATAATACTTTTAAGTTCATGTCAAGTGGAGATTATGTCTCTGTTCTTCGTTCACTGATTGACATATGTCAGTTAGTCCGTCGGTCAGTCAGTCAGTCGGTCAGTCAGTCGGTCAGTCAGTCGGTCAGTCCGTCATTCAACAAAGCCTGCGTTCCAGTCAGACACTGAGTTTATTCGTTCTGTTCGTAGCTTTTCATTCATTTTTCATATCAATATGCATATGTATGTACATGTTCATATATATGGATATATATATATCTGTACAGTTTGTATCTGTATCTCACTGTGTCTCTGTTTGCTCTGAGTTTTTCATGTTGAGGTCAGTCAAATCAAAGGGCATTGGGGAGCATATGACGAGAACATATCAAATAAATAACTATATGACATTTTACAGCACTGTTCGCTGACGTAGGTAACTGTAAAAGGTGCTATCACACACATCCCGTCTAGCTAGGAGTCGAATCCATGTCCATATCCACATCCGTTTCCATTTCGATTTCGTTTTCATTTTCATTTTCGTTTATGTTTACGTTCTCGCATTTTCCTTTTGACCAAGAGTTTTTGGCCCTGTGCCCAGTTGGCATGATAAATGATTCGTGTTAATAAAATGCGTTACCAGAATGGCCGCCTTTAATCGCTTGACACATTTTATATTTTTTTAACATTAATCATTCTATATGATCTTCGTTACCAACGTCATTTTTTATGGCACCCCAAGCTGAGCATTGCTCGAATAACGTCTTAAACTGTTCAAAAAGGGTAGAACAAATTTTAAGTTGGCAGATGAAAGGAAGACATCCACGCAAACAGCTCGTTTGATCTTAAAGTCTTTTGGTACTAGAAAGATGAAATTATTATTATGATTACTATAAATAAAGTATTTAAAACTAGAAACGGTCTTATTAAATTCTAAGGAAAATAAATAAATTAAACTTTTGACGATAATTGGATTATAGTACTTATGAATTAATAACAGGAGCCTAAATAGCTTTATCATACAATTTCTAAACGATACTTTTTTTTTGCAGAAGCAGATTATTAAAATGACAGAGTATCTGCAGGTCGTTCATGTTCCGTCAGTGCACTTTGTCCCTTTTTGAATTTGGATACAGCTCTCATTGTTGATTAAGAAACTTTCTTGACTCGAAAGTTGCAAGACTTGCTGGATGAAAATGTGGAGCCAGAACCCGGAGAACATCAATTATGCATTTAGAAATGGATACTTACTTATAAATAAGAAAGTTAATGCATTTGTCTTGTTCCTGATTTTATTAGTTTGCTTCATTAAAATTTTATGCAATTTTGATTTGATTGAATAATTGTGAAGTTGGAATTGTGGTTGACTTTGATTGACCAGACGAATGTGATTGACTCAGAAGGGGTACGTCCCTCTCCTCCCATGTAATTTAGACGATCGTTATGCGCATGTCTTCGGATGTAAATTCGAAGGAGAAATGCGAGAAAAGCGGAACAGATAGTCAGTTAAATTCGGAGTAATTAATGGTATTGCTTTTTTAACAGTATGAAGAACGAATGCACGTTCTCGTATTATCAATTGATTAAATTATTATATTGGGGCATTGAAATTCCATCCGTCCGCTCATACAGCTGAATGTTTGTGTACGACCAGTTAGTTATAATTAAAAATGAATTAATTATTGAAATATCAATAGTTCTCACTTGAATTTATTTGCTGTAAGCTAACAAGTGTGTTGAGTGTAATTATTTCTCGATTTAACTTACAAAATATATAAGCGCTTACCCTGTACGGATAACAATGTATGAAGAGAGTATATTCAACCTGTTAGTATTTGTTTAAATTGATAAAAGAATTTTATTAAGAACTTTTCAGACCTAACTATAGTCTAGTCGTGCATACCCGTACCTGGTCTGTTAAATCTTTTTAACAACAATCATGTGAATAAAACATTTAATTGCAGTATTAAACGCATATGTTTACTGAATAAATTTACTTTTTGTATCATTAAAAAAATGTTGCAGTCACAGCATCTGAATAAAAAATATTGTTTTGTTTTTACGAAAAGTACATTTTTATAAAGTTATAAACCCATAAAGTCAATTAAGGGCTTTTCAGATATTTACAATAATTTTCATACATACATACATATGTAAGTCAATAAGCGAAAAGCAATTAACAAATTATATTAATTATTATTAAATATGCAAAGTTATTTTATGCCTCCAACTTAGATGGTTAAACCATAATTCTGATTTAATTAAGTGTTTAAATATTACGCAACATCAATAAGCAGTTAAGTCTCAAGCAAATTGTGCTATTGATCAATATCGAAAATTTAAATATACCACATTTACAGGTTTAGCTTTTATTATACCTTTATTATACCCGAAGCCCATTATAAAAGCCAAAAAAAAAGGGTATAATGTGTATTTTCTTACCATTGTCTAGGAGTGTGAGTGTGTAGGACGTAGGCGTATGCAAATTGACAGAAAGGACATGAAGACTGAGATTTCACTCGCAAGATGTTGTCTTTTGACTTCGTCTTTTGACGTCAAGCGTTTCGCTTGTACATTATTAGGTTGACATGTTTGTACTTGAAATTTCAGGCACGTTTGATGAAATGTAATAGAAGACGCCGCAAAACATTTTTGTGTGTGTCAGACAGTTTAAGCTGATCCCAGAGCCCATTTTTCCCGCTCGACAGATGACGCAAAAGATATATAAAAACGTGTATATAGATGCATAAGTTTAAGTACATACATATATTTTAACATGTGATGTTAAAACAACTTAAACAGATGTTGCACTTGAGCAGTTAAGCCTAATAGGCAGTTATCAATCTTTATCCTGTATTTCGAGAAAGTAATCTTTTTTCACTCCCCCATTTTAGAATCCTTTTGCTAAAACATGTATTAAGAGCTTAGATTTTGCTGCCAAATTCGCTGGAAAGTAATAAGGATAATTATATAAAAGAGTGAAGGAGTTAAAGTCTTGATTATGTCGTTTGTCTTATCACACCTACATAATTACTCGCTTAAGAGAAATTCTACTTCTTCTTGGGTTAAAGATTATTTTGTTTAAATGCTAAGTCAAACTACACTTTGTTTGCTTCAAGTTTTGTTGTTGCTGGAAAAATGTTTTAATGATAAATAAAACTTGCAGCAGTCTAAATCATCAGCAATACTTTGCTTGTACACACACTCCCACTCACACACACACACAGACACACACACACCTACACACAGAGGTGAACACATGTTCCTACCCACGCGATAAGCACCTGCATATTCATAACTCAGATAAGCGGCCCTCCCCCTTTTATTATGACTGTGGCTGTGACTGGGGCCAACTTTCAACCTTGATACGAGAATTCTGCCGTTACTCCGGGGCAGGCAACATTTTTGGCAACATAAATTCATGTAAATTATGTTAAAGTGCAAACGAACGTAAGAAGACGGTTGGGCCTCTTTTTCGGCTCTGAGGGATGTGGGCGTGGCAAGCTGAAGCTTACATATATGTATACTAGGTATAAGCTGTGCATTTTCATGCCGGGCCATAGACGTGTGTAAAATAATATTTTTGCACATTCTACGCCTCAAAACCATAAAATTGCATAATTTATACATTTGAATATCTAACACATACATACATGCAATCCCGTATGCGTGCGTGTGCGTGAGTGTATGTGTATGTGTAACAGTGTGTGTTGCACTCTGTACAGTCGAAATGCAGCTTTATTGCTTTGACCGAGCGGTTGAAACACAATTTAGACAAAATGAATACAAGAAAAATAGAAAATTGTCTGTTAAAAACAAACAGCAAACAGGCATATCGACTAGTCACTTGTGTATTGCACAAAAATATTAAATTTTCAGTCGAGTTATTAGTAAAACTTTAAATTCCTATCTTTTATTTATAATTTTATCCCAGTAGCGGTTGGAACTTCTGTATTCAGACAAAAGCCACAAGTGCAACTCAGGTCAATTGCAACAACAAAAAGAACAATTCAAATTGTCCAAATAACACTTGACAGCAAAATCATAATTTAATTCAAATATTTCCTGCCTTTTAGTTTGAGTAACTCTTCAACCCGAAGTGCATTTAATTGATTTTGACTTTTTGCTGAATTTGTTCAATTTTTTTTTTTTACGGCCGACTTCTTCTAAATTCCGGTTTTTGTGGTTCTTTGCAGTTTATTCGTTTACGCCAAAAGCTCTCAATTTATTTAATTTACTTTTACATTCTTGCAGCGAGTATTTCAGTTTTATTAACAAGCTTGTAACAAAATAAAAAAAGCTATTTAAAAGCCATTAAATATAAAATTAGTAAAGTAATTGATTTGACAATGTTTATATATATCTCTCTTATTATAAAAAAAAAAGAAGTAAGCATTACCGATTATAACTTTTTTAGAGTAATATGTTCTAATAACCACAAGCAATTGAAATCTCCAAAATTGTTTAAGTTGCTTGTTTTCTCCTCTATCTTTTAGTTGCATATTGATTTATGGAACGTTGGTGTGAACAATTTATCGATTCATATTATTGGTTTCAGGAGGTGTAGATAAAAAACTGCACATTTAAAACAATTTCTTGAAATCGGTCTAAAAGCATTATAAAGGAATTTTACATATTTGTCTTAATATCTGAAGAGCTCCGCTGGAAAAATAAGTCGGATAAATAATTTAAATAGCAATAAACTTAAGCGCGTGTTAAGTAGCTTGTGATATATATACTGAAAAATAAGTTTCAGTTATACTCGTACAAATTACACAAAATTCTCTTCTAGAACTTTTTAAGTTTAATGAAATTATCTAATAAAACTTCAAGCAACCAAAAAAAAAATTACATATTTTATAAATCAATGCTTGATTTTAAGCGTAATTTATTGACAGCACCGAAACTTTGCTTGAATATTGACTAGTCAATGGGCAAGTATGAAGGTTAGGAAATGGAAGTATAAATTATGCTAGGGTCAGTCTGTCAGACTTCCCATCGTCAAACTTTATAGTTCACATGCTCGTTTGCCGACGCAGATGTTTACTCAGTGAATTACACGAAGGTCTTTAAACGCTTTTGAGCTGACCTCAAAGTGTGTTTCCCCAAACTCGTTGCGGTGTTGTTTGAATGGTTCTGGAAAAACGTAAGCATTGTTTCAATGTTTCAAGGCGTAACTTTCTCCCCAAAGTGCGTGAAACCACAGACATTTTACAACTATTTGGTAAATGGAGGGGTTCACACCCATAATCTAAGCCTAGGTGAGTGAAAATAGTTATTGCTGAAGTCTTCAACAAACACTAGAGTAGGTGATAAAAGTTGAGAGTCTCGTGTAAGCTGCGTAACTGCGGAACTGTGGAGCTGCCCCGGCTTTGGTAGCATTTGTCTAGAACAACCTCACAGTTCTCCTCTTTCAAATGGCACGCAACTTTAGTTTGCTGTCTTTATCGGTTTCTTTTTTTTAACTTGCCGCGATGTGTGGCAGTGGTTGAAGCGTTTCAAGTTGAAAGCAAACAAACTGCGCTTTTGTGCGACATTAGATGGCGGCGTCTCCATTTGGGGCGTGTGGTGCACCTGGCTTTGTGCTAGGAAGCCACTCCGCCAAGTCTGTCCGCTAAAAGCGTTTATCCTCAAAGGAGTTGGGCAAAGAACTCGCAGAAATGCATCAAATCAGCGCATTGCAATATGAAGAGCCGCCTTGGTTTCGAGGTGGGTCGGATATGGGATTGGGAATGTGATTTAAGCAAAGTTTCTCAAAAGGCAAACAAAGCGCATCTCACTAAAGATCTACTGCTTCACAAATTGCACTCTTGTCCAATAAGAATTTATTACGTCTCACATGTTTTGCGACTCCCTACTTAAGAATCACGCTACTGCTTATATCTTTCACGATAAGAAAGCTCTGCCAGCACACTTAACGACCATATCAAATAGTTCCGAAACTTTAGTTCGCTTTTTTCTTGCCATGCGATGGCGCACAGCTTGAAGGAACTCGCTGCGTCCAAGGATGTCATTGTTATCGGTATCAAACACAGTGAAAATGATATCGATTATGTGAGACGATAGGGAAACGCCCACAACGATATCAGAAATATGCTTCAGGGTACTACGCGATATATCCGCTCCGGCCAAAAAGTGATAGGTTAGAGCCATGTCGATGGTCGGTATATGCTGGACGAACATAAAGAATGCCATAAACTCCTCAAGCGTTACGCCGCGATCTGATTTCCGATACTTCTCCTTGATGCGCTGAATTGTCGCGAGTTTCTGGTGTGTCGGCATTGAGGAATATGCCAGCAGCATGTTGCCAAAGGACATTTCACTGATTGTGTCCGGATCATTCTCATTTCGTTTCTTTCGTCCATCCGATTTCCGCAGCAAGTTGAACTCGATCAAAAGTACGTCGCGAACCAATTTACGCTTAAACTTCAGAAATGTATTGAGGTTCAGCTTGCCATCGAGTTTGGGACCGAAAAAGTAATGGTTTATAGAGTTGTTTGTCTTGAATCGCTCATAGACCGTGACGCCCTTTAGCAGTTGACTCAAGCCATCCATGCCGAGGTTATCGCTCCCAAGGGGATCAAAGAGACGAAAGCCAATCTCAAAGAATTTCTCCGGCATGGGCATCAGCATACGCAAGTATAGATAGTCCGTGAAAGTCAAAAGTCCATCGGGTAGCAGGACATAGAAGATACTGTCTTCCGGAACACTCCGGAAGGTAAGCTCTTGAGCTTTTTCCCTGCTCATTTTACGATATCCATTTAAGCCCAATCCGTCTGGCTGCCTTATGCCCGGCATCATGGAACGCAGAAAATCAATTGGTGTCATATAGACTTCCCATTGTCCAGCATTGTTTTGAGTCTTGATCGTCGCAAAGTATCCAAAGATCTTCTCTGGCTGCGAATGCGCTCTCAGTCGATTCTCGTACTCCCTTATGGTAATATCTCGAAACGTGCCTCGATGCGATGAGGATGGAAAAGTCCTGCATTTACCTGCCGTCTGTTGCCACTCGAGCTTTTGCAGCCCTTTGACACCATCTTTGGTCTTCTCGTCGTCCATCCCCATCAGTGAACTACGTTTAACGCGGGGCAGCAACCACTGCCGGAAGCCAAGTCCAGCAATTAAGAGAAGAGTGCAAATCTTGAGAGCTCGATGTCGATGAGAATGCATTTGCAAGCAGTTCTGTGTGTGTTTCCTGTGTTTATTCCATTGGTGAATCAACATCGCGTTCATTTCGCCTGCATTTCGAACTAGTTTCCTCAAGAAGCGTAACATATCCAATGAATTTCGAATTTTGCCTATGCTCCCCACAGTTTGACGGTTGTTTGTCGAACAAATCCTGTATACTTTTGCTTTCAGGTCAATTTTTTGTGTTTTAACCCCCAACTGAATGGTGTTGCATGGCCTGCAAGCCACGAAAGCCTCTGAAGCACATTCGATTAGAGCATTAAATGTAATCAGCATCGCAAATGTTTGAACTAAGCCATACACTCATATACCCATTCCCCCCTACCGACACTCTAGCTTCTTCTGTATCCTCTCCATAACACCCCTGGGAAATTTGCCAACAATAAACTGAGCCAAAGCCAAGTAAACATGACGATACTCGTAGATGAAAAGAAGAAAATTTCTTTTGGATTTGAGTACGAATATACATAGATATGTGGTTCTGCTGATAGATTGTTGTAGATTTTTTCGATTGTTTGATTTATAGCATGACGTGAACATACATATTTTTCATAGCCTGCTTTCGGGGGCCTCACCTGGGGCGCTTTTCATTTCCCTCAACTGATTTGCAGCTAGAGGTGTGTCTCACTTGGTTAACGATGAACGCAAATTAAAGCTGTGCTTATGAAAATAGAATTGAAATTGAAATAGAAATTTTGTGAAATATTATTTATATTTTCATTTTGAAATAAAGTAAATTATGAAAATTGTGTGAATTATGAGCTGTTAGTAAAATTGTTGCAAAACTTTAGATTGAGAGTGACAGATTTCAAACGTTTCTCAATCCTTTTTGTTTGATTTGTTAATTCAAGGAAAACATCTGAAAGGAATGACAATCAGGCCTAAGTCAGTCATGCCTCAAAATGCTGCCAAAAATTAGCTTAAACAAAAGCAAATAATAAATGGAAGCACAAAAATTTCGATTGAGTACATACAAGTAGATAGATACACTCACACATTTTCGCGCATTTGCTTGTTTATTTGATTAACCATGAATGCGTTGTCTGCTATGAGTCTTATGAATGGAGTGTGAATGTGGAATGTTTTGTGAAAGGGATGCAATGTGGATGTTTTGGCGGGCTTAGTTGAAAATTAATCAACTACAAAAGCCAAAAGCCCATTTGCATATGCAAATTGCGAATTGACAACGATTTTTGGGTGCGGTTTTGTTGTTAGTCAGACGAGGCATTATCTTCGAGGACACGGGCTTAAATGAGGGAACTGTCACCTGCAGAGAACATTCTTCTCTCTCTGCTCCCTTCTGACAACTGACAAATCCAAAATAATCCAAATATGTGACGTATGTGAATGGGAAGCAATATACTTTCCGAGTAAGCCTATAACTAGGCACACTTATCAGCCCTTGATTAACGGCCTACCTCTGCTCGGATGAGCGCCCATTGGCTACACAGTCGTACTTTATTTATGCCATTTGTTGATTCTACATTTTTAACACTTGCCTGACTTCCCTTGCCTCTACTGCGTATTATCAGAGTGTAAGCAAAGGGTAAAGTAATTTAATCATCGAACGGGTAACGCAACTTTAATATGGATAAATAAATATAGAAAAGACTTGATCGAATCGTACTCCAACTGATAACAATGCCAATTGATTCTTAAGAAAGCCACAGAAACGCACATTATTTTTTTATTTTTATTAATTTTATAAATGGTTTTTGATGTGTGCGTCCTTTGTAGTACTCATCGCATTGTCGTCAGCTTAAGATTTTGATAAGCCATTGAAAGTGTGTCTATAAGCACTCGAACTTTCAAGTGGCATTCACTCGTTGGCTTTGTGTGTGGCCCGAATGAAATGGCTCCATAGATACAATAGAACTTTCAACGACAGTTGATGTCTCCAGACAGCGTTTTTTGTCTGGCAGTCAGTGACATTTACACTTAAGCTTATACCCTGTAAAGTGTAAAATAAAATTGTGTTACATTTGCAGAAATAAATCGTACTGTTTTCGTTAAATTCTAAGACTAAAGTCGAGTAGCAAGTGGTGTTCATTAAAGTCCTAGCCATTAAAGTCCTAGTTACAGGGTATTTCTTTGGTGCGCACACTGAACTAGAGCATGTTTTATTTTGTTTTCTATAATTTGTGAGGATGTCAATGCAAAGAGAATTATTGAAATTTGAGTGGACTTCAAAGAATACCCCAAGTCGCTTGCGAAAAATTGAATTAAAAGATAATGTGAAGCGCGAAAGCTGTTGATGAGGAGAAGAATAAGAAACAAGGGGGATCCCCTTACAATCTATGTTACTCGTAAGCACAAAGCGTGATTTATGTGACTTATGCCCCGTCCAGCTGCTTGTTTGCCAAGTGCTCGAAAATTATATAATCTCTCGCCCTTTGTGGGTCTCTGGCAGCAAACAACCCCAACGAGGCCGAGAAGTGCTTGAAAAACGGGCACAATGCGAATATTCCTCTATGAATAATATTCGCATGTTAAATGCGTTGTAAATATATGTATATGTATGAGTATGAGCATGTGTGTGAGACATGTTTGTTGTTTCTGTAGAGAAAGTTTTCGCGTGAAGGGGATCGCAATTTCGGACATATGTTGAAATCTTAGCGAAGAGCATATTCCGACTTTGTGAAGACGTTTGGGACTGTCAACATACGATTATGAGATATAAGTCGATGTGCCTTTATTAGATTAGGTGTACATTTAATCAAATTTAGTTTGTAGCGCATCTGACAGTCGGTTTGGCTTGCAACTTGAACAATTTGTACTTGTCTTTCATGTGCAAATTTGTTGCTTCAATGGACACACTGCGTACCGAGTTGGAGTTGGAGTCAGAATCGGTTGCAGCAGTTTGTTTGCTTTTTGTGGCGCCTGGTAATAATTCTAGATTTATGAAAATTGTTTTCCCGTTAATGTTTGCTATGTTTTCGACATTTTTATTGTTGTTGGTCCTTGCGTGGTTATTGAACGCCTCAAGCACCAAAAACCAGAAAACCGAACCAAAACAGGCTGAACCAAATTGAAATTTCGCCCTAACGCCAACTCAAACATGAGTTGGCAATACTCTGCTCTTCCCACATATGTATAGACGAGTACAGTCCTTGGTTTTCCACTCGGAAAATGAGGCAACACGGAGTTTGCCTTATTTTGATTATAGTACATATGTTTAACACAAGTACATGGAGCAAGTGAAGAAATTGAAGGGATGGATGAAATACCAGAGCCGTGGAATGTGCTCTTAGTATTTCGGCCATTTCTGGTTGGTAATATGAAACTTTGGCTTAGCCCCAGTTGCAAATTGGAAATTTGATTTTTGTTGCGAGAAAGGGTTGTGCTGTTTTGTTTGATTAAATTTCTGTGATGCTCACATAAATCTTCAGACTTGGTCTCTCCCCATTTGGGCCCACTTAATGCGTGTGCAGTTAAAGCTGTATGGGATGTTGACCCAAAACCATTAATCCCATGCATATTAGCGGGCTGCACACGTGGCACATTTCAAATACCCGTCCTTATACCCGTACTCGTATGCGTACTCGTACTCGGTGCGAGTATGACGACCGAATGCCTATTGATTGATCGGTGATTGTCATCAATAAGCTGCCATAAGCTGAGCATAGTGAAGCACATAATGCAGACGCTGCATATACGAGTATATTGACTGCATTCGAACGAGGCCTTTAGTCCAATCTGCTAGTCGGCTTACATAATCAATCAATTAGGCACCATTTAGCTGCTTGCTAGCCGGAGGAGTTAGTACATCGATTAATTCGCACACAACACACAAGTGCCGCGGGGACCGCTAATTAGCCATAAACCAATATATATATATACACATATGGTATATGAGCCAGGAAATTGTGTCCTTGCTTGAACTACAGCATATGTATGATTATTAACGCAATTTAATGAATTGAAATAAAATTAATAATTACACAAATCAACAGTCGGGCGACTAATTAGGCCCAAGACTTGCCAAGTTTGCCTACCCAATTTGCATTATGTTTATTATTTACTCAGGTAATCACTGGAGACCTAAAAGGTCCCAAATTATTAAATGCATAAAGTAAGCTTAGATCCTTAATAAATATTAACAAATTTATCATAATTGTTTTTTGTCGCCTTAAATCATTACAAAATTAAGTGTATATTTTATTATAGGAAAACATTCTTACTCATTTAAGGAAATCCAGAAAACACCGACATGTCTATAAGTAAATTTATGTATTTTATATAGTCATTTATTCTGAATTCTAACTTTAACTAAACATTACTTTAGCGCATTTCATTTAAGCATTTATATATTCTTCAGCGAGTGCATACATTTATTTATTCTATAGTAAAAACCAATAAATTTATATACATAAGCAATCTTAATGCACTGATAAAGTCCTTCTTTAAACTGTCAGGATCAATATCAATAATAATTGCTTAATAGCAGTTAAGATTTATGACAAAATTAAAGTTCATTTCGACATGAAGACAATAAATACATTATTTAAAAAATCAGAAGACACAGGTAGAAATAAATGTGAGTGCAGGGTGTCTTCTAGTCAAGAACTTTCAAGTGATTTATCTAAATTTTGTTTAATACCTTTAAATGGACAAGTCAAGTTCAGAACAAGTTACGACCGCAATCTGTTTACAGTGTCAATTGTTAAAGTGAATTTGGACGAAAATCTACTTTCATCGTTGGCCAGAAAGAAGACCATTTGGCAGGACAAATACAAATGAAACTACCCGTAGTCGGATTTGCATATATCGAAGTGGTCATTCAAGTTGCCACAGAGTGTGTTTTGTGAGATTGTGTGTGTGTGTGTGTGTGTATGTATTGTGGCATGCTGGTGAATTGCCACGGATTGGATTTCCTTCATCCACAGCAGGACGAATAAATATCGATTTTATTCTTTTGCTTTTATACTTCCGTTTCCGCTGTTTTTGGAAATTGCAATATTGTCTCAGCGGGATACAAATTGATTTGATTTAATTTCAATTCTAATTATTTGTTGCGTAACCCGGAAGTATGTCTAAAGGATGTAACAATACTTGAGTATTCATTTCATGTACTTTAAAGTCAAATGCAGATTTCTGTAGCTTGCTTAAGTTCACGCAATTCCATCTTCGTCCGAATCCCATTTACTTTGAGGTGCATTCACCCGCACAGACTCTGTCATCCATCCACGCCCTTGGAATACCTTTATATATATCTTTGCCACCTTGAAGCTGGTGCCAGGTTCCTTCCGTTGCTGCTCTCACGTTCTCGTGTTGCGTTTATATTTATGCAGTTTACGTGTCAGCTGGCTCAATTCTGCCTTTTTGTGCGGCTGCCAACTTGCAACTCGCAACTCGCAACTGCCAACTGCCAACTAGTAACTACCAACTTTGAAAAAAGGGGCATAAGGAACAACATTTGTCATATTTGGCATGACGGTAACTACTTCCGTGTGTTCTCCACATCGCATAGGACACTGTCTACCCGTCTCGCTATTCGTCTGTCTCTCTATCGGTCTCCCTCTCTCTCTCTCTCTCTCTCCGTCTGTCCCCTCTGTCTCTCAACTGTTCAACTGCAAGTGCATTTTCTTCGATTGCGCACGTCGGTTCAAAAATGTTGATTTCTGGCGACCTGAAAATA
Source organism: Drosophila innubila (assembly GCF_004354385.1). Classification (NCBI taxonomy): domain Eukaryota; kingdom Metazoa; phylum Arthropoda; class Insecta; order Diptera; family Drosophilidae; genus Drosophila; species Drosophila innubila. The sequence goes on from NW_022995380.1 coordinate 11,022,769, forward strand.
TAACCTGCAACTTTGACTCCCTTCTCCTTGCCCCTTCTGCCTCCTTGTGGCAGTCTCGAAGCCAAATACGCAACAAATTAAATTTAAACAGTTGAAACGTGCAAACTCGTTTGACTGCAGCATTTGCCAACTGCAACTGCAACTGCAACAGAAATTGCACGGTAACTTGCGCTCTTAAATTCCCCAATAAACAGCCAGAGAATAGATGAACACACACACACAATTTTGGGAGCTCAATAAAAGTTGCAATAATATTTAATACGTCCACTCATCAGTTCCCCTATTACCAGTATGCACTCAACAAAGTTGCACTTTTCAGTTTTCATCAACGGTAGCTAATTCAGGCCAACTCAATACATCCGTACTCTTACTCTATCTCGGAGTCGTATACATCGGGGTTATAAATTTATCAGTGGCTGCAATATCGTCTTTCCTAGTAACTGGCTAAGTCAGCCTTGAGGCGAGCTGGCGACCACAGCCATTCGAGTATCTCCAGCATCCTATTAAATTAAATATATTTTACCAGCAGAGTTGAAAGCTCTGTCTCACTCTCTCTCTCTCTCTCTCTTGAATGGCAAATTTTCGACACGATGACATAGGGCTAAAGTGTCATAGCCGCAGCAAATATAAATTTACCTTGGGACCATTCCAACCTGCCCTTCTTCCCTACTCGGCTTGTCTATCGGTTGCCATTTATAATCGTCAGGAAACACATGAGCGCGGCATACATTTCCAGTGGTTACTGACTGGCAGAGAAGAGGGAAAATGGGAACAGGAGTTTACTTAGTTCCAAATTGTTGTTGGCCATTTGCGGCTTGTGTTTTCCCTGCATATTATACGCCATTTAGAGAGATACTTACAGACTGCCAAGGGCTTTATTTAACTATGAATCAGCTGGTTTCAATTCAATATTCTTGGCCTAATTGCTTGAAATTTAAGACATCAATGCAGAGGCTGCAATTTTTAAAAGTATTTCTGATGGGAAGCAGGCTTATTTAATTAAATTAAAGTACACTAAACAGTTATTGTCAGAGCCTTCAGTGAATGCCAGCAATAATTTCTATTTATTTCTACACTTTTAAGTTATTGTAGAAATTAGTGAAACTAATATTTATTAGGAAGATATTATTTAACAATTGATTCATGCCAATCAAATATTTATATTTGTAACTTGCACTTAAATAATTGATTGAGCATTTAGCAGTACACATTTTAATTAATTTTTGGAATTTTAACGCATGAGGAGAACAACTCTGTTGTTTTGACCATGGTATTTGTTGTTTTTCGGCCAGCTTTTAGTGGGCTGTATTTATATTGAGCGTCATTGCATACCAATGCATTTCCAATGCGATTCAAATTCAATTCGCAATGGCATTGTTCATGCATTATTTATTTAGCGGTTTATTTCGGTGTGGTCAGCTGCAAACGGTATAAACTACTGCCACAACAACAGCAACAACAATAATGAGTGTGTGTCAGTCAATTGAAACAATAATCATTATGACACAACCGCAAACTTCAATGTCATAAAACGATAGGCTTTTGGTCAATCATTCGGAAAAGCCAACGGATGCAGAGTGGTTTCGAAATATTCTTTAAAATTAATTTAAAATTAAAAAAAAGCAACAACAACAGCAACAACAAAAAAAAGTGCAAAAGCTATTTGCAGTCGGGTGTGTGTTAGTATGTGTGGGTGTGTGTCCTGGGAGGGAATTTGCAATTAGTGGTGAGTTAACTCAGGCATTTGAAGCACTGAGCACCGGATATTAGCTTCAGGCACCTGCCAAAGCACAAGTCACACACACACACACACACACACACTCACATATGTGTGTGTATATAGACTGAGAGAGGGAGAGAGCAAACCAAATAAACTAAAGTGCTCATGCCGGAGGTTACTCTGCATCTGCTTGTTCCCAAGTAGCAGCTGCTTTTTGAATTTTGGTGTTTAGCTTTTAGCGCCTAAAACTATGCTTTAGTGGTCAAGTGGAACAAACAATGGCAACAGCAGAAGCAATACTAGCAGCAGTAGCATGGCCAGCAAACGCCAGGAGCTGCAACACTACCAGCAACAGCAACAACAACAACAACAGCAACAACAACAACAACAGCAACAATTAAAAACGTTTTTACATGAGGGTGATAAGTTAGAAGATACTCCGTAGTAAGCCAGATTATTATTTTGTTTTAAAATGTTCATTTTGGCATTTGTTAAATATATATTAATGTTACAAGATTAGCATGACTTTTAGAGAACAGGCGAAATTTACAATGCTTCTGCTTATATTTTAAAATATATACTGCAATCTTGTTTATTTAGATTTACGATAAATAGCCAGAAGAAAGTGATGCTAAGAACCTAAACTACAATCTTCTACAATACCTAGACTTTAAGATTTGACTAAAAAATTCTCATATACATATTTTTGTTTATACATTTAGCGCTGTAATTTCCCCTGACTATAGATAAAGCCTACGATCCCCACAAAGCACATTCAGATACAGGGTATAACGAGAACAGCAACTACAACAATGGCAGGCCGTCTGCAGGCTTCAAAAATGAGGCAACAAACAAGGCTCGTTGGCCCGCACCGAGAACGCTTACAGGGTCAGTAAAAGGAGAAGGGAAATGGGAATAGGAATGGGAATGGGATTGGGGGCGGGGACCCGAGACCTGGTAGGTTTGGAAAGCAGGCGGTCAGCCGGTCAGGCGGGCTAATGGAGGGCTCACGTCTGGTCATTTGCAACATGGTTTATGTGCTGGACAATGCTTTTTGCACTCAATGAGGAACGCATTTGTGTGTGCATGTGAATGTGTGCAAATGTGAGTGAGTGTGAGTGTGAATACTCGTATATGATTGCCAGGCTGCTCTAGTTCGAGTATGACTTGCAACTGTTCAGCTTAAATATTAAATGAATAAATGATTTACGTAGAATTTCGTGCATAAACAGAGGTGGGCATAAAATAGCATGTTTTTTTTTTTGGGGCACAGCAAAACTGTAGATTTTTTGTTGTGGCCATAAGCTTGTTTTATGATTTCTAGTATTTGCTTTATATAATTTGAAGTCTGTCTGTCTGCTATTTGTAAGTCGAAAACAAACGTATTTAAATCGCTGCCAACGCGTAAATATTTCTTATGAATGCACATTATCTTCTGACAGACAGGACAGCGATTTCAACCGAAACGAGCAGCGAATTGCGCAATAAAGTGCAAATAAAAGATTATACCGATAAAGAGAAATATAAAAAGAAACGCAAACATGGGTAAGACGAGGAACAAAGGACGAGCGAGAAAAAGTTGCTGGGCAACAGAAAACCCAAGTACTTACTGCAAAATACCCTAGAAAAAGCGACAAATTGAAACAGCTTTTCTTTATCAGACACTGGATAGAAACTCTAGTTTAATATACCCCTTAATTACTTTGAATTGACAGAATATAAACAGAAATTTTACAGTTTGTCGCGCTTGCTTCATTGAGTCCATTCCAATTGAGAGCCACCTGTACAGTGTTCACTTGACCTTTGGACATTCCCGCGCCAAATTGCCACTTTGCCAAAACTGTGAATTCATCATAAAAGTCATTCATTGGCGAGCCTCACGCATAAACAATTAATTTCCAGCTAATTGATTTTCTGGGAGGCTGGCAATAAAAAAAGCCAAAGCTCTGCAGGTAGAGGAGGAATATGCATGATGGCCAATTTGGAAATCTATATAAAGAGAGAGAGTGAGAGTGAGAGAGAGAGTGAGAGTGAGAGAGTCACATACTGAGCCAGCGGGGTTCCATTTCCGGTCTGTCTGCTGGCGTGTTAATTGCATTTGCGTGTTGCAGACGCTTCAACCCGTTAGTCTATTTCTCCCTCTGTGAGTTGAAAAGAGTTTTGTTTTTGGGAGTTAGCTGGCAAACAACATTGTAAAAGGCAGTTGAGGGGCAGCTGGCGAAATGGACAGACAGCCACAGACAGAAGTTGACTTCCGCTTATTCGACATTTGCATGCTCGGGGACACAGGGAAGAGGCAAGCATGAAGTTGTAGGTGGACTGTCAACAAGCAGTCCCCATATACTACTCGCTTTTGGCTGCCTGATGATTGCCTTGTGCTTTGCTTTGTCTGTCGAGCAGCTGAGCTCATTGCATTTGGATTTTGGATTTGTGCGTTGCCCGGCAACTGCTGTCGTTTCCGGTCATCTAACCTGGGGCTCAGTGCTGGTCTGAGTCTGAGTCTTAGTCGCACTCTCAGTGCCAGTCAATGTCTCTGTCTGGTCACCGTAATTACCTACCAAATAGCTCCAATCTACGGGCTAATGAAAGCTCTAAGTACATTCGTAATGGTGTAATAATACCTCGAAGGCAGCTCCTCACGTCACCAGCCTTCAACAACAATGTCCACATCATCAGCATCATCATCAGCATCAAGAGCAGGCCAAGGCATTAACGTCCCTAGTTTGCTTCATATTTTGAGCTTGATGCGTGCTGCATGTCCTTGTCTTCATATCCATGTCATTAGACACATCTACCCAGTGCATTTCGGGACTTCATGTGAGCATCGCTATGTAAGCAGACTATTTGTTTATTTAAAGTGCCGCAAAGGACTTGAATTGCATTGGTTAAAGACGCATTAATTGGTTCTCCAGCTGCCATAATTGCAGTTTTATAATGCTTACCAAAGTTTGTTATAGGAAGGATTCATCAAGTGAAATACTTTCACATTAAAGTCAAATAGAAACTGTTTCCAACGTCGTTTATCTTTTAACAAATACCTGGCACAGCAACTTCAATTAAGAATTTATCGCTTTTCAATGTTCAAAACGGCCAACAAGTCGTGGCTATTGTCTGGACCTGGTTGCAAGTTGGCCTTTTGTGCATTTTGTACCAATTTGTTTTAGCTTCCGCCTTTTTTTTTTTGCCAAAGACGACATACAATACGATAGGGAGGGTGTGCGAGGGGGAGGCAGGGAGTCAGGGAGGCATACGCAGACAATATCTCATTGATTGCTTGATGTCATGTCCATTCAATAGCCTTGCCATCTATTCCATTTGATCAGCAGCCACATACAATGTTGAATGGGAGCGAAATCTTTAAAGGTTAAATGCGCCAAATCAAGGTGGCAGATCTGATCATTTTGACTGGTAATAAGTGTGAAATGAACGATGATTGCGATAATATTCAGTTCACGTATCATAAAATGTATGTAGATAAAATGCAAAATACCAAAATTCGTACAACGGAAGCGAAGCGGCGAACGCGTTACGTAACCGCAATTCGATGCCTGTTTTGCCTGTCGATCTGGGCTCTCCTGTTAATATGACAGAAAATTATGTTAATCAGTTGAAAAGTCAAATTCGGATAGTATGGCAGACAGGTAAGCAGGAGAGCAGGAGAGCAGGACAGAAGATGTATCGTGCTTTGGCGCTGTCATTTTATGTTAATCATACGCCACGTTGGGCGATAATAATGCGCCAAACAAGCAAACAAGATGAAATACGCGTGTCGCATGCGTAATAAATTTGTATCAGTACTGCGAATAGCTGTCTATTGGCCCAGTTAGTATGAGTACGAGTACAGCCCTAAACTAGACTCTCTGCTCTGGCATTTGAATTGCCTTTACAGTTGCAATTGGAAAATTGGCAGTTCGTAGTTGGCAATGATATCCTGTTCGGCTTATCAGTTGCATGTCAAAAATGTGTTGGGCATAAATTAAGAGTACTCTCGTAGGCAGTTCTCTGAGTAGTGAGCCGCATTGCCAACTAATGTTTGAACATTTCTCACGGTTAATCAACAGCTTTGGAGCCAAAAGAGCTGAGGTTGAATATTGTCGGATTTGAATGACAGTCAAACGCGAGTTACAGTGAAACTGCGCTATATAGTAAGCCACATATTATTTAGAGGTCTTGCCTAAGTTCGATATACGTTTGTTTTAGCGACGTTTGACTGTACTTTGTATTGATTGCAGGCGCAATTTGTCTTTGCTTTCCATAGAAAATTGGGTACGTTGTGTTGTATTTTATATTTTGTGCGTATTTTTATTGCATGAATGATTTTAATTGTGTGCGTCACACCCACATACACACACACACACACTCTCACATATAAAAATACACACATGATGTACAGTTAACTGTACATATAGACAATTTGAAAGCAACATAAATTCACGTAAACTGAAACCCAGAAGTCGCTTGTCACACATACTTAAGCATTATGTTAATTTATATATCTACACACACACACACACGCACACTCGCAGATAGACGACGAAGCAATGACTATGAAAATGGAAGCGACAGAGCGTTGTTTAAGCCGGAAGCCGCCAGCAGGCGCACAGTACATTTGAGTAGCAAAAACGAGTGGGAGTTGGAGTATGAATACGATTGTGAGTACCATTGTAAGTGTGGGTGTGAGTGCCAGTGTGAGTGTGAGTGCGAGTGCGAGTACTCGACATACGTCTAAGTAGGGGGGAATTGAGCTCAGTGACAGTCATGGGAATCTCGAGCACAATTCACTAATTCGCAGCCTCCAAACACACACAATGTCTGTCTAAAAGGAGGCGGATATGGGGGCGTGGCAGGAAACTGGCTCACGGCCTCGGCGATCAGTTGTCGTGGAATTTCATTGCAACAGCCGGGATAATACAAATCGCATATAAATTTTCACTCATGCTGACATTTGGCTGATAAATCTCTGTCGGCTTTGGCGGAAACAATGACAATGAGTGACGATGAATGTAGCTTACGCTTTCTGCACCTGACTATGAGTGTGTGTGTGTGTGTGTGTGTGTGAGGGTGTGTGAGTGACTGTGTGTTTGTGTGCGTATTCTGAACAGCTGCTGTTAAATGCCTTTGATCATTACGGCACGGCAAGTTGATGAGGAGTCGCCAACGAGTTGACCAAAACTTGACCCCAGAGTTGGGCTCAACATAAAGAAAACTCATTAAATCATTTAAGATGGACGTGGTTGACTCGGCTTTTGTAGGTCTCCAGAACGCTGAGGAGAAGCGGAATAAAGAAATATAGGCTTGCATTAAGGTCAGCATTGTATTCTTTAAGTTTGGGATCGCTTAGCCAAAGGCAACTGTATTGAAAGGGCCCAACCTTTGCCCAAAAGGTAAAAGGACAATGCACAGACAATAGCCCTAATAATTCTTAGCAACAAAGACCACAGCAAGTGGCGGCGAATAAATAAATTTAATATTTCAAACAAAACCTTAAAGTCTCATTGCTCGTATAACCAGAGTTACGGGCAAAATCAATTCTAAGTATAATTATTTACGGGCAAGCTTTAACAAATATCATGGTAAAAGCTTTAAACTTGTACAATATTCATTCCATTTGCATTTGAGTCAATAGATATTGAGTCATGTGCCATTAGTAAAACGTGCATAAATGCTCATAAGCGAGAGGTCACAGCCTGCAGAATAGACCAGAGTTCATTATGAATACCAGCTGCAAATACGGACAAACATGCACACGTATTCAGATCCACTGCCATTTGGCAGGTAACCCTTGCCATTGTTTCTCCAGTTGAACGCGAACTGGCCAGACTAACCCAATTCCCAGCAGGAACAAGGCAAAGTCATGGTGGGTCAAGCTGGTCAGTGGTTGCTCACACGAACGTGAGCTTGCTTGACAACTATGCAAGGGATCAAGGGGGAAAGGGGGAGTTTTGGGTAGGGAACGGGCAGGGCAATAACATGGCATTTACGCACAGCCACAAAGTGGGGCATGTGAATATTAATGACGCCATTGATTATAATGTGGATGAACTCAGTTTCAGCCTTACATAAGAGTACCCTGTATACGCAATTGGACAGTGAATTAAAGTAGTATTTTTTAGTCAAACAAACTTTTACTTGTACTTGTTACATTTGCAGTAGAAATTGACTGTTTTTCTCTATTCCATAGAATCTGAATGCTATCAGCTTTAGCTTTCAGTCATAGACTATAAATGGCTTCCTAGGCTTAGGTGGAAATTTCCGTTCAAAGGCAAATCCTTAAAGGAGGACTACAAGTGAGTATGCAGTCGAGCATGCTCGACAGTTAGATGCTCGGTTACCGCATTATCTAAGCGTCCCAATTGAATCGGAACAAACGAATTAAAGCATTATTAATAGAAAAATGTAATTACTATTAAAATATGTGTTACTTGTGCAATAATTTAAATGAATATCCTTGCAACACTAGTAAATAAGTTTAATAAATAATCACAATTTAACAATAGATTTGTTTTTTCACAAATTTGTTAGCTATAGGTATTTGATCGATGGAAATGATTGAATAATTAAATTGATGCTACTGAGTATAAAGCATATACATAACTTTAATAGTCGGAGATGTTTGCTTCCACCCATCACATATTTATAGTAGGCAATGTGTAATGAGTACCTTTTAAAAAGGCAGAGATATTAACTGAGATGAACATGTGATTTGGAATGTGCACTAAAGGTATTTCAGAGCTGAGCATTGATTAAACCTAGACTCAGTAATGGACGAAGAGATGAAGGAAGAGAGAATATAGAAAGAGCCAACAAAGACACACTGATAAAAAAAATGTTCTAAAATTAAGATTTTGGTCTCAGAACTAAGATTTTTGGTCTACAAAATGCGTCGAGAACATCAAATTCTTGAATTAAGAGAACACATCTTGATTTTAAGAACATTTTAAATAAGACCAAGTTCTTATTTTAAGAATAAATGTTCTTAAAATTAAAACCAAAAAATAAAAAAAATGAAAATTATTTTTTATATTTATATTTTTTTTATTTTTAAATTTTGATTTATTTATATTTTATTCTGTTTTAGTAATTTTATAAATGTTATTTTAATTTGTTACGAGGGGGATTCGAACCGCCGCCTACTGCTTCGCAACTGAAGCGGCCTTTCTAACCAGAGCGCCACGGTGCCATCATTTGCTTGATACGAAATAGTACCTATTTATACTTTCCTAACAATTTAAGATTTTTATTCTTATATTAAGGTTTTAAGATTTTTTTGATTAATAATCTTAGTTTTAGTAATTTGGTCTTAAAATAATCTTATTTTAAGAACAAAATATTTAAGATGAATGTTCTTGATTTTAGAACTTGGTCTTTTTTTTCAGTGCAGACATGAGGCCTTAGTAATGCGCAAATTAATTGATAATCGCTTTAAAGACAGACTCCAATAACAATAGGCCATGGTAAGGAGACAAGGCAGTATTGTTTAGGAGCTGCAGAAAGACAACATAGGCCGAGAGCCAGATGTTGCTGTCTGACTACGACGGTATGTAAATCATAGACCTATGAATAAATTGATGGGAATTTTAATACGCTTAGCAGCAATGCCTTTCCCCGTTTCCCATTCTCTATCTCATATCTCGTCCTTCCATGGTGTGGCTCAAAGGAGACAACCTTGTTAACAACTAGCAACGGTCATTTCCACTTCGAAATTAATATGCTCTACTTCCCACCCACACACACGCATACACACACGCACAGTTACATGAGGTCGAGTGAATTAGGATACCATCAAACAATCCCTTCGCTGCCTTCTCTCAGTACACAGTTGCTATCTTATCGAAGTGTTTCATCAATGCACAACACGGCGTATGCGTGTTACACGGCCGTGTAATTTGGCATGCCATTAAAACAGATTTTAATGCACTTCAACATCGAATGGAAGGTCCCTCGAACTCGAACTCGCTCTCGTGCTCGTACTCGTATTCGTATTCGTACTCGTACTCGTACTCGTAATCGTATTCGCACTGTGGAAATCAATGCAGTGTGCCCTCATTAGTCGATTTGCATTTCAATTAATTTAGCTTAATTGGATTAACGATATACTTGCTTATTAGAGCCAGATATTTACAGCGTGTCTGTCGCTGTTATGTTTTATTCACAAATTTGCATATGCAAATTTTCCCATGTTCATTAACATCATCTACTCATTAATTTCAATGCTACGCTGATTTGTCGATAAGCAAACACTTTAGTTAAACAAATTTTATTTTTTTTATGAAAACATCAATCGACAATTAATCTAGAGATAACAACAAACTAGTGGGGAATTCAGGACATTTTATATGATATTGTTTTACAGCTATGCACTGTATCTAAATGTGAAAGTAGCTCAAAGATACTTCCAGATCCAATATTGGCAGACACTCTAAAGCGTGCTAAGCTCTTTGTATTGACATAAAATGTTATAAAACGACTGACCCAATAGATAATCGAATAGACATCGTAATTTCTTGGTCAAACACTCGCAGACATTCAACTCACATTTCAATTTATTGCAATTTTTATTGCAAAAAAAGAGTCCTTGCGACGATTTTTATGCGTTGTCAAGTGCCAAGGGGATTGCCGAAGAAGCAGTAGACTTTCCAAAGGAGTAGAGCTATGGAGGGAACTTCGCACTGATAAAAATAATAAACTTGCAAAGTGGGTTGACAGCAGAGAAAACATTTTACAATTACATACGAGCTATCTCTTCTTCGAGCTGTACCCGCACCACTTTTAGAGTTACGAGTACAAAACTTTTTGCCACCCTGAAAACTATTTTCCGTTTGATTGTGAATCTATTCTCGGTTTCGCAGCAGTTTGCACTTCCGCCTTGTGTCGCACATTATGGCCATTGAGGATGCACCAATACACACTTGCAAATACATGTACATTTTTCAGGGACACAAAAATAACAACAATTAAAGCTGTAATAAAGTTTGCTAGACAAGAGATACTCAGTAAAAATATAAAACCAAAGCTGTGCTTACCCTTAAATTTGATCTGAATATTGACTACTCCAATTTTTAAGATTCCTTCACAATTTTAATATTTTCAAACTTTTTTAGTGGAGTTTAAGTACTAAAATGCGAAACAAACATTGAAATTAATTGACATAATCTAAAAGATAATAAGTATATAATACTTGCATTACTACAGGGTATCCAATATTAAATCACTACAATATACCTTTGTTATTTCCGGTTTAAGCATTTTATTTTTTGATGACGACAACATCCGTTGCCATTGCTGTTGTCAGGTGTAATAGCAAAACAGAGAAAAGCAAAAGTTTTCACAGCTAAAGGTACAGTTTTGGGGAGTTCATAGAAAGCTTTTGTTGCTTATGCATAACTGGGTACATTTAACATTGACATTGAAATACATTTTTTCAAATTTAAACAAGATAACATGCACATAAACATCTCGAAAAGCACTTCGAATGGTGTATTTTCAATCGAATAGAATAGACAACACTATTCACTTCCAATTCTGACTATTTACTTCGGCAACTTGGGTAAATGTGTTTAAGTTGTAATTCGTGTAAGCTTGGCAAATATGTTAGTTAACTCGGTCTGTTATATAAATTCATCATACGGCACATTTGCGGTAAAAACAGGGCAAAAAGAAAATACAGAGAATGACTGTAAAATATAAACACAAAACCCACCATTGAAGAGCAGAAAAAGCAAAATAGAAAAAATAAACAACGCAGATCACAAATTAAAACTTGGAAAACATTAAACAATTAAAAAGTTTACTTTGGATTAGCTCGAGCAAACTTCTATTATTTTCCTTAGCATGAAAAGCTTTTGCTGCATACACTTGTTCAACTTCACGGAGCCATTGCCCAGGGAATCAAGCGAAGTAGTCAATAAATCCAGGAAAATAATCTACCATTATATTAAGAGCCTTGATTGTTAAAAGCTTGCTTCTGGTCATAATTACCACTTAGCTGGTAACATCACCACTCAATTTAATGCAACTTTATGAAATAAAGTTGCTAAGATAAAGTTTTCTTTAATAGAATTTCATATTACATATTTTCTTTTCGTAACAATATTTATTATATTTATGTACTTTCAATTAAAAATAACACTACGTTTTTTGGCAAACCCTTTGGAAAAATATATCTTCTTTTTTCTTTATTAATGCAGAATGAAGATATTTCTTTACAAGTTATTACTTTTTGACAGATATCTGAAGAAAACCCATATTTATTTCTGAGAAAACTTGTTTAGTTTTTAAGTTGGCTTACATTGAACAGAAGGTGTTCTACCAAGAAATTGCTTGTATAAGTAGAATTATCAAAACTACAATGCTACTTATAGTTCTGGCCAGAACAAACACGACTGTTTGTTGGTGCGAAAAGCCGTTAACTGCCCAACGAGAAGAGCAAACTTTGACTTCCGAAAGTTGGTCAGACACAAACAAAGAGTTTGCGAAGAGAAATGAGTACAAAGTCTGCAACACACAATGTGCAACATGCAACTGCATGAAGCCTACGAACTACAACGATTCTAATGAGGAAGCATCAAAGGCGACACGGGACCAAGGATTTTTGGCAACACTTGCAACAATGAAGGGGCACAAAGGAAGGCAACTCACAGCCAAATGGGGCAACAGTTGCTGTTTATGATGTGGCATCCAAAAAGAGAGAGAGAGAGAGAGAGAGGTGTATGAAGCAGTAGAGCACCGAGTAAAGGACAAACTTTTTCGGGCATTTGCATTAGTTTTTCAGGACAATATTCGAGTTTGTTTTTGGGGCATGTTTACGGATATTAAATACTTTATAATTAGTTTGGCATGCACCGAGTGAAAATATTAAATTATAGCATAACGATTGCACCCTATTTTGGCAGTTGCGTGTGGCACATAAATTCAAGTGCGGCTCATACGCTACGTTGCAGCTAAGCGGCATATAAATCAGTGCACAAATGGGAGCCACTCTGTGGGTCTCTTCAATTTGCGTCAATGTGCTCCTCGTCGCTCAATAAATTGCACACAAACACAACTTAACTTTTAGCGGCAGGCCAAAAAAACTTTTTCAATTTGCCAGCAAGCAAAAATAAAGGAACAACAACAACATTGAGGAGCACGCTGGTCGAGAGGTTTTTGTTGCGGGATACCCTGTAAAGTTTTAGACAAGTCATTATAGTTACTGTGATGAATTGTTGACATGATTACTTTATAATTTGTCGACAGTAATGTAATGTTGAAGTCCATTCTAATTGTAATTACTTTGCCAAAAATCCAACTCTTTATGCATGTTTAGTAGAGGGTATACTCATAAAAACAACCGCTTATACACACATGCGGGAGTAGTATGCATGGGTATGTGTGTGAGTGTGTGCTTCGGTGTGTAAAAGTGCGCTTTAATTTGCTGGTAAATTGTGCTCTAAATCCAAATTCTATCCAGCCAAATACACAACCATAAATTGCCCTCCGCACTGCACTGAAACCCCTACAAAAAGTTTGTTCAAATATTTTTTGTACCCCGCTCGTTTTGGCCTGCTTATACCCTGTACCCTTGACAAGCACCCAAAGAGGTAGTTTAGAAAAGTGTTTGATTGGGAAACCATTCATTGATTGACTTAACGTATACTTGATATTTACTTCAATTCACTGTTAGTTATCGAAAAAGTGTCATTCAGTTTGTGCTAATGACTACAGGGTATATTAAATTCTACTACTAGCTATATGGACGGGCCAAAATAATCATCGTCAGCATTTTGAGCTGCTATTAAGCGATCTACTGCTGACAAGTAGCCCTTATTTGCCCACAGTTCTTACGAATCAGTTCGAGTGCAAGCATATGAGTGAAAATTAGTGCATTCGTAATTGTCCGTTAGTAAATTAGGAAAATGTTGCAGTAAGCTGAAAATTAAGTCGACTGACTGACTCTTTGTGGGGTATTAATTTTGGGGCAAATACGGAAATGTCTGCAGCATTTAATGTTAACTTGGCTCACACGAGTTTCCTCCGTCGTTTTGGACGTCATCATATTTCATGAAAGACTTACGAGGAGAAGTCTTAGGGTTTTAAACAAGAAAATCCTTTGCGTCGCGATAAATTTGTATTTTTATGCCAACTTTCGTTGGAGTGCGAGTATCGTCTGCCCAGCAGAGTCGCATAAGTCGTTGCCATTCGAGGTGTTTGTAGGCTTGGGTAGAAGACGTTGCATTATTTATCTGCAAGAAGTCCACATTATCATTTTAAAATGCGCCTAAATGGCGTTCAAGTGTAATATATTACACGGCAGAGTACACTGAAACAAAAAGACCAACTTCTAGAATCAAGAACATTCATCTTAAATATTTTGTTCCTAAAATAAGAACATTTTAGGACCTTATTACTAATACTAATAATATTAATCTAATAAATCAAAGTTCTTAATGCTTGAAAATAATCTTAAATTATTAGAAGAATATACAAATTTACTATTTCATACAAAACAAATTTTAGGTTAGAGAAACCGCTTCAATTGTGTACCGGTTCGAATCCCACAAATTAAAATAAAATTTATAAAATTTCCAAGACAGAATAAAAGGTATTAAAGTCAAAAACATAATAAAAAATTGTAATTTTTTGATTTTAATTTTAAGAACATTATTAAAATAAGAACTTGGCTTTATTTAAAATCATCTCAAAACCAATAGATGTTTTCTTAATCTTAGAATTTTTAGTTTTCGACTCATTTTTTAGAACAAAGTTCTTAGTTTTGAGATTAAAATCATGATGTAAGAACATTTTTTGTATCAGTGTACTTGTCTACAGAGCTTGGCCTTGACTGTGTTGAACTACGATTATCCTACCTGCAGGCAACTGCATGCCACGCCCCTTTCAGATATTGTGGCATGCGTTTAATGAGCTGCACCGAAGCAGCTCAAAAGCCATTTTGCGGGCACTCGAGGAGGACAGAGATAAGCAAGTGACAATGCAGAGGACAGAATGGAGAGGTTGGATAAGTGGGAGAGTCCCGTGGGAGCCGAAAATGAACGGGAAAAGCGAATTGGCGAAAATGCGTGGGAGAGTGTGTAAGTGACACCAAGCAATTTACAATAATTGCAAAGCGAGTCAGTAAGGCAGTCAGCCAACGAAGGCAAAGGACTCTGGCGCCTTAAAGTGCACTTCAACTTAAACGCTTAGCGGCGAGTCGAGTCAATTCAAGTCGAGGCGAGAAGTAGGCAGCATAAAGTTAAATGGTCAGAACAGACCACAAGCCAGCGAGAGGAGGGAGTGGGCTGAGCGGAAAAGGAAGTGACGATGTCGATGTCGATGACGATGACGATGACGACAAGTCGTAGAAATCTTATTATAACTTACAGCTGCAATAAATAAAATAAATTTATTCCATTATGTTAACCAAACACGATTTACGGATTATAAAGATGATTTATAATCAGAACCAAACACCGTAATCCACTTGCATAAACAGGAAAAGGCACCACCATCACCCCAGTGGGGCAACGTCGACAACAACTTGGCACAAACATGAAGCATAACAAGCAAAGGCGAAACCACAAAGCTCGCCCTGGACAGAGGAGAGCACAGAGAGAACACATCTCTCCAGACGGGCTGCAGCCAGAAGCAGAAAGCAGGAAGCAGAAGCAGAAGCACCTGGCCTTGGCCAAGCCAGTGTTGTGGCGTTGTCGTGGCTCGGTGGCTCGGTGGTGCGGTGGTGCAGTGGAGCATAGAAGCGGCTTATGAAAACTGAATCGATTTCAATATTTACACAGCAAACGAGATAGATACTGAAGAGAGAGAGAGAATGGAGTGAGGTCCATGGCCAGTCAGCTTCAATCGAGCGAAAATCGGAGCACGGAAGCGGAAGTGTATAATTTAAAATTGACCTCAACGTGCCAACTAAGAAATCTGAACGGGAACTCGAAGCGGTTAAAAATCTGTAAAATATGATAAGCAGCCGCATTTATTTAGAAAACGATTCTTAGTTTAATCAGCTTCGCTTCGTTGCCATTTGGGTCAACTACTTATTTCCCTCTCATTCTCATCACTCTCAGCTGGCGGAACAAATTGCATTTGATTAGCCGGAAAATGTTCGTGTATCGTTGCATTCATTGAGAGCATTGAGATTCACATGCCAATCGATTTGTATGGCTTTAATTCCAACTCAACCTGCCTCTGACAACTTAAACTGCATTGAGAGCTTCAACCACAATAATGACTTTGATTATCCCGAGTTTTACATAGCCCTGCATCAGCATGGAATATGCACTTAATGCGCCTACAACTCGTTCCGAAAGGGATGCACGCTCCTCTCCCTCCCTCTGCCTCCTTCTCCATCCCACGCCTGTATTGGGCTTCCCTTTTTGCCTGGCTGAATGTCTGACTGTTCGACTGCCTGAATGTCTGAATGTCTGACTGGCGGCAGCTCAGTGCGACTCAGCCGAGATTGAAATGGGACTATTGTGGGGGGATTTCGGTGACGGCAAACAGAGTGAAGCACACACACACGCACACACACACACGCACACACAAATGCACGCATGCCACTGAAAAGCGCATACTATTTGCATATCATTACTGTGTGCGGGTGCATTCGTGTCTGTTTGATTACCTCTGTGTGTGTGTGTGTTTCTCTCTCGTATTGTACAGGTAAAATGTGAGAGTACATGTGTGTGTGTGAGTGCAAGTGTGGACAGACATTTCCAGGCCATCAAATCGAAACACTCGATAAATCAGTTTGACAAATATACAAATCGATCAGTTTTGCGGTGTAACTGTGTCAGCGTCAGCGCGAGAAAAGAAGAGTGAGATAGCGATAGAGGGAAAGAGAGAGAGAGAGAGAGAGAGAGAGAGAGACCCTGTGCACGTAATGCCTTGTACCTAAGGATAATTGGTTTTTCAATAACAAACTGCATAAAGTTAATGTTTCGCAAGATGTATTCATGTTAGAAGTTAAGTAATCACTGCGGACGGCAGTTCGCGTTAGTGACGAAAGCATCACGAAGGGTGCGAAAGGCGACTAACAATATATACAGCTAAGTTGGAAAATTTCCTACGACTGTCCGATCCGATCGAGTTATATACCGATCGAAAGGCTTAGTCCTAACTTACAAAATGGCATACTAAAACTTTTTCTAACCAACCTGGGTCATGAGATACGGGGGTGTAAGTGGGAGCGGAAAAATTTAAATTTTAAATGATTGCAGCTAATGGAGCTGATGGGTCCTTTTGGTAAAATTTTGTATTTTTTAAAAATTCTACTTAAAAGTACGCGTCGATTGATACCTCAGATTGAAAAATTTCTTATATCCAATTTTGTGACGAACAAAATTCAGTTTAATCTAAAAATTTTAAATAAAAATATAAAATAATAAAAAAAAAAGCGAAAATTGGCATTCGGCACTGCGCAAAAAGTAATTTTTATGTACAAAGAAGCTTACTCTTTTTGCACAATTCCAATTTTCGATTTTTGTTTATAAATTAATATTTTTATTTAAAATTTTTAGATTAAGCTGAATTTTGTTCGTCACAAAATTGGATATAAGATATTTTGGGGCTAGCAATTGCTTTCGTCACTAGACTTTTACCTCGTGTAGAGGTTTTTTTTGTGGGATAGTATATTCTCTGACCGGAATACTCTATTCAAAAGTCGTACATCAGTGACTTTCTCCTTCATCCAGATAGTTGTTTTTGTAATTATACTCCATGTTTTGTATGTCATATTTTTATTACGTTACTTATGAGCACAATGTGTAACAAGAGTTGCAATAATAATGCGCTCATTATTAACGACATGTGATGTGATTTCCAATTAGCTAATTACCCATCGATAAAAAACAATGGAGCATGAAGCAGCATGGACACACACACACACATACACACCCAGACACACACACAGAGCCAAAGAAACAACCCAGAACAAACACAATTGTCGCCGAGTCATTTAGCAGCTGTCAATACCAAAGACAGAGAGATAGAGAGAGAGCGAGAGAGAGTGAGATAAAGAGGGGAAGAGATAGAGCTGGAGATATTTTGATATAATACCCTGGAATGGGCAGTTGTTGCATTAGGTTGTCTGCCTGTTTCATGTGATTTAATGAACTCATTAACATAATCTTAACATCTCATCAAGTGTTCAAGAAGCCAACCTTACAACAGGCCTGCAATGATGTGGGCTTTGCTTTGCTTGAGTTTTGTTAACATGTCATGTCGACCAGTTGTCAGAGTGGGTGGTAAGTGGCCCATTGACAACATGTTGCATGCCGCATGTGGACCGCTGTGAGTTATGCTACGGAAATGGAGCTCATGTAACCATGTAATTATTGCCTTTCAAGGCAAATCAATGAACAGATCTCGACCTTCTACTTCCTCTCTCTTCTGTCTGTTTGTCTGTCTGTCTGTCTGTCTGTCTGTCTGTCTGTCTGTCTGTCTGTCTGTCTGTCAGTGTGTCTGTCCTCCTAATGAGGCGCAGTAATCATAATGCCAGGTTGAATTTGAAACTGATGTTACTGATTTTGTTGCTGCCAGTAGGTGTGCCCCCAATTTATTTCGAATATCTACTCGTGTTGCAAGTTGAAGTCCTTTAAAGTGTGGCAGCCAGGCAGGCAGGCAGTCGGTTTATGGTTATTTAAGAGCTCATAAAATGCGATTTGAGATACGAGAGCTGTATGCAACAAAATGATGGCGTGACTGTGTGGCAAGCAAGCTATAAATCAGAAGAAAGCGAATTAAAACTCAAGTACATTAAAATAATATCTTCAACGTGTAGAGACAAGCGCCACAAAATGAAGAAACTCGGCTAATAAATTTTTGTAATCTGCATAAAAACCATGCTCGAAATTCTGCAGGGTGAAGGGTGGAGGGTAGAGAGAGGGTAACTCGACCGCGCACACATTCAACGAGGTTAAAATGAAAAATACAAAATATATGCATGGATATACTAGTCAGGTGAGTGAGCATCCAAGAGGCTAAGCAAAGTGGATGAGAGAGAGAGAGAGAGCGAGAAAGGCGGAGAGGGGGAGAGGGGGTAAAGAATCTGAAGCGACAACAGCTTGTTGAATACAATTATGGCAGCTTGAGATTGAAACTTGAAGCGCGCTGTCCGCGATGATGAAGTTGCCACTTAGCCAGCAGCAACAGCAACAACAGCAACTGCAGAGCAGAGCAGAGCAGAACACAAGTGCCACATTAACAAGCAGCAACGGCAAGAACTTGGGACTTTTTATTACCCTCTCGAGTGAAGAGTGGGAGCGGCACTCTCTGGATGTAGGAGTCAAAGTTCCACAGCGATTAAATTTAATTTCTGTGTGGGTGGTAAATGCTTGAACGGGTAGCCAATGTCGTAGTTGTTGTTGTTGTTGTCGTTGTCGCTGTTTGCAGCTGCGCTGAAGGCTCTGACTTGCAGTTAAAGTGTCGCCAAGGATCAAAGCGAGTCGAGCCCAGTCGAGTCGAAAACGGGCGACATTTATGAAAAATTACCACACACACACACACACACACACACACACACGTACGCACACACACACTACCAAAGACACACCCACAAACTGTGAGCGCAGCTAAAGTGAATCCAACGCGACAGGAGGCATTCCAAGGGTACAGGGAAGGGGAATGTGAAGACCTGGCCAGAAGACAATAAGCGCATAAATTACGCACGAAAAGCGCGAGCGATTTACCTCCACACACACACACAGACAATATATACAATACACATACAAGTCACCAGTGGGGCATTTGGCCAGTTTCTTCTTCTTGCACCTCATCTGCTTCTTCTTCATTTTAACAAACGTAATGAAAACGTGAATCCCTGCGTGGCATTTACAACTCAACGCAATTTCTCCAGCTTTTGCTTCAGCTTCAGCTTCTTGCTCCTTGGCCAAGCAGTCACCAGAGATTACTGAGGCTCACACACATACACACACACACTGGCAGTCATGCTGTGGCCACACACACACACACACATACTTACACTCACATACGGCATTTACTTATACGCATTGTTGGTCTATCTGAGCCTTGGCTCTTGTTTTGTCCCAGTCTCACATTCACATTCAAGGGCGTAGGCAAAGGCGAGGCAACTTACCCCCCACCCCTCCCTCATATACTCATGCTTAAAAAACTTTTTGCTTCCTAAATCCACTCAGGGCCGGTTTTCAATGTACCTTTACATTTTATCAAAGAGATCAATTCAAATTTTACATTAATTTCTATACATTTTACGTCAAAATATCTCTTATATAGTTTTCAAACCTCTTAACTAGACATTGAAAAACCGGCCATCAGAGGTGTTTAGCTTCATATCAGATAACAAAATAATATCAAACTTAGTGCTTGGAAGGTTTTGAGTATATATTTCAGCTGTGGTACTAGTCATAAAAGATACAGAAAATATTAACAACATTTTTAAATATTGAAGTATTTGGAAAAAAAAAAAAATTTTAAATTTGCTTTACAGGTGTGTTCCAGAAATCTCTTGAGATTTGAAGAGATGTGTTTTTGAAAACAACCGTATTAGATATTGGTGTTCCTAAATGTTGGAGATTTAGTATTTTCAAACATATTTTTCTTGCATTATTATTAAATTTAAAGATATTTTAGTTAAATTTAATAAATATTTAATTTTATCAAATCCCCCAAATTTTTTTAGACAATTGAAAGAAATGGTATGAAATCACGGACATTTTATAAGCTCCGAAATTTTCCAATTCTTAAAATTATTTCTTTAAAAAATCTCTAGAGATTTGTGGTGTGTGGATATACAATGAAATAATTTTTTTTTGGCCCCCCCTACGCACAAAGCTGCCTACGCCCTTGTTTACATTTCCATTTTTTTGTTTCCACTCTCTCTGCCCCTTCCCCCCTCGCTCTCTCTCTCTCTCTCTCTCTCTCTGAAGTGAGCTCCTTGAATTTATTATACACCGTTCTGTGCGGTGGACAGTGTAATATTTTTATAAGTAGGCAGAAAATTCGACTCCCAAATAAAAAATACAAAATCCAGTCGAGTCATAAAGCTGCCTCTTGTCAGCGCTTGTCATTGCGGAAATTACATATTTCTATGTTAATTTCGTACGTATTCATATCGCATATTGTATATCACAGTTCAGCTTCAGTTCAGGTGTCTCGGCTGGTGGCAGGTGGAGCTTGCGACCTGTGGCAAGCGTAAATTGGTGCAGCGGGCGCACACTGTTGGTGTTGGCCACCAAATGGTCTGCGAGCTTTGCCTAATTAGAAAATCACAGCGCCAAGCGATGTTGTGCTGTTGATGTGGCTTTACAGTTGCCACGCCCCTACCGCACAGTCTGCCGCCCCTTTGCAGGCAATAGCAATTTGCTAGCTCTGGCATCGTGGAGGGGTCGCAGGTAGTTGCGGTTATGTGGCATGCAACAAACCGCATCTACGCTGTGTTGGCGTATAATTCAGTTATGACTTGGCCCCCCCCACACACCCCCGCCCCCGTACCAACACATATCGGGACAGTTAGACACGCGCAATTGCAACACTAAACAGAGTCAACCAATTTGCAACAGGGAAGGGTGGAGAGAATAGGTGTTGTAGTTGTTTTTAATATTTGAACTCCACAGGTTGCAAAGCAATTAGCGAATAAAATAACGGAAGCCATTTCGACGCCATGCTATTGTTGTTGTTGTCATTAACACAACTTGTTAATTAAATAAGTATGTAACGGTTTGTACTCCAAGCTGTCAGTGTGTGTGTGGGTGTGTGTGTGCTTGTCTTGTTGTTGCATTGTCGCGGTTGTTGCGTCAACAGACGCAGCCAAGAATTATAGAAAAAGAGACAGAAATAGAACAAGTAAAACGCAAATTTGATATGGCAAAAACAACAGAAAAAGCCACAACCATTTCGGTGGTCATTTCAACTTGACATTACAGCG
This sequence comes from Drosophila innubila, assembly GCF_004354385.1. NCBI lineage: Eukaryota > Metazoa > Arthropoda > Insecta > Diptera > Drosophilidae > Drosophila > Drosophila innubila. The sequence goes on from NW_022995380.1 coordinate 11,044,377, forward strand.
ATAATTGCATTTTCATGTTGTTTTCTGAGGTCAGTTATTTGTGCTTAACATAAAAAGCCGACCAAAGGCACATTACGAATACGTTACGAGTTTTGGCCTAATGATAGCTACTTTTATCCATCATTTCCATCTCTCTAATGGCCCAATGCGGCAAGCAGCCCAATGACAACAGTTGGTGTCATTAGCTGTCTGCCCCATGCATCAATCCATGCCACATTTGCACACGGTAAAAAAAAAAATACCCCTAACTCTGCCGATTGATTAAATTAGATTTTGTTTGAGTGCGTGTATGATACGAGTACTCATAATCGGACTCTTATTTGTGTTGCATTAAAACTCAATCGCCTTGGGTCTTCTTTTCTGTGCCGCACTTTCACTTCACTGCCACATGACGTGCCCCAGGGATTTTTAAATTGTCAATGCATAATACTGAAATGTCCGGAGATCTCTTCATCATTTGAAGTGCCATCTGGGTATTGTATATTCGAAATTTAAAGTGCGACAATTAGCGGTCATGCAACCCTCATTATCACCCTAAGCAATGGCAGGGTGCGACAAGAATTGAGGGTGATAATCCTAAAGCACATATTTATTTTACAAATGAACTTGTAATAGATTTTTTAGGACTGATGACCAATGATTTTCTTAGTTTAGGTATTTCTCATTTTAGTTTATAAGTTATTAAACTTTATATTCGAATTATAAAATTTATAAAGAACAGTATATCGTATATCTTTGCATAATAATCCAAGAAATGCCTAAATATTTTCGTTTGGAACACATATATTTCGCTATGCTCGCTACTGTCCAGGTCAGATTTTGTGCACTTTCAATTGAATTGCCTTTGGGGAAGTATATTTTTTCGTGATTTATTTTTTTTTTATAGCTGTTGTTGGGACATCAAACACTAAAAGGGCTTAAGGGGATTTCGCTGACGTTGAATTTGACGCATTTGTTCGATATGGTTCCGATTCAATTCATTTGGTTTGAATTGAATGCTGCTACTGTGTGGGTTGCTTTAATTTTTTTTGGTTGTTTGGCTTGTTTGTGTTGTTGATTGCTTGCGGGCATCCCAAGCTGCCACTTCCCGGTGCCTGCTTCCTGTGGTGTCCTTCTGCGCACTTTTCATGCCATGTTTGTCTATTAATTACACATTTCACGCCTAATCTATCTGCAGAAAACTCATTGTCCTAAATGACACACTGGTCATATTCTATCTTCAGTGCTTCCGACTGGTTAAACAGCCACGCCCACAAGTAGACAACTTCAAACTGCGCCTCAATTTCCGTACAATCAGTGGAACACAGTTATTTTATTTGCATTTCATTTGCATTTCAAGTTTCGCATATGTCACAAAAAAAACATCAACAACTTGTGGGTGAAATTTGTGCCTGGGTGAGGAGTTCATTTGCGATGAGAGACCCATTCGATAATCATTAATGAAAATAAACAAAATTAGCATCACTGCTTTCGCTCCCTTCTGGTATAACTTTATGTTTATTATCAGATTTTTGTATTATCTTTGGAATTAAAAATTAGAAATGTATGCTGATTTTCTTTGAAGAAGTTAAGCTTAGGAAGATGGATTTATTTCTAGAGTTGACATATAATATTATTATTAGATTGTTGAAAAATTTGTAAATCAAAATTGTGGAAATTTCCTGCTCTCTTTCTTGGAAACAAAATAGTATCCAAGTGCATTGCATTTCTTTGAGAAATATTCTCAAACTTTGTCACAACTCTCTCTCTTTTATCCAATTTGCCACTTAAGTTATGCGTCTGCTATCTGTAATTGGATTATAATTACTCCCAATAAAGGGATTAATATTCATCTTTATTCAGGAATACTCGTAAATTCTTCAGTCATTACCAGCTGCAACAATTTGTATAATACGAATGGAAATACGATCTGTAAATGACTGTTAATTTAGACAAATTGGCTGACGAGTTCAGCGAGTGCACATTGGGAAAATTGCTGTTTGTTAAATGACCCTGTTCAAATAGAGACACACACAGTAACAGACATACACACAGACATCACACATGTGCTTATATCCACATGTATAAATGGGGATATTTAGAGACATTCATATCGAATGGTAGATGAGAGTCAACATTTCAACGCTTGCCTCCTCAGCTTCCTTTTGCTGCATTCCCTTCCTTTCCACTACCCACTTCTCCAATCCGCCGCCCTTTTTGAAGACTTGTGTGCAATTTGTTGTTTTAGTTTTCAGTTTGTGTTAACTGAAATAAATGCTGATTGACTTTTATTGCGATGTTGCTCGAGTGCAGTTAATAAGATAAAATTAAATGCAACGATTTACTGCAGTTCGTTTAAATAATTTAAAGCGCATTTAATGCTCAGGACGGGAAGAGTTATTTACCGTGCTTGAAATATAAATTTTAAGAGCGTGAAAAATCGAAACTGCAAATTGTTATAAAAAAAAGGCTGACAAAAGTGTGGCAAAGTGGCAGCATATGTACGTGTATATGCCAGTTAAGCCCCTGACAGGGGGCCTATACCCTCGCCCCGCCTCTTGTCCTTCCGTGTGCTATTGTTGTTGCTCTGAAACATGAAGCAATAACAATAAAAGTATTGGCTGGATTTTCCAAATGGTTGCATTTCATAAGATTTTTACAATACTCGTACATCCCTGTCGCTGTCTGTCCGTCTCCCTCTACACCCCACACACTACACACACACACACACACATCACCCACAGTGTACACCCAACATTGGTTGATAATATTGTTTTTCTTGCTCTTGCTGTTGTTGTTGTTGTTGCTGTTGATTCTACTTCTACAATTGCAGCACAGCTCAGCAGTTTAAAGTTATTGAAGTTAGTGCCGCGCCCACTGAGGCGTACTTGAGCTCACATTCAATCTGTAAATTGCTTTAATCGTATCCCTGCAGTCCAGTGTGGGGTTGTGTAGTGTAGTGTTTACTCGTATGCGTCGGGCTGTTCCACTTATCTCTGCACAGCTCGCTGCTTTTGTTGCATCGCCCCTTGATGGTACTCGATAGCCATGTACGCCTGTACCGCCTGTACCTCTTTTACCCTGTATTCCTCCCACTCCACCTCCTCCACCGTGTCCTGCCAACCCCATGGCCAGAAGATGCTGATAAGCAGTGACAAAGTGCGCTTAGATAAGCCCCCGCGCGCGCACTCAGAATTCTTTCTCTCAATGATTTTATACGCGTACACTGAGCGAAAAAGTGCAGTCAACAATACAGAATATCTTATAAAATTGCGTTTATACATTTTAAAATAAATCACATATTTTAATTTAATAACAATATATGTACAAATAAATAGTTTCTTATTTATATTCAACTGGAAATCTTAAATATCGATGTTTTAGTCTCTCAGTGTATTTTATAAACTCTTTTGTAGCGCAATTTTCAATTGTCGATCGTTTGTTAGCGATAATATCGAATGTCAATGTCAGTTTGGGTTTGGTAATGCTACATAGCCTCGGTCCGTGCTGAAGTTGTCCCTGTTCCTGTCGAGTGTCGTCCTCGTTATCCTTAACTGATGCCAACAGTGTCTGTAAGTCTGTTGTCTCCTGTCTCGTGACTCGTGTCTATTGACTGAGGAGCTGCACTTAAAGCTCTTTGCGACATGCGCGCTGTTTTATCAGCTTCGATTGGCAATTTTCGAGTGATTTGTAAGCAATTGATTTGAGTTTTCTAATGCGATATGGGAAAAGGGATATAATTTCCTTAATGGCTGGCCAATTTTAATCTACTTTTATATCCAGCTCTGTTGCTTGGCACAAACCCCAAAACAATTTAAGTTAATTTTCAGATACTTTCATAATTCATCCCAGGAACTGTGCAGAGTTCAAACCAAAAAGCCAACCGCTGGTTCAATTTCCATTAACATACACAAGTGACTGTCCAATAAAAATAAGGAAAATATGCAACAGAATCAGCAGCAGCAACAGCAGCAGCCACAGCCACAGCATAAGCAAATGTGCCACACTGTGGCACATACAGTAGCAGTGGCAGGAACGAGGAGCGGGAGTTAGCCAGAGTTTGTATTGACTGTTATTTGTTTTCTAAACTGCCGCCAAAGTTGCAGGAGCCCAGGTGTAGAAAGGAAGCGGGGAACAGGCAGGGCAATGGCATACCTGCACTTAAGTGTATTGAAAATTATTGCAAAAATATAATTGAATTGCCTCGATACTCGGCACGAGTCTCGTCCTCGCTCTCGTCTGGGCTTTAGCTGTACAAGAGAGAAAACTCATAGATGGGTTAGTTTATGTTGCAACGATTTTTGTTTTTCTACCTGGTACCCAAAAGGTAAAGTTGTTTAATAACTTCGTGGTAACGTATGTAACATTCAGTTGGAGTTTAAGTAAATAATATATATTCTTGTTCAGCAACATTAAATTTTGTGTTTGTTTATCTGCTACAAAATTTATTTTACCCAGGGTATCAAACTAAATCCGATGTCGGTTATGTCTGTGTTTTGGTTATCGGTTACGAAAAATCTAACTATATTGGCGTAATTGTATACTTCGGTTTTGTATCGGTTCGGTTAGGTTTATATTCATTAGAAAATTCAATTATTTGGTATTTTGCAAATCTCAGTACCGAGCATCTCATAGTCGAGCACGCTCTACTTGTAGAGTTACTTGTATTTTTGTTGGCATGTCGCGTCGAAGTTTGATTTATTTTTAGCGGCAATCAATTGGCCAAATGGAATGGGTTGCCACTTGGCTGCGGGTTTGTTTTAGGTTTCTTGTTTTTTAGTACATCGCCTGCTGAATGTGTTTACGCTATATAGGAAAGTGGAAAAGCCCATGCCAATCATAATATGGAATGCGTATAGAGTATGCCCATTAGGTGGCAAAGCAATATGCGATTGAAAACCTGATCATCTCGGGCCTGTATAGATCCCCCTACTGGGAGTTCAGTGTGTCTAGACTCGATTTTCCGACTGCCCCCCGTTGCCCCCTCCTCTACTCTTCTGTGCTCCCTGGGCTTGTTTATTTGCCTTGTTTCAACTGAAATAATTTATGACGGTCGTGTCGAGCGGATGCGTACCCATAATTCGAAGGATTGTGCTAAGCGCAAACCGAACAAGGAATCGCTCTGTAAATTACGCGTTGTGCCCAAAGGGTTGAGGAGCTTAATGGCTTTATGAGCGCCCCGGGGCATTGGCAAACGAGGCATTATTATGTTCTGAATCCTGGATCCTCGCACACATGACTATTTATGTAGGAGCCGGCATCAAATGAAGTTGTTAAATGAGTTGCTTGAATTGTTGTGGCTGTTGCTGTTGCTGTTACTGTTGCCATTAGCGCCCAGCCTCATTAATGTGACGGTTCCCATGACAGGGATGAGGTTCAAGACATCCTTATTTCATTCTCCGTTTTCGGATTTCCATTTATCGATCGAATGCCTGCGTCCCGACAGAGTTGCAATCCTTGTATCTCCGTCTATTCCTGGCTGTATTTGTGGCAGCTCTGTCAGCTGTTGGCTGTCCCGCTGCGAGCTCAAAAGTCGACTCACGACGCGATTTCTTATCACGTGACTGCAATCGTTGCAACTCCGTTCTAACGGCTTCTAATTTGGCTTTCAGACAAGAGAGAGAGGGAGAGAGCTGGGCTGGGTCGTCAGCGCTTTATGAGAATGTCGTGTACATCGCACATTCATTAGGCCTGCAGCAGTGGGGTGACCACTGACCAGTGACCTCCTCACCCTCACCCCTCACCCTCACCCCTCACCCTCACCCCTCACCCATTACCCCTTGCCACCACTTCTACTCCCACTCCTGTTGCTTGTTGTTGCTATTTGTTACAATATTTCAATATTTTGACATACGCACCGAAAGTCATGGCGACCACTCCCAGTCACCAAGTCACCCTGTCACCCTTTGCTGTCGTTATTTGCAACCCCTGCCACAGCGTCAGCCCCTCTCCACCCCTGCCGTCCTCTCACTCTTCATCGGCATCGACGTGACGCCGCGGGAGATCTCCGAGAACGACGGCGACTCTCTTGTTTGGCTCTTTGGCTGGTCGAAATTAATTTTAAGTAGGTGGACAGCAGTTCGCAGCCGCAATAATTCTTCATGTAACCGACGTTCTTGTTATTCTTCTTCCCGTTGCTGTTGTTGTTGTTGTTGTTTTTCTTTTACATTTTTTTTTTTTTTGTTGTTTGGCGAAAATTTATAGCGTTTTCTTTTTCCGGCATTTTGGTTTGCCGTTCGCTTTGCGTAATGAATTTTTATTGTGATGGCGCGTTTGGCTTCACTTGCTGTCTGCCCCTTGGAAAAGTGCTTGCCACAGCCAAAGTACTGCGCTTTATCTCTGGCTGTTGCATATTCATGATCTCCACTCCACTCCCCTTCCCCCTCATCATCTTGCACCCCTCTGCAAATAAACATCGCTCATTTTTAGCCATACAAAAGACACCCAGTCGTCCACTCGGACTGGACTTATGGATGCGAGAAGCCTCAGCATCAGTTTTATGTCTGTCTCTCGACCACTCGAAGCATATGGCCTTAAAAGTCGTCCTTGCTTTTTTTGTAATTACCAAATGAAAGAATATCCCAGTGAGTACCTTATAAAGAACATCTTTCAGGCCATTGGCCAATGACTATTACAGGTTTTATGCGACGGTCATCAAACACACTTTAAGGACAATAAAGTGGTCGCAGATAAGCATTTATCTGAGGAACACCCTGAGACATGGAAAATAAAATGTTACACTGAGAATACAGTTTGTAAGAATGTGAGCTTAAAAAAATTTTAAGATAAAATAGATAAAGAATTGGATTAAGTATAGCTCATTCTAATATTAATAACATCAGTATCATTCAAAGAAATATTATTTTGAAGCAGATGGAAAAAATACACAAAGTCCACACTTCTTGATTAATATTTATAGGCTATTATTCATTTTTATGCTTAGTCCATAAAAATAAAAATAAACTTTCTTCAAGAATTGCTGTCAATTGATTACAGAGCTTATATTATTTGAATTGTTTTAATTTTTATTAATTAAAATTGGTAAGCAAGTAAATAAAAATTATAATAAAGGTTTAAAACAAAAATTAGTTTTTATTATCGTAAAAACAATTGTGTTGTGTATGCTAATCACTAGAAAATATAAAAGAAATATTAGCAATAATAAAATAAATATTAAATATTTATTTTAATTTTATAAAATTTAAAAATCCAATTTAAAGCTGAGCATTCCACTCGACGGCAAATGAGGCAGGCTCAAGAGGGCAGACTGAAAGAGAGTGAGAGAGAGGGAGTGAGTGAGGGAGTGAGGGAGGAGGTCGATGTGAGGGTTAAACACGTGCCACTCATTAAACGCATTACTTGATATTTGTTAAAAATCAAGTGAAATGCCGCTGATTGCCGGTGACTGGCGACTCTTGTCTTTTGGCTTCGATTCGTGGCAAGGTTCGTGCTCGTCTCGTGGCATCCAGGCTGTTGGCTGCCATTGTTGCGAGTGGCAAATCTGCGGCTTATACATATTTCAGGACAGGATGGAGCACAACCCTTCGACGACGCGACGCGACGCACGGCTGCGTTGGCTGTGGAAAACACGTTTAGAGCAGAAGGGCGCTTGGGCGTAAATTAATTAGACCAATTAAAGCGGCTTAATTGAGTTGCTGTCGCAAGGACACCAGCAGCAGTCAACGGCACAGACTGACTGTCAGTCACTTTTTTATCCTTTTGTCCCCATTTTCTTGTATTTCCTTTGCTTTTTTTTGTTTTGTTTTTGTTCTTTTTGACTTACGAGCATCCCGTCGAGGCAGTTGATAATCTGCCACCATTTTGTCAGCTGCAGCTGCCGCTTAAGTCGTTTGCGGGCCTAATCTTCGTGGCAGGATTTGTTGTCTCCGTGTCTCTCCAACATAATTGTCGCGAGCTCAGCTCTCTTTCTTTATCTTTGTCTGTCTATGCGACTGACTCGAGCTAATTGCATTAATGGGCTCTGCGTTTTGTTAGCCCGATTTACCATTTGGGCATTTGTCGTCAATCTGGCTGAAATATGTGCTGACTGTCCTGTTATAAATTTAAACAACTTGATTTAAATACAGTTGCTGGATTCCGCAACATTAGCCAGCAGAAGTTGTTCAAGTTATCACTATCAATACGGGAGTGTGTAAGGGGTATGTTAAAGTCGGAGACATAACTCCTGAGCAGACCAGCAGCAGCAGCAGCAACAACAACAACAAAGAGAGTGAGTTGCAAACAAAGTTTGCTAAAGTCAAAGAGGCAACTGTAAAGCAAAGCGAAACCTAAAGTGGCAAGCGGAAAGGAGAAGCTGTCGAGGGGGGAGGGGGGAGGCAGGCAATTCCCCAAAGTCACATAACTTCCAAAAGGCAGCAAGACGGGTTGCAATGAAACGGAGTAAATTCTAGCGAAATCCTTTGGCAGCCAAAGGATTCACCAAGACACAACCAAGTGTCTGCTCTCACTTGAAGTGTATATGTGTGTTTGTATGTGTGTGTGTATACTTCCTTTTCGGGAAAGTATTGTTTTTGTGCGCCGTTTGCTGTTGCAGTGAAAAAAATGGTTAAAGGGAACTTTTCACATTATTTTTGAGCCATTTCGACCTCATTGAAGCGCAACACAAAGCAGCACAAAGTGCCACCAACGCCGCACATGAACTTTACCCCGCCCTCCCCCGTTTGGCCGTCCTGTAGCAGCCGTTAGTGGCGCCAGTCGACAAGGGAGCAGCAAATGGGAAAAGCAAAAGGAAAGAAATCTATTTGTGATTTATACTAAGCAAGAAAGGGAACTGCCACTGCCACAGTCGCTGCTGTTGCTGTTGCTGCAACCAAAAATTGTGGCTCCTGCCTCAACGAGCAGTGGCTCATTGAGGGGGGACTCTGTGGGAGGAGAAGTCCTGCAAAGGCGGCCGCAGCCACACGACCATGAAGTGCAGGTCTGTCCGTGAACAACATCTGCCCATTGCCCCCGCCCTTGCCCCAGCTGCTGCCCCTGCCACCAACCGTTGCCCTTTGCTACAGCTTCCACCTCGTCGATGACGTCTAACGACTTGTGAAGCAATTGAGTTGAAAGCTGAGCTCACTCGGTAAATTCCTTTAGCAGGAGCCCAACGGTGGCATGCCAAGGCGTTGCGACATGATTGCGTTGCCATTTCTGTTTATGCAACTCAATAAATCAAGTGCCCCCTCCCCCCATCCCGCTGAACCTTACCACCAGTCGGCCCCTGCAATTGTAACCCAAAAAGGGACGCCAAGCTGTCCAGTTGTCCTTGTTGCGGAGCAAAAAAATAAAACGTAACAAAGACGCACCATAAAAATAGTTAAAGGCCGAATGGCCGAACAAATGGCAAATGGACAAACGAAATGAAAATGAAAACAGAAACAGAAACAGAGAGTAGAGAACAGAAATTGAAACTGATTTCACGCCATGCGAATATCAATTTCAAATTTGCCAAGCCCACGAGCCACAAAGAGAAGCCCTCAAATGGCCAGGACGAGGGCCACGACCACGACCACGACCAGGACCACGACCAGGTCGACAAGGTAGAAACTCCCAGGCTTCTCACAGTGTGCCACACTTCAGCGCACAGCTTGAACTGTGGCAAGGTGGAAGGGTTGCCACATTCAACTTATTTCTTGTTCTGATTGTTGTTGCTCGTAGTATTTGTCAGCGCGTTCTGGCCTTTTATTAAGCGCCTGGCCACGCGTCTAATGAAGTGCTGATTGTGCAGCTTGTTAAGCACTCTCCTCAACTCTTCAACTGCAAACAACAACAACAGCAACAGCAACAGCACCAAGAGGAGTGAAGCTAAGAGAGGAACGACCAGATGCCACACTTTGGTTGACCTTTCAATAGGATTAGATTCAAATAAGTGCCGCTGCCCCCGTTGCGGCTTCCGTTCACATTTGTTGCATTAAGCGCTGCCAGACGCCATGCCACAAGCCACGTGGCTGCACTGCATCTGATACTTCTGCAGGGCATAACTAAGTACACTTAGATACCAATGTATCTATGCTAGAGCGAGGCGTGGCTCTACTTAGAGATGTGAGCTTGTCAGCTTCAAATTCACATGTTATGAAATACAATTTTATTAAAAAGAATTTTTTATCCTAATGCCACTTTTATGCGTCATGTGAGATATTAAAAATCATAAGCTGCAAAAAAGCTGCGTTGGCAAAATTATCAAAAAATATATTAATTTTAACGACCAAGAGTTACCCTTTAAAAGTTAAATTTAGATACTCAGAATAAAGTAATAATTGAAATTGACTATAACGAAAATTGTACAAACTTTATAAGCATTTAAATATTTAAAAAGCTGTAACAAAAATAAATCGAGTTTAAAAAAAATCAATGTCCGCCAGTAAACAAAAATTATATGCAAAGATCCTAAAGAAATTCCGCATGCAAATCGGTAAAGTTTTGATTCACTTTTAAGACTTCGATACACATTTCAAGAATATATTTGGTACTTTTGCAAGAAAATTCTACACATATTAATACAATAATACGATTATTTTTCCTTACCAATTATTTTAGTTTTACTGTGTTTATTTAATTATTTTCTATCTTTCTTTTATTTAATAGCTTACGCATCTGATAGAAACAAAATTTTTTTATTTATTTATTTATTTATTCATTCATTTAATTATTTATTTATTTACTTATTTATTCATTCATTTATTTATTTATTTATTAATTTAAAATCAAAAACTTACAAATTTTAATTTTGGTAAGACTTAATTATACTTAGTTTTTTAATCGGAAAGTCCGTAATATCTAGAAGCGTGTCACGAAAATAAACACGACCAACGCTCATCCCTAGCATACATTATTCATATTCAATTGTCGGATATATAGTATTCTATCGATGAAAACTGCAGGGGAGGATCACACGACTAGCAAATAACAGTTTGGCACGCGGCGCATATTTAAAGTTCGCATTGTCTCATTGGCGGATTGTCGTCTGGGTCTGTTTGACTGTCTGTCTGTCTGTCTGTCTGTCTGTCTGACAGTCTGGTTGGCACTTCCTTGGCAGCATGGAGTATAATCAGTTTCTCATAAATTCAAATCAGCTCGTGTCACATAAATACCGAGATCTCCCTCTTATTGTGTGCGCCGAGATTTATGTGTCTGGCGCGGGGCAAGACAGAAATATGAACACTTGGTTTAGAATTTTTCAGCTACGCCTTTGCTTCGATTGAACTTTTCTTTTATTTTCATGTTGTGAACCGAACAAGAGTCGGGGTCCAAGTGCAAGGAGCTGCTTCTAAACTTTGTCTGTAACGAGACTTGGCCAAGACACAATTCTACCACGCACTGGCAACAATTTCGGGCAGACGCGATTGCTGCCAACAATCATCATAATAATAATCATAATCATCGTTATAGTCATTCTCATATTCATACTCATACTCATATTCATTCCCATACTCACATCCATACTCATGATTGTGCCCTGATTTATGCGTTGCTGGCAGCTTTCCAAATTTAATTACAAAGCGGCGCTTTGAGGCGCCCAAAATGAGCGGAAAATTGATAAACAATGAAAATTGAATTGTTCGCCTCACACACAGGGGTTGGTTGGTCCACGTTCAAAGGGAAGCTTCGTCACGTGTGTGTGCTGCACCTTTTCCATCTCCCCTCTCCCCACACCACACTAAACTTCTCCTTTTGTATAATAAAAAACTTGTTAATAAAATAAACAAAGTTCGAGCGCGTTTAACCCCCACGTGAATAAGTGTCAACCCCAATAGAAGGGCGGGTGTGCTGGAAGTATATAGAGAGGGGAGGTGGGGTGCTTGTATAGTCTCGTATTGCAAATAGATTTCCAGCCAAAAACACAAATCATATAATCTTTGCCGCCGTCGCACGCTCCTTCGATAATCAAATTTAAAAAATACTTTTTACACTTTTCTCGTTTTTTAATGTGGCGCGGAATTCCCTTTTTGGCCCTGGTTTCTCTCTTGATATGGGGGTGGCAGCAACTGAGGTTTCTTTTGCGTCGTGTTGCACTGCAACATGTAGCAGCAGGTTCGTTTTCTGTTGTGCGAACTTTATTGAGATTTATTGCATTTCATTGACAGACACTGGCTGGTATAGCTGTCTAGCTCTCTCACTGTGGCTCCTGCACTAGGGGAATCCCCGTGGTGTGCACGAATCACCTACTGCGTTGTCACTTTACGGAAATACTCTGTACTGCTGTCACAGCGTATGTGACTTTCGACTCATCACGGTGCCATGCATTGTTCGACAGGAATGTTTTGATGTCATTGAGTCTAGTCCCTGGTTAGGGGCTTAACTTTAATCAGATGAGGTTGAATTTTGCATGCCTTTCGGACTATCTTCCTTAATGAGCAGTGCAGAGGGACGAGGCACGCACAGGACAGTCCCAGTCCCGCCAGGCTTTCAACAGGACCTGCCCATGGCCACAAGCAATATCGAATTCCAGTCGCGACTTCATTTGACTCCCTAACTGCCCTGTCATTAAACTATATGCGCCCTCCCACTCTCCGGCATTGAAATAGCCGAAGGACATTCATTTAGGCTATCTGAAAGGCATAGCTCATTTCAGGCTCGGCAATGTTCATTAATTTTGTTTTCTGCCGTTCGTGTGCTCTGCTGGTTTTAAAGTCCTGTCTGTATTTCTGTGTCTCTTGTGGTGTTTGTTGCCCTGCAGGCTGCAGCATATTGCAGTGTTTTATTGACGTCACATAACAGGGAGTGCAGGGTGCGCTCTTTTCGGGGGTTGCTCTCTCCCATTCCCATTCCCACTCTCGCTCTCTTTCTTTCCCTTTCTATCGTTCACCTTCTTGGCCCCTTTTCTCACATGCAACGGTAATTTGTTTTCATTTAGCTCAACGCTTTTATTTGGCATTTAGACATGCACACGGTGCCGCTGGCATTAATCCAAGGGTTGTTGATCCCTCCCTCCCCTTAAGTTGTGCTCTCGTTACTGTTGCGGAACGTGTATTACTTTCTCTTACACCCTGTAATCATTAGGAACCATCAAATGGGTGATACTGTCAGTGTATATGAATGTAAGACGTAAAAACAGGCAACTTCGATTTTAAAAATAATTCATGAATTTTCTTCTATCTGGATACATTTACTCATTTTTAATCAAATATAATTATTTAAAATAATATTCAATATATATGTTAAATATTAGTTAACTTAAGTGCATCACTTTCATTACAGGGTCTCGTTAGTCGAGCAATCAATGCTTTCAAATTTTTGTTTTCGTCGCTTCATAAATGTCATATGAGTTGTACAGTTCAATTAATATTATACGAGTATACTTCTAGATTTGTAGATCCTTGTCTGTGTTGCGTGTTATTCGAATTCGTGGAATTTTCATGAAATTTTTGTCAGTTTTATTTGCTTTCCTTTCCATTTGATAAATGCAGCAGAACAGTTTGTTAAATTGATAGACATTTGTACCAAGCACGTTGACTTTTCGGGGCTAATGCCTTTCTTCCGGGAAACAATGCGTGACGCAGGAGTTTCACTTATTATAAAATTTTAATAATATTTTTAAACTGACGGAAGCTTGTATGTAGTCTACATAATATGCTGAGATTGTTGCGTCGTCGGGAGGCGTCTGCGAAGTTTGATTCCCAATTGCTGCAAGTTTATTCTTCTACAATTATGTTGCTCTCATAACTCAGACAATTTCGAGTGCTGAACCGAGGGGGCGTGGCTGTTTGTTGGGGCATTGACGATGAAAAACTTTATTTGCTTCGTGCACAAAACAATTCAACGACAAAACTGGAAAAATGGGCTCAAAAGTGACAACAAAACGAGCAACACCGAGTGAACAACAGCTAAAGCAACCAACAACAGCGAAGAGAACAACAACGACAACGAGAAGCTCACTTACAAGAGTTTTTTTTTTTATTTTTATTTTGCTTTATTTTTATGTTTTGCTGAGCGGAAGCCGGAAGTTGCTGTTGTAAAATATAAAGAAAAACTCGCAGGAAATGCAAAGTTTTCCATAACAATTTTTTATATTTTCATGGAAAGTTGACTATGACTACAACAAGAACTTGAAGACACATGAAACTAAGAGCTGAAACTGAGAGCTGAGTTAATAATGAAAGCGATGGATTCATTAAAACGATTTCAAGTTTAACAACAATTTCAATGTCACAATAACACGGAAGGACAGTTTAGAATTTTGTATTCTTCACTTTTGTTCTGTATTATCGACAGTTTTCTGAGAATACAAAAACCGAGCAATGTTTTGTCTGGACCTTTACTAGTTTCAACCACTTCAAGTGCTTGTGCATAAATTTCAAATTCACTTTTATGTCTTTGCAAAGAAATCGAGTAGCGCAATATGAGCCTTTGACACGATTCAACCGCCCCGCCCAGCCCCGCCCACTTTAGATGTCCTGCCGCCTCAGCTAATCGCAAAGAGTCAGCGTCAAACAGACACAGTCGGGAAAGAAATAAAATGAAAACCAAAAAAAAAGCTGCCAAATCATTGCGAAACCTTTGCCCTTGCCCCCCACTGTCATTTTCCCCGCTCTTCTTTAGGCTTCTTTTGCACTTTACTGCAATCAGAGTGCCACACATTTGGCTTTTTCCCTGTCCCTTGCGGCATATTACCTTTTTATGTTTATGTTGCAAAAAGAGAGAAACCAGCTCTGATCCGTGTGGCATAACAACCACAACAACACCCTCGCCACCTCGCCACCACGCACCCTTGTTGCCTCCCTCGGACTGTTGTGCTCTTTTTTTCGGGGCGGAAGTTTAAAATGTTCACATATCTGACAAATATCCATTATCACGCCACGTACTCGCACTTGTTTGTTGCTGTTGTTGTTGTTCGTCAATATTCGTAATTTATAGTTGATGATATTGCAGAAAATTGACGCCGTTATTCCCTGACCCCTCTTGGTACATACCCTCACCCCGCATTGCTGTTTTTTTTCGTTTTACTTCCATTTCAGCCTCCGTTCTTTGCCGATTCAGCTTTCAATCCGTGATTGCTTCTTAACATCTGCGAGCCTGCCTGACTGCCTGACTGCCGTCCTGTCTGCCTGCCTCCTGTTTGTCCAGCTTGGGTCCTGCTGACTGCCATGACTCTCCATAAACACGGTCCTTTGACGACACAGCGTCCACCCGCATAACCGCTTACGTGAGGCACAAACGCGACGAGTGCCTGACATGAGTTGCATCTTTTAAAGGGGCCTGTGGAAATCTCAGCATTATTTTCAGCGATCCAATACCTATTTTAAGTCGATAAGGTCGGTCCTTAAGCTACGCAATAAATGGAACAGCAGAATGAAAATTCTCTGAGCAGTTCGTGAGATTCTTGAAGCGAGATATTGAAGTGAATTAAGTTCGTTCTCTTTAAACAGTTTAATATCTATCAATAAGACTCAGTAGAGTTAAGCCTATTTCGTTTAATATACGAAAACTGCATTTAATTTTGGTTTATTTTAGAAATGAGAAATTGAAAATTATCTGTGGCAAGATCGAATCATCGACACTTGCAGCTTATGCGGCTGAAACCACAAAGCTAATTAAACGTTTCCACACGTTTTAATTTGCCAACTTCCTTTGTGTTTTCAGCTTTCTCTTTACTATAGCTCTCTCTCTCTCTCACTCTGACTCTCTCTTTCTGGCTGGCAGATTGGTAAAAACTTAATGATTTCCATGCATAACTTGGCAGTGTTTTACTGGTCGGATCGAATTGTAGTATTTATCTAAGCTCGGCAATAGACAGCACATGGAGCAGGGGCAGAATGGAGAGGAGTTGGGGGTGTGCTAGGCGGGGCTCACATCAATTTAACTTATCATGCAGCTATTTGCACAGTCGAACGAAACTCTTATGCCGCACGAACTTTTGCATTTCCCACAAGGATTGCATCTACGTATACGTAATATTTATGTTTCATTTCGTTATGCCACAAACACACACACACAACTGCAGAGGAGGCAAACAAACAATTAGGAAATGTGTGCAAAAATCTGAATTGGCAAGTTTTGCGTAAGTCTCGTAGTTATTACAAATGTTCATTTAATCTATGATTACCGATTTGTTCATTTCCCCCGAGGTTTGTGAAGCAATTAAATACGTACGATTCAGACAAACAAGGAGGGAAAACAAATGGAACATATTGTGGTCAGAGGGATATAAAAGACAATTTTAATTGCATTCGAGTAATTGTTGCTCAATTTATTTTCTTTATAAACAATTCAACAATTTAAGTGGAGAAGTCGATCTCTGAAGGGTTGTCTCTGTGACTCTCTTATCCTTGTTCATTCCATGCGATGTGACTGACAAATGACACACACAATGTGTATAAAAATCAATTAAGAATGTTGCAATTGCAGAATGATTTTAAAAGATACCCTGTAATCAAGAGATCCGGAATCGAAAAACAATTTCGAGCGTGAATCAAAACTCGCTATTAAGATAAAAGTTCAACTTTGATTTAAGAGCAGTCGGAAGTGGCAGCTCCGCTTCGACGGAAACTTCTGTGAAGGCATTTCACATAGCGACTGTGGATAATGGAAAAGCGTAATCGCGAAAAATTTGCCTTGTACTCGCACCATGATAAATGATTGTCATAAATAAAAGAACGAAAAGGCCCAAAACCGATGGAAATTGATGTTTAAGACTTTTTATCGCACGATTTTTGTATGGCGCGACATTGGCCACATCCCCCAGATTGGTGGGAGACCCTTGGCCCGAGTCATTAATCACAGATCGGCACGGTAAAAAGCCAAGCGAATAAAAATAAAATAACAAACCGAAACCATTTGTACAGTCCAAGTCTCCGTTGAGGCCCAATCAGATTAGAAATTGGCAGGTGAATTGTTAAAGTTTTTATTATAACGCAAAACAAAAGACAGAGGCACAAGTCTCAAAACTTTGCCTGAGCCAGGATAAAACTACATTAGAGTTCGCTTTGCCGCTTTCTCATCCACATGGTAAGTTTCGTTAATCGACGCTCTCACTTTGCTCAAAGTCGATACACTCGATTGCATTTCATCTACTTTATATATATGCGACAGCTCATCCTTCACTTTTAACAATCTACTGATATTCACCGATCTGATGATTGTGCAGTTAATTACGTTACATTATATATGATCGCTGAAGTGATGCATTTATATTAGTTATCAGTCGTTTTCATCCACATGACATCTTGTGTATATCTATTTGATTTGTTTGATTAGTTTTCTTACAACAGCTTAGTCTTAGATGATTAAATTTAAATTATGAGTCATACCATAAATAGGTAAATATCAGGGGAATATGTTAGTTGTGACTTTAATCTCTGGAACCTAGAACTCGTCTTCTCAATTATGTGTACTCTTAGGCGATCAATGTGGCCATAGAATTATACATATGTATATATATATATATAGAAACGTGCCTATGACTGAGCTGCTTACTGGTGGGCATTGCCACACACTTTCTATCGTTCCCTGCCGATAGCCTGACTGGCGGAGAAACAGGAAAATCATCATCTTAATCTTAATTGCGGCACATTAGCACAATAAACCAAACGAATGGCCAAACATTATCATAAATAATACAGCAGCCCAACATGGCTCAATGCACGCCAGGATGTCCGGTTGATTCCAGCCATGTGTGCGGCTCAATAGCCAACAGGCACAGTATGTGTAAGAGAGAGAGAGAGAGAGAGAGAAAAATAATGCTTGTGGTTGTTATTGTTGTTGTTGTCGCTAGGCATTTATTTGCTCGTCAAATTTTGGCAAGTTTTACTTTCGCCTGGGCCAAGTGCTAAAATATTAATAATGTAATATTGCAGTCCTGGCCACGCCCACTTACGCACAGCAGGACGCCGCAACAGGAAAATCTCGGGCGGGGGAGACCATAAACTAATATTAATGCATTTTTGCATGTCGTCTGTGGAGTAGGGGGAAGTAGGCGGGGGATGAGGGTAAATGGTCTTTTCACCTAACGATTCACATATCCGTGTGCAATTAGTTCTATGAATAATTGTCTCGACAAATGCACCAACTTTGTCCTTTGAGGCATTCATATCATTCATTTCAAGATACGAGTTTTCTGGCATTTCAGGCACGCCCTGCTTCCATCTCCCCCGTCTCCCCCATCTCCAATACTTTGGCTTAATTGATGGTACATTTTTGGCAATTTCTATATGAATTTTCTTGTGTGTATTAAAGGGGGAACGAGGGAAATATCTGCCACACATATGCCGTTTTATTGGTTCTTACGATTTGATTCATGCCAGCAATAATATCTGATGGAGAAATGAAAGCTTCAATTCTAATTTTAATGGCAACACATTAAGCGCTCTGCACTAGAGATGGGTGCGTGACTGATTAGGCATAAAACACGACAGCAAGCGACGCAATACACATAACATATTTTAATATATAACAATTCATATTTTTCTTAAAAAAAAAACATGTCGTGTTTGTCCGTGACACGAATAGGCAATTGTCATTCTCATAAATTAGTATGAAGCTAAAATATCCAGAGTATAATTAGCAAAACAAATGCCCAGAAAGGTCGTTGGAAATCATAGCTCAGCTCAGTGTTATTTGCCATTGAAAAATATTAAAATAATAACGCAAAATGGGAAAATAAAGGGAAAAATGAATAAGTAGGATTGAGATACTCGGCATCCTGGTAGGCTTAAATGCGAGCCACCACAATTGACAATCCTAAGCATATAAATTATTGGCTTTTAACACCTTTGTTGGGTACACACACACACACACACAAGCACAAGGGAAAAGAAATGGTCAGCATTGTTGGTGCAGGAGAAGGGATGATTGTGGTGGGTAACGCCTATCCAAAAGTCAGGGATGTAACATGAAAAACTATTAGCACATTCAACGTTTAAGCGGATTAAGTTCAGCTGTGAACGTAACAGAGTTTTAAGGCTATTCCGAGTGCAAATAGGGGCGGCTATCATACTCTATGGTGATGTCGCATCTGGTCGGAGCATACGCCCAAAATTCAAACAAAAAGTGAGAAGAGCCTTACATCGTCGGCCTTGCTGAAATGCAACTAATTTGCGGCAATGACAACAACAAAAAAAAAAAAACGAAAAAAAAGAAGAGAAAATTAACCACAGTAAAGCAAATAAATAAAAAAAAAGAAGAAAATGTGAAAATATGTGCGAGTGGCGGGCGGGTTGACTGTCTGTCTGTCTATCTGTCTGTCTGTCGGTCGAGTGCGGCTGTTTACATTGCAAAAAGCATTCGAGTGCAGTGCAAACAACATTGAACAACAACAACAACAGCAACAGCAACAACGGAGAGAGCAGACAATGCACAGATTGGCCATGCAACAGCAGGACTAGGACTTTCGGCTGCACGCATATCCTGCGACCTCGTTGAGGCATGTTTTAATGCTATCAACACCGTTGCCAGCCACACTCCACATACACCCTCAGGCATCCCTTCTCACTCTTGCTGTTGCTGTTGCTGCTGCTGTTGTTGTTGTTGTTGTTGTTGTCGTTGTTGTCAATTCAAATCAATTGTTTTGCCTTTTTGCGCAAATGTCCTGCAATCACAGCGCGGCGTGTTTGCCTGCCGCTTGTTTATTTGTTTGCCTGTTTGTAGGTCTACCCCGCATCCCTCCGTCTCTCTCAATTGCTGCCTATTTGTGAGCCACCATGACTTCCTGGAAACCTATCCACCTCCCAGTCCCTCCAGTCGTGGCGAGTAAATTGAAACTTACACGTAATCCGCTTGGACTCCTCTGAGTGCAGCTGAGTGCATCAACAGTCGCAGTTACCAGGGAGTCGCCAACAATTCCAATATTTAAATAGCGACATATTTATGGAAAATTCCACGGAAATCTCCCCGCAATTCCCCCCTTATCAGTTGGGTCTATTTGCTCGTGTTGCTGAGAACTCCTTTAGCAGTTTTCAGCAATCGAGAAACTTTGAATTTGCGTCTGTTGATTGGTTGCAGTGTTTTCATGTTTTCATAAATAGGTCACAACTCTGTTGAGCAAATTGAAAATATCTTAAATAATTCCAGTGTCCACTTCAATAATATTCATGATAAATCACAACAGATATCAATTACTTTGTTGGCATACATTCTTAAGAATATCATTTTTGGGACTTTGAAAGCACGGCAGAGAAACTTTCTATTGATTTTGTTTTGATAGGCATTAATGTTTGAATTTCCTATAAAGTCCCAATTGCCAGCTATTGTTTGACTTCAAACTGCTAAGTGACCTTGTGACTTATTGATTATAAAATGTCAACAGAAATTAGGCAGTGTGATTAAGTTTATTTATGACATTTCAATTATTTCCCTGGGCACAACTGTCAATCTGTTTGGATATTCACATCAAGGCAAGCAACTTTATTTTCTTGCTCTGCTTCGCGACCAATAACTGATTAACTGACTAACTGACTAAATGGCAGACTGGCAAGCTGACTAGTTGACTGTATTTTCATTTATATTATGGAATATTATGAATACCCGCATTTGGTCTGGCCACACAGCTGGGCCCCAAGTCTATGACTTTATTTATGCAAATTTTTGACATGGCCAGGGACGGGGTTGCTCTTCTTCTTCCTCTTTCTCCTCCTGCTCTTGTTTTTCATGAAATTCATAGAAAGTCAGCCATTGTTTCTGATGAAGTCAAACTCCCTGTTGCTGCTGCTGCTGCTGGTTGCTTGCCTAGCAGAAAGCGAAACAGCAGCAGAAAGGTTGAAAAATGTTCAAATTAATTTCATGACGGCTTTTCTCTTCCATGTACATACATATTTTTCTCTTTCCTCCGTAACAATGTCATATTTTGCGTGTCGCTTCAGGTCCTGCTACAGCTCCGTGTCCTGCTACTGCTGTCCACATAGTGCTATTTTTGTTTTTAATCCTGACCTCTGCATAATAAAGTTCTGGCTGTGAAGGCCTTCATTCTGTTGCCGCTTCTGTTGCTGCTGCTGCTGCTGTGCCTCGAACAACAACAATAACAATAAACTGCTGACAAACCGAACAGAGAGCCTTCATGGCGACAGCTCTTATCAGGTTGACCCGCGATAGGTCGCCGAACAGCTTTCACCGTTCTGTTTAGTTTTAATTACACGCGAGCCTGCTTCCTGGTCATGGTCTATGGTTCGATTCCCACTCCATTGCCCCACCCCCTTCACCCTTCATCCATAACATACGTTTAAATGACACTCTTTGCTTGATGAACATGTTGAGATACAAGTAATGTTGCTAGCAACATGTTGCAGACACAAGGGTTGTCAAACCGAACTACCCCTCAATGGCAAGGAATTCGGACTCATGTTGACGGCGAAACACGTCGTGGGGAAGGCTCAGCGAGACAATTCCAGAGAGAAAACTAGAATTATAGAAAGGAATTGTGATAAGGAGAGTTTATTTTAGAGATTCCGCTTAACATCGTATTAAATGTATGCTTTAACTATGTTGGATCCCATCATTAACGACATTAAGAGGATCGCCTGGTTAACCCCTTAAATGATTGTCATTGGCCACTTCGGACTGCGGCGAATTCAGTGTGCATAAAATAGTTCATATCGTTGCATTTGAATTCGCCGCATGTTTCACTTCGTGCCTTGCACTTCGGCAGCTGAGAGCGACTCGCTCTCGCGCACAGCGACTCTTGCCGCGAGTCGCCCAAGCGCACGACGTGTGCCGAGCACAGCCGAAGCCACAGACGAAGGCGAGCCGAGACAAACAACGGTAATCGGCAGCACGCGTTGCGCAAAAGTTGTTTAGTTGAAAGTGAACTCTTACACAAAGTTGACACGTTTCGCGCGCGTACGCGGTTCCGGTTCAAGAACTTGGTTAGAGCCAAAGATACAGATACAGCTCATGATAGCAGATACATTTAGATTTACAGTTACAGTTACAGTTACAGTTACAATTACAGTTGCATCTACAGTGTCAGCTACAGTTACTGATCCTGTATCTGTTCAGTGTTGATATTGGTGAATGTGACATGTCTTACAATCAAAATGAATGTTGATCTGATCTCAAACGTTGTTGACTAACAAAGTGTTTATTAAGTGACGATATCAACTAGCAAATTCAACGAGAGCATTGCTTGATAAGGTAATCATATTCCAGATATTAGTGCACACATCTTTAATCTCAACTAGTGATCCCTTCCTCGGGCTTATTCCTTGACAAGATTTACTATACCGCTCGTAATAATATCCCCTGACCAGGACACCAAATATCGCATTATGGAAATAATCGTGTACGTGCTAAAGAGACAAAATCAGCCAAAAGCAGCGGCTAAGACAGTCAGACAGTCAGACAGTCGTACTGTCAGTGTTTACATTTAAGACTTTATGAGATAATGGCAAACACCATCAACGCAAGCAAAAGTAAAATAGGTGGCGGAGTCTTGGCAATTGGGAATGAGGGTGAGAAGTAGGAGATGGGGAACCCTAAACAAAAACCGCGAAAGACGCTGAAATGTGTACGCCTTGGCGTTGTTACTGCTGCCAAATAAATACGCCAACAATAACACGGGCAATAAAAAGCCAACGTCTTTTGCAAAAGCCCGAGTCTCAGTCTCAGTCTCAGTCGCAGTCTCAGCCACAACCGCAGCCGCAGACTTGGCCAACAGGCGGTACTGTGCTCCTGAGTTGGGCAAAGGAAGAGAGAGCGGGAGCACAACCAAATAAATAAGCAAAAGAAACAAAACCAATTTTCATTGTTTTGCGGTGGCTTCGGGCGCAACCACCGCAATGCCAAGACGCCGAAATGTGAGAATACCGAAATGTATAGGAAAATTTCCATCAAGACGCCAGAACAACAGACAAAATGTAAAAGAAAATGTGGAAATGCCAAGTTAAAATAAGGCAAAACTTGGCCAAGTGCGAGAAGTGAAATAAACACATGCGCCGACGTGTGAATAAGAAGGCAAGGCAGGCAAAAAGAAATAAGGCGAAGTCTACTTGAATACGGGTATTTTCATTTACGGCATATACATATTCAACGAGTTTCATTCAATTTCAATTCGAAAGTGAAGACGAAACACGAGCCAAAATTGTTTGCGTTTTAGCCAAGCCGAAGAACAACAATTGTAGCATAGTTAGAGGCTTCGTTTCAGACGGATATTTGAATTCAAGCATGTAAGGATATAATGTTGTTGGTAATCTGAGAGGATATAATTGAATTTACAGCTGCAGCTGGGAGAGAGAGAAAAGCGCGTAAAAATGTTGCTAAATTATTATTAAGGACTTAATTTGAGTACGTGCCGATGCTAAAAACCAGTTGCCAGTCAAAGTAGGTAGAGCTCATCCTGCCCCATTTTGGGGCAGAGTACATGTATGTATGTGTGTGGCATAAATAAGTCGTTTGCAGCTGTTGGTGGTCTTTTATTTGAGTGCTCGATTAGGCCAACCAACGCGCCGTTTGTATACCAATTGGAATCTCAATTTCGTATGCTAAAATGTGTGGCATGCCTCGAGGTGGCAGCTTAACCACGAGCATACAGTGAGAGGGCATGGCAGAGATAGAGACAAATATAGAGATAGAAATATAAATAGAGAGAAAGCAAGAGAGGCACGCGCTAGCTGTCATTTAATGCAATTGATTTGTGTTGTCTAATTCGTTTGGACTCGTTTATTATTTTATTGTGTGTGTACACACATGCACACACACACAAAGAGACCGAAAAGCTCTAACAAGACAGGCTGTCAACCACTTTGGTCGAAGTTGCCAGTTTTAATTCCATTAGCTCAATCGTACTACCAATACCAATACCAATACCAATACCAATACCAATACCAATACCAATAATAATACCAATTTCACTTCTGTGGCATTGGCCTCAATTCCAGCCAAAAGCGTTGCCTTTGTTTCACAGCACTTGACTCCATTGGGCTTTTCTTAGCTTCAATTTTGGCACACCCGCACACACACACACACACACACATCGCACAGTTGGACCCAAAAGTTGATTGATAATCAATTGAGAGGATTTTCTTACGCCTACGGCCGCGCACGCTCTTCACTTCTGTTTCTCATTCTTTTCATGCCACACTTGCCCCCAACTGTTGCCCCAGCCCCCTGTGTTCTTTTGTCCGCCTGCGGTTTGGATTTGCTGCTACATGATACGCTTTAATCTGTTTTGGCTGTGCGGCAGCAAGCAAAAACATATTGCGCCGTTGTTGCAGTGGCGCGTATGAGGCGTATGAGGCGAATGAGGCGTTGAGGCGGTCACGCCACAAGTTGTTTGGGGGCACGCCGCTTCTACAGTTGCCGCCTGTTTTCTTTCGTGCCGCATTAAGCGCTTTAAGTAATTTATAAACGCCTTGTGCTCAGCAAAACAAAAGCAATAACAACTTATATTCTTTTCTCATTTTTTTTTTGTTCTCCTCTTCTTCGCACTCTCTGCAACACTTGCCCCAACTGCCACAACTGACTTGCAACTGTTTGGCTTTGCTGTCGGCCAACAGTTTTGCCTGTGTTAATTTAATGCGATTAGTTAGTCGAGTTAACTGGCCGCACAAGCCACCCCGTTTAAGTTTTAGTAGTACACTTTAAATACAAAGGTTCGTATATTTCGTGTACTTCACATTAATTTGTAATAAGGCGTTTCCTTGGTAATGAGCGGCTTTCCCCTACTCGCCTAGTAGGAGACTTGCTCAAGCTGCTTTTCATAGGAAATTTAATGCCTCATTGTGGCATCATTATAACAAAAGCAGAAACTAAAGCCCAAAGACCTATTTCACTTTTGTCAACTGTTATTTCTCTAACTTAAGGCAAGTTGAGCGAACCCCCATTTCATTTATTATTCAATAAAATTCTTGAGAAAATGTTCGCAGTTATACCGCCTCAGTCTAAAAAGTTTAACTATTTCTTACCTTGGCTAAGAGATAAATACGAATTTGTAAAAATAAATAATTTCATTTTAAAATAAGTGTATTTAAATATCTATATATTTTTTAAGTTGTTAATTTTTGAGATTTAAGCACCGAAAAGAAATAAATAACAGTGTTCGGTATTTCGTGTTCGGTTTGATTAAATCTAATAAAATGTATAGTCAAAATTATATAAAAAATGTTGACTTGGTGAGCTTAAATAAATAAATTATATTTAAAAGATTGTTGTATGAATATATACGTGTATCTTGTTTTCCTTAAGTCGTAAGACCAGCACAGAAAAAAATGTTTGTAATTGCTTAAGAAAAACATGAAAGTTTGTCTTTATTGAACTTCTTTGTTTTAATTTGGCTGCATTGGGATTGAGCAAATGAGCCTTGGCTTATTTTACATAGTTTAAGGTCATATATTTATTCTGTAAGCAATTCTAAGACAGCTTTGCTTTTGAATTTAATGAACTGTTGATACAAAATTATAAATCAAAATGTCTATAAATAAATTCAATGAATATTTTCTTTGGCAAATATATGAATGGTATTGTAACAGACAGCTTGACATAGGCAGTGCTAGTTCATTTGTGGTATCAAAATTCGCAAGTGTCTATAACAAAGACTTGGCTTTAATTTAGTTGTGCCCAAAGTATCAAGAATTTCATGAATTTTATTTGAATTTGTAATTGGATTCTCATTTGACAGACGCTGTCGTCGGCAAAGCAACTATTATTTTATTTATTTAAATTTTCAATTCTTGACTCGTTTTCAAACTCGACTCGAGTGGAGTCTAAATTGTGTCTGGGCTACAGAAGTAACTGCAAGTTCATAGCTCATTGAATCGAATGCTCACGTTCGTTAAAGTTTTTAACAAGCTCGTCTACTTGTTAGATTCTTACTCAACGAGTGCGAGGAACAGGATGAGATATTGCAATGGATGTGACATTTATTCATTTGGTTTTGGTTTGGGCAACAGGGCGAAATTCTCACATTCGTATGCCGTATTACAGCATGAAAATTTTATATAATTTACGAAGGCGGCCTGTCTCCACTGTGTGTAGTTGCTATAAAGTTTTTAATTAAATTTTATGTTGACTGTTTTCTGTTAGCTTCTCCGTCGCTTCCGCACTGTGCTCCCCTTCTACGCTCTTCCGCTGACTTCTTGTACTAATATGATGCGGCTTTATCAGAGCCTCTTCGCTGCTACCAGGCAACCTTGAGCCATTCTTGGTACAGCTACTTACCATATTAAATTCTTTCTCAAAGCAGATATTTAGTACTTAAGGTCTCGTTTGTTACAAAGATTGGAATATTTTAAACTTGGAAGCCATTTAAAAGGTGGAAGTAGAATTCCTTTTTGGTTTTCCAACAGCAGCGGTCTTTCAAATATGTATATTGCAGATCCAATTGTCAGACATGACTAATGACTAACAAATGGCAAGTAGGGGTAGGTTTAAAGTGGCATTTAAAGAATATCCTTATGCCCTCAACTCTGCAGCGTCGACTTTGCATTGTGCGCCATTTTCACGCCCAGTTTCAAGTAATTTTTCATGGCTTTAGCCAAGTTTCATTTGCGACTAATTACGCGTCTTTCGTCAGCAGGCAGGATGACTGACATCTCCTTCCAGTCCCCCATCTACGACAACAATTTTCAAGCAAAAACTTTGCTTGTTATCCACATACATACATATAGGGATACTTTGTAAGAATTACATACACTGACTAACTGACGGATTGACAGGCTTTATGCTACCAAAATCCTTTACTTCTTGGCCAACTTATCCGCCTTAAAGTGAGTGTAGCAGGAGTAGTAACTCTTTTTCCCACTTCTTTTCAGGCAACATCTAAAAATGTTGAAATATAAATATGCAAATATGCTTAGAATAAATGCAATTTAGTTTTGTTTTCTCTTGTTTTGTGTTCATTTATTTTGTTTATTGTTGCTGTTTATTTTGCTTTTGTTGCAGCAGCTTTAATGCTGGGTTATTCAGCATCTTTGAAATGGAATAGTTTTGTTTGCATTTAGATTATTTTTCTGAAGGGACCACAGAATTTATATGTCTTTTCTCTCAGTTAACAAGTAGCCTAAATGGCTGCCTTTCGACCTTTTTTCCAGCTTTTTCATTGCCTCAACAGATTTTGTGCCATTGTCGACCTTAGAGGCTTTTTTTCCAACGAAATAGCATTGAAAAGCACCAGAGCCGCCTTTGGCTTACCTTTTCTTTGTTACGAGTATTACTTTGCGAAGAAATAAAACCATTATGTAATAAAAACAAGGTAACAATCAGCCCGAAGTTGTTATACCCTTGAAATGAAACAAAACTTGAGAAACATAAACTTTGTAAAGATAGAGTATCATCACTAAAAACTTGGTGCTATCTTCTCATATCTGATACTCATCTAAATTTTAAGTGAGGTCATAGGTAACGGGGTCGCCGAATTGTGATAGAGTATTCGTAGCTGCCCTTTAAGTTTGAAGCAGTCTGTATAAGCTAGCTTCAAAGGCAGTTGAAATTAATGAAGACGGAAAATGAAATGGCAAAAATAAACTGTTTAAAATCTAAGAGCTCATAGTTATAAGCCATTTTGCTGAGTGCTCAAAACACACATACACACACACAGTCGTTGTTCTAAAAAGGCGACAATAAGTAATTTTCACACAAATTGAGCTTTGACCAGAGGCTATTGGTATATTGGGAAAAACCGTAATGAAAAGGTCCAAAGGAAAACCTCAATCACACACAATCAATGCCTGTTGCTGATGCCAAATGAACACAAAACAATAAAAGCAAAAGTTTTTCAAAACAAAACGTTCTCGCTTTGTTAGTAAGAAATGTTAAATGCCATTAAACGTGGCTCTTTGAAGTTCTTAGCATGTTTATTTGCCCCAAGGTGTGAAATGCATTTCCTCAGATTTAAGCAAACTCACTCATTGCAAAGGCGATTAAGTGTAAGGGATTGAGTGCGATGTCCAAATATAGGACAGGTTAAATTTGTGAAAAGTCCTTTCATTAAATAATGGTCTAGTTTACTTCTATTGATATCTACACTAATTCTTTTCTGGATTATTGTCTTTAGTTTGTATCTATTTAAGCACATGTTAGTGTTATAGCAAGCTGGATATTTTATTGCGGCTATTCTATTTCAAACTACAATTAATTACTTAGGAAATAATTTTTTTTTAATTCTAAATTTTATTGCTGTAAATATTTGTATCCGTGACTGACACAATTGGAATATTAATACGGGAAATATATAATTAATATACATAGTTAAATTTAAGAAAAGTAGGGAAACCCCCTTGGCTGATGTGAGAGTTGAATTGAACTTAAGTTCAACTACTTAAATTCTAAGCGAGCTGAGCTTATTTATTGCCACACAGTGCGTGCCACACAGAGACCGTGGCACGCTCAGGTCTAGGCCAACCCCTGGCAGCTATTCAAAGTCGGAGTCCTTAATGTCCTTGTGTCTCGGTATCCCTGTATCCCGTGTTGTATGTGTCGTGTTTATTAATATGCAAAATTAGCGCTTTACGATTCGTTAATTAAAATTCTGGCGGTGGCAGCTATGAATAGCGGGTTTTCCGCCATCCTTGCTATTGTCGACATTATCAGCTTTCATTAGTTTATTAAAGTGGGCGTGGAATGAAAAGGAGTAGAAGGGTAGGAAGTGGTAGGAGTCAATTCAATTGCATTTGTTTGATGACTTCGTTAGCTGCACATTACACTCAGATCCGGGAAAATGTATCGAAAGTCGACTGTCAACGCAATCTATTTTATTTTATCGATGCGGCAATGAAACAAATGGCGATACTTTCTGTAAAAACTCACAAACTGATACTTTGGGCAACAGACACATTAAGTGTATTTAGTGATATAATTTGTAAGCACTCAAGCGTAATTTAAGAAGAATATGAATAGACCAGCCCAATATAATAAAGTCAGAGAAGACAGGAAAGTCAGTTCGATATTGGTTTCAGTAAAAGTTTTCCAATAGACATGAAAACATACATAAAATGTGTATCCTACATAAGTGGAAAGAAGGGCAGGGGAAAGCAGAAGAAAAAAAGTTATAATTGAATATTAAGACACTTTGGCGTTTAATGTGGTAATTATAGTTAATAGCCGCAAAGGAAGCCAACGTTTTGAAAGAACACGGAGGCGCAATGCCGAAGCAAATTTCAAAAGAAAAACTTTGGTAGTACTCGTCGCATGGCTAACACCATTGTGAAAGAGGCCTGTCTGCCTCCCTATTCATCTCACTACTTCTTTCTCTCCTTCTCTTTGTCTCTCTCTTGGCCTACTCTGCTTGTTCCCTGCGGGCAAAGCATTTAGCCAGTGCCTAAGCAGAAAAGTAAGCAACAGCTTTTGTATCGTCACAGTAACACACACACTCATACACGCCCACACACACACACACACACTGAACCTCACACGCCACGCACATTTCCTTCAAGTTTATGAAAACTAGTGAAAGCAAAGCAAGGCGGACTGAAAACGGCATTTAGCAAGTGCCGCTGACAGCCATGACGAAGTCGGAGCCAGAAACTTTGCCTTGCGTAGTCAAAAGGAAGTGAATTCATCACAGAACATGCGAGCTGCAAGTAACTTCTAAACAGAGCATCTGCAGAATCTCTCCTATTTTTCCCGCCATTCACTCAAATCACGCCCACAATCCGACGACTGCAATTGAAATTTTATGACAGCAAATTTCAATTACCGTCTTCCCACCTGAAAATACAACACGTAAAGAGAGCAGCTAATTAGCTGTTTGCATGCAGCAGCGATGTCATTTCCATTCCACGACATTTGCGGTTGAAGTCGTCCTTCGTAGGCTCTTAGGGGTTGTTCTTCGAGGGCGATAAATTTGACGAGGAATCGACCGACGATTCTCAAGAAACAACAAATTAACCACTATTCCTATGTCCTTAATTATTTTAAAATGAGTTTATCTATTAGTGACACATAACAAAAGGGATAATGCTGAAGGTAATTAAGAATAGAAAAGTTCTGAATTTGAATTTAATTTAAGGACCAAACACTTTTGTTTTCTTTTTTGATTTGTATAATATGTCGCAGGAAAAGTTATTTAAAATTATAAAGTCGACCTAGATAATTTCGATAATGGCTGGGAATTTGACAGACAGATTTTTTAAAGAGCATAAAAATGCTTTGTGTATCAATTATGATAGCAATGAGTTGAGTCCTTCCATAGGGAATAACAATAGGGAAGACATTGTAATGTAATTATCTTCAACAGAGTAATTTCACGAAAGCTGTGAATTAGACAATGGAATCAATTTAAAGTCTTTTTTTTTGTAAAGGAATTCTATTTTTTAAGGATTTAACGAATGCTTAAAAATGAGTTTTCTTTTTCCAAAGACAACAATGACAATTTAAAGCGACCTTCACACCTTCAGACGACACTTCAAAGCACCCAAAATAAATTGAAAATGAAATTGTTTTCGCCCAGCCAGCGACTTGAATTGAATTGTGTTTACCCGGGCCCATCTCTTAATAGATATATCAAGTCAATATGTTACGGCTTTTGGACACATCTACAAATTGTTCGTCAAGTTAAACTTGTAACTTTGCATAAACAATTTGTCAACTGTCAGTATATCGTGTACTTCGGTCTCGAGCTGTCGAGTCGAAAACAAAAGCTGAACATTGCCGCCTGTCTGGGTCAGTACCCTCCCCTCCCCATCACCCGGTCAATTGCTGCTGTCAGGTGTGACAGGCTCGCGGTTATTGTGGCGCCTGGAACGCAGGTCAAGTGGCAGCTTAGCTTAAAATCAGTTTCCAACCGTTGCCATTAAGCGACTTTTTGTATATTAAATTGCCAGCGAAATGAACTTGTTCACACACTGAGTCAAAACAACGCCTGTCTCTGAAATTAATGAGCGTGCCATCGACGTCAATTGAGTGAAGAGTGGAGAGAAGAGCGAGCCGAAAGGGAGTGGGAATGTGAAGGCGTTGTCCCTTAAGCTAGCTGTCCATCAGGTGGGCTGTTGTCAGTTTTGTTGGCTCGATGTCTCTCTACTCTTCGAGGGAAGGCGTTGACATTCTAATGACACTTAGTTGACTCGCTGTTGGCTGATGGCGGCACAGTGAAAGCAAATCAATAAATTCGAGCAAGTTAAAGATTCTCTGCAGAGGTCGAATTGATTTCCAGCACGTGAGTAGCAGGTTATTAATTGGGTTACCAAAAAGATTCGGTTTGAGATTAACTCCTTAATACGTCACGTTGTCCTGCTTAAGCTTGCTTAACCTCTAATTCCAGGTCTTTCTACTTGAGTCGCAAGAGCTGCACCTGTGTGTGGCAAGCTGTTGTGGCAGTGGCACAACAGAGCTGCCGCTAATGCTGGCAATCAATATTGCCAATAAGGTATTATGATTGTCATTGTTGCGTCGCCTT
Source organism: Drosophila innubila (assembly GCF_004354385.1). Classification (NCBI taxonomy): domain Eukaryota; kingdom Metazoa; phylum Arthropoda; class Insecta; order Diptera; family Drosophilidae; genus Drosophila; species Drosophila innubila. The sequence goes on from NW_022995380.1 coordinate 11,075,614, forward strand.
GAATCGAATGGATTTGGCTTTGTTTGCAGCTGCTTCAGCAACCAAAACAATGACGAGTGGCCCACACACACAATGGCAAAAAATATAACTAATACGCCATGGTATCCTTTCGTTTTTCTATTTTCGTTGAACAATTTTTGTGTGGACGCCGTTATTTTTTGTATTATTTTTTATGTCATGTGAGGATTTTTATTCAATCTCATTGTCCTTTACCCTGGGTTTATGTCGCTGTCAACGTTTTATTTGTAACCCACAAATATTTATGTACGTACACATTCAGTAGCCACTGTGAATGGGATTGTTTGCATTACTTTGCTTGCCCTTTTTTTAGACACTGTGACCATTGAAATTAGAAAATTAGGGAATGCCAATTTTCAGCCAGAGCGATGTATGTTATACTCTATAAAGCAAATATGTATATTTAAATGAATTATATGTATATGTATTTAAAATCTCAGAGATAGAGAAAATGAACTATAATTATAATATAAGTTGGTTACATTTTGAAGGGTTTCTTACGACTGTCCACTGGGTATATCAAAGTCGACCAATCTTTCTCTCTTTTTGTTTTTGTGCGATGTATACTAATTTTTTTGAATGTGCTGTTTGCTCTGCGTTTTATTTACAATATTTACTTCGACATTTATTTATTTGTAGGTGTCGAGAGGTTAGCCTGTCCTTTTTTAAGGAGGGTACATGTTCGCATTGTTCTATGTTTGTTCTATTATTGCTTTGTCATTGCATGTAGATGACTGTCATTGAATGCGGTTTGGATTCTGCTCCGATTTTGGCCTGGCTTAAATGGCAATTTTTTGTGCCAATTTCTACTGCGGTTTGCTTTCATGTTTTAGCAATTTTTCATGCTGTCATTTTATTGATGTGATTTATTGGTTCGGTCTGCTCCAAATTTGTTTGCCATTCGTCGCTGCATGCTACAAAGTGTTGCCACTCTGGTCAACAAATGTTGCATATATGTTGGGCAAATGTTAAATTAAATATTCTATTATTCTATGCTTATTTATTCATTTCAATTCAATTAATTTTGAAAATTTAATTATCTTCTATTGCCAATGCAGAGCCTGGGGCAAGCCATTTGTGATTAGAAGTGTACCACAATAACAGCCAGAACACTGAGTGAGAGAGAGAAGGGGAGACAGAGAGAGAGAGAGAGAGATCCCCTTTGGGGTAATGACCATATTCACCTTTCCACTTGAAGCATCGCTGAACGATGCTGATGACGTTGACGACGACAAGACAAGACAAGTGAAGAGAGGAGAGAATGTTGCAAGCATGAAAAATGAGAGCACAAGCAGAAATCGCATGCCACAGCAAGTGGCACAACCAAGGGATAATCCATTTCGGCATAATAAATAAAGCCGTAATTGCCAAGTGAATGCAGAACAGAACCCAAAGCCTACACAACAAGAGGAGCGACCTGTACAGACCGCACAAATAAGATGAGTTATGTTTGCCTCAGCAAAAATGCAAAGTATTAGCTGCCACAAGGGTTTGCAAGCAGAGAGAGGGAGGTAGTGAAGGTGCAAGTAGGAGTCAGCAAAATATGAAATGCTGAATTTATTCTAATATTACATTTATTTATGGAAAAGTAGCCAGTGGCCACTCGTCAGGTTGCAGCTGCTGCAATACTTTGCAAGACTGAAATTCGAATATGCCACATTGCAACATGGCTCAACTCAAATCCGCGCTGATGCCTTGCCACTCAATCTCAACTCGAGTGCTTGTTCTGCGCTGTACTCGGCTTTTCAAACTTGGCAACTTTCTATGTGCCCCCATATGTTGCAACAAACTGTACGGGGGGAGGGGGACTGCTGATAGCCTTTAAAGACCCAGAAACACTTGAAAAAAAACTGATGCAGCAAACCTGTGTGTGTCATTCGCTTGGAAAATTTTAATAATCTTTTATCGAGCGGATCCTCGAGCTTTGAGATGAAAAGTTCGCTTGCAACAGAGTCGACTATGTGTGTGTGTGTTTGTGTGCGTAGTAAGTTGCCACATTGTTGCAGTGTCAGTAGACTTTGACTCGGCGCACTTGTGGCAAGTACGCAGCCTGAACTTTGAACTTTAGCTTTTGTGTAGTCAAATTCGCCGCACTTGAGAAGTCTTGCGACCCTCTGCTCGCTGTTTTAATCATTTCGATTACTGGCAACATTCTCTATCTTGCCACATACAATATATTTATTGTATGACCCGGCAATCGATTCAATTGGTTGCATGTATGGCGTAATTTCAATTAAAAAATTTGCTGCTTACTGTGCCTGCCCCATGCCACATGCCCCCTTTTGCTGCCACAGTTAACCTGCACAATGTGATTCCAGTGAGGCATGAAATAAGCTCTTCTCTGCTCTGGTTCTGATATTCGTATTTCGGAGAACTTTAGAAAACTTTGTTCTATGCTAATTTTAATGATGCTGCCAAGTCGAAAGGCATTCGAGTAGGAGAAGGAATATCCTAGAGCAGCAAGGAATATCCTTGATGAGCTCGAAGGCTGCTCGAATCGAATCCAAAGCAAAGTGACTGCAATTTGTTTAAAGCTGCTTGCAGTCAACTTGTTTGTTGTTGCTGTTGCACAGTTTGTGCGCCACTTGTTTGCCATTTGTTCGTCTAGTTTACAATGCAATTAACCCATTTTAAAGTTTCGCCTGTCTACCACAGGGCCACAGGACCACAGGACCCCGGGACCAAAACAGAACAACAAAAGACTGACAAAAGACGTGGCTTCCACTTTTCGCTGATTTTGTTTCGTTTCGTTTTGTTTCGCTTTTATTCATGTCTCACAGTTTAACAGTAAAAACCAGCAAAAACTAATTACGACTTGGCCATGGCTTGTAACTTGTAGCCTGAAATGTTGTTGCCAAGTGCAGTTTAGACGGGACAACGTTGCGTATACTTTACGCACACTTGATGCGACCCACAGGACACCGTGTTGAGCAGAAAGTGAAAGTCGATATTGGTGTAAAAATTAAAAACGGATGCGGTCGCATTTTAAATAATTAAATTCAGTTTATTGAAGTACTAAACTTTTATGACAGCGTTGCGTGGGAGGGGTCAATGGAAGAGGTCAGAAAGGTGATCACAGCGGAGCAGAGTTTCTAGATATAAAATGGCAAAAGCATTTAGCGATTTGCTGTTTGGCCAAAAGACCATTGAAACGTCAAGATCATGTTGCTAGCAAATGACCTGACCCCGAAGAGATGCGCTGCCGTGTCATAAATAAAGCGTAGCTGGGAAATTGCGCGTAGACACAGCATGTGGCATGTGGCATGTGGCACACATATAAAAATCTGTAGACCAAACTGCCATAAAACTGATAACCTTGGCAACCAACAACAGAGATGACAATGCTATGGCCATATCTATGACGTGGATGCTGAGGCCTCTGGTCTTTATTTTGTTGCCTTTTTATAGGCCATGCTGTTTATTTACGGCTATTTACCGCCTACACGATAAAAGCCTTTTGCCAACAGAGGCCAATGCATATACGAGTAGACCATTGCTTTAACTTCCGCTCCCTCTGCTCACTCTGCTCCCTCTACTCAATCCCACTCCTTTCTGGCCAGCAACTTTTTGAGTAATTACATGGCCAGCGCAGATTTGTAGCAGCACCTAGAGGAGTCGAGGCCCCGTGTAGCGTACAAAATAGATACAAATATTTTATTGCTCCTCGAGGACATGCGGCGCAGGACATGCACAAGCGCACTACGTGGCGTATACATAATGCCCGGCCCCCGCGACAGTTGCTGTCCCTGCTCTAGGCGCTGGTTGCCCTCGGTCATAATGAATACGATAGATAATTATAGCTATCACACTCACACAGTGACTTTTAATGGCTTTTGTGATCGCCCCAGTGTCCGCACCACCCCGAACCGCTCCGTAAAGAATCGTTTTGAGGGTGAGCAGGATGTGAAAGTGCAGCCGGTCTGTTGCCCAGACGGAAGTAGCATCGGCTGCATGGGTTAATCTAAATTTATAACTTTATTTTTCATAAGTAGTCGCGACGTGCCCTCGGCCATCCCTTCTTTCCCCCACGAGGTCACTTTTTTATGACTTTAAAGCACTTTTTCAGCTCCTTTTTTGTGACTTGAGCTGCGACTTTGGCATCGGGACTGTTTGGCATTTGGGTCGTTGTTACGTTGTCCCTGCACGGAAGTGATAATGAAATAATTTGAGCTTTTCTCTTTGCTTGTTTTTCTTCGGTTTAAGCCAGAGCCATTTTCATAGACATGGTCAGGACTACAAGCACACATGCATTGGCCAGCCAGAGTTCGCTTTTGGCCCATTACAAGAGGCAAACTCATTAAATTATGTAAAACTTTGTCATTAAATATGGCAGACCATGTGTGTGGGAAAATGTGTGTGTGTCCTTTAGAACAATTTGTTATTTGGTTATGAACTTTGCAGTTGAAGTGTTGTTTACTTTTGGTCCTCATACCCGTTAGCTAGTTAAATGCTTTACTCTCTTCTACTTAGCAATTCATTCCTCTTTTCTATCCTCGCAAATGTTAAAGACTCAACTTTTTAAATAAATTTGTGTGATAATTCCACTTTGTGGTTTAATTTTGCGTGTCGACGAGGTTATACAGTTGCATTTTCGGTACCCAAAAGAGTTAACTTGCCTCTTGCACCTCTCTCTCTTTCTGTCTGCCAGCAGATAACATTCATGCCCCACAACGCCCGAGAGTATGCAGCAAAAAAGCAGAGTGTGCTTTAATTGCTTTCGTATTTTAAACGCTGAAAGCATTTCCGAGCTCAGACACTTCAAAGTTGCACTGAGTCGAGTTAAATTTATATACTTTAGGTGGAGAACTATCATTGCCAAATAAATGTAAAACTAAGTGTTACCTTAAAATAAATCCAAATAAATCAGAAAGTTCAGTTTGCGCGTAACTTTACGTTGTTATACCATTATTAACAGTCTGGTTAAATATATAAGTTCTTATTTAATGCCACAAATTGTTAACTTTTAATTACGATGCATGTCTGCTTAATATTTTTTTTAATATACCTATTAACCCAGTTATTCTAAAGCTGTTATAAATATATTCTTAGTACTTTAAAATGTTCTCATACGTAGAAAAACTGTCTTAGTCATTTATTGACCATTCTCTGCTTGTTTAAGGGTAATTAATTCTTTTAAAATTTATTACAATAATTTTGAATTCAAGAATAAAAACTCAAAATACTTTAACCGACAAACTGTTGTTGTCAAATAAGTTTAAAACCAAGAAAGTCTCTCATCCCATAATGTTAAGTTGGTGTTTGCTGAATACAAATTTCAATATGCTGACCAAATGAACCTGTTTTACATACTAACAACTTATAATGAAGTGCATAAAATTAATGCGAATTTTTCTCTTTTTTTTTCTTATTCAACAGATACCGGACATGCCACAGATTTATGTGGACGCATAAAGCAATATTATGCAGAGCAATAAAAATTAATTAGAAAATATTTCACATCTTACAGTTGGGCATAAAAATACTTGACGGAGTTAAGCGCACTAAAGAATGCAATAGAGCAGACTGTGGTTCGGTTCGGTGGTTAATTTCTAATTAGAAGCATCGAGGGAGGAGGAGGAGCAGTCTGTGTAGACACTTGGCAGAATACAAAGGAGCATAAGTATTTCAGAATAAAATAAACTGCACATTGAACAAAAGAACGCAAGAAGTGAGAACCTTATGCAAAGAATAATGAGAGCTTAAAGGGAAAACCAAAACAGATTTTGCACACCATAAAGGCTCGACCGGAAAAAGAAAGAGAGCGAGAGAGAGAGAGGGAGAAGGAACTCCAGGTCGAAGAGGAGACAACTACAGGCAACCAATTTGATTACAACAGAGTGCGCAATAGGTGGCACTCACTGCCGGTTTTGGCCAAAACAATGAAAATATTTTCGCGTAACATGCGCCACACTGTCACGCCCACAATGGCGCTGAGTCGTCGCCCACAGCGCAAGCAGACGACGCTGAAAATGAATTGCCCCATTTTGATTGTAATTACCCTCGGATGGCTGTTGCACGCACAGTGCCACCACACCGATGCCGATGCCGCAATTTCAAATCGAGGTAAGTGATTCGTTGCTGTGGCAGACCAGGTTGCAGCCTCTGCGAGTACAACACATTTAATGCCACTGCCAACAACTTGCAACGCGTGAACAATGCCACATCCCCTCCCCCAACCCCACCGTTTGCTTCGTGCTTATGCATTTCACATGTTCGAGAGGTAAGAGAGGTTAGAGAGAGAGAGCGAAAGCAAAGAAATTTTCCCATATTTATATCTGCAACGTTTTGCCGTCAACATTTTCCATTTTGCAGCTTTCATATTTAGCATAGCACTCAGCGTAAGTTGCATTTATGTTTTTACATAATAGAAAAAAGCTTCAAAAAATACACAGAGAAATACAACTAAAAATGAAAATAGAAATACGAGAGAGAGAGAGAGAGAGGGAGAGAGGGGGAGTGAGAGTGCACCGCAATCCCGACCCTATTTAAATGCCAATGTAACGCTGCATAAATCCAGGCGCCATGCTCCTCGAGCACGTGCAGTGTTTAATTTTAAGCCCCCGTTGAAGTTCGCTTCGTTATGGAATCGCGAAAATTAAAACACAGTCAGAGACAGAGAGTAGGAAGAGAAGAGAGACTGAGAAAGAGAGAGAGAGAGAATTGCCTGCAGGCTCCACGGGGAGAGGGTCAGTTGCATGTGCGAGTTTATCTGACAGTCTAATCCGCTGCACATGCTCAAACTATGCTCCAATTGCTCCTGGCCATCGCTACATCCGTTCAAAACTCTGCTCCGACCGCATTCCCAACAGCTTTAACAAATCGCATGAAAATTTAAGTGCCGCAGCCTAACACAATTTTCCTTGACAGCTGCAGCTGCAGCTGCCAAAATTCGATGAACTTTCAATTTGAAAGTTTCTTTCCAGTCAGCCCAAAAGTCTTCAAGGATGCACAGAATGAACAGGATGAACAGGAATGGTGGGGGCTAAGAGGAAATTGGGCAAATTCTACAAATAGTTTGACTTTTGCAAGCGCAAGTTTATTTCGGAGCGAAGAGCAATTCATTGTTTGCCGCTGGCCGACTGGACTTTGCTTTTCTTCTATTAGTCCATGAAAAACAAGTTATAAATTGAAAGTTCAGGTGCGCAGCTCGATTCTACAAACCTCTGCCTTTAAGCATATTTAATCTGTGTATGGGGACATGACTAAAACTGAGCTATAAAACAAATTCACATGCCATGGCCATATTTTTGCTTGGCAACTTTTACCAAACCAATCGATAAATTTAAGAGCCCAACATTTGTCTCCATTATCGCAAAAATCCAAGGCAAACGCGCACTGGCTGCAACAACAAAAATAACAGCAGCAGCAACAACAACAAGGCTGGCAAAAAGAGAAGAAAATGTGAAAACTGCGAAGCGCATAAAAGGGCCATCGATGCGTGGCCCAGTGTGGAATTATTGCCCACTCTCTCTCATTCTTTGTTTTTGTTTTTGTTTTTCCACCTGAGGGCGGTCCCGTTTTCTATGGCAGTGAAAGGGCGTATACGCTGCGAAAAACAAAACAAAAAAAAAAGGAAAAACATGCACACTCCACACACACACACACACGCACACCACACACAGGCACAACAAGCGAGTACGAGTATATCACAGGTGGAAATGTGCTTTTGTCACTGATCATAAATTTTTGCACTAGCTTTTGTGAGCGAGCGTATCCTGGCAATTCCAATGTCCTCCTCATTGCTGTTGTTGTAGTGGTTATTGCTGTTGTTGTTGTTGTTGTTGCTTTGTACACTTTTGTTTTGGCTGTTGTCGTGTTGTAGTCAATGGCAAAGGACAAGGCAATAAAACGTAGCTATTGGCAAAAGGATGGCAATCGGAGCACGACTCGTACATATGATCGTAGCAAATTGGAGGCACACTCTGAGGAGACGGGAGTGAAGAGCGGGGCAGGAGGAGGGCAAGAGGAATAGAGTAACGCCTTGGGTCGCTGTAGTTGCTGTGTGCGTCGTTGACAAATGTTTATTGAGTAACAAAAGCCATTAGCCCAGAACACTCTATAACACGAGACACGAGACACGAGACACAGGACACACATTGTCAGTGTTTGACCTATTTTTGGGAATCATGTTCTTGCAGCAGCTGCTGTCGCCAGCTTAGAAATCTGTTGCACGTGCTGCCAACTTGGCTGCACTTGAAGCAGGCACATTAACTCATATCAAGTCAACATTTTTATAAGCTGCCAACAACATTTTTCATAGAGTGCAGCGCGACTCAAACTCAAACTCAAGTCTAAACAGCTGTTTTCCCAGCCGAAGGCATAACAACATGCCCCACTCCCACTCCCACCACCTCCTCCTCCGCCTGCTCTGACACGCCCCCTTTTATCTGGCTGCATATCTAACAGTTTTGTTTGCCATTTTTAGTGATTTCACTTAAATTTTCATAACAAAACATGGCGAGTGCGTGCTTGCAGCGCAGTTTAGTCTCGCACGTTATGCAACTGCCACATTGGGGGTGTGGGCAGGGAAGTATGCTTTAGCTGTCATATATTTCAAACAGATTTTTTTCAGCAGATTTCTTCAGAGCGAAACGCAGCTCAAACCGCATTTTGCATGTTTTGCTTGCTGTTTTTGCGAAATTTTTCATAGGTTTAGTTTTTGTCTATACTCACGCCCATTCTGGCTCAGACACACACACACAGAGAGAACACACACTCCAGGCGGCACACTCACATGTTGGCATACAGTTCGAATTCTAAGAAGGGTGGGAGTTAGTTGGCAGCTGCATGACATGTTGTACGTGTTTGTGTGCAGTCGCCTCGTTTCCGTCGCTGCCACACAGTCGCTGCCACACAGTCGTTGCCACACAGCTACTGCTGACGCCTTTTAACCATCTGTTCGCGCGCTCATCCGCCCAACTGTTGGATCCGCCCTCGCTCCCAGCCGACTGATGCGTCCCCGCTGTGGTTGTTGTACGTATTATATTTGCGAATCCCTTTGGGTATGTTGGCAGCAATAAATTTTCATCAGTCCTCCTCTGTGCAACGAACGGCAAAGCTATATTTCCTACTTCACGCCGCCCGCGTCTCAGCTCTCTATTAACTACAATGGTCCCATCTTTCTCTCTCTCTCTCACTCACATTCTGTCTCTGTCTGCCTCTGGCTGACTGTCTAACAAATCTGAGGCGCGGGCTCAGCTGGCATGTTCTGTTGCCGCTGTTGCGGTCTTTTCGAATACATTTTGATTGTTTGTCATATTTTTACGAAATCATTTCTATTGCTTTTGGCTCTTTTTGTACTACCAACTGGGCTTAGTGTAACAACCAACAGTCTGCGATTCTCTACTCAATAAAAGGTTCATAGAAACTGAGAATCTATTTTTATTTTTTTTCCGATATTGCATTTTACTTCGCGTTTCGATAAAGTCAGCAAAAAGGCGCCACTTCCATTTTGCTTCAGCGAAACCTGATACCAGCTAAAAAATAATGTAAAATATGCGCAAAAATTGAAAATGAAATTGAAAATATAATATTAGCGGGGGATTCCCATGGACAGAGCCAGAAATAATTGAATAAAGCGAGGATTCGAGTCATATTCAACCTATATTTATTATTAACCTCCTAATCAGGGTGATATTCGCAACAAAATTGATTGTAAAATCAGTCAGATTAACTACAGTGAATACAAATTCAATTTTACAAAATATGCTAAGTAAGTGTCTTTAAAATTTTTTTGAAAATTGGGTAGCACTTGTGGTCATCAAATTAAAATAAAAGCAGCTATCAAAAATCCCTTGCCGCAATTTTATTAATTTGAACAAGTTATACACCCGAAAACATCCTATGATCCCACTCAAAACAAATGGCCAACTGGCATGAATTTTAAAATGTTGCCAATTAAAGGCAATTTAGAAATTTGGCTTGGTTCGTTGACTGGTTGCTTTCTGGCTGGAGGGTTTTAGGCCTGGAATACTTCGAGAGAGGGATGAGGACCCAAACATCCACTAATCGCATTATTAACGCGCCGTTAACAGTTTGCGACATTGACTTGAACTTTAGAAGTTCCACCCACACATACACACACACCCACACACACACATACACACTCGGCTAGGAAGTGGGATGCATGGTATTAAGAATATGCTTCAGACGCATGGCCTGCATTTATGTAATATCCTTGAAGTTCTCGGCATTTGCCAAATTACGCTCGAATGAACGCGGTCACATTGTTGGGGGGTAGTCTTGGGGCGGGTCCAAATGGCCCCTAAATGTATGCTATAGCAATGCCAGTAGCAAGTATCTGATGTGATTGCCAACACAAACGCAGTCATAATCATAATAATTAAATGCTTCTTACCTTTCCTTTTGTTTCCATTCAAAATTGAGTCATTATCACGGCCACTTGCCAAAGCGATAATTATTCACAATTGCACAGATTGGCCCGATTTTTAGACTGCAAGTGGATGTAATGACAACCCTGGCACATGCATATTACATTTTATTGCCTTTCGTTGATAGTAGTCCTATTAATGTTGCTCCTAATTATGGAAACTGACCGTGGACTGTGGCTATTAACGTGGCCAGCAAGGCGTAACACTTTCCTGGAAATTCGTTATATTTTACGACCTAAAGCGAACAAAAAAATTGCAGATATTACAACATAAATGTTTGCTTTAAAAGTGAAAACCGCCATAAAATGTCGATAAAAGCTAAAGCAATAAAAGATTCAATAAATATATGTATGTATGTTTATTTAGCAACCAACAAAGTCAGTCCAAAATAAATATTAGAATTTTATAAAATAAAAATTTGTGTAACTTGTGATAAATTCAATAAAAAATTAAGTAGAGTGACACTGCAAGCAACTAGATTAATAATTTAAATATTTATGTTGGTACTTGTGTGTTTGTAATTTTTGTTAAAGTTTATGAACTTTGTTGTTAATTATTATGTACCCTAATAGGAACTTAAGCTTCTGTGCCAAATGACTATCCCAGTTGACCAACATATTACACATACTTGTGAGGCGTATAAATCTGTGTATATGACAAGTTTTCATTTTAAATTCACAGACAAAAGCAGGCCCACACCAACAGAGAAAAAGAGAGACAGAGAGACAGAGAGGGAAAGAGAGAGAGAGAGATGTGGTTTATTTGCACGTTGTGTTTGCGGCACGTCACAAAAGTTTCCTGGTAAATTTCCCTTCATTTCCTGACGAAAGAGATTATTATTTTCATTTGCTGAGCCACCATCACAAAGACTATAAAGGCACAGAGTGTGAAAGATAGTGGGAGAGAGAAGGAGATAGTAGTGATAGCTTTGGCAGACACTTTTGCATTACGGCTATATATGTATGAGTATATATTTGCTGTCGCCCCACTGTTTACTTACTACATATATAGTATGTATGTTTGCATCACCTTCATTAACGAATCATTTAAGGGAACGCAAACAAACAGAGTTGAAATGTATGAGATACCCTATAAATATGATTATTAAACAATTGCTGCTCATTATAAAAACATTACGTTTTTATTGATCTGAAATTCTCATAAAAAGGTTAATGCAGATTCACTCATTTTTAAGGCATGAAACGTCAGTTACACACACATGTTTAATTTCATGGTAGCCTTTTAAAAAATTCGTTCTGAATACAGGGTATAAAAACACTTCATTTTCAGTGGCTTTTGAAACAGAGCCTCGATGTGGTCCTTGGCGGTCACTCCTGCTAGCACCTGACCATATCCTTGACGTCGACGGTGTCCTTCTCACGCCAACCGTCAGGCAGCCCTTGTGTGTAACTGAATCGACATCGTCATCATCGTCATCATCGTCTCCCTATATTTGCATACTTCCGGCGAGCGTCAAAATGATTACCATTATTATTTTTGTTGTTTGCCGTGGCCGTAAACGTTGCCATTATGGTTATTGCAACAGGACTTACACTACCAGCTCCACTTCACATTGCGAACGAGCCTCTCCCAACTCACGACTCCAATGCCAAGTCTTGGCCAGAACACGGAGCATTCAAGATGGCAATGGCCGCCATCAGCCATGCGGTTATGGCTTATTTGTGCAAATGAGCAGCCGCTCATTTATTGTCATGTAGCGCGGCACTGAGCCAAATGCAAATGATGGTTTTGGCCAAAAGCACGAGAGTGTACGACTCATTGTGCGAGTACAACAAGGTCATTCCATTCATCAACTCACACAAGGTCATGATTGACCCCATGTGTGTGCTAAGGCATACGTATTCTATATATCTTCTAACCCTTCTCCTGTCCTAACATCGATTAACAATTGAGTCTTCCTCATAACATGGTTATGTTTAGTTGAAGTTTCCTTTCTACAAATGTTGCTAAGGTCTAAAGATACTAACAGCTATACGAGTATTCTGCTCGACTTAAAGAGAAACTGTTATAGTAATTGTTATATTTAGAAAATACAATTTAAGCAATTATTTTTTGAAAATCCTTAATCAATCTTTGAAAAAATATATATATTGTAACCAAAATCATAAATAAATTTTAATATTACATTATAATTATAATTGTTTTGTAATGTATATTATTGATTAAAATCTGAGAATTTTTAATTTAATAAAATGGCAAAAATAAGATTCAAAAACTATGATATAATTAAGTTGTTTGTAAAAAACCCAGACCTCAATAAAGTCTCATTTTTATATTATTTAACACAATATTAACGCTTATTATTAAATAATTTTGCAAAGAATAAAAATGTGTAATTAGCTAGATGTTGTCACAGAAGTTTGCTAGGCACTGTAGTTTGCTGTGTAAATCGGAGTGATGGGATAATGTTATAATTACTTGAAATTGTTAGATTGTAGTAAATTGCTGCCGTGGTCAATGCCACCGTGCATTTCTATTCAGACAGAGCTCACACAGTGGGTACTTTGCATAGGTTAATCAGACGAACCTCATTTCTCATCGCTTCTCATTTAGCGGTCATTACCATACGAGGTATTTTGTAGTCTTGTAGAGCCGACTGATTGAGCACTTGAGCACGTGTCCGATTCGTTTCCGATCAGAAGAATACCGACCTTCGCGGTGTGCAAATCGTCTCTGGAAGTCGACGTGGAGTGAAGGTGATTGTTAAGTCAGATTCCTGCGAAACTGTGATTGTGTGGGAGTTGCGATGACACCCAACGTAGTGGCATATATCTACTATTTGGTGCGTGATCTGTATCATCAGCACAATGATCCGCGAGTGTCCCATTATCCTCTGGTGGGCAACTTATGGAGTGTGGCGGCCATTGTCGTCCTCTACTTGGCCTTTGTGCTGCACTTCGGGCCAAAATGGATGGCGAACCGCCGACCCTTCGAACTGAAGTTTGTCATGCAGTTGTACAATGCTGTTCAAGTCGTTGCCAACTCGGTGATTTTTATATACGGATTGTTCAACACGGTGTTCAATCCTCGATACAGTTTCCTTTGTCAGCCTGTGGAACACGATAACACAACGTCTCAAATGATGGGATTGATTTATGCCTCGTATGGATACTATATGCTCAAGTACCTCGATCTACTTGATACGGTCAGTAGTGCCCTATTCGCCAGCAGTTATCTCGATTAGCTCAATTGTTTTGCAGGTCTTTATAGTGTTGCGTAAGAAGAACTCGCAGGTGAGCTTCCTGCATGTCTATCATCACGCTGGAATGGTCTTTGGTGTGTCCATCTTTATGACTTTCCAAGTGGGCTCCCACTGTACCATGCTGGGTCTGATCAATCTCCTCGTTCATGCTGTGATGTACGCCTATTACTTTGCCAGCTCGCTGGGTGCCGTGAAGCAGCTCTGGTGGAAGCGACACATTACGCAGCTGCAGTTGATCCAGTTTGGTTACCTCACACTTCACTTTCTGCTCGTGCTCGTGCACAATCCGTGTAACTTCTCCGTCTTCATCGCGTTCATTGGCTTCAGCCAGAACATCTTTATGTTTGCCATGTTCTTCGACTTCTACTACAAGACCTACATACGCAAGGCTCGAAAGGGAGACGCCGTCAAGTCGGTAACGTCGTCAAAGTCAACACTCAGCTGAGCTGCCCGACTGACCAGCTGCGAGCTGATAAAGTTAAGGTTTAAGTTCATTTTACTTACGTATGTATAAGCAAATATGCAAATCGTGAGATCGAATCACTTTGATTTGTTTGCCTAATATGAATAAACATTTCGACTGACACTGTAATCAATATCTATTTACCAGAACATTAATTTATTTTTCTTTCATTTCGTTTTTGTTTTTATTTCTCTACGTAAGTTTAAGCTTGGAAATGGACTCAATATATTATCAATAATGTCTACAGCTTCATTTTAAGCCTTGGGCAATTTTCTTTCCGCTTTTGGTCAAAGCAAACATAGAAGAAGAACTCACTTTTAACCCATTTGACTGCCAACTTGCCACACGCGCATTTTATTTAATTTTCATATTTCACTCTCTCGACAAAGGATAACAAAACCAGACTCTGCTCATCTTGTGGCAGGCACACACACACACAAATACACACACTCTCTTTTACCGCAGAATTTTTCTAACTTCATTTCAATTGGGTCATTCGGCTGTGGCAAGGAAACCAGAGAGTAAGAGGAAGGATGAGAGAGACAGAGAACGAAAACACATCAAAGTTTCTGTGAGTTTCGGGTTGAAAACTTGCCACATGCCACTCGCGGTGGCATCAAAGAAATTTACGCATCAGTGTGTGTGTGTGTGTGTGTATGTGTGTATAGATATTAAAGCTCGATAATGGCAAAGTGGGAACGTTGTTGACTTTTAACCATGACCTTTTGAGGCAGCAAATTAGTCTTATTAAATAACTTGCCACAATCTTGGCCTATTAAGCTTGCAATTTGGCCAGAGTCGATAATACGTTCGTTGAGTTACGCTTGGATTTGGCATTTTAAATATACATATATACATATATATACTGCTAAATATGTATGTTTGTCTGCGCAACATTGAAGCTCACGTTGTTCATTGTGTTTGTTCGTGCGTTTGCCAAATACATTAAAACTTTTCTAATAATAAAGTTCTACAGCCGAGGCCAAGCGTAAATATTGGGAACGGAAGCGCCAAAGATGTACAAGTACATATGGATAGATATGGATACACATATAGACAGTACAAATACCAGCGACATTCTTGGCAGCATCTTTATCGGCAACTAAAACAGTTCCAAGGACCCAATTGACTGAATTTTGGGGCTTTGTTTACAAGTCATATAAAATGTGATGAAAACCAAACAACAGCTTTGCCATTACTAAAAGAAGGGTTGTTACACACGGCGTATGCATAATATTGAACAACTGATCCGCTTGTTGATTGATAAGTTTGAGTAATAGAGACTTTATGGCTATAAAGATAATATCCATTATAAAAATTATAAGTAAGAAATATCAGTTTCACATTAATTTTGAAAAACTTAATATATTCATTATAATATTATCACCGATTCCTAGCGATTTCAACACTGAGAATGTGTCATCTAACCTTTAACAACTTACAATATGTGTATTTAAATTTTTTTTATGTTTTATCAGTACAATAAATAACTCTGCAATGATTTGCTTCATTTTTTTTTTGTGTAATGCATAATTTTTGTAACTGATGTAAACTGTGTTTAAGGGGGAGTATTGACTTTTTTCACTCTCGTGGAATTTTGTTAATTTGTAAGTACATGGATTCGTAATTAAGTGCAATTTGAAATCAGTGACAGGCCACGCATGTACAACAGCAGCTTAATAATTTATAAATAAATCAAAGTAATTAACTCTCGCTCGCTGTGAGGGGTACAACATGCAACAGGTCAAGGGGTCACGGGCGCAAAGAGTCGCATAAAGTCACAGTGGCTGACACGCACTTGCCACAAAATTAATGTTAAAACTTATCATTGTACAATAATTGGCACAGGCACGAAATAGCCAAGTGAACCACATTTATTCCCATGCTCGTCTCTTGCCCAAATCAATTCCATTAATATTGAGGTCGGTCTCAACACACAAAAAAGTTATGTCCATATACAAATCCTAAGAAAAAACATTAATAATGCACCAGCAACTAATGCACTGATAATGCCTCAAGGCGTATACGCAACGTGTGCTCAATGACTTTGTGTTTGACTTTGACAAAGTGGCAGAGCTGCCATCTTCTGCGCACTTATTAGTTGCGCATTTTGAGCAAGTCTACCTCTAAGCCTGCCCCTGCCTCACACCGACTGCCTGCCACAAGTTGTGGCGATACTTTGGACTACAGTCTCAAGCATTCCATACTTCATTGAACTTTGAACAAGCAACCGCACATCCTGCCCATCTTGCTGTTGCTTATTTTCCTTTTTGTATTCTGCATTGCTGGACAAAGTTTTTAAAGTACACACACACACACACACACACACACACACATACAGAAACAGACGCACACCTCCATCAAAAATCAATACAGTTCAATTTTTGTGCGTCGTTGGCTTCCACTCGACTGAAGTGCTCCTCGAATGTAACTAACTCCAAAGGCGAAATTCAATTGCCTGCAGAAGGACTTTCAACTTTTCCTATAGTCAGCATATCGCAGGCAAAATTTATAACCGCAGACAAAAAAAAAAAAACTAAACAATCATTTCATTCGCAGAAACTTCTGAGGTCACTTTTCAAAAGCGATAATTTCCTAGAAGAATTTAATCTCCCTCTTAGTTAGCGAGAAAAGTCAGGGCAAGAAGCTTCTTGCGATTTTATGAGTCAATGAAATGGAAACCCAGCAGAAAAAATATAGTGTGAAATAATATTGCTGCAGCCCTGATTACGATTATGAACTGTGAATTATGCCGTTCATTATATCACGTACTCGTAGTTGCACAGAGATTTTCAACTGGAATCCTCCCTCTGTCTCTTAAGTTGTTGTTGGCGTCCTCATTGTGGCTGGAACAAAAACACTTTAGCTCTGCCAAATGGCAGCCAGAAACGAAAAAACTCGAGTCGAGCAAATGAAATAAATGCTAAAATAATATGCTTTATTGTACGAGTAATGGCAACGTTGGCATGAATTTTATTTGCTTTTATTTTTATTAGCCAAAGATGGAGCGACATGTCTGACATAGACAGAGTGGGTGGAAGTGGGTGGACAGTGGATGAAATATATATTCTTTGTGGATAGGAGGCCAAAAGGTGTTACGCTGTGAACTGGATAAATAGCGTTAGCACTTTCGCTTGCCAAAAGTGGCAACGTGTCTCTTACCGACTTGTAAATATTTTAATACTGTTTTGAGTGGGAATGGGATGTGGTGGGGGTCCACCAAATGGCGCTATTTATTGGAGTTGCCCAAATTGTTGTCGCGCACAACAACAATCAAAACCAAAGTAAATAAAATGTTAATACTGAGTACGAAGAGAACCACAAATATTTTCCTAGCAAGTGCAACGATAATAAATTTTGTTGCAAGTTGGGTTACAGCAAGTTTGGGGAATATGTCAATGTGCTGTGCGTTGCAAAGTGCTTACAAGGAACGGTTCAATGTTGCCGCATGCCCGCACACAAAATACAGCTAGCATAAACTAGGGCTGCATGCAACATAACTGCCTGCCTGCCTGCCACACCGACAGCCAGCTGACCACACCTACAACAACTGAAGAGCTGCACAACTGAACAACCAAACTGGTCGCCTGCATATTTCAGCCCGAGAACAGTTGCTGCTAATAACTTAGTTTTCTACATTTTTATTTCCATTTTCATTTCTCGTTTTTCGTTTTTATTTGCTTTGTTTTCCAGTGCTTGCCACGCGACTGGGACAAGTTCAAAACTTTGCAACCTTCTCGTTGCCGTGGCACGGACCAAGAGTTATGCACATTTTTCGGTTTATTTGTTTCGCCAACTGCACGGACTTTGCATGCACTCCACGTAGCCAAAATATAAACCAAAAATTCAAACAACAACAAAACAACACAAATTGAGGCCAAGAATATTTTGTGTTAGGGAAAAGTTAATGCATTTAATTAAAGCATAGTTTGGAGCCCTATTTTAAGAGTGGCATGGCCTAAAACGACTCATTGTGCGAGTTCAAGTTCAGCTGATGCTTGAGTAACCGTTGAGTTAAGCAAGTGTCAGCTCATACATTAAGTGGCAAGAGGCAAGAGGCAAGCGGCAACGGCAAGTGAAAGGACTTGAGGCGAATCCAAAAGGGTCGGAGACCCTTCATTTGCCCTTTTCACATAATTTACTTTTCCAATAATTCACACGCCCTCGCGTAAATTTTGACCAAAACATGGCAGAGAAATTAAAAATACAGAATGAAGAAGAGAAGTAGAGAGAGAGTAGAATAACTGAGGGAATGCCCAAAAAGGATTGCTCTGACAGGCTTACTAATTGCTTTGTTTTACTCGTGACTCTAATTAAAAAATTTACTTTACGACTTTGCCACGCAGTCTTGCCACGTCGAGGCCTGATGTCGTGGCAGGAGACGCGCTTGTAATGACAACCGGAAGACCGGAACAAGAAAACAACGGAACGTGCCGACTCATTCCAGCAATGTTATTTGTGCAGACAAACAACAGCAGAAGAAATCTGGCTAGTTAGCAGGACAACAGCGTTGTACTGAGTGCCAACGAAATATGAAAAAACTTAAATAATAGCACCGAAAATAAGCAGGAATATTGCTGACTCCTTTCCCATTACCAATTCAAGTCCTTAAGCATCAGCTGTTCTGCTTATCTAAGCCACAGAACGGTGACTCCGAGCCGGAATATTGCCAAAAATGTGGCACCTCGTCATTAAAAAAAAAAGAGAACAGGTTGCACAATTTGTTCATCATTTGCGAGTTGACGATGATTAGCGAAGCACAGCTCAGGGTCAGTACAGCTGGCCCAAAACAAAATGAAAATGCTAAAAAAAGGATACTTAAAAGAGGCATGGCTAAAATGCAAATTGTGCGAGAATTGCTTTTTGTAATTTAATTAGCGTCCCGCAAAAGAGCAAAAATGTGTTCATCTAAGCAAAAAAATTCATAAAATTAGTAAATTCCAACAAAGTATAAATCGGACAGAGATTTTTACAGAGAAATGAAAGGTATTTAATTAGATCATAACAAAAAGGATTAACGTATATTTGATTATCTTAACTGTATTTAATAAATAAACATGACGTTACTTAAACAAATTGTTATTAACTGATTAGCTTTTGTTTATTTACTTTAAATAAACTGAACCTAGGAAGAATATAAATAACTATGCTTCATTATGAGATGCAAACATATAGTGTAGCCTGCATTTCCAGTGTTGTAAATAGTATTCTAGATGGTCTTATGAAGTGTTTTTTACGCTCTTTTAACTTTAAGCAATATTAAATTTTATTTTTTTTTATCTCCCATTTGATGCATTTTTAGTAGATAATTTTATAATGTTTCCTTTACCTGATGTTGGGACTAAAACTTTCTGAAAGTCATGCAATATAGAAATGGACAGACAACAATCACAAGGCTCAAAACAAGACGTAACTTAGAGTTACCAGACTTTCGCATCTGTCACACACAATTATCAGTTTTGGTTTGGGGTTGGCTAGAGAAACCCCAAACAGCTAATTTATATCTAGAACTGACGGCAAACGAACGAGAGAACGATTAAACTTTTTCCCAAACAAGTCTACAAAAGAGAATGGCGCGATAGCCGGATGTGGTCGAGACAGAAGGCACATTCGGGAAATTCAGAAGCAGATGAAGAAGAAATTGAAGTAGAAACTGTGCAATTTCAAGCTGTGCACACACTCTCGAGAAATCAGGCAAACGTTTCGAGTGCGAGTGCGAGTGTGAGTGTGAGTATTTGAGTTCGATTAGTTTGTGACTCGATTTAGGGTCCAGGCCGTGGTCAGCATTTGTCTGATTGTGCAAAGTGGAAAGTTTAGTTTGGTTTGGATGGAAGTATGTTTGTGTGCAGCAGGTGCATTGCCCGATTGCCTATGTCTGGGCTGGCTGGGTCACTGTTTACCTTTCGTTTACCTGAATGCTCTGCACAAATTGGAAAAGTTTCGCACAGCGGCCACTCAATCCATTTTCCGTATTTATATTAAATTTTTTACTCAACTAATCGAATTTCCTGAACAGGTTACACTCATTTCCCATCAATCAGCAATTCAAGAAAATGCTTTTTAAAATACTCATTTATATTTAAACAGAAGAAAGCAAAAACGCATGTTATGTGTAATTTATAAAGCATATTATTTAATGCACAATATAATCATCCCGAAGGACACATTCGATTTGCATATTAAATATACTTCTGACAACGATTTTTTGCTTGCCTCACGTGGTGGCACCCCTGGGAGGCAATTTCAATTTGTTTTCTCTAAATACAAAGTTGTTACCACGAAATTTATATACTCTTTTTATAATAGATTTTCGTTTACTGCGCAGCATTCATTGTGCTTTTAATATTCCTTCGGTCCGGACTTAAAGATACATTGTTGGGTGTATGAGAGCGTATATGGCATACTTATATCTCGGAATTACGATGACAACAAACAAAAGGGAACAGAATCTGTCATGAATAAGTAAACGGTTGCAATTCGAAAGAACCAAAATACCGAAATTGACACGAAAATTCGTTTCTTTTTGGTTGAGTCTTCAATTTAACTGAAATTCATTTTCTTATTGACATACTTGAATTTTCAGTTGTGGTTGCTGATAAGTATTTTCCCCCCTCGAGTCAAATGTAAACTTGGAGGTGGGTTCCCTTCAGTGTTTACTTTTACCAAAAAATCAAAGCTTAAGTGTGGCAACATCGCTCCAGTGCCAAATTGTTGCACCCCTGGGACATGAATGCTGTCAAGGCAGTGCTTTCATTATCAGCACAAGGGTACCCCCTCTCCAAGCCTAACCAAATTGAGATGCTAACGCAGAGCAGGGAGAGCTATACCACCTTTGGTCTGGAAAGACAGACCCCAGTTGGCAGCAGAAACTTCAGCCTGGACCACAAACGGGTGACATGGCGATGCCACTGCGGTGGCAGTCGTAGACAAAAGCTTTAGATAAATTACGAGGCACAACAATAGACCCATCGCTTCTTGCAATGAAAGACTAGAAGATGATAAAGTTCCCCTCCATTCGAGTACGATTTCTGCATTAACGCGTGAAAGGCAATAATAAAAGTGCCTGGCACGCGCTGCAAGGTGGAACAGATTGAGATAATACGCGAATTTGTCGCGCTGCCAGAGATATCCAAACCGAGATAAGCAAAGCCGAAAGTCGGAAGACTATTCTCTTCCCAGATGTCGCAATTTTTTGTCATTTGGCAAAAGACAAGAACAACTTGACACTGACAACTTAAAGTAAGTCAACGGGGAATGAAGAGCGATAATAGCCTGACATGATATCCCAATGGAGAGGCTTTCCTCTGAGTCGGAGATAAGTAAGGTCAACCAGGAAGAGTAGAAGATGGTCTGCTTTGCATACAAAGCTAACTATTAAGTTTCAGCGTGTGTGTTGGGCATTGATTTAAGCGCTTTTAATTACAGACAGGCGGCAAATGAGACTAGCCTCGTAGATGTGGTATGTGGCATGTGGCAAGGGTACAATAGGACACTGAAACGTGCCTCTTAATATGCAGCGCATAAATTTGAATATTTTTGATGGCATTGTTTGGCTTTCGTCGCTGTTGCGTTGCGGGGGTCGTCACAAAATTATAGCGGCTTATGTTTCAATTAAGCAATTTTTGCACATCAGGTGCGTTTTATGGGCGCCAGACACTAAGCGACAGCCAGACGCGCAGGCAAACAGGCAGAGGATAAGGACTAAGGGGAACAAGTGGCCAGGAGAGGGCAGGGGTTGCTGGTCGGCGACAGCAAATGACAACTAAGCACAAGGGGTCGACGCGACATTAAGCTTTTTAATGTACAACATTCTCAGTGTTCTCCTTTGGGTGTCAGACATTCTCAGTGTTCTCCTTTGGGTGTCAGACTGTGGCAGCTGTTGCACGCAGACAATTTGAGGCAATAAGAAATTTGTACTTTTTGGAAATGAGACAGCAGCAATGAGACTGCGACTTATTGTTGGCAATATTTAAAATGAAAAGTGCCCAAAATTAAAATATAAGCAATTGAGTTTTGTTCGCTCTGCAGAAGGAAAATTTAAGCGACCAGCTTGAGTTTGTTGATGTTGCCTCAAGTGGTGCGGCAGATGTTGCCATGTTGCCATCGATGGCTGACAGCTTTCGTGAGCAGCAACATCAAGCTCAAACAAAGAAGGAACAACAACAACAAGAACAGAGAAAATAGAAAGAAAAGAGGAAAATAAATGGGAAAGCAAAACATATGAGCAAAAGACTACTTAATGAATAGCCTAGGGTTAATATTTGCTTGGCATTCTTTCAAGCCAATTCCTTTTTTTTTTTTGCTCTCCTTCGTTTTTGCTGTTTATTGTTGGGCACCAGAAAAAATATTGAAGTTTCTTGTTAGACACAAGATACACAACACAGTCAAGTGAGGATAGTCCGACAGGCAGCCGGGCAGTCATTCAGTCAGTCAGTCAGTCAGTGAGCCGAGGTTGACAAACAACGTGGCTTCTGTTTTTTACAGCCAGTTGGGCGGATGTACTGGTAAAAGCAAACAATTTGCGGGCACTGTAACTGCAGGCATGAAACACGCCCCAGGACTTCACTTCAAAGTGCAGCCCTTGGTTAGAAATGGGGGTATAGAGAGGGAGAGAAAGTTCAAATGAGAGGGAGACAACTTAATAATAATGAGATATCTTTTAGCAATCGGGCAATATTAATGCAATTTAATGCAGACAACGCACATAAATCACACAGTTCAAAACGAACGAGGGAAGCTGACGGAAAGGACCTTTTAGCTGACAGGGATGGGAAGCTGGCCTAATGACGACTTCTAGTCACAGCAGGTGGATGAACAAACAAAAGCACATGAAGATACAGATACAAAAGTTACTCGTAATAGCAAATATACTGTCAACACTCAGCAGAGCATGTCACACTCATTGGGCGTATCGTTTGGTTCACTTTGAATATAGATTGAAGATACGACCCAAAAGCCCAGTGGGAAAAACCACTTGTTTTTGCTCAGTTTTCAGTCATATGGCAGCTGCCAGCTTGTAGACTCATTGTTTGTTGATTTGTGTCTATTGTTATGTCTTGTTGTTGTCAGTTTTTGCTCATTCCTCAGATCGAATAACACTGCTGGCCAATGCCAAGAAAGTGCGAGCTTCATTTGCAACAAGCGCCTCTACTTGAGGGGAAGCGGGGGAAACTGAACGGAGTTTGATTTTCTTGTTTTCTGTTTTCTGCTTCGACACATTTCAAAACAATATTTGACAGCGAACAGCAAGCAGACAAAATAGGCAAAGATCAGATCACAGTCTCGACCAACATTTGTTTTTCACTCTTGGAAGTCGAATTTTCAGAATCGCTCAAGTACGAAAATGATGTTATAGCAAATCGGGCATATATTAAATTTGCTGCCATTTTTTATATTTTTTCCACAGTCAGAAAAAACAGTTTATACAGTTTAGTACCTAAAGGTCTAGAATCTAGATCAAAGTGTGCTAAGTAGCAGAAGTTATTGTCATGCGTTAAAAATAATTTGATAATCCGAAATTACCTCCTGCGAATATTATGGTCGATGTAGGGCTTTTGAACCAGCTACCTTCGAGTTGGAAGCTCTGTAGCTCAGGGAGGCAGCATACTCGAAAGCATTTCTTAGATTTGCTTATGGCCAAACATTATAATGATATAGTCGAAACGCTTTTTTACATAATCGTTGTTTGTGACATGAGCTTTAAGTGTACGCCACACGCAGCGACAACCCACCCAACTGCCACCCTGACAACCCTGACAGCCTTTACATGCCACAAGCCGCACCCAAAAGTGGACGTCAAGTTGTGCCTCAACCCTACACAGTTTTATTAATCGACGCGTGTCACTTATTAGCCGCAGGATTTTTCATATGCAACACACACATACACACACACAATACATGAGCATACTTTGCTTTGGGAATGGGGAAAGATTTAACCCTTTGATGGCCTTAACAAGAGGCACCATTTTGCGCATTGATAAATGGCGCACATACATTAAACCGGCTCTAGTTGCAAATATCCCAGAAAAATTAGTTCACAATCGCGCTGAGGAATCAGCCCATGGCATACTATATGTATAAGCCAACATATAAAGCAACTACAACAACGACATGAAACAAAGAACAATACATTATAGTAATTTTTTCTCTTTCAAATTAAACGTGCATGTTTAGTGCGTATATTTTATATAAATGGGGAACGACAGAAACGACAAGAATGGTTCAGGCACAGCCAAATATAATTGTGATGAATTCGAGTAGTACCCAACGCAAGGCCAGGACATTGTAAAACGGATTGTATAGACTTAAAGATTCCCTTTTTTCTTATGACAAATAGAAACATATACATAAAACGAATTAAAATAATAAAATAGAATTATTTACTACAATTATTAAGTAATTAAATAGAGCGATTAAGTCTTAAACAAATATTGTAATATTATTTAAATTAATATAATTTATAATTGTACTTACCATAATTACAATAACTACAAACGACAGAAAAATAATCAAAATTATGTGCAGTCATTTATAATCTGTATCTAATAATAATCAATATGTCAATTTTTTTTTAAATACAGCTTGATTTGATTAATTTATAAGAATTTTTTGTTACAATAAACAACAAATACTCTAACTCAGCATATTTAAAATGTTTGTTTTCCATTATTATGAGGATAAGCTCAAAAGTTGCCTCCGGCTAAGTGGCAATTAATTAATTAAATTTTTTATGTAGTTCGCTCCATCTACTATTATCTATTCCTATTTTCCTTTCACTTAATTAAATTTATGTATAACTTTGTTTGAAATCAAGCAAACACAAGCGTAAACATTTGCACACTGTAAATTATTTATTTATGGTCGTTTTGATTTGTCGTTCGTTTTTGTTGTGCAACTGAAATAATTTATTTTAAAATCACAGTTGCTATCACATGTCGCACTCATAAAAATATAACTAAAAAGTCCAGCTAATTAAAGCTATAATTAAATTGCAGAGATTAACATTAATTATTTTTGCCTTTTTTGTCGTTGACATCATTAAAAATTAGGATCATATGCATAAATAATTATAGACAGCTTCGGACAATTTTGGTTTTTTTTTAAGTTTTCCCTATGGAATGGCCATGGACAGCTCATCAGTGAGAAGCAATTAAAATCTTGTCATGTTCTTGCCACAAAATTAAGGTTTTTAAAGATCATAAAAGCCACAGCCTGTCGCCGCAGTAAACCATGGCCAAAAGCTTAAGTGAAAATCGATAAAATTTACTACACTTCAGTAAAACTACAATAGCATCCAGCTGACAAAATGGTTAAGACTTCAGCTGGCGACTGCTTTCGCTAATGCCAGCTTGAGCTTGAGGTTAGAGAGGACTGAGGACAGGGGGGAGTGAGGTTTGGCGAGTGCGGCACCACAGCGATGGGTGGTATCTTTTATATTTGAGAGTGCCCACACTTGGGATAGTTTTGAATTTCATTTTCTACGAGTCGAGTGGAATGAAAAGCAACTTCAGACATACAGACAGACAGACAGACAGACAGACAGACAGACAGACATATCAATGTATGTGCAATACCTGCACCTGTGCAAGCTGAGAAACTTGAGTTGAATCTGAGACTGTTGCATTTTTCGTATGTATTCTATGTAGGTTTTTTGTTTTCTTGTAATTCTGTCAGTGAATCAGATTGAATGTCTGGCCAACTGACTTACTGTCAGTCTTTAGCTGCTCTTCTCCAATGACGCGCTCGTTTCCTTCCTTTTTACTTATGTGCACAACATGCTTCCGTTTCCGGTGCAGACAACATTTGCTTGGCCTGGACTTGCCAGTCGCCATCCAACTTTACACACTTCCGTTGCACATTACATGCAAGAATATGAGTATGAGTGTGTGTGTATGTTTGTTTGTATAAACGAGTGCATTGCAGTGGATGTGTGTCCTAGTTTCGTCCGATTTGCTGATTTTATTTGAAAATTTCAATTCAATTGGCGCAATTTTGCCAGACTTACAAATAGCTTGCATTTGTGGCATTAAATTGAAATGATTAAACTAAGATTTATGCGAGTTTTTAGATATTTTGGTGTCACACATTCATGTTTAGCTTTAAACCACTTTTGAAGTTGATTCTGATTATCATTTTAAACACTTTTCAAGTTCTGCCTACCGGCTATTAAATTTGTCGGAACCAAATCGAGCAGCAACCACAGAATCCTTGACCATGGCCAAGTTCGCATGCCACCTGTCAAGTAATTATTTTAATAAATTGAACAGGAGCATCGCTTGGATAGAAGTAATGGGATAGAATGTGGATGGCTGTTGAGTGGTTTTAAATGGGCTGCAAACACTTCAGCTTAATTTATGCGTTGCAGTAAATAAAACCCCACAAACTGGCAAAACTGCATATCGCTCCGTCTCCGTCTCCCTCTCTCTCTCTCTCTGTCTCACATACCCTCTTCCCTCTGGTTGTCTGTTTTGGAAAAACTGTTGTCCAATTTGTTTTACTGTAGCACATGCAAGTGGGGATTCCTCGCAGTGTGTGTCCTCAGCACTTTTGCTGGCATTTAAACAATCTAAGCACTCGTTGGTTTGCTAACAAATTGAAATTTACTACCGCCTAATGGCCATCTCTCTCTCTCTCTCTTTCCCCTCTTCCACTTGCATTTTCTTCCTCTGTTTGTATTTTGTTTAAAAGACACAAGTTTGCATCAAAACTATCGCTAATTTCGTAGATTTCGTAAAACACAAATCGCAGTCCCAAATAGTTTTTTAACCACACTCATTAAATCATGTGCCAAAGCTGCAAGTAAAGTAAACACATTCCAAACAAACGAACCACAAACTATTCTGAAAAAATTGTTGAAAAATGCAGCAAGCTTGAACCTTACCCACACAGCTACACACACACACACACACACACATACACACACTAACCAAGAGACCGATAAACAAACACAACAAAATAAATAAGTAAAAACGAGTGACCTGCATTAGTTAGCTAAAAGTTGGCTAACGGCACAGTGACCCACAGACACACACACACACACTCACACACTTACACAACCCACTCAAACAGGACGCTTGTTTGTCCAACCACATGTCCTCGGTGATTAAATGCACGTAATTATCCGTTACACAGACATTCGACTATCACGACAATCGCAATATCGGGGAAAGTGGAGTACAGAAAATTACATCTAACAACCAAACATTGCGAATGACCAGCACGGTTTTTTTTCTCATTAAAAATTAGTCAAGCCACGAATCATATAATAATTCCATAATACACAATGTAATCCAAGCGAAGACTTTCATTTAATCTAACACGAGCTATAACTAGAGCTATATGACTGAATATATTGCAAACACTGATTTTTTAAGAATAAGGCATATAAATTTAGAATAAGAACTTGATCTACCTATGTATTTAGATTTAATTAATTAAACTGAATTTATTTCACAAGAAAGGTCAAATATGTCACTATTAGTAAAAGGAATTCGACTGAATAATCTATTATCAACTAGAGCCAAAATTGAGATTCATGAAATTTAAATAAGTATTTGAAGTCAACAAAACCGAAACGAAACAAATAAAAGCGAATTGAATTTGTGCGCGTCTTGAACAACAGCAGCAGGACACAAAGCCAGGCCAAAACTTGGCAAGAAGGATGAAGCGGAAATATATAGAAAAGAACATAGGCAGTGAGTGGAGGAGAGAGAGAAACGGAGGGGCAGAAATTCAAGGCGAAATCGAGCGAAGTAACTAACCAACAGGAACTGGACATGCGGCGCGGAAATGTCTTGTATAAAATGTGGTACAAATGTTTTAGCAACAGCCAAGACGAGAAATGTGAAAAGTTCAAAGACGACGGATGCTGGCAGCAACGGCAACGGCAAAAGAAAAAGCGGAAAATTGAATGCCCGCTGTCGGTTGTGTCCAGCTCGCAGACCAGGATGATGGCCATTATACTTTATGCAAATGCTGTGGCAGCTTTAACAACCCGGGACAGGCGTCCGGCCAACATCAGCAGCAGCTTCAACTTCAGCAGGCGTCGTTTCTCGTTCCATGCATATTAAACCGAAACAACAACAGCAACAACAACAACAGCAACAGTGTACCATATATACCATGCATTTTAATTTAATTAATTTAAATTCTTAATGCGATATCTTGCGCCTTCCACATTGCCTCTAACTATGTGGCCGCGCCCCTCTAAAATCCTCTCTGCCACAGCCAAAGCCGACTAAGTGTATATACATAAGTATGTACATGTATAAGTGTAAGCATAAGTATATATTTAAAGCGATTTTTTAGCTGACGCTGCAATTGTTTAATGTTGCGTAAGCAATTCTTAGGAGTGGAGAATTAATAGCCTCAAAGGGGCGACAGCAACTGTAGGAACTCAAGAGCCGAACTCAAGGACCCACTGCCGTCTGCCCAAGTCGTTAGAGAAATTTTCCAAGCAATTAAAGCTGGAATTTCGACTCTCTTAAAGCACAAAGGTATAAATTAGCAGTTGTAGTTTAGCAGGAATATCAATGCCAATTCACAAGCTAAACATAAGTCTCTTGATTTTAGATACAGCTGTAGACTAAACGAGCTGTTTCTGTCAATAGAAAGCAACACACATTTTTTATGTTTATCCATAACTTTGATTTACAACCATGAGCATAGAATACGGATGGGCCTCAGGGAAAGTGCTTGGCTGTGAAAAACTTAATGGCAACGTAGATACGAGCTGCTCAACTAAAAGCCCAGGCTAGAACAGGCAAATATGGTCTCCATGGTTCATTGGAACTTGTCATAATTCTTTCGAAATTTTCATAACATAAACTTAACAGGATATGGCCACAATAGAGGCCCAACGTTTGGTTTTTATTACTTTTCTGAAAGGTCCGCAGATCCCCATGTTCAATTTGCAGGAAAAAAGAAAGGAGTTTTCTAAACAGCAAGCACATCAAAAAAATAATAAATGCGAATTTCCTTATACTACATGATTTAATATGATTTTTTTTGTTTTCTGGTCATTATTTAATATTTGTTTGAATGGTCCTAAGAGCTGAAATAAATTAATTTGTAGACAAATCTACATTAGTGTTACACATTCATACTATCGTCATAACTATGGGCTGCCTACGACTTGTATGGCTACTTCAGGTAGAATACCTAGCCAAACAAAACTGTGAGAGGATAGCATTAACTCCAAGTGCAGCATTTGATTTCCATATTACGCATACGCCAATTGGCCCAATGGCATTCACACTAGAACACGTGCACACCAACAAAAACACTCATTCACTTACTCACACATGCAGAGATTGGTAAACGTAAATCAAATGTGGATCAGCTCGTGATGCAAATGAAGAAACTGTCAGAAGCAGGATCCATCTTGAGCAGAAATCAACCGCAGACCAACAGAACGTAAACGTGAGAGGCAACCGGAAGCACAGGAAGCGCTGCCAAAGTGCAGCGTAAACGAAAAAGTGCAAAATAAAAATAGAAAAATATAAAAAGAAAAAGTAAAAAAGTGAAAAAGCGGGAAAGCGTGGAAAGCATTTCACTTGCGGATTTATGCGGAATTTCAAAATTTAATGCGCTGGGCGGATGGGCAAATAATGTTATGCAAATGATATGTGCATAAAAGTCAAACAGATTCCACGTCCCGCCCACTAACAACGCTGGCATTGACGTTGGCATTGGATTTAGAGCACAAAAAGCAACCCAAAATGACTGACAGCTTTCACATGTGAAACCAGTTAGAAAGATGAATAGATTGACTATCGACAAGCGAAAACGCTTGACAGGTTCACGCCCAGAGTGCGAGGATGCGAGGATGCGAGGATGCACCAGGAGAACGCGGACAAAGAGAAGGAGGAGAAGGAGGCGTTGTTGGAGTTGTAGGAGCATCCGAAAAAGCAGGAGCAGCAATCCTAGCTAGCACTCTATTTGCATATGTTGGGTGTCAAATGGCTGTCGTCAGTGTGCATGTGTGCGTATGTATGTGATAGGTACTGCTCTGGAATTGCAGCGAAATTCAGTTCCACACTGAACTCAACAGTGTCGGAAAATAGCTTTTTCTCATTCCCCAGCTGCAGTAACTCAGAAGGGCGCATCCGGAAGCGGATTTTGATAAATGCTCTGAAGCCGAAGTCCATTGAGTCAAGCTGAGAGCATCATTTTCTGGCAACTGACAGCAGCAGACCCTCTCTGCCAGCTACTCCACTAAATTACTCAATAAAATCAACAGAAACAAACAAACAGCGAATACTCTTTCTGACGATTCTGATAGATGAGCTGCCCAATTGACTAAGTCAATTATACAAGTCATACTAGGAAACAACAGACTATAACAGTTTTTACTGATCTCTGTCTGTGAATTCTTGACGAATCTTCAGTATTTTGTTTACAATTTTTAAATAAATTTGACAGTTAGTATTTAGAAGTAGTAAAAAGTAGTAGAAGTAAAAAAGTCTAAGAAGCCTCAAATAATAGATCTTCCAAAAAAAAAAATAATTCAGAATATCGAAAAGAAAGAAAGTTCAGGATTATCGTACTGCTGACACCGCATTGGGTTGGTTTATCCCGGATTTTTTTCAGTGTGGACAGTGATTACTTCTCCTTCTGACGATCCTGATAGATGCATAGTTCAAGTTGTTCAGTTAGTCAGTCAGGGGAATTTTTTTAACTAATTAAAACTTACTTTAATAAATAAAGATATGTCCAAGATCTATCGTATTGTTCAGAACTAGATTCCCTTACGGAATAAAAGCTTGTTTTCCTTAAATTATAATCGATAAGCATTCCAAAATCCATTAAATAAATGATTAAATTGATAGACATTTGTTAAACTTTTAACCTGAAATTTCTCCATCTTAGTATCATACCCTTTAAATCGATTTCGTGGCTGCAGGGTATAGGCAAGCGCCTGTAGCAAAATGCAGTCGAGGTGGCTGCGCGTAAATAAGTAATTTGCATACTTTAAATATGCATCCGTAAAATAACAGAAAATGCAATATGTTCCGGGGCAGAGTGCAGGTGTGTGTGTGTGTACTACACTGTGTAGGTGTTTGTTCTGATGTTGGTGTGGGTGTTTGAGGCAATTTAGCTCGCGGCTCTCGTCGCAAGGTTCCATATGCATGAAAATCTCAACTAACAAGCAAACAGTTTGCCAAGAAGGAAATGAATATTTTTGTTGTTCTTGCATTTTGCTCTCTCTTATTTTCTTTGCTTTTCTTCTTAACTTTTTCTTCATTTTGTTTTTTGTTTTTGTTTTTGTTTTGCACAATTCTTTGCATAATTTAGAATGCAGCGAAATGCAGATAGAGAATTGCTGAAAGGCAGAAACGAAGCGAAAGAAAGGCAAAAACTAAGCAAATAGAAAACATGCAAAGATGCTGATCACAAACATGCCAATATACAAACCAGACACAACCACATGTGGGCAAAGTTTTAATGAAACAAACTGTGACTCCGTAGCAGAGTATTACAGGTGTGTTCACTGTACAGTTGGGCAGGTGTGTTGTATTGCCCTGGGCATCGCCAAAGCTCAGATGGAATGGTGTTCTGCCGTGTAAAATCAACCACAAAGCCATTGCAAAGTTTCGCCGTCGTTTCCAAACTGTAAGCCACCCAGCGGAAATGAGAAAAGCTACCAATACAACAGGACATACGAGTACACGTATGTTACGAGTATGTGTGGCACACACATTCTTCTACGTATGTGTTGCGTGCGTCGAAAATGACGAAGCAAATTCAGTGGTCTCTCTGTTTTGTTTTGTTTTGTTTGTTGTTGTTTCGTGAAATGCGAAATATATATAGTATGTAACATATATAAAATTGATCTGGCGTCATGACAGTCAAATCTCGACATTGTCTGCGAAACGGAAAAGCGTCGGCAAAATAATTGCAAATCGAATTTCAGTGAGAAAGAGAGTGAATTTCGATTCGAACATCAATACGGCCGCAGAAAGCGAATGTGAACGCGAGTGTGTCAGATGTTGCATGCAACAGAATCATGCTTACCACATTTGCTTAACAATTTTAAAAAGCTTCAAATCTCATACGCAGCAAAGACCGCTGTTGCAGCCGTGGCAGCAACTCGAATACTCATTGCCAAATAGAAAAAAAAATACGAAATGCATCCCAAAATGCGATGCAGTTGGCATTTCTCCTGGCAGTTTCGGATTCGGATGTGGATGCGGATGCGGATGCGAATAGATGCGTTTTGTTGACCACGCCCACGTAACAAAGGCCCTTAGCAAAGTACACCAATGCGTTTTATTTACAAGAGCAAAGCGCACATGCTACACACCTCACACACACACCTCACACACACACACACACACACACACACACACACACACACACATACACACCTCACACACCGCAGTTGCAGCCGTAGCTTGTCAGGAGTAAGAAGAGAGCTCTCAATGTGAGTGGTGGCAGTATTTATGCAACCATGTTGCCTACTGCCTGATGATACTTTACTGCAGTCCTCGTATGCGTGTGTATGTGTGTATGCTTATGTATCTATGTGTGCGTGCTCGTGTGTGTGTTTGAGATAAATTATTCAAGCAACAACTGCGCTTTTTAAAATCGACTTTATTGTGTGGTTGCGCTGGCGACAGCATTTGTGGTAAGCAGACGAGTGCAAAACTCACATAGACCATAGTGTGAGTGTGTGTGTGTGTGTGTGTGTGTGCGCGCGCTTGTGTGTGACACACTTTCCAGACATACAAAAACATTGCAGCTCATTTTTCAACACAATTTACGCGAACAGTAAAAACGGTGGAAATGATGAACGGTGGGGAGAAGGAAGGTGGAGAAGGAAAGTGAAGTGTGTGCGGAAACGGTGAAAGTTTTAAGAGAATAAGTAAGAATGCTACACACGAGTGATATGCTCGACTAAGAGATACGCTGTGCACAGTAACAAATTGAAGAAAAGAATTCAGTAGATATTAATAAAAGAATCAATTAATATAATAATAAATACTTCTGATTAATGGGCTAGTGGGTGACCTGTTTTCATACTTGTAATTATAGCAACCCTACGCACTGTTTGCTACGATTACAGGGTATACGAAGCACACGCGACTATCGTCTTAGTTGGTCTGTAGTATTAATTTAAGTGCATTTCAAGTTTTGCGTACTTTTAAAGTATGCAGCATTATCTTCAAGCATGAGTGCATAAAATAACCGAGGGAAAGAGGTTCAAATTTGTTGTCGAATTTGTTGTCCGCACGAGGATAACTTTAAGCTGCCAGCGTTGTTCCTTATGCATTTCATGAATGCAATTTAAGACCGACTGCATATTTCACCATTAAAAACTATGGCCAAGGCCCGGAGCCTCGACGTATGCCGTTTTGAGTCGCTCGACTCCAGTGTCCATTTTGGGGGGACGGATTGCAGAAAGGAGAATTTTGCATAAAATGCATATGCAAAATTTTACGGCCCAGACCAAAGGAATGGACAGAGAAATGACGTGCACATTGCGACGGCTGCAAACAAGGAAATATTTATATGGAAGTGAGAGATATTAGGGTTGTGGACAGTTTGTATTTGGTGTAGATAGAAGAGGGGAGGTGTTGGCAGTGGGGAGGGGGGATGCAAAGATTTAAGGCCACCTGCTGTGACTTTTTGCACAGCATGGCACTTATTACATTCTCAGGCTCTGGTTAGATATAAACCTCAGGAAAGCACCGAGAAAATAGACCACATTTTCACTTTGACTGCACAAATTTCTTAAATTTTCCACAAGCAAGCACTTTTCTCTTACATCCCTCCCTCTCTCTCTCTCTCTCTCTCTCTCTTTGTGTCTTTCTCTCGCTCTTTCCTTCTTTTGCAATGTACTGGTTGGCGGAAGCAGAGACGGGACTTAAGATTGTCGACAAATTTAATGTGTAGGTGACAAAAGCCAACCTGGGGCCAAGATTGCACCGTGTTGGCCGGGCCAAGAGCATCAAAAACTGACCAAGTGCTTGTCGTTTGCCTTTGTGTCTTGGCCATAAAACGATGACCCGTAAGTGTCTCTTAAGAATGCAACCACAGCTTGCCACAGCTGCTTTGGCGTTTAAAGTCTGAATCCACCGCCAACCACCTGACAGCATTCTAAAACGATGGGCGTCATCTTAGCTGGGGGCGTGGCTGGAGATGTGTGACGCCCAAAAGTTGCTGCCAAATGTTCAGGCCGTGCGTCTGTGCAACATGAAACTAAAAAAGTGCAGTCGAAGCGTCTGCAAACTGTGACATGGGGCAAGATTGCTGACGTTGCAACGCCAGCAACATTGCCTGCTGCTTGGGGCAAGACTCAACTGTTGTTGTTGCTGGCATTGTAATCATATTTGTTAAGCAGCGTTTGCGATCCACAGCTAAAGACATAAGTCTTCTGTCTCTGAAAATGTCATAGAAATTGGCTTTAAGATGTTTCCTAAAGTAAGTTGAGCATTTACAAACTCAACGATGCCCCAGGGAGGCAAAGTCCTTCCACATGTTGCCACTGAGTTGACGTCTCGTCGCGATGGTATCGATAACCGATACTACAAACATTTATGGTCGTCCTGGGAGTCATGTGCAGGGAGCATAAAAGTGAAGAACACCGTGCTATATTTTTATGCTAATTGAAAGCCATTCGAATGGAAACAAATTTCAGCTTGAAGTAACAGTTGATGAGCCGTCTGATAAGCATCCTTTAAACTTGGCCAAGTCAAGTCACCATACATACCGTGTACTCATATTTTCTGCCTTTCTCTTTTTATTTTCAGGTAGCAACACTCGGTCGCTGAGCAATGGTCAACAGTCTGTGGCAGCCTCGTCGTCCTCGCTGACTGCGCCGCAGCCTCGCTTCCTTTCACGTGGCAACACCTATCGCTCAGTGGTTGGCGACACACTTGTGTTGCCCTGCCAGGTGGAGCATCTCGGTGAGTATCCGATTTTCCCAAATATGCCACATGCATATTAATTATACTTTTAAATAACGCTTTAGTTCTCGGTGTGGTTAACAGCCGCATAATTAATAGCCGTAATATTAATATTTGCATACGCAAATTCGATCAAAAATTATAACCAAATCCACATTTATTGATTAGACGAGAGCCCAGTCAGGCAAGAACGACATCAACAACAGCAAAAATTATGCAAAAATGAAATGCAAATATGCTTAGGCAAAATGTCTATTCAAATAAATTTTGTAAACAGTGTGAAGAGTACAACAATACCCCAACAACAGCAACAGCATCAGCATCAGCTTCAGTTTCCACATTGCCAATGCAAAACCAACAGCTGTCAGCAGCTTGACGTTCGATTTTGCCACGTGCCAGCTAACCAGAATATTTATCAAATGACATTTATAAATTTCTGGCAAAATGTACATTTGTATGAACACACACACACGGACATTCACATACACATACACACTCACAGTAGCTGTAAATCAAATTCAATGATTAACGCCATTTTAAGGCGCTCTGGGTCGGGGCAAAACAAACTGAACTGGCACTCCATCTGGTTGTTGAATTTAAAATTTATTCAAATTCCGAATTTAAGCATATTTATTTCCTATGCGAGTATACAATTTATTGCAATTTTTGATTTTCATGCATTAATGCTGTCGTGGCTCAAAATTAGAAATAAACTTGTCATAAGCTGAATAAATGTTTGAGCAATTTTAATTATTGCTGAGCTAAGAAATAAAAGTGGAAAAATAACAGTAATCTTTGTTGATTGGTTCATAAGCCAACTGCTGACAGGACATTGCGTATACGTCATGTTGGATTAGCAGCGTGACATTTGCTGCCCAGTCTATTAATACTCAAGAAATAGTATAGAGAACTTAAGTAATTAATTTTAATAAATATGCACTACATTTAGGTATAAAGTACTTATATTATTCAAGCCATTGCTCAACAAACTTTAAGGTGACCCAGTTTATAGGATGAGCGGGACGAATTTGGAAGTGGTTTTAATTGCAACTGCTGTTGACATGCCAATAAATAAAATGCAATTAACAGTTCACAGCTAAATGAAAATAAATTGAACATTGACGACAATAGCGAAAATGCGTTTAAACGACTATCGAATCTGGACTGTTGGCTGTCGACAGTTGACTGTTTGCATTGGCTTAAAGTATATATAAACAAGGGCAGTATAGACAGTAACAGAACCTGTAATCATCATTAAATTGTACATGGCGAAACATATATTAAATGATTTGTTTCAACTTGCAGGTTTATTCATTTAATTTAATCGGGTGATTAACTGAATTGGCACTGAGCTTATAAATATATTTCAAAATATTCAGTTTGTTTGTAAGAACACAACTTGTTAAAACCTATGGTTTATCTAAAATTCAAGTATTATATCTAACCACTCTTTGTTTTATGCAAAGCTACTTAAATAAAATTTAAATATTATATAATTTCTGAACTTTTTTATAAAACAATAATATGCATATATTTCGCTCTTGTTTTTGAGTTTTATGGTTCTGGGCTTAATCGGTATTACGGTACAAGCGGGAGTTTGATTACGGCTTAAAACATTTGAAATAAATGAAAAGTAAGAAAAACGTATGAGGAAAACACAATGCATGGAACACAATGACAGCAATGAGAATTAAATACAAAGAGCAGGCCGATAAACTACAATTTAATCCAATAAAGAGAAAATTGGGTATCAAATGGTCTATGAAGCCATGCAAAATGCAACACAATTGATCCAAGAAAAACAAGTAATTACCTTTACCTAGTGGCAGGTGCAACGAATAAGCACTTTAATAAGAGCTACAATATATGGCAGTTATAATAAAATAATACGTAAAATTCAATGATACAATTTGCAAACTGAGGTCAATCAACCATTAAATTGTGGGCTGTAAATATGCCATAAAGTAAATGGGATGTTTCAACCCTCTCGCAACTCAAGTAATTCTTTCAAGTGATTCACAGTTTATCCATTTAACGAGCTTAAACTGCCTAGGTTAAGTCATAAGCAAACCAGAAAAAAGGTGTCCAATTTGCTGGCCAAGTTGGGGTCCTTTTAGGGTTCTAAATAAATTCATATGTTGAAATTGAAGAGTTATAAAATACAATTTTTATTGCTGAGAGCAAAAATGTACCTCAGGCCAAATAATATCAATAACAACATACGCAAGCCCATTAGACTCGAATAAAATTCAGGAGCAGAACATAAGGGGGACTGGAAAAACTGACAAAATGAAAGGAATATAAAATCGAGTAGAGAAGTCGGTATAAAGTTGGCCCACAAGCAAATGGCCAACACGTATGTTGCAGAGCCCAGAGAAAACTCAATCCGATTCAATAATAATCGAAGACAATAAAAAGATGATTGTGTGCGTTTAAGTTGACTTTATATCTGCCCAACGGAGAACAGTGGGGTCTAAGGGGATCGAGAGTCCAATCGAAGATTGTCGGGGTAACTTTCCCTTATGCCACAATTTTTCAGTGTGCCAACTTTTATGCTCGTAACTGTACCCAAAGTATCTAATGAATGCGAGTTACAGTACTCATGTACTCATAAATGTTTATGTCGTACTCGGTTTAATCTCCCGACATTCTAAAGATGGAATATTTATTGAATACACGACTCTAGATCCAGCTCCCCCCAATTGATAGGAGCCAGGAGTTGGGCCTCCTTTTGCACTCCTTTTGTGATTGTTGCTAATAACCGGAAGGAAACAAACACACGCTTAACTGCACACTCGTAAACGCATTAAGTATGTGTATGAGTGTGACTGTGC
Source organism: Drosophila innubila (assembly GCF_004354385.1). Lineage (NCBI taxonomy): Eukaryota > Metazoa > Arthropoda > Insecta > Diptera > Drosophilidae > Drosophila > Drosophila innubila. Next base: position 11,113,452 of record NW_022995380.1, read on the forward strand.
CTGTGAGTGTGTGTACGCATTTTTAAAAGGGCATTAATATTGAATCATTTAAAATACAGAATATTTGATGGTGTGTGCGTGTGTGTGTGTGTGTGTGTGTGTCTGCGTGTGTGTATATGTGAGTAGTGGGTCTCCTTCCGAGCAAATGACAGCATTTAATTAAAATTTCAGATTTCGAATACTGAAAATCAAAAGCCTATTAACAATTCGTCGCGAATACGGTCTGTTCGATTTCGACTGGCCCGAGGCTAATATATATAAATTTATATATAAAATAAGAATCCGCAGCCAGCCGTAATGAGTGTATACAGTTCTGATTCTGTTTTTCTGACTCATAATGCAATATTTTCAAGCTGTGCATTCATTCACGGTGATTATACCCTATAAGCAGCACACGGACTACAGGGGAGTTACAAACAAAATATAAACATATTTATTGCATAATAAATGTTAAATTAAATATTTTAAAAGATATTTTAAAAATGTATTCATTTGTTACCCGTTCTCCAGCTACTAGACACTTTTTACTTGTATATATTTTTTTTGATATACATTTATAATAAACTGTTGTTGGTTGGAAGGTCGCTGGGTTGTTCTGTCTCTTCGGATCTTTGGGACTTAAGCATATAAAATAAAATGAAAAATGTATATATATTATACGCAATGTAATCCCGCTTAACAAATTTACGTTTGTCTTTTGTGGTGACTGAGAGAAAAAACGTAAGTTATATAAAATATGCAAGGAAAAAAAGAAAGCAACAAAGAATCTGGCAGCAACATCTGCGAAATTATGTCATTTATATGAGCAAACATACTAAAAAATAGATGAAAACAGCCACACAACAACACACGCACACACACTAACACGTACAGACAGACACACACACACACATACACACACAATTGTAAGCTTGGCAGCAATTGGATGGACAAACAGAAGCGAATCTGTAGAATGTTCACAGCTCAGCAGGCAGACAAAGCGATAGCCTCTACCAGAGTCAGAGTCAGAGCCAAGGCGGATAACAGTTTAGATAGATAGCTCTATGTGTGTGTGTGTGTGTGTGTAAGTGGCAGCTATAGGACAACTAAAATTTGAAGCCCCCACCACACCCCTAGCCACAATGTCATCTATTTAGCTTCTTAAAAGTTAGTTGCAAAATGTTTTATGTTTATATTGCGGCATTTTACAATAAATTTCCCAGCAAACAACGACACAAAACACATGCACACAACACATTCATATCCTCCTCCTCTATCTTTATTTGTATGTATCTGAATCTGTATCTGTATCTGTATCTTTGTCTGACTGCCTGTTTTAATTTTTTTGCAGGCAATTTTGTCTTACTGTGGCGCCGTGGCACAAATGTGCTCACCGCCTCGAATATTATGGTAACAAGGGATGACCGCGTAAGACTGATAGATGGTTATAATTTAGAGATATCTGATTTGGAGCCACAAGATGCCGGGGATTATGTTTGTCAAATCAGTGACAAAATAAATCGTGATCAAGTGCACACTGTTGAGATTTTGGGTGAGTATTTGTTGACATATTTGCACAGCATTAAATCTACAAGTTTGTTGAGAAATTTTGACGACATCATCATAAATTCAACAGCTTAACAATTTAGCGCTATCCTTATACCTCATGCAGTCAATGAATGCTTTTTTCACGGCTTTTGAGAGAATCAACTGAGTATAGAAAATTCGCTGAAATAACTAATTCTAATTCTGTTTTTTGAATTGTTTTCCCCAATCGATCTGTTTCATCAATTATTCTCCAATTCTCTCACCTACAGTGCCTCCCAGCGTTCGTGCCATACCCACATCCGGTCAACTGCAGGCTCGCAAGGGGGGACCCATTACGCTGGAGTGCAAGGGATCTGGTAATCCGGTGCCATCAATTTACTGGACTAAAAAGGTTTGCTTTGCTATTCAGCCTAATCCTATTTACACTACACCTACTTTTAGTTGTTGCCAGCATTTAAAATATCTATGTGATTTTTGAGCGAATTTCATATAATTGAATTAATTATTTATGCTATTTTGTTTCATTATGTTAATTTCAATGGTTTTTTAGAACAGTTTGCGAAAAGTTCACTGAGAAGGGGAGAATCAAGCGGAGCGCTTGTTAAATGACTTTTTAAGCACTTTCCCCCTTGCATTTTACTTTCGAATTAAGTTTTCAGTTGACAGTAAAACTTCAGGTTCATTAACAAAAATAGCTCAACCTAATTTTTTCTTAAAAAAACTTTTGTAATTAATTAAGAAAATGAGAGGCTCAGGCAGATATCTCCAAATGTTTCCGTTACATAATTGAACTGATATTTTTTCTTCAAGTGCGATCTGTGAATAGTATTGCTATGTATAGCTATCTATAGTATTGCGATATAGCCATGTGTGTCTGTCCGTCCGTCCGTCTGTCCGTCTGTCTGTCTGTATGAACAAAAGGATCTCAGAGACTAAAGAGATAGAGTAGCCAAATTTGGTACACAGTTTTATATAGACCCCAAGCAGATTGCGAAAAACCACCACACCCACAGTTTTCAAGATATTACGTTTTTTATGGAACTTAACACTATCAATTAATACTATCTATTAGCTCAATTAACCGCAGCAAGATCGGACAAGTAGAACGGCAGTAATAGCTAACCAAAGTTATTAATAATAAATTCAATACAATCAATACACCCAAAAGCTTGCAGTAGTTTCTATTAGGTAGTAATTTCTATAAAGTACTTTAATATATTTTGAAATAAGTAACGGGTATCCTATGGTCGGGATCTCGACTATAGCCATTCCCGCTTGCTTTTTAAATCCAACCGTCTCATGGGGAAATTTATAACTAGGACTGTGGGATACATCAATCAATTTTCCCCAAATCATTATGTCGTCAACGGAAAGCTCGGGACCATAATTTTGGCTGCAATAAAATTTCTGATACATCAAAGTCACATTACCTTTCTGAATTCATTGATACGTTACCCAGCTGATTTTGAATAAATTTCAAATAGGTTTGAATTTCTTGGCATTGGACATGGGTTTGGGCCAGTTAGTTCTTTGGAGTGTCCATGCACATTAAATCTCTGTCGTCTGCATGTATTACCTATGCTAAATGCTTTGATTGCAAATAGTTAACCCAAAATCGATACACATACATTTACAAGTGATTGGGTATGTGTCATCTGAGAATTTCAGGTCGAATTGTAATTAATGCGATGCATGGATACACAAATATATTCTAGTAAAATGAACAAGCTGGCGAACGAATTGTTGAAAATGACCTCGTTCACTTTTCGACAGAAGAGAGTTTTGGCAGGATTTCAATGGAGTCAGTGCCAAAATGTCTCTTTTCGGTGCTAGAAAAATGTTTTGGAGTGTGTATGTGTGTGTCTAGGAAAATGACTACCGTTTTGGTATGCACATTTTTCGTTTTCCTTGCTGCACTTTGGCGCATTTGACATTTCCGTTCGATTTGTTTGCTTGCTTTGCACTTGACATCGGCAAATCTCAACCGTTCTGCTCTGTCTGCCAGTCCGTATGTCTAGCTGTCTGTTTGTCTGTCTATCTGTCTGTCAGTCTGTCAGTCTGTCGTGTGTTCAAGGCAGGCAAAGTCGAGGCTCCTTATGTAGGTACAACGGTTGTCGCTGCAAAGTTGTATGTCATTTCATTTCGTTTCAATCTACTCCCATTTCCGTAACCTCAACACGACCCTCACCTGAACAATGCACCTTCCACACCTTCTGCACCTGTGTAACTTCGATGTTTAGTTTGTTGTTTTTTTGGAGTACACGTCAACGCATGTCCCCGTGGAAGTCACTTGGCCCCAACTTGGGTTGTCAAAGACAGAGAAAGACGCGCTCTGCCAAAAGCCAAAAGCTGAATTGCTACAATCGAGTAGGAGACATGATTTTCTTTTCTTCCCTATTACGCTGACCCCAGTTGACTCTGCAGAATGTTCTGCTTACTTTTCAATATCGTCCTCTTCAACATGTTTGTGTTTACATTCAGTTTTGTATGTCGACCAGGTTAAGTTTTGCTCTGCGCCGTTTAACTTACAAGATCTTTGTTTTTATTTTCGTTTCTTTTCCTGCTTTCATTTTGCCAAGTGCATTTGACTGTTGACATTAACATTGACTTTACATTTATTGACTGCTGCATTGCAAATTCTCGTTTTATTGAAACATAATTTATAAAGTAATTCTGCAATTCTTCTTAAGAGCGGAACGGGCAAATCTACGGCTCGAATCGGCGATGGACCCATCTTGACCTTGGACAAACTGGAGCGACAGCAGGCAGGAGTTTATCAATGCACTGCAGATAATGGAGTTGGTGATCCAGTTACTGTTGATATGCGACTGGATGTACTATGTGAGTATCTGAATAAATACAACATCTAATTGCCGAGAAGTAAAAAAAATTCGTATACAGAACAGATATAAGTCTATAGACTTATCTTAAGTTAGTCATTGAGGTTTAATACTTTAAAGCAATGGTGTTTTTAATATGTTTCACATGTGATAGAAAATAATGTATTTAATAGTGTACTTTTGTACAACGCTGCTTTAAAGCAATAATAAAGGTTATATTTTATGAAAGAGCTTATGCAATTGTTATATTAACCATAATGGGAAAGCATAGAAGTTGAGTTTATAAACTCACAAACATCAAATTTAATTTTATTTTAAACTCTAATTCAAACTTTGTCTGTTTTCCCATCAAATCCCTCAACTTTATAATAAAACCTGCGCTCTGATGGATGCCCTATGACTGATGCTGCAACCATTTAACTTATTGTCATTGCCCCTACGACTCTGTGTGTGTGCGTCGTGTGCTGGTGTGCTGGTGTGCGTGACACGCACAGATCCGCCGGATATTCAAGTGGAAAAATCATGGATACACTCTGGCGAAGGATTTGAGGCAAAACTCGTTTGCATTGTTTACGCTGATCCAGTCGCAACGGTTTGTTTCTCTTTCGTTTCGTTTCGTTTTGTTTTTCGTTTGTTTGAATGTTTTAAATGCTTCGTTATTGTTGCATTGTATACAAGCAGTCTTTTATATCGTGTTTGTTGCATTTGTTGTTGTTGCTTTTTAGATTATTATTATGAAATCGCAGTGTGGTTTATGCAACGAGCTGCTTTTCAGGTCACTTCATCCTTGTTTTCAAAGTGCTTTTATTCCATTTCTGTATCTGCTTTTGCATCTGTAGCTTTTGCTGTCTCCGTATTTGTTTCTTCTACTATTTCTATTTCTATTTTTTTCTTGCTTTTCAATTGCTTTCCTTTGGCTTTTTAGTTGGTAATTTAATGCATCGTTTTTTTTTATTTGCCCCAGTTTATTTTAAAGACCTCGAATTGCTAGCATGTAGTTCGAATCAGAGTTTAGAATGTTTTTAGTATCAGTCAATTGAGAATAACCAATTGCCCCACTTGTTGGCATTTTAAACCTTGACAGGTGTCCTGGTACCAGAACTCGTTCCCGATACAGACAACCGATAGACGAATTATGAACACCAGGGCCAATCGACACACTCTCACCATACGACACATCCAGCAGGAGGACTTTGGCAACTACAGGTGAGCTCAGTTAAATCGATGGCCACAAACAGACAAGAGGCAACAACTTGTAGGACACAACAATAAACCTTTGCAACTTTCCAGTGCAGCGTTGATTTAGACAATTTGCCAACTTTTGCTACAACTTATTTCACTTTTAGCCAGTTACCAGATACCAGTTACCAGTTACCAGTAAGCAGTTACCAGTTGGAAAACTGGCTGGCGATGGACCAGCTAACCTGGCCAACTACAAAAGTTAGAAGCTGCATTGTTTGTATATATATATATATATGTGTACATTTATATATATAACATACATACCTATATATTGGGTGTGGCCTGAACCATGTTCTGACCATTATGTCGGCAAACAAGTTTTCCACATCAATGTCAATCTGTCTGCAACATATTAAAGGAGCGGAAGTTTCGCCATGTTGACACAACATTTCAGGCACAAAGTTTTTGTTTTAGCCAAGCCACCGACCATGTAGGACAAGCACGAGCCATCCATCGCCACCTGCCACATACCACATGCCGCATGCCGCATGCCACCATTGCGAATGGCGAGTGGCTTTTGGACGGTACGTGCTTGGATTAGCTTAACTCAAAGCTGCCTCCTTTGCCATAAGAATGTTGAGGATGCCTTCATGCCTCAACTCCCCAGGGAGTTGTCTGTCAATGCCACAACTTGCCACCGTGGGTGGCATCCCACTCAGTTGCCAAGAACAGCCTTCAAAAAAGCACTGCAGGCGCCATTTTCTGCATTGTATAATTAAAAGAAAATTCAATTGCTGTCAAAAAATTAATTATAAATATTAAATTAATTAAATTAATAAATCTACGTTTGCATACAGCTGCGTGGCCGACAATTCTTTGGGACGCTCCCGCAAGTATATGGAGCTGTCTGGTCGACCAGGACCTGCTGAGTTCTACTCACCCAAATGGGGTCGTTCCTCGGATAGTTACAATCTGACATGGAAAATTGATAGTTACCCGCCGCTGGAGGAAGTGCGTCTGCTTTACCGCCGAGTGCTGGTAAGTAATCGATCCCAAAACTGCAGCTACATGCACAAGACCTATATTAAAATAACAATGTAAACAAAGAAAGCCTTGATAAACTGACGTCTAGACATCACAATAGCAACATTTCTCCATTCCTAACCACTTCTTCATTGTTATCGGTTAATCCGTTGCGAACGTAACTCAATATGTTTGCGAGGGCGTTGCCACATCAGAGGAATTGAAATGTGGAGACTAATGAAGCACGTTAATCTCATTAAATTAAAAAATCAGGCGCTTTGAGTTTACAAAAAACGTATAAGAATAAAAAAAGAAACTATTAACATCTGCTAAGGCCTATTTCCTTGACTTGTGAATGGAAAATGAGTACATATTCCTAGTCTGAGCTGAGAGCTTGTCGAATTACAAGCAATGTGCAATTAATGCCAGCCAAGGTTCGGCTCAACCTCATAATGAGCATTAAATCAGAATATAATTAATTTAATGAGTTATCACTGACTGTGGCGCCTTGAACTTTATCGAAAAGTCACTAATTTGTTTTGGTTTCTTGGGGCAACGAGTCTTAAGTCTTAAGCTTGAGTAAAGACAAGCTATCAGGCATAGGAAAAAATAATTGCCAGACATAAGCGCTCACATTTCATTTTGTTTTTCTTCTCTTCTCTCCATTTTTCACCCGGCTGCCTAGATGAATGACACATTCCAGCAACCGGGAAGATGGCACGACTTTATACTCACGCCGGAACATCGTCCAGCCACGGAGCCTCTAACACATATCATGTCCTACACCATTAAACATCTGCATCCAGGTGCTTACTACGAGGCGATTGTTCAGGCCAAGAATCGTTATGGCTGGAATGAGGTGAGTAAAACAAGGGAAGGAGAAAGGGCATGCTTTTCCAATTCATAGATAAATCAACGCATGTTGACTGAGTTCGACACTTTGTCTAAATGCCAACCTGTCACACAGTGACTGTGGCATGGGGCGGCTACTTAATCTTTATTTTGTGCGATTCTACTAAAAATTTACCCGTGTTACCCGTGTTTTTCGCTTCATTCTCGCCCCCCTGCAGGTCAGCGATATATTTCAATTTATTGTCGCCAGCAACAGCATGGACATTGCCCCCGAGGACGCCGAAGTGGTAGCCAGCTCCAAGTCTCGCAGCAATAGTGGAGCCCTTAGCAGCCTACAGAGTGTCTTGCCCCACTGCCTGCTGCTCCATGGAGCTCTGTTGTTGGCCTTCGCATTGCGTAATAGCCAATTCGACAGACTGCGACTCGGCTTGGGGTAAGCAATCACATACGCACACACACACACACCCAAAGAAGGCAAGAGAATCTTTTATAAAGTCACATGTGAATTTGAAAGTTGGTTTAAAGTCCTGGCGAAGGCCAAGAGACAACGTCTTGTAAACTATCAATACAACTAAGAGAGATCTCCTTCAATGAACTTGGAGTCAGTCTGACTTTGATTTTTCTTTCTCAACTGCAACTGATGTTATTTTAGTTTATAACCAATGTTGCAGTGTCCCAAAGTCCTGCAGCAAACTAACCAAAGATAACCTAACATAGTTTTTAAAATAATAAATGTAAAAATTATGCAAAAATGTAATAACCAGCAATGTAAATAATTTTTCAAGCATTTTGTCAGCGATTTAATTAGCATGTGAATCGACAGAAAAAACGGAAATAAAATGAATACGACTAATGGAAAATAGAAAATCTGAAAAATATAAAATGCAATAACCAAATGGAAAATTTCATATACAAATATGAAACAGAGGATTCATGGGTATCCATGGATAATCCAGTCAAAGTAGGTCGTGTAAATATGCATTAGATATTTGAATGTGAATTACATTTACTCGTACTTTATAAAAATAAAATCTACAGCGCGTAAATAATAAATGTATGTAAATTAAGCAAACATTCTATAGTGATATTATTTAGTTTAAAATTAAATCAAATCATAAAAACTACTAAAAAAAAATAAATCCATTATGAATAGCGAACGAAACACCACTGTAAAATGTTAGTTGTAAGTTGTAATTTTCATAATTCCCTTTATATGTGTTTTTTTTTACCTATTTCTATTTTTATTTTGTTTAATTTCGTATGTTGTGTTTATGTGTATTTTTTTTTTTTTGCTCAGCTTAGTTATAAGTGCACCGAGAACATCAATTTAGCATAAAGTTTTCAATGTAAATTAGAATTTAAGCAAACATGTTGTACCACCAATAGCAAGAACTCTACCATAAAGTAAACCTTAAAGCATATTATCGAATCGAATACCAAATAAATACCAAAAATAAGTGTGCATTTTTTGCAAATTGCAATTACAGTCAGTAAATATATTAACTAACCATAAGTCGATGTACTTGCCACAAGATATTTGTACTCGGGCATCGACCTGTCTGTCTATCTGCAGTCGAGCATAGTTTTATCAGCTTTTGCACCCAAAACAGATCGTGTATATTATTCAGTTTCATGGTGTTATATATACATATAGGTATATAAACATATATAACAAAGGCCAAGATAGAGTACGTGGCAGAGGGTCATGCAACAAATACAATTGCATTCTGCATGTTGCATACTCTGTGTACTCGTCTGTGTAGTTGTACTTTGATTAAATAGTCGCGAATGAAATGATATTAATTAAATATGTGTGTACGTGTGTGTATAATTCGTAGCCACTTGAGAGCATTACTACAGATACAGATACATCAACTTCAGATGCAAAATACAAATACAGATACAGATCTAGATATATGCAGCTGAAATGGTTTAATAAAGGAATCTAAACAATTTTAACAGCATTAGCATTAACATAAGCATAACACACATTCATCGATTTATCGAACAACAAAGAAAAGTTGATATGAAAACATTACACGGTCGGTTATGCCATTTCTAATCGTAATGTATTTACCAAAAATCAACTAATTACCAACTAGTTCTATGCTAATTATGGTGGTTATTGCACTATATAAGAAACATTAACGATAATGAAACAAAATCTCTAAATTATTCGAATACAAAATAAAGCATTAGATGTAAAATAAAACCAAATTTGTTTTTCTCTCTGTTGCTCTAATAAAATATTTATGATAATTAAATATTTGGGATATTTAACTGCTTGGAATTGGAAAGTTAATTTTTTTACAACTTTATATAGATAAAAAATTGTGCCTTTAATTTGTTTTTTTTTATTTTATATTTAAATAAATAAATATTTTTCCTGTCTCGTTATCTTTCAAAAGGAAAGATTTATCGTTACACAAGTATCTACTGAGTTAACATGAAGTGAGCTTGCAGAATTTCAACTAGTTAACAAGAGTTGCAAGTTTAATTGATCCAAATGCTGGACATGTAATGTGGCAGTCTTATAAACCAGGACAAACTTTTATCAAATTTTACAAGTGAGTTTAAAATATCATCGATAAGGCCTCAACTCAACCAGCAGCTGCAGAGCAGCACATTTTATTATTATTCTTTCTGTTCTTTTGTTTTCCTTTCGGTACTTAGTAGAGAGCTAACGACATTACCTCGAGCAGTTTTAAGCTTCTTTTACCAACAGAATGAGCATGAGTGAGTAGGTAAGGTAGTTGAGGGAGTGTGATGGAGGGAAAGAGTGGACACCGCATACGTGCCCGGTTTAAATTATAAAAACTTTTGCATTTCCTAAAAGTTTATGCATGAAATTTTATAGAGCGCACAACTACTTGAGCTCCGTTTTTATAGAAATGCATTAAAACGCCGAGAAAATAAAGGCCCGGTAAAACCTACCAACCTACCGTTGCCCCATCCACCCGGAAGTTTCAGCTATTGAGAGTTGCAACACAGAAGCAGCGTTGTTGCCACTTTCTGTGCCGGTATTTGCATAGAACAAGTGCTCCACATCGATGTGACGCCTCTCCGTATGTATATGTATGTGTGTGAGAGTGCGAGTGCGAGTGTGTTAGTGTATGTGGGTGTGGCAATGTGGGCGCCACACTTCAAACTTAGTGACCATTATGCATGCAAGTCTCAATATATTTCACATGAATTTTAATGAAATTTGCAATGTATGCAGAAATGCGGAGAGTTCTGCCTTCGTCGTCTTCGCCTGGTGTCGTGTCGTGTCGCTGACCAGTGTTGGGTAACTGCTTCAGTAATTGCCACAGCCGAAAAGTGTGCTATGAAATTTTTGCAAATCACATAATGCATAATTGCACTGCCACAAGGAGTGGATCATAGAAGAGGGACAGGGGGACAGGGGGACAGCCATTTGGCATGGATGCGGGCACAAACTTTTGGCGCATATTAATTAGCTCGTTTATCATTTGAACACTTTTCTGACAGTCAACGCGGGACTGCTCAAGCCATGTAAAATTAATTAAGTTGCGCCACAAGCAAACTCTGAGGACATATTCACATAGCTGCCAAAAGCAAACTAGCAACAAAGGGAAATCACAGAGAGAGAGAAAATGACGAGAAAACAGTGGAAACAGAAGGCACAGCAAAGAGCTGACTGCAAAATGAAATCATAATTAATATTGGTAAAATTGGCAAGGGCAACGCCTGCACTCGCTGAATGTTAAAACTTGCAACAATTAAAAATTGTACGCATTGTGTGTATTTCTTTCCTCTTCTCATCTGACTCTCCGGTGTGCACAATAACTGACAGGCGGACACCCGGAGAGGCGGAAAGGCGGACAGACGGACAGACAGACGGATAGACGAGCAGGCGACAAGACGAGTACGATTCAAACTTTTATAATTAAAATTTTGCATTTTCGCTCATTCTTTTTGTTCATCTTAATTTTCTATTTTTTTGGACAGCAATGAAAAAGTAAATGCAGCCAAATCATAAAGCTACATGAAAGAAAACTTTCCAAGCCAAGTGCGAATTAAATTAATTTTCAACTGATTTGATTTTTCGAAAACTGTGCGAAAGTTTTCGCTCTTAAATGCGAGAGAGAGAGAGAGGGATGGAAATACAACTCCTACTTCGAAATGTGGAGCGAAAATAGTAAACGGTGTGAAATATATATGCAAAAGACTATAGAGATGCAAAGAGAGTGAGGGAGAGCAATAGAGAGAAAGGAGGTAATTTTAACTTAGAAATAAAAATGTATAGATAAGAAAAGTTGTGAGAGTGAGTGAGTTAAAGAGGAAAATACAGTTTGAGAATCGACTTGAAGCTAGAATTCCCAAACAAGAAGCAGAAATACTCTAATAAGTGTTAGACATTAAATTGTTGAGATAGACAGAGATGAATAGAAAGACAGAAAGAGAAAACCAGAGCGAGTATCGACATCACAGTGAGATTCCGCGTACACTGCCTCGGGGTCAAATAGACTGGCAATAATTCAGTTCAATTTAGAAGCATCGACCCAAAGTGGCCAAAACAAGGCTAAACTTTGGGCAGGATGAGACGGGGCAACAGCAAAAGCGCAATACGATTGCCAAATAAATTTACATAATTCTTCAGTCAAAAACAGGACCAGCAGCATTAGGATCCGAAGGAGGAGGTCTGATATTTATGGGTGTAGCTTAATGACGGTTTAAAATGCTGTGCGTGGAGGTTGTAAAGATCCCTCTTCTTCCGTCTGGCCACATCCTGCCGAACGGATGGTAAAAGAAATGAAAATAAACCACACACATAGGCACATTCAGGCCCAGCATTATGCTAAAACAAATCTACATAATTTAGAAGAAGGCTGCCAATGAAGCAGCCTACCAATAACAACAAATCGGGGATGCGTCTGTCATTGGAGCACGAATCAAAAGCCGGCCTCCTTCAAGTTTCAAGCGAATTGTTTGCGGATGTTAAGAAAAATTTGTACATCAATCGATTTGGTTTGATTCTTTGCTAGACAGGCAATCGGGCCAAGTTAGTAAGCGGTGTTGGCCACATAAGACTTACATAATTCATAGCGTTGTACCCTTAGATTGAGTACTTGGGTTGTGCCAAGAAGGTCCCTTCTCTCCTGATTGCCAACAGTAACTCATTTGGCACAAACATAGCGGCAAATGTTTGGTAAATTGGATTCATCCATATGCTTCTTTTCAATGCTTAAACTTGTATCAGCTTATATCTCACTTTGCTTATTTGAAACTTGACCAATTAAAATTTGTATACATAAATATTGAAATGGCATTCGCATTGTTCTAAGTATTTGACTGCGATGTTGTTGAGAGAAATAAACAGAAAAAAAGTTAAGAAAGTTGCGTTAATATTTGCACTGTTAGACAGATCTAAATTATGCTTAACTCATTTTGATAAAACATGAACAAGAACACAAACTGTGTGTGACTGAGTAAGAATTAAAAGTCCGACTTTTCCCCGACTTTTCTCGACAACAGCAAAGTTCAGGCAGAAAAAAAGTTTAACTCGCACTTTGTTTTCCATGCACAATGCCAGAATGAGGCAAGGGGTCAGAGTTGGGCTTGGGATTGAAATTGGTTGTAGGCAATCGTTGCATAAAATTCAGCGCAGGATCATGGGACGTTGCGGTCTTTGGATAAAACAATGACTTCCTTGTGGAACCAGCCAGGTAAAAAGCTGCGAGCTTCGAACAGAAGCGCGTTAAGCACTTTCTTTTCATTAATATAAATGCTTCAAAGTTAATCCAGCAGAGAAAGAGAGAGTGAGAGAGAGAGAAAGACCGAGCTGGCACAAAAGCCAAGACCTTCTATTCTGTCCAAGATGCTTACTAAGAATGCAGGCTAATCCTTCAGTTTTGAACTTTATCTCAGAGTTGGCCTCCATCTACAACGTTCGCCTTTGTTGGATTACATTGGCCATGCAAAATTATTTACTGCAGTGCAAATGACGCGAACTGTGTGGCTTTGTGGTTTTTCATAATTTACGTGACCCTCCCTCCACTTCGACCTGCTCTTACCACACTTTATATCCAGTGAAAAGGACGTCACGCTCGCTTCCGCGCCTTTGCCTGTGTGGTGCACATTTGGCACCATGTTGCATGCCATCCACCTTCTGATTCCACCTCACAGATGAAAGTTGACCAATGGCTGCTTATCAGGCGAGAACATGTTTCTACGGAATTTCATTAGGCTTCAACCCCGCCCCTCATACAACCGCTCTCTCTCTCCCCTGGTGCTGTTATTGCCTAATGTCCGGTTGTTGGCCTTTTTTTATTGCGTTGTCGTTGTTATTTGTCGCAGCGTTGGCCATGGCCGCTAATGGCGTTACTTCGTTAGTCGTGCGATAAGATTTTCCCAACTGCCAATGGAGTCAAACATATCTGGTAGCCATTGTTTCACTCTTTAAAGATCACATGTCAAATTCCCACATTGCCAACAAACATGAACATATTTAATATAAAAAGCGTGCGTCAATTATAGTCCCAGTTGGTTGGAAATTTCGGCGCTATTTAAATAATTTAATAATCAACTCATTTCATTTTTTTTATCCCAGTAAGTATTCAATGATTTATAATGTTTATTGACACAGGCTTTTCTAATATTATGCCACGAGTACACGTATATAATTAAAGAAGTGTTGTTTTTAAGCTGCAAAAGTTACCTACTTTTGAATGAAATGTTACTAGTGGTAGATTCTGTTCATGCTTCGACTATTATTGATAATCTTCAGGTTTCAGTGTGGCTCTAAAACAACAATAAAGTATAAATGTCAAGTGTGCTCAAGGTTATCGTTTTGTGCTAATTGTGGGGCTCGAGTACAAAGTACAAGTATGCGCTGGTGTCTTGTAATTGCCGTGTATACAACGCTGAAGAGCCGTTACTCAATCAAAGCCGCGTGCATGGCCGCTTGTCACGAGAGAATCTAATTCGAATTAAAGTTCAGCCAAGCGCTTACACAATCCAATCGCATAAAAGTCAAAGGATGTGGAACTGCTTTAGGCCCAAAACCAGTCGCTTTTCCAGGCACGTTTACCATGTTCACGTCTGTCCCGAGCAACTGTCGCACGCAACTGTCACAGCACGAAAGGCTGCTTCCTCCTCCTGCTGCTTAAGCTGAGGCTCAACGACTCTACAAGGCAGTTGAAACCACAATCATTCACATTTAAATTAACATTTCCCGGCGACGATTATCCTAATTGGGAACTAGCCGACTCAGTCAAAGTCAGTAGACTACACACCCACACACACATAACCATGTCTGTGTTACCAAAAAAATGTTGGTAAATTTGCATTAGGTGCTTCACATTTGTTTAAATAAAATTTCGTGTAGTTAGAATTTTTCAAGGCACACGCGAATTTATATACTCGTATTATATGGAAATTAAAACAAACGAAATTAATCAAATTAGCATTTCATACAAATAGCAAAACATTAGCTTGCCTTATGGCAACAATTTGTTAATGATAAGTCCTTCAAGGAATGAAGGACGGTCAGCCATCCCAAGGGTCGAGCTTGATTGCACAATTTCAGTTTGTAAATCCAACTTGAAATTAAATTCAAAATTATGTTCTGACAGTACAAAGAGACAAAGCTAGCTGGTATTTTAAGTTGGTTGGACTTATGCCCTGTCCTGGCTTTAGCCCGCCTATAACTCCTGATGTACGACTTACATAAGTTAAGAAAGTCCTCGTGTTCCTCCTGCCTCCGTCTGCAGCCATTACGCTTTTACTGCCTTACAAGGTGCAGGCAATAAAAATTATTTATTGGCCAAAACTGTTAACCGACGTACTTACATATCCTCAGAACAATAGCAGATTCTGTCAGCATGTTTCTGATTAGAATAGATGAACACAAAGGGCCATTGCTAGAATATTTAAAATCTTACATTAATTTTTCAAAATTATCTTTAGGATTTACCGATTAACTGTAAAGTGCATCAGATAACCGTCATAACCTAAGAGATGTAAAGAAAATGCTTATTTTAAAACACATTTTGTGCTGACTGACTACCAAAGTACAACCTAAGGCGAAACATTAAAAAAACTGTGTTTGATTCAAGTATTTCGTATCCGAGATCATCGAACTGTTAACACCATCACTCGGAATACGAAATATTATTCCGTGTACAAGTAACAAATTCCCATTTTGTAGAGGTAAAAGAAAATAAAGGTAAATCGAAAAGTGACAATATGCTTAAAAACTTAAGCCTAATGGCATGGCATTATACATATTTATGTGTGTGCCTAAAAACAGGTCAACAATAAGAGCTCTATGAGAGAACTAGAGAGAACTTTTAATTAAGCGTTAAATGGTGACCTGAGTGAAAGTAATTCCGAGTTTAAATGAATTGAGAACAATTGTAATTTTAATTTTTATTCTTATTTTCATGTGTTGCTGGAAGCACATACATATACATCCGGATGTGTATGTGTGTGCGCAAGTGTACATCCACACACACACACAAACAAGATAAAAGCGTACATGCGGAAAACATTGACTCTTTTATTTATTTCGCGAATTTGTTGTTTTTGGTGTTTGTAAAAACGTCAACTGAAACACTTGACGTTCACTTTTGACTTAATGTAACCCGCATACAGACATTGTGAATCAGACACACAGTTATTCACACACAAGTACACAGTCACTCACACTCATATATATATATAGCAGTGAAAAGACCAAATGATGTCGTCGCCCCTTATCCGAACAATGCAGTGTACTCGACTAACAGATACTGCGCCTAAATTTATATGCATATTTCTCGTTTATTATTTCAGGAACGAAGAAATGGTTAATATTTTACAGAAAATATAGTAGAAAGATTGAGGTTAAAATAAGTATTTACAAAGAATCTATATCAAATTGTTGCACCTTGATTAATTAATTTTGTACTCACATTTAAGGGATATGCGACAGTCAGTCACTGCTCAAAGTGCAGCAGAATGAAAAACCGACTTTTCTAACGAGATTGAAATGTGTCTGTGGTTGTGTATTTTTTTCCTACAAAGTGCTGAAAAAGTTCTTGACTCAAAAATTAGCAAATTTATGACATATACTCTGGTATACGTATGTGTGTGTGTGTGTGTGTGTTTGACGTCTAGTCTAGGCCCATTTGACAAATCTGCTTCAGGGCATAATCGAGATTTTTTTCTGATGTTCTATTTCTGTTTTTGTTTTCGTCTGTCAAAGGCGTTAAAATCAAACAGAGAGGAGACATCGAGGTGAATGTGAAGGTGACAACAGCAGCAACAAATGGACATGTCACGCATACTTAATATGCTAGAGGGTTGATACAAACACATGCACACAGTCCCCTCCCTTAACGAGAGGTCCCTCTTTTTGTGGGTTCGCGTCTAGGAGCTTGTTATGATTTTGTGTTGCCCTTTTTGTGATTTTATTGTGTGAATATGTGGCACATTATTCATGATTAGGTTGGGTTGTTGCCCTACGCTTAAAAATGTGTGGGGATTTTTTTAGCTACCCCTAAATTTGGGGTGTTTCTGTATGTGTTGTGGGTGCACAGTATGTTTCGTAAGTATGCCGTCAGTCGTGCGTAATGCAGCCTATATATCAGAGGACAGGCAGCTGAATTCCCAGCTATAAACCCAATTCGTAGCTTAATTAGCCAAAGCATCTATTGTAGAACTCAAATCCGAACGCTAATGAGGCCAATAACTCAATTGTGGCAAGAGTAAAGTGAAAGAGAAACAACAGCGAGACACAAATCTAGAAAGTCTTAAAACGTTTACACGCCATTTAAATCAAAACTAATGCCCAGACCGAGTTTTACAGGGCACCTGACTCCCAACCTCCAAATTCCTCTTCCCCTCTCACTTTCTTCTTGTATTACTCTGTTAGCCAAGTTGAAAATCATTTCGTTTTAATGACTGACTCCACGCTTCGTATAAACTTTTTAATTACAAACTTCAATTACAATTAACGAGCGCGCCAAGAACCTAAACAAAAAGTCCAACATCAAGAGGACCAAGGACCAAGGACCAAGGACCAAGCACCAAAGAGACACTGAGCTCAACTTGGACACAAGTCAAGCCCACACCGCTTTTTAAGTTGCTATTGGCTCAAAACACTTGCATAATTGTCTTGAAAAAACTACTCCGAGAAGGCAGTCAACAAAATAGATTGCAAAAAAAAAAGGTATATAAAAAGCAGTTGACTTTGCTCTGACCATGCTGTCTTTAAACAAATACATCTACAAATACATGTATAAGCCATGTCCATGGATGATTAAGAATAATAATAATTAAAGCCCACGCTGCAGTCTCATTACATGCTTTTATGTAGGCTATCAATTTTCCATCCCTTCCGCCTGTTTCTTCAGTTTCTGTTTTGCCTTGGCTTCTTAATCCTTGACGTCTTCATTATTTAAAATAATATTGGTCTGCTAAGACTCAAGCAAGTATTAAAAAAAACAGCGCAAGATGCAAAAATAATGTTTTTGTTTATGAGCTCTTAATGAAGTGAACATATTTAAATGTTGTACATTTTATAAATTTTTATAACAAAATATGTATTTTTTTATTAAGTATAATTTTAATCAGCTGTAGATTATTTAATTCAAGAGTGTTTATTTTCATTAAATGGGAAATGTCTTAAAATCTAGTATAATTTACACTTGGTAGCAGGATTCATGGGTGTGCCCAATTCACACTGAAAATCTTTGGCAAATTCGTCAAAGTTGGAAAGAGGTCCTATTACCCGATATTCACCAGGAACATGTTCATCCGTTTCGACCTGTGAACTGCGCAAAGTTGGTTCGACATCATTGCACCACACTTGGGCGTAGCTGATGAAAAAGAGCTGCGTGTTGGTGTAATTGAGTTTGGGCAGCTTATTCTTGCCAGCTTCGTTGACGTTGACTCCTGAGGTCTTCTGAGCATCCTGCCATCGGCGATAGGCGGTGTAGGCCACACGTAGACCGCCATTGTCCGCGATATTCTCCGATTGATCTTTCGATGGCGGCAGCAAGCGTCCGTTGTAGGAATATTTACTGTATTGATCCGTAAAGCAGCTCCTGCGGTTCAGGAAATTTGCTGTGGACTCCTCATCCCACCAATTATTAATGTTGCCCACCGCATCGAACTTACGTCCCTGACTGTCAAATCCATGAATCAGCTCGTGGCCAATAAAAAAACCCAATGTGGAAAATTTGATGGCATTGGGATAACTGGAGGCCCAGAGAAAGTATGGTTGAAGCAGTGCCACAGGCACATTGATAACGTTCTCCGGCGGATAGTACATTGGTGTGAAGCTAGGGAAATTGTCCACTGGTTTGACAGGCTGACTCAGGAGCTGTCTGGCCCTGTTCGTTTTTACTTCGAACACATTCTTTAGGTTGGAGATATAGCTCTCATTCTGCAGGTGCATATCCCTAAAATCTTTGGACAAATCTTCGTTAGCATATGAGCTGACCTGAAACAGAAACCGAAATGATTATAGTTTTTAAAACATAATGTATAACATAATATAAAAATTATTTGTTGCACTATATTAAAAATCTTAAATGTCCATTCCTTTTTCTTTTTCTTTTATCTAAAAGAAATAAATTAAATAAATTTTAATTTCATTACAAAAATAAAAAATTCGGCTCATTTTTCTAATTCCTTTAATAAAGTTTAAAAATTAAAATTATGCACATACAAAAAAAAAAGATCTTTTTATTGTGCAGACATTTAATAATTTTAAATTGAAATGCTTATAATATAATTAAATAAAAAATAAATAAGAGTTGTTTAATTCTGATCAAGAAGAGAGCTTTTCTTAGTTTTCTTGTTTAAAAATATAAGTTATTCCTGTTTCTAGTATATCTTATTTAAAAATAATTTATCTGAGGTTTTTTAACTAATTTTCGATTTCTCACCTGAAGCCTCATCGTTGCCAGCTTTTCAACAGCCTTCTCGCGGGTTGTGTTGCTAATCCAGTTTAAAGATCGATCGGACAGCAGTTGCTGCTTAAAGGTTTCCTTAAGCTCGCTCCAGATGAGCTCGATATCGGAGGCAGTGGCTTCGTTGTTGTAGCGTCGATAGATCATGTTATCCAAGTTCTTGGAAAAATACTTTTGAGTCTCCGCAAAACAGTCTGGCATCTTGGTTGATTTGTCCATTGGAAGAGTAAATTTAGCAATCAGTTTAAAAAAAATGTAGTTGGCCAGTATCCGTTTAGAAGTTTTCTTCACAACTTTGATTAGATTCGTTTTATAATGCGGATTGAAATCAAATACATTTTCGACAAGTTTTTTCATTGTTATTTCAACGAGATGTTTCACATTTAAATCAGGAGCATATTTACTCTGCATTTCATCAAGTGTCGTCTTTTTAGAAATCTGAATCAGTTGACTACCACTCAAAATACCATTGGCAAGTTGCACTTCAAGGTCCATGAGCTCTGAGGCCGTTTTTTGCGCCAATTCGGTCTCAACGCCTAAATAAATTTGTAATATTTGTGCCATATAGTCCTGATATGTTTTTCGATAAGTTTCAGTGTGTTCCTCTTGATACATGCTGCGGGTTTGAAGTGCAAAGTCCTGTGCAACAATATATACAATGTTGACCTTATTGTCCATCAGGTCCTTTTGTACCTCTGTTCCCACGATAATATTGAGACCGTAGTAAAAACTTATGGCTGCCGTGGTGTTCAACCAGTCAAAGTTTGACGCATTCCATTTGTCTCCCTCCAGCACGGGCATCGAACCGAACACTTTAATCAGAGACCTGAGCTCATCTTGATATTCCTTATCAATGCTCGTCACACGGGTGCAGGACTTGTAAAAGTCCCTTACCTGCTTGTCCTCTTCGGTATCCCGCATTGTATCTTCCTTGTTGAGAAACTTCTTTATCTTACGATTAACTGCTTCATTCATCCTCTCTAACAGTCCAGTTGACACATGAATTGCATCGGCCTTATTAATCCGTGGCCAATTGCCGCAGGCAAATTCGTAAAAATTGTTGCACGGATCGGCGTTTTCATTCATAAAACTTGATATTTCGGCCGCCTTCGATTGTCCCAATATCGCATCAATATACCGACTGCTCATTTCACTGCCAGAGATTAAATCAAAGCCTCGACGCTGTTGAAATGCCCAGCCACTTTGACCAGCTGCGAGCAGCGCCAATCCGTATAGTATACGCCGTAGAGAGTAACTCATTTGGTCAGGCATCTCATATGCTCCGTTGTTACGTTGTTAGTTATTCAATTGACAAATTTTGACTAAACGCAGAGTTCTCATCTTAGTTGTAATAGCGCTCCCTCTATAGCGGCGATCAGCATATTTTAGTGTTATCGCAATTGAGCCGAAACTCACAATCATTAGCATTGAGAATTAATCCAGTGGTTCGATGATTAAATTACTACATTTTCATCAAACCACAACTAAATATAAAATGTTTTTAGAAGCTTAATAGAAGTACTATTAAATCTTGCTCTCACAATTTCTATGCTATCAGTACAGTTAACTTTTTTCGAAAAATCTGAATAGGGGTATTTTTTTTGTCTTTGTAAGTGCTTGTGCGTCTCTCTGGCGTCACTAATAGAGAGCTGCACAAACACAACAATTATGTTGATCAATAGATGGCGCTTATTCGGAAGAATAAATATATCCGAGACAAATTACCAAAGATGGCGGTTGTGTGACAAAATTCATTAAATTAAATGTATTAATTAATCTAACGCCATAAATAAATTCACTGGTGAAATTTACTATGGACCTGTAGAAAAAGAACGGTTCTTCTGCGTTTGTGTTGTTATATGTTTGGTCTATTTCAAAACAAATTATTAGAACATTTAAGCTTACTGTCAAAGATACAATATAACCTAGTGTTTGGTAGTACTGAAGTCGATTTTCAAAATATTTTGTGCAGCTCATTAATTTGTACAACAACTTTTAGTAGTTGCTGTAGTGTTGTTGTAAATAATGCTTACAATTCCATGCTACGTTATATATATATAAATACTTGATGAGAAATCTCTTAAATTAACTTATTAAGCAGTTCTAGAAAATTTCAGACTTAATTTTAAGGCTTGAAGACTCAGATAACTGAAATACTTATTTTGATGATTTAAGTCAAATCAAAAACTTTTCAATTTGATGCACTGTTAGGAAAAATGTAAAAGTTTCACTCGAACAATTGGCATGTTTTTGTATTTATATTTAAATGTTGTCTGCAATATTTGATAGCACCAAAATAATTGTACTTTTTCTTTGTGGATTGATATGTGAATGTGATTTGAACTTGCGGCATAAATTGGCGCAAGGAATTTGCAATTTCAGTTGGCAGTCGATGTCGAGGGAGTCTATTGAATTTCATCAAACACCAGGCAATAAATTGTCGAAAAACATGAGCTGTCCTCGTTGTTTGGTGGCATATCTGATGGCACACCTGATCCTGGGCATAAAAAAAGAGCCAACTATGAATGCAATCACGACAAAGTTTATAGCAAAAATCAGTGAGAAAGTTAGGGGTTGGGGAGACTGGGTGGGGGTGGGGGTGTAAGGGGCAGACTGAGAGTGCAGCTGCCACCAACGGTGGCACTATTCGCATCATCATCAAACAAACCGCAATGTGTGACAACAACTTTGCATGTCTTACTAGCATTTAACATTTGCGTTTCGTGTTTCATGCTATCTAGTTTGTCCTCGTCCTTTTCCTCTTCTTTTATCTTTCCATTTTTTTGTCCTTTACCAAATATTGTGTCAATTTACAGGTGTGTGTGTGTGTGTGTGTGTAGGCAAGAGACAACGGGACAATAAAAGCGAAATTGAAACGCAAGCAATAAGTTACGAAGTCTTTGTCAAACAAGTTTTATATTGCATGTACATTGTACATGCCACACAACAGAACCGAAACTCAGACTGCAATTGCAAATGCCGCATTCAAAAGAGAAAATTGAAAATATATATTTTTATGGAAATAGTAACAAACAGCTCAATAAGCTGAAACACCATCGCGAATGCTTAATGAACACATGACACGTCAACTGAGAGCAAAGGGAAATCAATTATTGTGGAAATCTTTTAACCATCCATTAGATAACACACATGTGAAATAAACAAACACTGCAGCATGAAGCTGGAAGGGAACTGCATTGGAAACATCACCAAAACATGTTCGAAGAGTCTTTAATAATTGACCGTGCTTGTCGTACTGAAATCATTGTTCAACTCGTGCTGACGGCACAATTCAATAAATTGTTTTTGTTGCCGCTGCCAATTGCCATTGCCATTTACCATTTGCCATTTGCCATTTGGCATTGGCCGTTTGCCGTTTGCCGAGCGACGATTACAACAATAACTTAAACAAATACAGTGGACGAGTACTCGCCCAGCATCTGGTGCAGCCAACGTGACGTATACGTAATATTTCATTTGTACAATGTACACGCGGCAATCCCAGTTGCGTATACGTCTCTGTGCGTGTGTGTGTGTATGTGTGTGCGTGTGCGTGTGTTTGCATTTGCCACATTCTGGTATTGGCATAACAAAGGTAAGCTGCAACACGACGCCTACAAGCGTTTAAGCAAAGGTTCAACACCGCTATTTATTTAATTGCATTCAATTTGCGGTTAATTGTTAAACAATGCCACACAACGGGAAAGAGTGTACGAGACCTGCTATCAACTTCCTTTGACCGGACAACAGCTGTACAGGGCCAGGAGTCGACAGTCGGCAGTCGTCGTCGGCAAATCGGGAATAGGAAGGGGGCTACTCCGTCCTGTGGTCATTCAGCTCAGCTGGTCAAGTGTATGCTTGTTGTGCAAACAAATACAAGTGCGGTTTTAATTGAACTCAAGTGGCATGCTGCGTTCCGTTGTGCTACGCTGCGTATACTCAATTTTTACACACGAGTGCGGCCAAGTGTAAAGCTGAGGCCAGTAGCGAAACAAAAGGACGCTTGCTCTGCGGGCCTAATGAGTGAGCAAATATTTGCTTAAAATCGTTCGCAAATTAAAAGTAATTAGCTTTCAACTTGGCCATAATATCTGCAAATTGTTCGCAGGCCCAACGCTCGCTCTACAGAGAAAGAGAGAGAGAAAGAAAGAGAGAGAACGGGCAATTTATTTGCCGGGAAATTACGACAAATTTCATATAAATTGCAGCTGATAAAACGAAACAAATAACAATTATAGTAAACAAATCAGTTTCAGTTAGCACGTACAGCAAATTGGCGGCCAGACTTGGCGTGGCCAACAGCTCCCAACTGCAATTGTTGACCAGTAAAATTAGCATGCGAATTCGAAATAAAGTAAGTCCACACTTCAATGAACGCTAATCGGCCCAAATGCAACTGTTTCTCTGTGTGTGTGTTTAGGCCTGTTTGTACACAATTAAATTGTGGCCAAAATGAATCAGTGCCTCCTATGGCCAATGCAGATTCATGCCGCATTCAAAATTCAAACAAAAATTGTAATCGCATTTTTAAGGATTACAAACATGTAACACGTTTTTGGCCATAATCCATTGCGTACATTTTTGGCCCGCAGCCTGAGACTTCCGTTCCATCCCCATTCCCATTTGCACTCCCTTCCAATCCAATCCACACACGAATCCCAGGTGAACTTTTGCTACAAATTTCGCTGCTTTTTGCGGTTAATTGCTGCATGCGAATTATTTTATGTTTTTATCGCAAATGCAATTCAATCGCGATATTTATAATTTATTTCAGCAATTAGTTTTGTTTGCGTTTGAATTATGCAATTTAGTAGTCACCGAACTGTTAATTATAATCACACACACGACTAGATATACATAGATACGCCTGTGTGTTAGTCTCGACTTAAATTTAAATTGCAAATTTACACATACATAAGAACAAAAATGTGTCGCACACAAAAGCTACTTCAGAATGTGTTGAGAGAAAGAGAAATTGTAGCCAGTCAATTCTAGACTCTAGTCGGTTATTGGGCTATCGGAAATAGTATGCTTTCCATTTAAACTTCGCCAAGTTAAAGATAATCTAGAATTGAACTGAGAATTCCTCTGGCGAAACGGAACAGACGGAGGAGCTAAGACAAACATCCGTGTCACCTGCCGGAACAAGTTGGAGATGTGATAGCAGAACTAAGAGAGCTGGACTTCTTCTCTTCCTTCGTTTTTGTCTACTCCAACGGATATCGCAATGTTGGCAATGAAAATAAATTCCATAAGAAACTGGAAAAAGTTGTGAAGTGGCAAAGACTTGCGAATATGTAAACAAATACTCGTAAAAAGGGCAACTGTCGCTGCAACCAAGTAAGAGGAAGGAAGGAAGCACACACACACAAATACAACTACATCCACAGCTACACATACAGATACATGCACAGCAGCCATTGGCAAACGAATGTTTATAGCACTAATTTTATTTGTTGAACTAACAAAAGCAACAACACAACTGCCACAACAATATCTGCAGTAAGGCAAACGCAAATAAATGTGCTTGGAAAGAAACATACGCGCCAGCCTGTAATGGTGGGGAGTGCACGACTAGAAGTTAAGTTCGTTACAAAAGTGAAGACTTCTTCTAAGAGAAACTATATGATATAATTAAACCTATGTTAAGAAAGATGTCAATATTATGTACCTAACAACTAGCATACCCAATTCTTTGGCACTACAGGGTATAAAGTGCGATCCAGGCAAATACATTGAGGGACATAAAACCCATACGACATTTGCCACATAGTCGAGGCGTCAAATACTGGCCAAGCAATTGGCAAATGCGTGAAAACGTAGCACTTCATTCACACCCACACACACACACACACACACACATGCTGCCATTAAGAAAGACCCTTTTCACCCCCTAGCCCTATAACTACAGCCATATTCCCTTCTTCTCCGGCGCTAAGTAAACACAAAAAGAAACTAAGGCTACAGTTGCGTCTGACGAACGATTTATACGACTATTTGGAACTGGTAACCGGTATGGGTTAAGAGTAGGATCAGAAGTAGGAGTAGATGTATGAGTGGCAGTGAAGATAGTAGTAGGAGTCGTGCTGAAAGTAGTAGAAAGAGTAAATGCTGCCTAAGTGTGCGTAAATCTATAAAGACGCACATCTGTCTCATCGCCGATGTCGCTTCAGTTACCAACGAACCTATCGTATACTTCACTTCCCTCTCTTTCTATCTCTGTTTGTCTCTCAATCTGTGTATCCTTCTGTCTGTCTGTCTGTCTGTCTGTCTGTCTGCCTGTCTGTTTGTCTGTCTGTCGGTTTTCATTGCCTGCCCATTGGTTTGTTTTAGTTCGTTTGTTAACACATCGTTTGCTGAATGTTTCATTCGCAGTTCCTTAAATGCTCTCTATAAAATTCGAAATCCGAACTACGAATATTCGTTTTATTATTTTTCTTCAAGCTTTTTCCGTCTGCTTTCTGTTTTCTGTTTTCTGTTTTGAAATTGATAGTTTTAACAAGATTATAATCTGTTTATTCTGCAAAGTGTAACATAAGAAAACAATTTAATTGCCCATGTAACGAATGTGAATTGTGTCCTTGTGCCCTTTTCTATTTGATATAAAATGAGATACATTCTCTTTTATGGCACTTTACAAGCGAAGAAATCTCTCACTCTCCATAGTTCGAGTATACCTTGAGTTTTGCTGAAATAATTTAAGCTTTATGCTTAAACTGTTATCGAGTTTCTCACTCTGACAAGATGGTGAAACTGTGAACTGGCAACAACAATTGAGCTTATTTCCGGCGGAAGCATCAGTGTTTGGCAATTTCCGGTCTGCTGCCGCCCTATCAAGGCATTTTTCTATGCACAGCATCTTACCAAGGCAATAAATGTTAATACATATTAGCCAAATACCTCCGGGACACACTGGTCAGCAATTTACTGATAACATATTCGTCATATGGAAAGTGGACAGGAAAGCCTCGCCTTTTGTTTTCGGATCTAAATTCGAATTCATTCATTCATTCATTGATTAGCATTGAATACTCTCGTAATCATCATCAATAATCTTCTTGAAAATACATTGCAAATTAATTTTGACAGCTTATGGCTACGATTAATATCAATTATTTGCCAATAGCTGCCAGTGCAGCTCATAAGCCTGCCCAGAACTTAAGCTGCAACAACACCAACAACAACAACAACAGCTATAGTACAATAGAAACGGCATCCCAAATGCGCATTTATTATGCCTCATTGATAACTGAATAGGAGCAAAGTCTTTGACTAGTTGGTTGCCTCGTTGGCCTGGATTTGAAGTCTCTGCATGTTCATTTTAATTGGTGTCTATCCCTCGGGATTAGCATAGTTATTACCAAAACGCTCAACTTAAAATCTCTAAGCCTGTACTCTTTGTTTATCATGGAGAATCACTTTAGTTTTAAACATGGACAAACTGCTGAGCCTTCGCAACGACAAAAAGTTCTCTCTTAAGTATTCAACAAATTGGTTGTTTAAAGTATTATTATGTCATCAACAGCTTACACCGCAAAAACAAAATGGCAATCTATATTATTTCAATCTATATTGAACTTTAAACCAAGTAGTTCAGTTCAATTTTGTTTTGTATTCATATTATTTTCAATTTAAAATTAGTGCATCGATGACACAAAAAATAATGTGCAAAATATATATAAATTATAAAACAATGCCTAAATTAAACTTAATTCCTGCTAAAATTTAAATAATTCGTGTCTTATCTGGAATTAAAGCAGTGCAAATATTTTGCTGTGTTACTGCATCCAAGTCAATTCCTGGATAGTTTTTGAACAGTGTAAATGTCAGTGTTAAATTATGCATGCCACTGTAGCAGAAATCCAAAATTAAATAATATTTATTTATGCAATTTTGCGGTAGACCAAATCGCATCTATTCAATTTACTATTCAAATTGGTCTAAATGTTTTCGGCTCCCCTCAAAATGAAGAAGCTTATTAGAGAGAGGTAAAATGAAAACAAATACAAAAATAAAATTTAATGTGATGTGAAATCGAAATAACAAATGTTGATTATTTAAATGTCTGCTTCGTTGTTCGTATATTGTGCGGATTCAAAGGTTATCAGCGAAGCCATTATCAAAGCGACAAGCTTGTTGTGGTTTGAGTGATTGTGAGCTATTCACAAACAGCGGCTGAATGTCAACTAGATCAGTCGTAAGTTGAAGCGTGAACAAGTCGAATATGAAATTACTGCTGATTATAGTAGTTCTCTTTGGTGCTGCTGTGGTGGTCAGTGGTGCAGAAGGCTCCATACTGAGTCGCCTGCTGCACCGGGAATCGAAAGTAACCACAACGACAACGCCGGAGCCGCGACGACAACTCTTCATACACAACAACGTGCCACCTGTGCCAGCTGGCTGCACAGCGCACTTCTCGTGCAGCAAGAAACTAGCAACGGGCACTCCCCCATTTCCCTGTGTCAAGTACTGCCTGAAGCGGATCGAGTGCCCCAACAACCAGATACAACGTGGCAAGCACAACGAGTGCGTGCAACTGGACGAGGAACAAGTGCTGGCCGAATCCGCGATAACCCAGCCAACACCAACAGCAGCAGCAAGCGATGGTGCCACCACCGAAAACATCATGATGGTGGCCATGATTGACTTCCCCTGCCAGCCCGGCTATCTGCCCGACAGTCGTGGACGCTGTCGTGTGATCTGGTTTTAGCATTATAACTTCAATTGTTAGTTGTGAGTTAATAAAGTCAAAAGTAAACAATATGAATGTGTCTGAGAGATGTGAAAGGGGGGGTGAAGGCGGGTCTCTCGTGTGGCCAACTATTTTGTCTAATTACATACACAAAAACAAGCTGAAAAACAAATTGCTAATTTGCACGTAAATAACTCTATTTAATACAGTGCGGTGTGTTAGCTTGGCCATAAAATGTCTAAGCCAAAGCCACAAGCTGCTGGCCAAGGCTAGCCAAGTAGACGATAAAAAAGTACAAGTATTTAAATTAACAAATGACAAAAGGCGTAGACAATCACGTGATTAACGCACATTTCCACCAGGAATTTTCCCCTGCCTTAAGCCAACTGTTAATATGATGCGCACCTAGCTGAAAGACAACCCCTAGACAATCCTCAATCCACAATCCACAATCCTCAATCCCCAAAGTCAAGCCATAAGATTGGCTGGCGTCTGGCAAAGTGAAATTTTTATGTGTCTTCGTCATGTTAATTGCTTGACTTTGACGAGTTCATTTCTGTTGTTTGTTATTGTTTTGTGTTAACGTTAAAGTTCTTGTTGGTTAGTGTGGTTATTATAAGCCATAATTTGTGCGCTTATAAAACTCACAATTTGCTGAAGTCAAGCGAAAAACGCAACTAACTTTATTAACTGACTGCGCAGCCAGAGCCAAGTTTGAGTTCATTTCAGCTCATTCTTTTTGTTTTCTTGATTTCCGTTTCCGGCGCCGCGCTGCCGCGCTGCCAACCGAGCCAACTTTAGCTGGCTTTCTGCCTCAGCTGCTGCTTATGGTAATCAGCTCATACCGAAAATTCCATCCTCTTGCCAGCCACGCCCCTTGCAACGCTGACTTGCCCACCTGTGTGTTTGTGTATGTGCCGGGATACCTGGCGTGGCATTTGGAAATTAAACCGCACACGGCCCTTAAAATTTTATAACTTAATTTTTTTTTTGTTGTTGCACAGTTTTCCGAGTTTTTCTTTTACATTTTTACCTGGTTTTGTTGTTGTTGTTGTTGTTGTTGGCTTTGGCATTTTTGTGAACTTTTTGATTTGATTTTCGCCTCCTGCCACTCACACTTTTTGTTGTTCGTAGTTTCGCTTTGTCAGACTGTGTGTGTGTGTGTGCGTGCGTTGGGTGTCTTCCACAACACACACACACACCCTCACACACACACAATGGCATAACTGTACTCTCTGTTTGTGCCGCTTTTGGGGATTGCCACGTGACCTGCTTTCAGCCGGGAATTGGCCATGCGAATTACAATAATAAACTTGTGAAATTTATTTTATACAGGAAAATACTTTTGCCGCGCTGATAAGCTTGATCTATAGGCAACAGGCATTTGAATGGCCCAGCGATAAGGACAATTGCCTGCGAAAGGGGAGACAGAGGGGCGTGCCAAGCGACCATTTGAAAGTGATTGAAAGGCAACATAATTCAATTGCTTAGGGCTAATTGCAATAATTTAAATGTTTTCTATTTTTACGCTATTTAAGCTATGCTTTGTTATGACTAAATATATACCCTTTACATAATGAACTTGCATAAGAACTTTATTTAAGTTATCACATATTTTAATAATTTCAGACATACACAAAAGTAAGAAAACAGTTTTGCATCTGCTGGCCGAGATTCCTCGGTTTATTCATTCCATTATTAAGTTTTATGTCCCCCAATTAAATAAGAAATACATTTGATAAAAAGAATATAAAATGAGCATGCAACTCAAAGAAGTAAGACGAATTGTTAATACCCTACACTGTGCTGCCTGCTTGACAGCTCAACTCCAATGGGCAGCGTAATGACAAAGCGAATAAGCTTTGGTTCCTATTTTAATAGTTGTGGGAACCTCAGCGATGGCAATAAAGGTAATGCAAATATAAACAGCAACAAAACCAACAACTAGAACTACAATTTTACAACAATAATAAATACAACGAGAGAGTAAAAGAAATAGAAGACCAAACCAAAGAATTTTCATTAAAATTCTCATTTACTTGCGCAATTATTTCTCTGCAGCTATTTTAATAACACTAATTTACCTTCAATTTCCAACTCGTTTTTTCCCATGCCGCACAAAGAAAACGAAAAACCGAGGCGAAGAAGAGCAGAATAGCAGAAGAGCAGAAGAGGAGAAAAAACAACATGCAGTTAAAAATATGCGCAGCTGGATGAGAATAAAACTGAATCACAGAAATGACATGCAATGATGCATTTTTCAATTTCATTATTTTGCTTTTTCTGTTTTTTTGCTCTTAATTTATTTCCAGCTTTGTGGAAAATAGAGATCCAAATGCGTTAACTCAGCTGGCCGCAGTTGCAGCAAACGAATGGCCAACTCAGTTCTGGCCATCATGCGAGTGACCATAATAATAACAGCTACAGAAGAGAGGGAAAGAGCCAACTCTCTCTTTCTCTTTCTATGTCTCTTGCATTGCAAATACATATGTATGAGGACAAGGCTATTTAATGGACATTCACAGTCAGTTTTCAATTAAAAAAGCTTTTCCGAGAATTCGTTTTCATGAGCCGCGACTCGTCGGATAGTTTGGCAAATGTGTTTTAACTCAATTAACATTTCATCCTTTAAACAACTTTTAGTTTTCACCTTGAACTCAAGCCAAGAATAAACATTACCTTCAATGAAAAACTTACCCTTTCTCTTTCCAGTTCTGGTCTTTGTTTAAACGCAATTAAATTGAAATTCCCGAAATAATATTTATATTTTTTGTCCATGTTTCATTTCATTTTAATGCCCAGACAGTTCGCTGACTGCACAGAAAAACATGTTAATCCCTTTTAATTAATTGAAAAACCAATTAGTAAAATCCAGGTCCAGGGATTAACACAAAATCTCGTCATAATTAGGTGCCGAAAATTCAAAGTATTATTGTAAAACAAAAAACAGTGAACATTACGAGGCGAATGCGAACTGCGGGTCATTTTTCAGGCATTTGCCTCATTATTGTTTTTGGATACATACCCTAAGTCTGGCAGGATTAATGCCAAACTTTGACAATTTGAGCAACTTTTGTTACGAGCAGCAGATTTTAGCTGGAATATTTGTTTTTCCTCTTATCTATTTTGAAGACAAGTAACAATTGTTAACATCAATTGTCAAATTGATTTTAATTATTTTCCTATGATTAATCTGACACTTTTCGTTATAAATGAAATTTAAGTACTTAGTTAAGTACAGTTAATATTAGTTAATGCACTACGAAATACAGTAGGATTAAAACAATAATTAATTAGTTCATAATAATAAAATGCTACCCCCCACCGAATGTCCTTGAAATTAGCTTAGAATTAACCATAGAATCGTCCTAGTGTTATGAACTCTTTTGAGTGTTCACTGTAGTCAGTTCGCCGACATTATTGAGTTGATTTCGCTGTGGTGTCACTGGCGTTTGGGCCATGTCTACGGTGTCGCCACGTTTAAGCCAAAATGGTGCAAGACGTAGCATCAAAATGGCACCCAATGGCGCTGTGAAAATAATGGCCAGAACCGAAATGATGAGCACGTTGCTGGCCAATGTCAAATCACTCGCGACGTTGGCAGAACGTGCCAAATCCAATGCGACGGGTCCCAGGGCAGCCTGTTTATTTGACAAAAGAAACGAAAATAAAAACGTAACGTTGAGATTCGTATTATGATTATGCTGCATAATTTTAAGAGGCTAGCTAACGCTGCGTATGAGTGATATGCTGTCGCAACTGCTCAGGGAAACGGAAACAGCAACAGCAACAGCAACGGAAACGGAAACAAAGAGGGAGAGAGGGAAACAGCAAACGAAAACGAAAAGGATTAAATGAAGTTCTCCTAAAATTTTAATTAAATCACAAAAAAGGTTGACAGTGAATTATGCACAACCGCATATTAGGCAAACAGCAAAAAAGAAGGATGAAAAATATATGAGAAAGGACAACAACAAATGACGTTGGTTTGCTAGAGTGCTTCGGTGTAGTTAACTTGCAGCTCGAAACTCGAAACTCGAAATAAGGCGCATGTTCAAAAGTGTCAGCAACAGCAGCTGCTGCAACAGCAGGTTGCAACTGGGAAGTGTAAGCAAACGTAATGCAGCATTTACATTCCGGCCAAACCGCAGACTGGCAGCGCAACAAAAGCGCGTAAACCACACGGCATACACACACACACATACACACACACACACACACACACTCAAAATGTCCGCTTGTGGTTCAACTACAGACAATGGTCAGGTTGCAACAACAACGACAACATGATCTGCGAATACGAGTATAACTTAAGCATTTGGGGAAAACAACATAACCCAAATAATGTCTGGCGGCAACTAGCACGGCCAACTGTCCAGCAGCAGCAGCAACAGCAACAATAAAAACAACAGCAACAATGTCAAACTGAAATAAAAACTTTCAATGTTCCATTGTGTGTCCACCTCGCCCCACTGTCCCACTGTCCCACAATCCCACAATCCCACTGTCCAGCACGACGTACGGTGTAACTTACTTGGACCGTTGCCTTGGGAAAACCGGAAATTGTAATGTAGGCACGTTCCTTTCTCGACAGATTTCCGCCATATGTGGATAAATATGCAAAAGCCAAGCGGAACTGCAACGAAAAGCAAAATAGAGAGAAAGACTTAGTACAGACTCGTATGAATGTGTGCCACACTGTGTGGCAGGTAACATTTGAATTGCGGCTAAGAACATTTTCATTTGGAGTTTTTTTTTAGTTTACTATGTTCTGCGGATTGGCCAACATGCTGGCCAAGCCGCAGGGAACTGTCACCTAACAAAATGCTCTCATGCACGGTTAAAAAAAACCCCAAAGAAATTAAATTCGTGGCATGCAACATTCTCTCTCTCTCATTTTTATTTCTTTTAGCGTCGCGACGCCACGACATTATTAATTACCAAACTTCCGAGCAACACCAGCAGTGCTCCATAGCCCAGGACGCGACCGTCGAGCACATTGAAATTGATTTCCTTGCCAATGAGTGCAAACGAGACGGGCTTCAGGAATTTCCACAACAGATCGAGACGTTTTGGAACACTGGCCTGCAAAAATTTTAAATTGATAATGCATTTAAAACTCTGTTTAAATAATACAAAATTTTTCTTAACCCATTTAGTACCCATTGAAAATTTTGAATTTATGTCGAAGTAGAATTGAGTCAAATTTTAAAACTTTTTTCTCGGGCTAAATCAAATAATGTTGTAATGCAAATAGTTTTTTCAAAATATTCTAATAGTGACTGGATAAGAATTTTTGCAAAATCTCTTTGCTTATATTTTTTATGATTTTTTGAATATTGTTAAAAATTTATATTTTAGACACTTTTTCCTCCTTTTCATACAAAATTTTTGTGAGATCATCCATTTAAAAAAATTATTAAAAATATAGGCAAAGAGATTTTTGGAAAATTCTTTTTGCAGTCACTATTGGAATTGTTTGAAGAAACTTTTTGCATTAAATTTCTTTCTTTTGTATCATTCAAACAGGATTTAAATGACCTTTTCATTGATACTTAAATCTTCATAAAGTTAGTTTAAATTATGAGAAGATATAACTTTACGTTTTGTCAAAATAAATATGCCGACCACTGTATATATTAAGTAGATGCCACTTACCAATTGATAAGCCTGCAGTTGCTGTGGCGTCATCTTCTGTTCCTGCCGCTTCCAGCCAATGCCTGCAATGAAAGCCATCATCACACAGCCCAAAGCGCCAGCGGAAGTGAAGCCAATAACGCGACTGCCCATCACAGCAATGGTGCCACCCAAGATGGTCAGAACAAAGCGCAATCCATTAGCATAAACCTACAGGGTAAGTATGTATATAAATATAATTAAATATATTAAAAAATATATGAAGCTAAAGTGCGTATACGTAATAATACTTTCTTACTATGAAGCATTATTAATTGAGGCAAGTAGTTCATTAGTTTTTTTCCCCCTGTCACATTAGAGACAAATTTAAAAGAGATGTACTTTTTATGCCACAAATGGTTTTTACATGGACAAAATTTAAATTGCTTGATATTTTAAAATTTTGCAAGCTAGATGGGAGATTTTAAATACAAATATTTAGTTCTTTGGCCGTTCACTTACTTATTGTCAAATTTCCGTTAATATTCAAAATATATATGCATGCTATTATGTAGAAAATGTGTAGGAAACTCGTATACAACTTAGTAGTAACGGTGACTACGAAATCATAAAATAGGATCGCATTATAATAATAAAATAAAAGCTGCACTGGGTAACTGCCACACAGACAGTGAGGCTTGATGACAGGCACATAGCGAGTGCAAAGAGAGGGAGCAAAGAGTGGGGGAGGGAGAGAGGGAGATTCACCCACTATAAATGGCAGTCGTGTAAAATATGCAAGGATGCAAGTGGCGCGTCTTGAGCGGAGCACAGCGTGACAATTTTTGTACACACTGCGATGGTGTGGTGTGGTGTGGCATGGTTTGGCCTGGTTGCGGCCATGAAAGTTGCACAGGCGAAAACAAAAGTTATGAGTACTACATGTGAGTGTGTGTGAGTTTCCGCCAGTTCAAAGACATTCAGTGCCACCCATGGCGTTTGATTATGCGCGCCATTAGCGGTGTAAGTTGCGGCAATGAGTTTTGTGGTTGCAACGTAGCGGGCTGCTACTTGCAACTGCCACGACTGCGACGACTGCCTGCTGCATGCTGCATGCTGCCTGCAACGCGCTGTTGCCATAACTTTCAATGGACGCTGGCAGTAACTGTCGTCGCAAATGTCGCCAGCTCCAGCTCCAGAGCCATCGTCATCCTCATTCTCGTCCGTGTCGTCATCGTCGCCGTTTGGATGTAAGTGTCTTTTTATGCAAAATGTGCCCAAGCACACGCAGAGAGAGAGAGAGTGAAAGAGAGAGAGAGAGAGACAGAGAATTCTCATATGTATGATAGCTTTTGTAGCCACCCACTGATATTGCAGCGCGAGTTTTGCATCATTAAATGCGCTGATTGAGTGTGTAAGTGTTCAGTGAATGCGCATTTTGAGTGCAACAGGGACAGGGACTCAAACAGTTGCAGGCACAGGGGAAACAGGGGGGACAACGACATAGAGTAAGGCTTTTGTCTGGTTGCGACTACCCAACGCTGCTTACCGCATTACGAGATGGCAAATAGTGCAGCATCATGCCGTATAGATAGCCAAAAACAAGTCCAATACCAATGCCAATGGGACCTTGCAGCACTTTTTGTGTCAGCGTGCCTGTAAGTATGAAT
Organism: Drosophila innubila; assembly: GCF_004354385.1. Classification (NCBI taxonomy): domain Eukaryota; kingdom Metazoa; phylum Arthropoda; class Insecta; order Diptera; family Drosophilidae; genus Drosophila; species Drosophila innubila. The sequence goes on from NW_022995380.1 coordinate 11,148,775, forward strand.
GGAAGCAATTGTGAGTGCACTCTTTGCCAGTTGCACGCTTGTGGCACGTACTTGTGGAGAATATAATGCTGATTACGACGCCAAACATGAAGATGGCCACGACGTCGTTGCATGTGGTCATTGCGTAGATGAGCGTATGGATGCCACTGTTTAATCCCAGTCGATCCTCCTTCAGCTTCAGCATGACTGTGACAACGACATTGGGTGAGACGGCTGTGATGACCAGGCTATAAGGCAAATGAATGATTAAACACACGCACACACACACACACACACTTGAAACACTCACCCCAAAGCGATGCCCCATAGCCAGGGCATGGATAAGGTGAAATAAGCCAGCACGGCTATTACGGCCACTTCGACTATGGTCGGCACCAGTGTCAGTCGCAGAATCATAAGCCACAACCGCCTAAAAGCGCTGCCATCCAGACCCAAGCCAGCTAACAGCATGATATTGATTAAAGCCATTTCTCTGTGTTCCACAAAAAAAAATAAAAAAAAAACAAATTTGGAAATATCTTTTGAGCTGGCTTCGAAACACAACTTACCTCAAAAAGACCTCAAAGCGTTGGTAGCCCTCGAAATTTGCCAAGCCCACGTTGGTGTAGAGCACTCCAAAGAAGAGCATGCCCAACATGTCCGGCAAATGGATGAAGGTCACCAGTATACCCGATATTTGTGCACCCACAAAAAGCAGTATAATACGCATGATGGTAGTCGAGGGTGTCGCATATTCCGGCAACAATGCCAGACCCAGAGCCCAGAGACCCAGAAATATCACCAGCAGGGCAACATGCTCCGACACAAGCGACCAGTGCAGAACCAAGTGACGCCACCTGCAAATGCAAGAGAAAGAAAATCAGTATGAACCATTTACTTCAGTTAACAAACTAGAACTAGAAGAGTTTATGAAGCTTGTAATACACTCACAGTTATACCCTGTATACATATATCGAAAAAGGGTAACCTGTATATTTAAAGCTTCTCTAATTAAATCAACATATCGGGGAATAAATAAAAATATGAACTAGAATTAAAGTTGGTTTACCAAACGCAGTTTAAAATTTGAAACACATATCAATTCAATTTAGGTAATTTACTAGTATATTTTTAATTTTAATATATTTATATTTCTATACTTATCTAATATTAATTAAATTTAAAAAAAGAGTACAAAAATAAATTATAATTTAAAAACATCTTAAAATAATACAAAAAAATTTCTAAACATGTAAAATATTTGATAATTTTAAATTTAAATTTTAAATTTTAATTTTAAATTTATTTGCGTACGTTTACTCCTAATTTGTTTTTTAAATATATACGTACAAGTAATCGAAATCGGAGAGGGTATCTCTCAGTCACACACTTGCCTAACTCCCGTTCCTAACCATTTCATTTGATATGGTTACTGTCAGAGACCAAAGCACGACCTGGACTAATTGTCCTTTCGTGTACGTTTGTTTAAATAATAAAATCATAATTGCTGCTAATTGTCCTTTCAGACAGGTACAAAAGGCAGGGTGAAGTCGCAATGCACAGCAGAAACAAGTGAAATGGAGAAGCACAAGGATCGTACACAATCCGTTTATTTGATCTTGAAGATCATGAGAATTTTCGGTGTGTGGCCTTGGCCACCAGCAACCAGGGATGACTTGCCATTACTTGTCTATATCAAGGAAAACTATCGCTATCTGCTTCACATGCCGTTCACCTTTACCTTGGATTGATGTGGATGGAGGCATTCGTTTCGACCAACTTGGAACAAGCTGGTCAGGTGTTGTACATGTCCATTACTGAAGTGGCTCTTATTGTAAAAATTTTGAATATCTGGCATCGAAGAAAGGCAGCTTGGAAACTGATGCATCATCTGCAAAATGCACCTGAATATGAATTCCGATCTCAGGATGAAATACGATTCTGGCGAGGGGAGCAGCAAAGCTTCAAGTGGTTCTTCTGTTTGTACGGTCTTGTCGCCCTGTGTGTGGTATACAGCGGCTGCATTGGAGTCCTGTTCCTCAAGGAATATGTGCTTCCCTTTGCCTACTTTGTTCCCTTTCAATGGCAGAACGAGAAAGGATATTGGTATGCTTATGGCTTTAGTGTAGTCGGTATGACAGTAACCTGCATCTCGAATGTGACTCTGGACACGATTGGATGTTACTTTATGTTCCACGTTTCGTTGCTATATCAAATACTGAACATGCGGCTGAGATCATTGAGGAATTTAGACAACGAGCTCGAATTTGAGCAGCAACTTCGGCTGATTTTCCAGCTGCATCAACGCATACGCAGGTTTAAAGAGAACCTGGATTTATTTACTTAATAAATTACTAATGAACTTTCTTTCAGACTAACGTTAAAGTGTGAAACTCTCGTATCGCCCTACGTTCTCTCCCAAATTATACTTAGTGCATTCATCCTCTGCTTCAGCGGCTATCGTCTGCAACATGTTGGAGTTCGTGCCAATCCTGGCCAATTTATATCGATGCTACAGTTTGTCAGTGTCATGATCTTACAGATATTCTTGCCCTGCTATTATGGCAACAAGATCACATTCCATGCTTATCAGTTAACAAACGAAGTCTACAACACCAATTGGTGGCAGTGCACTCCTCAGCTCCGAAAACTCCTTAATATCTACATGGAACACCTGAAACGCCCTGTAAAAATTCGTGCTGGTTACTTTTTTGATGTGGGACTTCCGATTTTCGTCAAGGTTCGACTTCAGTTCGCGTTTTCCAAATGAAAACTTAATGATTAATATTTTTCCATTACTTATAGACTATTAACAATGCATATAGTTTTTTTGCACTCCTGCTGAATGCATCGAAATGAAAAGGATTGGGACATTACTACTAGTACCATTTATACTTAGTTAATTATTTCTAATACTGATTGCTACACTTTTTGATTGAGCTCCACTATGATTATACTATGATTATAGAAACTACAACTATTAGGGATATTACAACATCTCCTATTTCTACAAAAACCATGAATAATACTAATACCGGAACTCCGACGAGAGTTGAAACATCTGATCAACTATTCTAGTATTAACACTATTAAAGCTACAACTAGTATCACTGTTGTTAATATTTTTACTAGAAAGTTCACTGCAATTATCGAATAATATATACCTTTATTGAAAAAAATCGTCATTGTAAAGATTATTTTGGGTTGGAAAAAACTGCATACGAGTTGATAAAAAATTAATTATATAGATGTTGAGGTATCTAAGATACATAGATGCATTACATTTTTAATCAATTACATAATAACTTTGCTGAACCCTGTATTATATTTGCGACTGGAAGCTATATAATAAAGTGATCCCTCATGAAGCATATTTGGTAAGAATGTATCGGACTATCCCAAATATATAAATACGTGCTAGACAGTGAGCAAAATCCATACTGGAATCGAAATTAATATCTAAAAAAAATATAGATGACGATCAATCGGAAATGAATAAATCGAGTAACAATTATCAAGTTTTCTCAGAACCCTTTTTTTTAGTAGGGAAAATATGAAAAATAGATACAGATGAAGAAAAATTAAACTTTACAATTTTTAGGCACAAGCAAAATAGAGTTAAGTTGTCGATTTTTCACGAAAGTCAATTTAATTAGCTCGTTTTATTGTAATATGATTATACGAGTTAAAGTATTTTATATCAACAGTGCTAGGTGGAATCTATTCTGGCTCTCCCTTTACTCACATCATTGGCCATTTTCCTTTGTCATTGCAAATGTCAGAGACCAAACCACAAAAGGCCTAATTGTCCTTTCGTGTACGCTTGTTTAAATTATGAAGTCGTAATTGCTGCCAATTATTCTTGCAGACGGGTACAAAAAGGCACCGCGATGTCGCAATGAACAGCAGAGAGCAGATAAATGGAGAAGTATAAGGATCGCACGAGTTCTATGCATTTGTTCTTGAAGATCATGAGAGTCTTTGGTGTGTGGCCCTGGTCACCAGCAACCAAGGATGAGTTACCAATTCTTGTTTTCATCAAGGAAATCTATCGCTATCTGCTGCACTTGCCGTTCACCTTTATCTTCATTGGATTGATGTGGATGGAGGCATTCGTTTCGACCAACTTGGAGCAAGCTGGGCAGGTGTTGTACATGTCCATCACTGAATTGGCTCTCATTGTAAAAATCCTGAACCTCTGGTATCGAAGAACGGCAGCCTGGCAATTGATGCATCATCTTCAAAATGCACCTGAATATGAATTCCGATCTCAGGATGAAATACGATTCTGGCGAGGGGAGCAGCAAAGCTTCAAGTGGTTCTTCTGTTTGTACGGTCTTGTCGCTCTGTGTGTGGTATACAGCGGCTGCATTGGAGTCCTGTTCCTCAAGGAATATGTGCTTCCCTTTGCCTACTTTGTTCCCTTTCAGTGGCAGAACGAAAAAGGATATTGGTATGCTTATGGCTTTAGTGTGGCCGGGATGACAGTAACCTGCATCTCGGATGTGACTCTGGACATTATCGGATGCTACTTTATGTTTCACGTATCACTGCTCTATCAACTGCTGGGCATGCGACTTAGATCCTTGGGGAATGTGGACAATGAGTTGGAATTTGAGCAGCAGCTCCGCCTGATTTTTAAAATGCATAATCACATACGCAGGTCAAAAGAAATGTTATTTATTTATTTATCTGAATCAGATTAAGATTTGTTATAAGCGCAAATCAAAACCACTCATTTGATTTAAAACTCGTTAACAGTTTTCAACATGACAATTTATAGATGTTAAGAAGAACTCGACAAAGTGAGCAAAAGTGTTAAAAAAAAATTTTTTGCTATAATTTTAATATTTTCAGCTTCATTTCTATATCTATTTTACTTATTTCTTATTCATGCTTCTGCTCTATTGTCCTTAGTCCTTTCTTAGCTGCTGTGAGAGCTGATCAACGAATCTAAATCAAATCTGTAACTGATTTAAAAATGCCCTTATAATTTGATTTTTTATTCATTTCAGAATAACGGTGGAGTGTGAAACCCTCGTATCGCCCCACGTTCTCTCCCAAATTATACTCAGTGCTTTCATACTCTGCTTCAGCGGCTATCGTCTGCAACATGTTGGAGTTCGTGCCAATCCTGGCCAATTTATATCTATGCTACAGTTTGTCAGTGTCATGATCTTACAGATATTCTTGCCTTGCTATTATGGCAACCAGATCACATTCCATGCCAATCAGTTAACAAACGAGGTCTACAACACCAATTGGCTGCAGTGCACTCCTCACCTCCGAAAACTCCTTAATATCTACATGGAACACCTGAAACGCCCTGTGATAATTCGTGCTGGTTACTTCTTTGATGTGGGACTTCCGATTTTTGTCAAGGTTCGATATCTATTTGAATTTCATGGCATACATTAAATGTAATTTGTTTTATTATATACAGACCATCAATAATTCATATAGTTTTTTGGCACTGCTGCTGAATGCATCGAAATGAAACAGGATTCTAATAATTTAGCCATCTACTCAACTAGTACTGCTATTAATAATACTATCATATGAACTATTCTTAATTTAAGCGTTTTTGTCTAAGCGTCTTAAATTAATAAACGATTTATTCAACTTTATTTAAATAAATATTCATTAAAATTATGACAGAAACTAAATGTTAAAAATTTATTTTGGGTTGCAAAGGAAAGAACACACAAGAAGATAAAAGAAATTCTTATTTATCATTCGCTGTTATGGAATCTGAGTTGGATGCATTAAATTGTTTAATAAAAGATCCGGTCAAACAGTCAATGTAAATGTGTAAAAATGCTTCAATAAAAATAATCGATAGAAAACGCATTTGAGAAAAAGTTATAATCTGAAGATTACTTAGTTGCAATCATAAATCAGTCTTGATATAGATCAAATGTCCTATCTCGTTTTATTCATAAGACATAAGACATAAGCTTGCAATCTCTGGTAGAGCTATCCCTCAACTGACTCCTAATAATAAATAAAAACTGTTGAATACCTTTAACATAGCAATTGCGTGTCTTATTCAATATGTAACAAAATAATTAACAAATTAGATTTATTATGTCAGCAAGACAATTATTGTAATTGCCTTGGCTTTACATTTATAAATATGATACGTTATAGAGGGAAGGCTTCAGGGCTGCAGTAAATGAAGAAAGATCATGAGTGGAACTAGTTCTTTAATGTGAAAGTAAAACATATAGATATAACATGGAAATGATACGAAAAATAGCAAAGACGACTATGATATACCCTGCAGGAAAGTTCAAAGTACCCTGAAATTTGATCATAATCAGTAAATTCAATATTCAGAATTTCATATGCATTATGAGTACAGCTTCTGCTGGACTGTTGAAAGAGATTAGGAAAATGTATCTGTAATTGATTGTTTCTTACGTACGTTACATAGTTTAAACGCAACCTCATTATACCTTCTGCATTATGTGAATACAAGGTATACATATAAATTGAAGGCTCAAGGGTAAGGGACAATCGTCTGCAAGGGGGGTCTTCATAAAATGTTTATGAAATTTGGTTCCGGCAAGTCTATAAAAGGAACCTCTACTTAAGGGACATTTATTGTGAAGTAGGAGTCGAACTTAAGATGACCGCAGTACGAACTCTATTTCAACTTCAACGATGGCTTGGCATCTGGAAGTGGCAGGATGAAAATGATACCTGGAGCTGGATGAAGCGCATCTACCCTTTCGTATTGCACCTGCCATTGACTTTCACCCAAATTGCGCTGATGTGGCTTGAGGTCATAACCTCCACTGACTTGGAACAGGCGGGCAGAGTGATGTACATGTCGCTGACACAGCTGCCATTACTCATTAAGATCATCAACATCTGGTATAGGCGAGAGGAAGCTTACAATTTCATGGAGGAGCTGGAGAAGTTTGTTGAGCCGGAAGATGTAAGGTTGCTGGAACGCGAGGAACGTCACTTTGGACGCATCTACTACTCGTATCTTGGCGGTGCCATCATTGTGGCATTATGTGGTTTCTTTAGCGTGTTCCTGCAGGATACATATGAACTGCCCTTCGGCTACTACGTACCCTTTGAGTGGCAGAATTCCCAGGGCTACTTCTATGCTTGGGGCTACAATGTATTGGCCATGACTGTGTGCTGCCTTTCCAATACCCAACTGGACTCGTTGGGTTGCTATTTCATGTTCAAAATTGGTCTGCTCTACCGCATGCTGAACATCCGGCTGCTGGCCTTGCAACACGAGTCGGAAACAAAGGCTCTTCCAGAGTTGCAACACGTCTTTCAGCGTTACACGAGAGTGCGTCTTCTTACCCGGCAATGCGAGCTCCTCGTGTCTCCTTATGTGCTCTCCCAGGTGGTGCTAAGTGCCTTCATTCTCTGCTTTAGCGGCTATCGTTTAGTTCAAATGGGCTGGCAACAGAATCCGGGTCTCTTTTTGGCCACTCTGCAGTTTGTGGCCGTGATGATCGTTCAGATCTTTCTGCCTTGCTATTACGGCAATCAGTTAACCGTCCATGCGAATCAGTTAACAAATAGCGTATTCAATACCAATTGGCTGGAGTATTCGGTGCAGACGCGCAAGGAACTCATCTGTTACATGGAGTTCCTCAAGCGTCCTGTCAAAGTACGTGCTGGCATCTTCTTTGAAATCGGTTTGCCCATTTTCATGAAGGTAAACTCTGATCACTTAGCTGTGGCCTAGATAGATTATATTTATTTCTTCCTTTCTTTCAACAGACCATAAACAATGCTTACACCTTCTTTGCACTGCTGCTCAATCTATCAAAGTAAATAAGCACAAGCAGCTGGAACTTGGCACCAGTTTAGACCGTGTGGTCATTGCCATCATTTATGTAAATGCCAGCTTGCAACGCTCGCAATTTATATGCCACGTTTGTACAATAATCATTGTTGTTCTTGCGGCAGATCCAGTTCATGCTGGCCACTAAAGCCAGCCACTCTAACAGCTATTAAAACGGGTGTCACAGCCAAAAAAAAAATACATAAAATAAATAAATAAAGCAGTGCATTTTGGCCCAGACACCGGCTCAGGCGGCGTTTCCTGTGCAACAACGGAAGCACGCCTTACCAATGCAGCAGCAGCAGCAGCAGCAACAGACATTGGTCGTGACGACAACGAAGAGGAGTAGGGAGAGGAGAAGGAGAGGGAGAAGGAGAAGGAGTAGGGCCAACGTTGTTAGCACATAAAAGAAATACAGCACGAAAATATAATGTTGAACAAAAGTAGACAACAACAATTGAAGGAACAACAGCAACAAAACGGATATGCGAAAAACGCGTGCAATGCAAGTGTTAAAGTCTGCTTTTGCTGAGCCGGAAATGCATTCAAAGGGTTAAGCAAATGTGCACAGACGAGGAGGAGAAGAAGAGAGACATACATGTATACGTATACGTATGTATGCAGAGAGGGATGAGAAGACACATTGGATGTCTAAGCTTTCCCTTGTCCACATGAGCATTTTCACTTACCATTTAGGTCCTTTGTAGTGCTCGCCGTGTGCTGGGTAACCCGTGCCATTGTTGCCACTGTCTGTGTTAGTCCTGTTGCTATTGTTGCCATTGTTGTTGCTGTTGTTGCCGCCGGGGGGAGCATTTGGTGTTGTATTTGTTAAATTTAATGATGTCGGCGCTAAAATGATTGTTGCTGCATTTTGTGCCGTCTCGTCCACATTGCCAGCGACAACAACAGCAGCAACATCAGACGCGGCAACATTATTGTGCTCCTCGGAGAATTTTTGTATGTCTAATTTAGTATGTGCTGGCAGTGCAGGATTACCACCAGCAGCAGAGTTGCCATTCTCCGTCATGTTGTTACTCTGCGACACTGCGACTCTATTGTTCGCCTGCAATTGTTGTTGCTGTTGCAGTTGCTGTTGATGTTGTTGCTGGTTTCGCTTGCCTGTAAGTAGCAAGCAGATTTAAACGTATTTAAATGGATGCCTCTTGAAGCTCGAACGAGAATGTAAATGCTTTGCCGGCTAGGCATTTCCCCTTCGACCTTGTAAATTGGTTATAAGTGCCACAAAGCTGCATTTAACCCATTTTGCATTCAATTGTGGAGCTCATGCATGACTAAAATACCAGTGAATTGTGGAAGGAAAAGGAGCTGCAACGGGTCGACACCTGCCACATCCTATCTCAAAGTACACTTCTTCCTGACGGGGGAGGCATGTACGTTTAAATTGTAAAATTCAGACTCTGCCGCCTTTATGCCACTCAAGACGTTGCAACGTCGACAGCGCGTTGATGTCAAACTAAAGATTGCAACATAGATTGACAGCCGCTGATTGCGCTGTAGTTACGACAGCTGCGATGGCGACTGCAAAAGGTGATGACGACGACGACGACGGCGACGACGACTACGACAACAACAATAACAAGAACAAGAGCGACATCGACATCGACGACAACGGCAGGAAGTTGTCTTGGGGCTGTCTTGGGTTAAAGTGTTGCAAGTGCCGCTTGTCTCCAACGACGACGTGGCATAATTGGCATTATTGTCACAACGACAACTTGACACTTTCGCCTTTACGACTTCGACTTCGACTTCAACTGTAGCTGCCACTTAAGTAAGTGTTGCAGGTGCAAAACATAAATATTTCCATTGATAATGAGTGTTGTTAATGCCAGCTTTGCTCTCCTTTCCTTTCTCCTTTCTCTTTTCTCTTTTCTCCATTCACTCCCTCAACACTTCATCTCTTAATGGTTTCTAATTGAAGTAAATTAACTATTTAATTTGAATTCGAACTGAACTTGATTCTGACTTGCAGCTGCAGTTATATGGGAAGTATTACAAGCACTCACGAAATTAGAAGTTTTCTCAGAAACAAGTATCTAATGGTTTCAGTTCGGTGTGAAATTAACACTTTATTTCACATTTTATGACCGGTTTTAACTGCACAATCTTCTACCAATTTGTCACCGAGTTCGGACTTGTTAATTGTTCACAAAATATTTGGTGACAAAATTTGTAGGTTTTTTAATAATTTGCCTGTTTGCACTGATTGATCACGTGCCAATTATGGATCAATTTACAACATGCGACGTGCTCGGAAGCTCTAATCAATTGGCAAGGTTAATTAACCTTACTATAACAGGCACTTTTAGAGCAGAAAACAGACGGTGGGAATGAAGACTTAAAGATATATTTTCAATATTTTAAGACACTTTTATTACCAAATTCTATTGAAATCTTTTCTTGATGCACTTTTAATATTTGCTTTACTCAGAAATATTCTCAACACAATTGAATATGTATATGCAAAAAAAAAAATGTTTATCAATGATTAAAAGTTGCTCCAAGCTTAACATCTAAGTTCAAGCACGGGATCGAAGAGACTAATGTTAATTTGTAATTGCCGCCCCACGTTGCACTCATTGGACTCATTTAAATATACAATTGATTCACTCTGAGTTTGTATATGATTATAATTTTTCTATAATTTCTGGGTATTTTTCATGTAAATAAACCGCATCACTTGAATTTACCAGACACACTTTTTAGTATAAAAAGTCGATGGGAAACAACGTTGTAATGAACGACTTACCGTCGACTCGACGCACCGAGACGATAAGATTTAATGAAAGTAAAATGTAAAAAATGAAATAAATCTAACTAATCTCTCTGATCTGATGCGCTCCAGACGACAGCGTACAACTGACAGAGCTACAAGCGAATCATTTTAATCTCATACCAATAGAAACCAAAGGGAGAATATCTATATACGTGTACACGTACACTCACTATTGCAATATCTTATGCTAATAAAAAACATAAACGAATCTGTCCACAATACTCTCCCAAACGCCTCTCGATAGTCCGATTGCTCGAGTGCCACAAGCGCTTCACGCTCCGACATTCGCTTTTCTAATTTGCTAAATTAACAAATAAATTTGAAACAACAGAGAGGCGACAATGAGCCCCCAGAGCACAACCAGATGCTGAGAAAAGAATATTAATTTTTTTCTAAATGCTCAAAACAACAAGAGTATGATTCACTTGATCGCTGCAGTATAACGAAGATAAAATACCCTTTGTCATACTCGAATTCTAAAGTGCACATTCTTTTGACATAATGTGTAATCATAATGTTTCCATTGAATGTTTTTCCATTGAAAAAATAAATAAATAATGTGTTTAAATTAATATGCACATTATCTTATAAATTACACAATATATGATCTTCTAATATTAACTGATGTTTTTTTACTAAGAAAGATTATTGTACATCAATTATTAAAAAAATTTAAAAAATTAATAAAGTCTTTATACTCTTAAAAGGAAAAGCACTGTATTTTAAAAAATATGTGCTCACGCACATCTGCAAGATATATTTTAAAAAATTTCGATTTTTTAAACAGCGAAAAAGCCGTGCACATTAATTGTGGTTAGAGTATATCAATTCAAGATTAGATGCTACTTTCACAGAACATAACTAAATCTCATTTCTCTTTAAAAAAAATATATAATGAAAATTCGTAAGATTTTACTCTCACAAAAGACTTGATTACTATATATTTTAACGACTTATAGCAAACAAAAATTTAATTTAATTTATGATAAAAATTTAATTGGATTAGCAGAATACATTAATCTACACAGAAATATAGTAGTTAGGAAAGTTGCAAAATTATACAGAATTATGTGAATAGAACGAACTTCTTGGAATGATAAGGAACCATGGACAGTGTGAGATGCTTAAATGTGGCAGCCAAAAATACGAGCAACCGAGCGGCATTGCGTTCAAATTATGTTTACAAGCATTTGCTTATCAATTAATTAGCCATAATCAACAGTATGTGAGTTGGCCAAATATTTACCGTTCCACTACGGTTTACTTCTGTTCCGAATATTTTGGAGTTTGACTATGCTGGACTTGGCACGGCTCTAGGCTTAAATCAAATATTTACAAGTTCAATGCGAAGTTCGTGTTTGAAGTGCAACAAATATTTAACAATCCATAATTAATTTTAAATATCTCCGCGATGTTGAGCAGAGCAATAACAAACTGTTTTCGCTTGGTTAGTTAGCCACCCCCCTCCCCGCCCTGTCTGCTGCCCCCTTGGAACTCTGCAGTCTCTTCCTCCTTTCAACATTTATGAATAATGTGCCGCATTTAAAAGTTTTTGCGGCATTGCCCTTTCCGTGTTTTTCCCCTTTCCCTAACCACAATTTTTCTTTTTGTTGCCCAGCCTTTCATAAATTGCGCAAGGTGTCAGCAAAGATAGCAAAAGGAGTGTGCACTCCGAGTTGCATGAGGCAGGTAAGACGGCAAGCTTTAGTTGCCACTTCCAATCGCCAGTGTCTCTGTGCGTATGTGTGTGTGTGTGTGCATTTTAGTGATATTTCATATTCATGCACTGCACTTAACACAAAAAATTGTTATGTACTCGTGGAACTGTAAGTTGCCAAAGTCATTAGGGTTCTTCTGTGGCACCAACTTTAAGATATACGCTCTTGAATTTTGATATACACCTACGGCGAAGCTAGCGGGGAACTGGACTCCATTGAATATTATTCTTCCAAGTCAATTTTGGAGAGCAACGCAAAGAACACTCCAGGGCATTCGGACAGTCGGACAGTCGGGAAAATATTTCTCTTAGCTGCTCCTCCTTTGCATTCTTCGCATCTGCATCTGCGTCGGCATCCATCTATTTAATTTTTTTCTCCAATCTTACTTTTTTGTTAAGAATTTCGAGTTATTTATATGCGTAGTTTGGTTATCATTGCCTTTTGAGCTCTTGCCAGTGGCACTTTTTGGTCATTTAAACTTGCCTTATTTTGTGGAACTGACCAACGGCAAGTCAAGAGAATAGTTCCAAAGTTTTTCACAGCCAAGTGCATAAATGAACAAAATTTTGGATTCAATTATTGAAAAACTTGCCACACAAATAATAAAACTGAAAGGAGAAGAAAATCATTCAAACTGAGGAAGATAAAGCAGACAAACATTTTTAGCCTTGTGAATTTATTTGAGCAAAAAATGCTAACATACTATAAGTAGCTTCAACGAAATTCTTAAGCTGTATAAGATACCCTATACTGAAGAAGAAGAAAGTCAGACGGACAATAAAGAAACATTGTAATCCAAAATGCGTTTTAAATAAGCTCACATTACATGTATATTAAAATGCTTTCCTCTAATTTTTGCTTGTCTCTTCAACAAGGTATAAGGTACTTATCTGACAGTCGAGATTTTTTAACTTAAAACTTCTTTAAAATCAAAAACATTATTTGCAGTAGATTAAAGATAATTCATTGGATTTTTTGCCAACATGTTGTGTTCATCAATTGCAATTTGTTTGTATTTTGATCGCATTTTGTTTTCAACGAGTAAATATTAATAATCGTAGTTAAGTAGTGTATGTGTTATCAACCTGAATGTCTAAAGGTTTATTGATTTTTGTGTGAAACCGTAGAAGAAAAACGCATTTTATTTGTTTGTTGAGCTATGTCAGCTTTAAGCACGTCATTGGCTCTGCTCTACGAATACATATCTATCTGCAGGATGTGGGTTTACCTTTACAAGTATAGTACAAAAAAAAGACACTTGAACGTGCGTCTGAAGTATAGAGAAGGACTTTTGCGCGTTGCAATGTCAGCACATTTAAATATAATTTCTTTTTACTAGCATAAAGTCAGGATGGAGTGCAGGAACGAGCTTCACTTGACGAGCTTTGTGATTTACCCTGTGAAAGCAGCTAACGCTTTTAAACTCACTTCCAGACATCCTATAGAAAGCCCTGTGACTTCTTGACGCTCTGGAGTTATGCCTCAGCGATTTGATCTGAAGTCAAGCGACACAGCGTCATGAATATAGCTTATAGCATATGTCATTAGTGGAAAAGCTCATGCTGGCTTTGAGACTCGTAATCGTACGATGCCACAATCTGTGGCCCAGTCTCAGATACAGTTTAAGCTTAAAGCAGGTCAACTATGAAATGCAAACTGGAATGCATGCATGTCCATTCATAAGCTACATAAATACAGGGACAAATTGAAAATTTGATAAAAGAAAAGATTTGAGAGGCAAAGCATGCTTTCACAAGCACTATAAAGTCATAGTCATAGTGCAAATGTAAAGCGCTCTATTAAACGTTGTTTAGTAATTGGCTACTGCCACCCACAGATGCCACTCTAAGTGGAGGCACCTCCGTTTGCTGCTTCGATGCAGCTTAAGTGACTCTGGGCAAGTTAAAATCCAGCTGAGTACGATGTGCGACGTGCGATGTGCGATGTGTTATGTGCAACGTACAACTGCCACAGGGGCTGAGCACGACAGCAGCAAGTCAGCGTCAGCGTGAGCGTCAGTGACTCAATGCAAATGGTATCAAAGTGAAACCAAGCAGCTCGTCACATGTGCGAGTGTGTGTGTGTGCGAGTGTGTGTGTGCAGCATCTGAAAGGGGATTATGTGTGGCACGTCAAATGAAGCGTCTGGCGCCTTCCTTGCCTTGCCCCTCTTACTGTCTTTCCTTCATACATATATCTTTGCCTTGCCACTTACTGTGTTGTGCTCGCATTCGTATCTCGTATCATCATGTGTGTGCTGAAATTTTCCTATTCATTTGGCTAAAACTGTTGCAAATACTCATACCGCCTTCGCAGTGAGGCCGACGTAGTCATTTATAATTGTTGGGCAAACGCTGCGTATACGTAATATCAACATATGCACGCGTACTGACTGTGTATTCATGTACACACAGTTTGTACTTGTGTATAAATGCAATGCTGTTGTTGCTCTTGCCAAGATTCATTTATCAATGGTGACTTTGTGAGTGCAAATCGTTTTTCATGCTGCAGATTTAAGTAAACAGAAATGTCGCCATTTTCCCCAAGCTGTATTTATAGAGGGGGCGTGACGTCCCAGCTTGCCACGTGGAGAGTTATAACCATTTCCATTTTCGCCAAGCATTTTCTACATATAGAAAAACTTGTTGTTGTGCCACATTTAAATCGAGTCATGCAAATAAACATATTCACAGGCATTTAAATATTCATACAAATGCATACATATATTTATATGCACGTATATGGATTATGTACATACGTAACTAAATATGTACTTACTGTGTACATACATTGATTTGCCTGCAGTGGGTACAAAAAAAAAATCCATAGGTATGTCTTAATTTATTCCTGAAGGTTCGCAAGTTTTGATGCACCGCGTTCGAGGCTTATTTACACATTATTCATATAAAATTCGAAATGCGAAACGAAGTGCAAATTCGTAAGTCAAAGCTTAAAAATTATAAAAAAAAAAAAAAACTGAATAAGAAGTTGAATAAAACCCATTACGAAATTGTAAAAGCATTGTAACAAAAATAATAATAGTTGAGTTCTTGGAAAAACAACAAGCGAATAACTTTATTATAACGCTGGAAATATGCGCGGCTGTAACAACAAACATGATGCTCGCACAATAAAAACAACTCACTGAGCCGCATTCGAGTGTGATGAACTATTGGATACCCTGTACAGCATTGTAACATATTTAAAAGAAAGAATTCTGAGCATTGTGTCTGCCACTGACTTTGGCTTTACCCAACTAAATGATGTGCTTTATATTTATATTACAGCTGAAGGAAATATAAACCATGCAGAAATCTCTGCTCAGCCCCGGAAATGTCGAAACTGCTAAATTCAAACTGCCGAATTCATACATATGTAGAAGAAGACTTACGTATACATACTATATGCATGTAATTATCTGGGTATGTGTAAGCCAACGCAGAGATGGCATTTATTCCGGGAGGCATAGCCCTCATGGCGCCAATGCAAGACTTGGGAGTAGAATCTCCTACTCTTCACAGTATGTTCCGAGTACGTTGTTATTGAAGCTCACTATGAATTGGAACGCCTCAATCAGACATAAAGACGTACAGACGTACAGACGTTCAGACAGTGTGACCAACGCTTGTGAACAAGCTACGGATCAGACTTAGCTTGGGAAATGCCGACGAGAAACAAAAGCTTTGAATAAACAATGTGCACCACGATATTGCACACACACACAAGCACACACAAGCACACACATACATATGCATATATGAGCGTATGTGCATTTTGTGGCAGCCAACAGCGGCGTCAACTCTGACATCGATGGGAATGTCTGTGTGTCATCCTGGCGCCGATGTCCCTCTTTGTAAGTATTCCCTACACTATGTTCAGACATGTATATGTATATGTATATGGTACGTGTGTGCAAGAAAATCATTTCCGGGTAAAATAATTTTGCTTTGGTTCGCGTTGCTATGCGCTGCATTCTCCAAATAGCTTTGACCATTTTTTCGCTTCTGCAATGCGTCAGACGAATTCCTTTTCATATTCGCACCATTTGCACTGATTTTGGAATGGGTTCCCTTTTTATAGCAACACTCATGCCACAAGATTCCATTCCATAATATTTACATATCCATTATATTTTCTTTATTTATATTTGTTTTTGAAATAAAACAGTGGTGTCCAAAATATATCAAATATTTTTTTGGGTGTCACATTTTGGACTCCAATGAAATAAACTTACCGTTTCCAGTGCTCTGTTGTCCCTTGCTGAACATGTTTGCTCGCGGCGGAGGCTGCGGACGCTTTTGACCTTTATCCTCTTGCATTGCCAGCTTTTCACCCAATAGGCGCTCATTTTCCGACTCTAAATCTAGAATGCTAATCGTTGCAGTCTCGCTGGCTCGTCGCAACAGGTCCACGGGCATTTTATTGTCTTCAATTTGTTCTGGCACCTTGGAATTGATTAACTCACTTAGAGATCTTTTGCGATATCTCTGCAATGGGGGTCCGTCATTGGTTGCCACGATATCATGAAGGTCTAGAATTTTCAAGAAGGAAAGCAAGTTGATATAATTATACAGGTGTATTCCAGAAATCTCTAGAGTTTTTGAAGAGAAACCGTTCGAATTGTCGGTGTTCTTAAAATGTCAGAGATTTAGTTTTTCGAACATATTTTCGAAGTAGAAAAAATCGACTTTCTTCTTCAACAAAATTTTTAGGTTGTGAAATATTTTATATAATATAAGGTATTTTATGCATTTTTATTCAATTTAAAAATTTATTTAGTTTAAGTCAATAAATATTTCATTTTGTGAAATATCTCAACAATTTTTTTTGGGAGATTTTCGGATGGTTTCGATTTCTGTGGCACCTCAGACACATTTTCCAAAGCAATAAATTAGTAAATAATATAAATTAACATTTATCGTTATTCATACCAATTTATTCGAATACTCAGGTGTGTTCCAGAAATCTCTAGAGATTTCAAAGTGAAATGTTTTTGAAAACAACAGTTCGAAATGTTGGTGTTCCTAAAATATTAGAGTTTTTTTATTTTTTTTTCAATTTAAAGATATTTTAATTAAATTTAATAAATATTAAATTTTGTCAAATCTCTCAAGAATTTTGTAGACATTTGAAAGCAAGTGTTTTTTTGTCTTCAGCAGCACAAACAATTGCTTTTGGGTTGCTTTGGCGCTGTTAGAGATTTGTAAAACACACCTGACTATATTCTTCTTTAAACACACTTTGCTTAAAATGGTTAAGAAACTGAAATAATTGGACTCACCGGTTTGTCTAATCATGTTTTTATATTGCAATGCAACCAAAATAAAAACGATAACAAAACCTGAAAATGACTTAAAGTGACGAATGTGACGCAATCGATTAACCGCCGAATCAATGACTGATAAATACGCTTGTAAAAGCGAATATGTTGCACGGGAAAGCGATGAGAAGACAGCAAAGTGAACTAAACGACGCCAGCGGAGCACCGGCAATGCAACGCCTTCTAATGCTGAGGGCGGCCCGAATGTCTGCGATCTAACAAACTGTGAGCAAACACACGGATTGATATTAATTTTATTACATATTTGTTAGCACATTAATTAAAAAACGTAATTCAAACAAATATTACTAGCACTAAATACATACCGATATGTATATAAACAAATGTATATAAATAAGTGTACTTAACCACGAGCTCGTACTGTGGCGCTTTTCAATAACTAAAACTAATTGCCAAACAGACGACACATACGCACACACATCACACATACGTAATTTCAAACGGCAAAAATACAAAGAGCGCTTAGAAAAAGTAAATGCGCCTATTAAAGACTAAAGTATACCCCTTACATTACAAATATTTTAATTATTTATTTAAATTTATGTATTTCAAACATAATTAAATATGTACAAATTGCATTTAAACATATACATATGTATTATAAAGCTAGCATATGCGTAAGTTGAATGATTAATCGGAATACCCCTTCTATAATTTTGAAGATTAGGGTATAACAAGAGAGAAAAATGAGAGAGCAAGAGCGCTCCAAAATGTTGCCATTTCCAAACAATCTAAATATACATATATGTATGAATGGTATGTGTGCACAGTAAGTCAAGTAATTCTTTTGACAAAATAAAAAAGTTCATACTTATATTAATTTTTATCAAAAAATAAATTTTATTTTATTTTACTTGAGTTGCTTTTAGTTTTTAGAACAATGCAAATAAATTAATGATGAAATCCATTGGACTTGACTATGTCGACAAATAAAAAACAGATTTTATATTTTATCAAAAGAATTAGTAGACCTACTGTATTATTGTTGACACTGTGTCTTCGGTTCAATACGGGACTACACATGCTCTGACGCATATTTTAAATGTTTCTATATGGTATTCGTATATGTATTCTATTAGGTCTGACCGAAAGAAAAACACAATCGGCTGATCGATCATGTTTACTTTAAGAAAAACACACGATTTTTAAGTTATATGGTGTAAAAATTTCATACTTGCAAATATTTTGTTAAAAAAAATAAGACAAACTTTAATAATAACTTGGCTTAATGGGCTAACTGTGTTCTTGTCATCAAAACTACTAAAACTCTGGCCTGTATAGGGAACTGACATTATACATGTTTTTAAATATATAAGTGTAATTATGTGTATGCATTTTGTACATATTTTTTAGTGCACAGGTTCGTATTTTTTATCTGTATGTTATTTCTTTTTATGTTTTTACCTGTTTGTTAATTTTTGAAGCATGCAGAAAATGCGGCTGATGGAAATTGCACGCCTCTCGTGTTCGCTGTGTTTGCCAAACAACGCAGCAATTTACGCCCTCACAGGAAGCAACATCACTCACAACATGCATGTATGTGCATATTTATGTGTAAGTGTGTATGCTCATGTGCATATATGTATGTGTTTAAGGCAGCAAAAAAAAAAAACATTAATTTGCGTGCAAGTCAATTATCAGGAGGCAGCGGCAAGCTGTTGTTGCTGTTGTTTTTATGCAAATATAGCTGCATCAATATAATTTTCAAACGAGTGTGCAAGCTTCAAATCCGAGTGAAAGACTAATAGATACCCTGTACTTGTAAATATATGCAGAGTGAATGAAAGTGACTGCTGACACTCTAAGTAAGTACTTTGAAGTGTCGCAAAATGTGGCATAAATGATGAAACCCTTTTTGACAAGCTCGTAGGATAGTGTAAAATGACTCTACGCGGAAAAGAGTTGAATGGAGAATCACCCCCTGGTACTGCAGCTGTGCCAGGCCAGCACATTTCTAAATGATTTTTTTTAATTAAAATTTCTGCAAACTTAACACATTTGCGAGTAAAATTGTATTTTGCATATTTGAAATAAATTTATGAAAGGCGCGAAAAAATGCAAATATAATTTACAAATCGCGCAGTTTGGGCAGTTCGTCAAAAGAAATACAGATGAAAAAAATTGGATCAGATTATAATTTATAAATTATGCAAATTTTTTTTATAATTGACATATTTATTAAAAAGAATGCATTGTGGACATGTTTATTGTGTACTTAGTCATAAATTATTCGTTATGTATTCACTATAAACCAGCTAATTATCAGTGCATATTTGAATTATAACTATTTATAACTGAGATGATAAGACTATTTCCTCTTTACAGTGATATTGAATCCCGTGCACGAATGTTGCTCCTCATCCGTCCAGGTGAGAAATTGGCCCGCGGCGCAGATCTCCGGCCAGCTGCGGGTGAGGGACTGAGTTTGGCCAAACCACTTGACCCGACTGCCTTGGGATTCGATGACTGTATGGTAGTGTTGTTGCGTCGAGTCGAGGTGCCACAGGAACACGGCATGCTGGTCCACCTGACCAGCATGGATCGGCAGCAGGGCCAAGAAAAATGTTTGCACTTCCAGGGACCCAGAAGATGGCTCACTCAGACGTAGACAGACCTGTGTCTGCTGGGGCCTCAGCTGGACGTGAACATGCAATCGCTGGCCAAAGGTGCCGTCAAAGTGCACAACATTCAGGCGATGCTCCCTGCTCAAATGCTCCAGCAGTTGTTCCACATGCACCTCCATTTGCTTGGCGACAGTGCTTGGGAGTTGGGAGTGCAATGGCGTTTTTATTGATGGTCCATTCAGCAACGTTTCCGCATCCGCCTTGGGATCCCCTTTGTGGCTGCCCGCTGATAAACTCGCCGCACTGTCTGCTGTTACAACAAATGCAATTTCGGGGACTGCACCCAACTGCTTGTCGGTGGAGTCATTTGCGGTGGCGGTGGCGGAGTCGGAGGCAGACTCTCGTTTGACGGTTGACAATTTGTTGTCGCTCGCTGGCTGGAAAAGTTTCGCCTGGCTGCAGCATGATTTCCCAGTCGGGCAATGATAATTTTGATATTGCTGTTGGCCTTCGCTTGGCATCAACACCTGCCCCCTCAGTCTCAAACCCAATTCCAATCCCAGCAAGCTCTGTTGGCCATTATTTATGTTCGCAACTTCATCACAGCGCAATTCGTCTTGATCTCGGCCTGTAATCTGCCAACTTTTCTTACTCAACTTTAACTTTGGTTTAACGAGCATATTGTTGCTCTCAAGGAGCAGCTCCTCCTTCTCCTCCTTTTCCTTAGAACTATTCCCCGCCTGATGTGCTTTTATCACACCACGTTGCAGGCCTGCATCGTTGACATTATTTCGTATTTGCGCACTTTGCTCATTTCCCTTTGGCATTCCCGGAACCTGCTTAACGCACTGCCCCAGCTCCTCTTTTGAGCTCACCTCGCCAGCACCATTCACCACCAAAATCACTGTATCCTCCTGCATCTGACTGGATGTTTTTCTCGACTTTTTCCCAGAGCTTGATTTGGCCAGTGCCATTTTCGGCTGATTATGATATTCATTCGTGCATTTGGCCATTTGGTTGGTTTTCACATTATTCCGGTTGTTGCTGTTTTCCTGTTCCGCATTCTTGTTGATTTTCACTAAAAAATACATAAGAAAATGGTAAACAAACTTTATTTTCGTGCATACGTGTGTATTAAAGTTTATTAATATTATGTTGATCTTTTTGTTATTTGCAACTTTAAAAGAGTGAAAAAGTTTTGTTTGCAAGTGAAATTGTCCTTTAGACAGGACTTTAACTGTCAAGTACTGGCAAATAACAATAATTTCAAATAAAATAATATTTTACACGAAGTACACACTTAATGTAAAAACAATAAAGCGCACTAAATACTGGCAATAGCAATAGCAAAGGACATCGAAAGGGCAACAAGTAAAACAAAAAATAAGTGCTGGAAAAAGTTGCCATTTTTGTAAGTAACATATGTAGAAGACTGGATACGCTTCTTTATTATTGATATATTATTTATTAAAATCATTTCTGATTGGTTATGCTGAAATTAAGTTGAGTATCTATATCGACTTTAAAATATTGCAGTCTGATGGAACAAAGTTTAAGTTGAAGTAACACAGTTTAATACAGGAGATTCTTCTAGACAAGAACCCATTAAACGACCTATGCATGTAATCATCAAATGCTCATCTATTTTATAAATAAATACATAAATAAAAATCTGGAAAAAATTGGAATACCCTCAGCAAGGGTATAAAAATATGTTTAGTCTTTTTGTTAGACAGACAAGAACAAAAGTTGTTGCTGTTGCTGTTGTTGGTGTTGTTGCTGTTGTTGGCACTTGTTAGCTACGCTGTAAACTTCACATTATCTCAAGGTGGCAACGCTCCGAGACCCTTATGGAAACGCACAGATTGAAAATGGCAGAAATACGGCAAACTTGTTGGCCAGCTAAACTTAAAAAGTAAAAGCAGCAACTAAATAGCAACAACAACAACAAACAACAAAATGTCGACGATGAAGAAGAAGAGTCTGCAATGTCAACAATAAGCACCATGGAATAAGGAGCATAAAGCGTGAAAAACTTTAGCAATTTATGCGACATAATTATGCCATAAAAAGAGCAACAAAAACAAAGCACAACTGAAATAATAAGAAGGAAAGGGAAAGTCTCGGCTATAAGGTATCCTATGTAAAAGGTAACCGAGTTTGTAATCCCAAACTGAAGGTTACATCAAATGGGGAACTTGAAAATGAGATACATCATTGATGAACATTGTTATACATAATAAACCATAAACCATTCTACTCGTTAACCTTTAAGATATTGTTAAATTATATCATATTATATCATTTTCAATTTGACACTTTCCTTTTTTAAGAATCATAGAATCCTTCATTGTATAGACTTTACAAAAGAGAATATTAAATGATGACAATTAATATAAACGATTCCATTGCAGCTCCTACTTTGAGGATAAACGAAGCTTCTCTTAATATGGCCTACTTATATGGTATAATTTTAATAGACTCTATAGTATCTGGGTGGCATGAGCATATTCTTAATATGGACTAATAGCCACTCACTACTGGTTGCTACTGATGATTATTCTATTGTTTCTTATTTGTCGAGACTTAAGTAAAACATTGACAATTGTTTAAGTTGTAACTGTTGCTGCGGAGAATAAAACTTTTGTTCAAATCTGTTGTTGATTTAACTGCTGCCTAGGTGAGAGAATAATGGGGATTCAAAGTTTTCGCTTTGGTTTTCCTTGTCGTTTGCTTGAAATTGAAAGGCATTTTCATTCGCGCGCCTTGTGTCAACAGCTTTTAGGCCTCTGTAATGGTTCCGAGGAGGGACACTTTACTAATGACAACGCTAATTTAGGCACCATTTTAGGTAGATTACTAGAAGATATCCCAAAAGTTTGCGAAACAACTGACGCACTGAATACATATTAATAAGTTGGAGCACGGAACAACATTTGGGATCATTACTGCAAAACTTGACTGTTTGGCGATTAAGTTTGAGCTGTACTTACCTCCATCGCAGGGGAAATTTTCCGCTAGCAACGTAAATAATTTATCCGACAGCAGGCAGCGTCCCCGAGGTCCCAATGGCACCCTGCAAACCGGACACTTTACGGAGCGGTTACGGCAATTATTGCAAAGGACGTGTCCGTTGCAGCACTGCCAGCCAGGTGGTTTGATGACCTGATTCCCGTCCAGCATCAACCAGAGTCGAGTACAATGCAGTAAGGATAGCCACAATCAGAGTTACAAGGACAACGGCAGCAACATCAAGAATTTATATTATGCAAAAGAAAAATAAATTAAATGAAAGTAAATGTAAATGTAAATATGGGTATGGAAATACTATATTTGACTTGTAACAAAACATGCATTCTGCTTTAATGGCAACATAATAGTATAACAAAAACAAAATACCTCAAGCTGATTATAAAAGAAATTCAATATCCATTGCAGATATCAAATTAACATAATTATAATAATGAATGAAGAAATAATTATATTGAAGAAACCAGCTTTACTTGAAAATTTTGCACAATGAGAACTACACTACAGTTGGATAATAAAGACCAAATCAATTATCAGAAAGGGACGGCTGTAAGACGATCAGTCTTGAATAAAACATTCTCCCATGTTTTTTAAAAAAGTTTACTAATATGCAAATCTGTAAAATCGATTTGACTAAAGTCATCGCTTATCTTAGCTTTGAAGTCGCCTATGGTTTTGAAATCACAATTTTCTTGATTTACTCTTATAGTATAGTAAACTTTTTAGTCGGGCAAAAAGCTTTCCATTTAAATTGAAAATCAAATTGGAAGTATTGCAAGCGGATTTAAAATAATACAACTGTATTTGATGTGCACAAAAACACTTTTGCGCTTTTCAAGCTACAGCTCGGACCCACAAAAAGTTCTCCCCAATGTTCTTTCATGCTCACGCCGGAACATTGGGATTGTCTCAAAAAATCAAAATATACAAAAAAAAATACAAAAAATTCCCAAAAAGAAAAAGAAAAAGAAATCGAAAATATGTATAGAAATTCAATTGATGCTTTTTGTCTGAATGTGCATACATACATATATGTATGTGCATACACGAATGTTCATCTGTATTTGAATCTATCTCGATATGCGCCAGAGCTGTTGCAAATATGCAGCAATAAAGATACAATTTTGTACAGAAGCCTGAATTGTATTTTGCCATTATTTTACAAAAATGAAATTGAAGTATTACAAATGTAAAGCGATTTGATTGCAATCCCTTTTTTCGGCCTGAATATAATACGTGACAACAAAAGCAACAGTCTTAAATTATAGAAAAGAAATTGAAAATCATCGATAAATAAATTTTCGTTTCATAGTCTTATCATTACAAATACGTATTCAAATTGAAGATGTCAACTAAATGGATTTACTAAAAACAATCAATTGTCAAACATTGATTAGTTTTAACTATGAGTATAAATACTCAAAGACGTACTTAAATATTAAATTTGAGGTTTGTAAATAATAAAACGAATGTAAATGACCTTTTTTATGATTATATTTATAATCAATTGTTGATATTTACAATATTAGCTTTAATTCTTTGTGAATGTTATTAAGCACTTTGTCTCTATAATTTTTGTTGGTTTATGAAAATGCATATTTATGCATATTTAATTGAATAAAATCTCGATTCGGGTGTTATTTAATGTCAACAGAAAATCTCAAAGGAGCACGCCAGACGGCAATCTCAATGCAAATTTATGGACAAATGCATATATACAAATACATATGTATAAGTGAGTATGTATGTATATGTAAATATAAGAGGGAATTGTTTGGCAAAACTATTGAAAATCATGCAAAACAAAATCCCTTAATAACTTAATGGACTTGTCTGTTTGCATAACAAATAAACGCACACAAACATACATACATACATACATACATACATACAGTACTCTTAATGCTCGTAATGCTTTATGCGTGCTGTAGTTATAATAATTGCTAAATATGAAATGGAAGTTCTGACCGGATTTTAAGCTGTTAGTTGGACTATATTTTACCTATCCTCCTGCTGCATAAACTGATTTCAGGTTAATAAACAAATTATGTATTTTGTGTAGTAGAAACTGGAACTAGACTGGAGATTTCAATGGACCAGTTGAGGCCATAGTGTTGCATGTGTCATGTATGAAACATGTGATTCTATATGTATGTTTGTGCTTAGCTGTGTGCTGCGACAATGCAACTAACTGGGCTTCTAGCTAGCTGCTGCTCTGGTTGCCCAGTTTAGTCTTAGCCTGCATGCTTAATTAATGGCCAACAGATCCACAGACGGACACACACACACACACACACACACCGCACACCAGACAAACAACTGGGTTTTGCATGTAAAATTTCATTTGCAGATAAGCTAAGAATTTTAATTGTAAGTCTGTCCTTGGGATGTTTCAGGCTTGCGGCTGTCCTCATTTTTATCTTGTCTAATTAATTAAAGTTATGTTTTTGCTGACATGGTGGCCATAAATAAATTTACACCTCAGCACTTACCATTTGCCACTGGCCACTTGTAACTGGCTACTTGCAACGTTCAGTGGCAAGCTGCTTGTAATTTAAAATTTAAATCGAACAAAGAGCTTAGAGTGCACTTCTATTTTATCATATAAATATATATAGGGTATGCAAACCCATGTAATTGGCCTGTGCCCATTTATATTGCCTGCCACGCCTAATCGACAATATTTGACTTTTAAATCCCCTAATCAATCAAACCAGCATGCTTCATATATTTCACCAAAGTGCTGCCAGGCACTAGAACAAAGCTAATCAAATCACATGCGATGGCAAACATTTATCAAGCATACGTAATATATGAATTCCATACCCATATATCACACTCAAATCAAATGTTAACAAGTCAAATTGGATGTGAACGACTTAAAAGTACCCTGCTATAGTACCACTAACAAAACTTTGAAATAAAGCAGAAAGATTGCTAACCAACTGAGTACATTATTATAAAATGGTATTAAATTTTGTTTATTTTGCTTGATATTATTATTAGTGTATGTCTTAAAATTAAATTAAACTAAATGCTTTGTGCTACAAACAATATAATTTCGGGATTGGTTTAAAATCTTTATTTGCTATAACTAATATTCTACGATCTTTTACATACTTTGTACTACAAACAATATAATTTCGGGAGAAGTTTAAGATCTTTTTTTGCTATAACTTGTATTCTACGATCTTTTACATACTGAATTTAGCAAAGCATTTATTTAAAGTAACCCAGGAATACCTAATTTTAAGATTTCCGAACTTGAATGGGATTTTTGTACTCAGCTTTAGAAATTCCGAGCTTAGGATGCTTTTGAGATTGTCTGTACTTCAATATTTTCTGTTTAACGACGAAAACGTATATCGGCAGATCTATCTACCCTACAATATCAATTTAGACGCTTCAAAAATGATTTTTATAGTTACAGGGTATGTAAATAAACTTACATGCATGCTAACAAATGTAGGTTTTTTTTGTGTCATTGCGAGCAACAAAGCTAACGGGTATTAACTAACAACAAAAACAACTAACACCGGCAGTTACATATTTGTAGTCATGACATCGTCAAGCTGTGAGTAACATTGTAAACAACACGACGACATACATACGAACATATGTATAGACGCATATAGACTTATACCCGGAGCATTGTTGGAGAATTGAGCATATTTAGAGCATGGGCGTGGGCACGCAATCACTAGTGCAGCTCAACGTTTCAACTTTATACACGGTCAAGTGATTAGCAACAAACTTGCGCAGCAAAATCAACGTCAAGCCGGAAGAGTAGCATGGGACGGCGGCAAGAATGGAGGGACGAGTGGCAGGTGGCAGTTGGCAGTTGGCAGGCATATGCCGGCTGACAAAGGCAAACAAGCGGCAACTGCCAACTAAGTTTTGTCAGACCATAGTTCAGTTTAGTTGAGTTAGATAATGACGGAGTAAAACTAATGCCGGCAACCGGCAACAGGCAACAGGCAACTACTACCAACAAGCAACTGACGTTGCACGCCAAACGGCCGACAACCTCATCGATATGCAACTCAGCATCAACATCCACTTACCGCTTGTTTCTTGCCTCAGGCTATAAAAAGAAATATATAAGAGAATACGAAATATACTTAGACTCGTTTGCTTACATCACAACAAACAGGACACTCCAGTAATTGGGCAATATGTTGCAGGCAGGTTGCAAACTTTTGCAGCGACTGTTGATTAATGCCATGCTGCTGCAAAGAGAAATAAACAAAGGAATTTAGTAAGTTTCAAAATTAAGGCCTAACTGTCCTTTAAAACACAATAGTAAAAATATATATACATTAGGTTTTATGTTATGATTGCTATAAAATATCTGAAAATTGACAACTAAGCAGTTAAGTCATCAATTGAACCATTTTAGTATCTTTAATATGCAATAAATTCTACAATTAATGCATTTAACGATTACTATCACAAGTAAGCTAGCTGGTAGTTCATTCAACAATTAAGTTGCCATATCTAATTACCAATATCCTATGCAATGTAAATGATATAACCATAATTATTTTGATTTTCTTGTCAATTAAATTTGTAACCAGTCACAATTTGCCCACAAATCGAAATCAACTAACTTCATTATCTTAAATTTTATTGCAACTAACCGATATTTAATTTAAGGATTTTATATCAAAATATCTTCGCTATGTTGTGTCCAAATTTGGCATGTACAATGCTCAGTGAGTCAGGACAAAGAGTTATATATTCATAGTTTTATATATATATACTATTACCGAAGTATGATTGACAGTCTAGATTCACCATTTTAATTGTATTGTCAACACGAAATCAGTTTTTAAGACACGACACGCGTCCATCTCTAGCAGAAACTTAAGCAAGGCCTTTAGCATTATTGATTGGGAATTTATATGGAAATGACATACAGGCAGGTAAGTTTGCACATGTTTGGGTACATGTGTTTGTGTACAATTTGGGTTTTTGCATCCATGCATTATTTGGGTCAATTGAATTTGTAATGCAGTACAGCAGTACAGCAGTACTCGTTATGTGTCAAATTTAATAAAATACTTAGCAATTCGACCGACAGATGAACACCTCAGAGAGAAGAAGAAGAAGCTGATAGTTGCCCTAGCAGCAAAATTACACAGCTGTCTCAAAAGGACACTCTTAAATGGCCGGAAATGCATTTACATTAAATTAGCACCAATATTGTTGTGAAATATTAAACATAGACATAAATAACACATCGACATGTAGGACATCAATTTCAGCCATGTTTGTGTTCATTAGACTAATTGACATTTATTCCTCAGGTGTAGCAATGCATTAAGTCTAAAAACTATCGAAAACTTACTTTGTAATAATTGATGATTGATGAATATTCACATAAGAATTTCTAAAACAATAAATCCTTAAAACTAATTGTGCATTGCTTAGCTAATCATAAATTTTGTAGAAGCAGGAATATTAACCATATGAATATCCTTCACTTAGGTCAATATATTAAGTCTTTAGATGGACAGAGAATAAAATTCTTTTTGTAAACAAGTTTCACTTATAATTCTTGATTTCTAAAACCAGAAATATTCGACATATACGTGTGTATTGTATTATATTTTATAACTTTATGAGGAATATATAAAACTATAAATGAACGGTCATTTTACAATTAAGATGTTTTCCCTATTTTATAAATTTCTGTTCTCAACGCATATTTTAGACGAAAATAACTAGAAGTTTTCGTTTAAAAAATAAGTCGAAAATCAAAATTTGTTGATCATCCTATCTTTATTAAATTTAATCAAATTAAGATATCTTTACCAGCATTCCATTCTTCTATAATTGTAATTTCTTTCAACAATTCAATAAAAATCGATTCAACTGTATTAACTCTGTATAAACAAATAACTGCTCTTTTGCTTCTTCTACTTGTTTGACAATTGCAACAATGCAACAAATTTTTAAACAAACATAGCTAATCAACAATGCATAACGGTCTCTCTCTCTTCTTCTGTGACCCATTTAAACGGGGCTAAGAGAGTTAAGGCTAAGCAGCTAAGTCTGGAAACTAATTGTTCGTATGTTTGTGCTGTGAGTGTGGTTTCGTTTGCCAACTGATGGTGACTTACCACAGCGTGCGCCGCCTCGTTGGGGTCCTCAGTTGAACCCAAAGAGTTTGTCTGTTGTCGCCACATCATCATGGTTGCATGCCCAGCGCCTGTTAGCCAATGTTCCCGCAGTTTGTTGGCCAGCTCGCTGATCCTCATGCCCAAGACATCAATGCCATTTAGCTGCAGCAAGGTGTCACCGATGCAAACACCTGCCAATTGTGCATTTGACTCCGCCTGCACTCCGCTGACCCATGGATACGGGTCCCAAGGTGCACGACTCAAATTCAATCCCAAAGCGCCGTTCGGCGACTTGATTATGCATTGCTGCAGCATCTTAAAGGCGTAACTGTAAAGCAGACACAATGCAGTGAGTTCATGTTGAAAAATACTTGTAAAATGTGTAGTATCTTATTGTTGTTGTCGTGCTCAAGGTCGCACGTTTAGGGCAGGCATTTCAAGTATGTAATTTATGTCAGACAAAAGCAGACACACACATACACAATCACAGCCAACAGCTTCAAGAAGCCAACTCGAAGGCTGCCTGACATAAATTTGGGCCATTTTCAACACTTGAGATATGTGCGAGACACACACACACGGAGGAATGAGAGGGGCGGAAAAGTCCGTGCATATGTATTTAATTATCAACCATCACACACATGCGTATGTATTACTTTTGAAAATGGGCGTTGAACTGTTTTATTCGTTTAGCTAAATGGGCGTGTCAACGGGCGAGGCGTATACTCTTTGGCATGCCTCGCACGTACGCAGCCCACACGGCGTATACTCGATGTCGTCGTCGTCGTCGTCGTCGTCATGAGTATGAGAGGCCACTGGACTCTGAGATATTGCCACCTTTTTTGTGGGCAATTCTTTTTACTTTTTTGGTTACCTTTCAGCACCTGTGTCGAAGCTCAATTAATTAGAAGGTTGTTGAAAGTTACAGGGTTGCTAGCATAGGCCCAAGAAACTTTTGCAAACTGTTTGGCAATTAAGCATACGCCGCGTTTGCCGCCACCGCCAACACAATTGCCATTTTCAGCAAAATAGCGTAAAATTTGCGCAAATAAATCAAAAGTGGTGGCAAAAACTTTTGCCCCAACATTCACTCACGCATATATAAGTACGTATGTATGTGGAAAAGGCCGAGTAACGCGTTAAATCAATTAAGATCACAGGTAGACACTGAGCCACAGCCGGAACAACGAGTATGAGATTGAAATAAAAGCGACAGACCAAGCAATGAATGCGTGTAACATGTGAATGAGTGGTGTGAGTGGTGCGGGTAACGCAAGTTCAAGTACATCAAGTATACGCACTAAGGCCGCACTGAGCAGCATCCGCTAATGCTGTCTCATTTTTACCAAGCGAACAACAACAGCAACAACAACAACATAAAGCTAAACTTTCATTTATATCGTTATTGTTTTTATTTTGTTGTTGTTGTCATTCTCATCCGTGTTTGGACAGCCCCTCCTTCTCCTTCTCGCACCGCTCCCCACTTGCTGTAACTTGTCATGACGACTCTCAAAATCAAATTGATTATAATTCATATTCTTTAAAGTCGCAGAGCAACTATACAAATAAAAGTACAAGCATACATATATATATACATATTTATATGTATGTGTATTTGTCTAGAAAATAACGAACCGAACGAGAGACCACTTCACTTCTTTCTGACATTGGCCATGAAATCGTCGTGTGACGTCGCAAACGTGAAGTAAACGCGGCCAAAAGCTAAATAATGTATAACGTATTAACATTAATTGAGCCAGTATCATAGCCATTGGCTTAAAATGCAAAATTGTGCATGTAGAATAGTGAATATAGTATTACAATTGTTTTATTAATTGCAATTTTAATTACTTGCATTATCTAAGCTCGCACAATTTAGTTCAAAAATAAACAAA
Organism: Drosophila innubila; assembly: GCF_004354385.1. Taxonomy (NCBI): domain Eukaryota; kingdom Metazoa; phylum Arthropoda; class Insecta; order Diptera; family Drosophilidae; genus Drosophila; species Drosophila innubila. Next base: position 11,180,039 of record NW_022995380.1, read on the forward strand.
GCCAATTTAAATACGCACTCACACACACACACACACACACGATTAAATTGTTTATAAAGCCACTTTGCTGTCAACAGCACAAACAACAACAAAAAAGTTCAAACAAATAATTAAATAACTATTGCAACTAAGTGCGACGAATATGTGGCACGAGTCTGTATTATATATATGTATGTAGTTTAGGTAAGAACTTGCACGCTATTTCGACTTGGCTAATGCCTTTCAACTTAATGCTCCAATAATCAGTTACATTGCAACAGTTTACCGTTATGCGTATACAATGTGTATATTTTGAAAGCTTCTCAATCGCGATTAACTTAGACTTAGTCGTAGTCTTAGTTGGAGGAAGCAATGCGAACTAATCATAGTCGCGCGTGGATAATAACTAAAGCACGAGATACTTAATCACCGACAACTGTTGCAGGCGCTTTTGAAATCCAATGCAACACACAGCAACAACAACAACTACAACAGCAACACACTTACAGTGTACTGTGTGTATAAATATATCTGTTAAATTAACGCGGGTTTTTTACCGCTTTCGTTTTCAGCCAATCGCCAACAAGGCGAAGCAAAAACAACCTCACACGAGAATTGCGTCACAATTACACAAATACAACAACAAACACAACAGCAAACACTCAAAACAACCGACAACAACAACAGCAACAACACAGAAAATGAAATGTATGGCAGAGACCCAGAAACCCCAAACGTCCAAAAGTTGTTGCGCATGCGCCACCGTCAGCGTCAACGTCGGCGTCCGCTGCCGACGTCGCTGTCAGCGCCGACAGCAGTTACATACAATCTTGTACTCCTATACGTACAGTGCGCTTCATTTGATTAGATCCGGATCGTTCTCTATAATGACTATTTCTGCGATGGCAAATGCCAAATAACTCTACTTATTTTATTTAGTTCAGTTGGTTAACGCAGTAATAATTATACTCTTCCAAAGGCTAATATAATTTTATTACGAAGTTTATCAAATAAGAATTTCGTTTATACTAGTAGAATTTTTATTTCTTGAGATTTCTCAACCATTCTCAAAGATTGCTGTATACATTTGGACCGAATTGAGTTGAGAGCAGACTTGTAGTGTATTAAATCTACGGCTTGCCAGATTACAATTACTTTATATTTTTATTGCAAAATATTTTGGATCACTTTGATGTTATTTCAGCTAATTACTCTATTGTTGTTCACTAACATATATTTAACTAGAGCTGTGTGTACATAAATATATATGCATAGGTGTAGACGTATGTACACTGTTTTTTATGAAGTATATAATTTGACTTCCTTTTCTTAGCAGCATTTCTGCAGACATATATACACATATATTCGATCACTTTTGATGTATTTATAATTAAATAACTTCTTTTATTTATAGAAATCAAGTGTGACTCAAAACATTAACTTCCTTGTTTAAAAAGAGCTTTTTCAATTGAATCGTTAATTGGACAACAAAGCTTTAGTTTCTCGCTGTCAACGCATTCTAATCTAAGCGTCATTTGGCCAAGCAACAACATTAAAGCATTAGGGCTAGCCGTAGGTGCAAGGTCGTTTAAGCCATTAAAAAACTATAATTATTACACACAACTTTTAAATGGCTTGCAGAGCCCTCAAGGCTGGCAATACCACAAAATGTTGCAATCGTTACACACCGTTCAACACATACATGCGAGTAAATTGTCTCAAGTGGCCAACTGGCTAACACTTACTTTATGCTTATTTATTTAGATCAATTAATTCGCGGCACACGCTAAATCTGCGATCGCCAGTGCCGCCACAGCCACTTCCACTTCCACGACGCGTTAACGGAACTTGCGAGCGGCGCCTGCGCAGACTCAAAGAGCTGAAAGCAAACTGCGGCTGCCACAGCCAACAGCTGACAAACTGAGCTGCGATTTGCGGAACCGTAAAGCGTCATCTGTCGGCAGCTTGAACGAACCTTGCCACTTGAAGCTTTTGGTGGTAGACTATTCACAGTAGAATAATCAAACTATCTAAACTTGCTGAACACATAATAACCTGACAGACAAATTAATAGGTAGGCAGTTATATTTGTTGGATACAATTCTTTAAATATGAATAAAATAAAGTTTAAGCTAAGAACAAATTAATTTGCAATCCATCACTCCATAGAAATTATGCGAATACTCTGTGTAGATTTTTATTCCAATTTTTATACCCGTTACTTAATTTTAAATTGTATTTCATGAACAAAAAATATAAAAATCTGATATCTTAATGCTATAATTAATTAAAGCTACTAGCTTAGTTTTCTAAGGATACGCATCTATGAAGACTTAAAAATATGCTGTTGCTTGTTTCGCAGAAAGAGTATTCATATGTTATTCATGTTTTACTCTAGTATAACATTATTATACAAATTATTATATACATAAATAAAGTATTTTAAAAACTTTCGAAATTTAAAATTAGCGTGTGGCTGTACTTGAAATTGGTGATTTGCCTTTTGGCCAATATTTGTATTTTTTACGAGATTAATAAAAATCAATTGTTGTCGCGGTCAAGCCATGAACTCGACTCAACATTCAACTCAACTCACATCTATTGAATAGACTAATTGAAAACATGAAATTTTATGTTATGGGCTTCATAAGTAGTTGTTCGTTTTGACATTCAACTTGGCTTCTGTGGCTCCTTGAAGTTGAGAGGTAATGAAAAACAGCAATGGCAACGGCCATAACCATCGGCCAATTTCAACTTACAATTGGGCTAATAAATTATAGAAAATCCAATTAAACGTTTATTAAAATCCTCAATCAAAGCCCGCGTTTAATCAGGGCTAATTGTAGCAAAGGAACCAAGCCAATGTTAAATGTATTATAAGTATGTATAGTATGTTTTGTCTGCCTTGTGAACTTATGAATATATTTATATGCCCATTAATTGTTGTTATATAATATTTTCATTTATAAGAGTGCAAACAGGCACACGCTTGGTTCATCTATTTATTTATTTATGCTCTTTGTTTGTTGTTAGTCGTCACCTTTGGCGTCACTTTGAGAATAATATTGTTTTTAGCTTACTTCTATGCAAAAATAAAATACATAATTGCTGCATTTGAATGCATTTTGAACTCAATTAAACTTTGTTACTTTGAACCAAAGAGTTAAAGGCAATAAGTTCCAAAAACAAGCATTTTTTAAATACATTCTGTATAAAAAGTGTTGATAAATTTCCAGCCGATTTTGCTTATAAACAACAAAAGTCCAAATATATTTTTGTATTTATTTTTGGCCTTTCTCTAGGTTTTCAAAAACTTGCACCGTAAGAGATAAAAAATATTTGTATGATAAGTTTATCTTATTTTCCTGTAACAAGAATGCAAATGGTCTCAAGATAAATTAATCAAGATTAAACATATTTATCCTGTACAAAGATAAGACACAGTTGCCGTTAAAACTCTGCTCTATTTATAATTAAATAAATAGATGCTAGCAGTATTTCAAAGAAATCAATTAAATAACTAAATTCAACTTTCTAGCTTGAACTTAAGCATGACTACCCTAATACTCATACAGGGTATCTGTGTTCAAATCGCAAACAATCGTGTTTGCATTATTTGCCTAACAATATCCAAAAATGTGTTCAACTGTTCAAATACAACCGATTCAAATACTCGCCAGAAACTCACTGTTAAATTTTAAACAAATGTATTGATTAATTTACATACACGCAAGCTGCCTCTCTCGCTCTCTCTCTTTATCTATCTATCTCTCGCTCTATATCTCTCTACCTCTGTCTGTCTCTCTTTCTGTCTTTGTCTCTTTTATTTTTGACCTTAGCCATTGTACAAATCCGCTCTTAGCCATTCGCTTACAAATGTATGTGGTGAAAATTGCGTTAAAATATCTCCAAAAAAGCAGATAAACTAACAATACAACGAAAACATGTTAAATGAGCAACTGCTGCTGATGCTGTGAGCGTCAGTCAGTCAGTTAACCTTAGCAGAGCGACTGTGAATAGAGCAAAACGCTTTAAGCTAAAATTCTGAGGCAGTTTGCTTGTTGGGAGCGTGCGGTGAACACGTCTTTTAATTCTCCGCAACGCGAGTTTGTAATAAATACCTGAGATTCGGGCCACACGTGTCCAATGCAAGAGATCAATGTAGGTGCAGATGGCGATGAGGATGACACAACTGACGCTAATCGTCAAGATCAAAAGTCATCGGTGCGTCTCTTAAAAATACCACGCGCTGCTCCACAAATCGAAGAGTATGGATTTCGTCTTACGCGCAGCAAGTGGGATCCATATCCATGGGTATGATCTTTTTTTTTTTTGGATTGTATCTTTGTCTTGCTAATTGCATGTATTCCACCCAGGTTTCTGAAGTGGCAGCGGCACACCTGCCTCGTTATGTGGCCTCAAGAGCGGCGATTGCATTTTAAAGGTCAGTTCGTGCGATTGCACAAGTTGAGTATATTGACTTAGATCGCCATATGGTTTTCGATCTTATCTTTCTATACTTTTGTTGTCGTTTGTCAACCTCAGTCAGGGGTGAGTGCTCCATCATTTGGTACCACTAATTGCCTACACTGAGAAAAAATTTAGTGCTTCAAATAATAAATATACGAATTTACTGTAGAAAACATTAAGATAAGGACAGATAAATTACAGGAGAGAACTAACAAATTATATTCTAGACTCGTAATTTACATGCATATATTAGACTTCTCTTGTTGACTAAAATTAGCCAGGCATAACTAAGATAATACTTTCTATACATTTTGAATATATTTTCGTGTGCTTTTTTTATAATTAACATGTTATTGCACAATCATTGGAGACTTTCTGATCGTAAAACCAAAACATAGGTGGATTTATTTTTTGAACAGACAAAAGATACCGTTGTAAGCCATCGCTATCTGCTTATAAGACGAGGTAACAATTTTTGTACTTGTTTTTTTTTGTGCATTGAGGCTAGAATTTTAAAATTAGTTGAGCTAATTAATATATATTTATTTTCCGAGGGTGACAAACACATGACATTTATTAAAATAGTCCCCTTTATTTAATCAAATTTATAATTAAAATAATAAATAAAGCAGTTTTTAAATTTCATATAATTTGCGCGGCATTTTATGTTAACAGGGCGCTGTAGTTTAACAGAGCCAGTCAAACGACTTAACAGCTTGCAAGCAGTTCAACTGCTTGACGCACAAACAATTTTAAAGTAAGCAGTTTAATGCTGCGCTATTAGCTTTAATATGACAATTAAAACAATTTGTATTAATTTTCTTTATAGTTTAAGCTAATACATTTATGAATAATACAATAATGAATACATTATGTCTTACAGGTAAATGACGTCGATATACTTGGCATGCGAATAGCCGATGTGGCCCAAATAGTTAAGGGCCAAAAAGATGGCGTTACATTCTTATGCTGGAATAGCGACTGTCAAACCGACTGTGATGAAAACGTGAGAAGATGAACTTTAACCCTAAGATATTTGGCATGCTAACACTATCAATTTTCAGAGCATCTGCTGTGCTCCTATGCCCACCACCCTGAAGCGTCTTGTAATCATTGTGGAGAGCATTCTGAAGCTTATCGAATGTCCCGTGTGCAATGCGACCATAACTCCTCCGGTTATGCAGTGCCAGAATGGACATTTGCTGTGTCTCGAGTGTCGCATACGCTCGGAGAAGTGTCCAATGTGTCGGGGCTTCTTCACGCCCATTCGATCGGGTGTCGCCGAGGAAATATATTCGATTATTGCGGGCGCCTTTGAAAGTTGCCGGCGAAAAGGGAAGCTGCGGCATAAGATCTTTGGTGAAAGGGCTTTAACCAAAGCTAATTCCAATGAATACTGTAACTGCCAAGAGCCATTGAAGCAGCCCAAATCGTTGCTGCCAAAAAATAGAATTCTTACCAAATTGTTGCAGGCCAGAGCTGGCTCATTGGAAAATCTGTTCCAAAGCAATTCGGCCAAGTTGTTGCATGCCGATGCCATCGACAGCTTTAACGTGATGCCATTGAAAGGGTCCAAAGAAAGAGGACTTGGGCCAAGATTAACGAGGACATCAATGCTAAAATGCACAAATGACTTACAACAGCTGCCGGAGGCAGCAGATGAAAGGAACGCCAAACTGCAGGCAGACACGAATTGTGGCAAGAACCACAATTGCAATGCGGCTGACAGTTTGGCCCAACAAGACATTGTTCGCCGTGGTGGAGACTTGCCTCTTGTTGGCGGACCAAACACGACCGTGGCTGCAACTGCCCCGTCAGTTGTCAATGAGTTATGGTCCGACCCACCTGTCAAGACACAATCGAAGTGCTTTGCCTTTCCCACTCTTACACCACCGACCAGTGGCGTGCTTACGGGATAAATAATTGTTAAAGCCCATTGAAAACTCTTCAGCTGCAGTTATGAATAAATTAAATAATTTAATAAAAGTATTTTGTTATAATATACGTGACCACTTTAACTCCTTGTCTACTTAAGCCACTGCCTTCGACCATGCAAATACTCCGGAAACAGAGCCAAATTTAGTGGCAAAGATGTTCTTACAAATCCGCTTTCCACTTTACTTTGAGCAATCGCGTTCTACGCAACTTAATCAGCTTTCGAGCACTTATCAGTTTTACGCTTTGCACTTGTGTCCTTCAGTTTTTCTTGTACTAATTAAATTAGATTCAAGTTGCTTTGGCAAAGTTTCTTATCGCAGAGCCCGTCAAACAAATGACCAGAACCAACGAATGCAACTCTTCGGCCCACAGACATTCAATGGTCTCAAGCTGATAAAGTGCATAAAAGCAAATGCTAAAATGCGCTCCTCTTCTATGTAATTGACTCTCTCTCTCTCTCTCTCTCTCTAACTCTAACTCTCTCGCTCTTCACTGTTTATGCATTTTCTCGGTCTCTTTCTCTTTCTATGAACTCCTGCTGCTTTAACTGCAGTTTGACTTGACTCAAGTGAATATATTCATTTCTGAACGCTTGAATGACTCTTTGTTGTTTCGAGTGTCCCATTCATGAATGCAATGCAGTTGCATTAATAATAGCCATTGCAAACTAAGTTCGATGTGGATGCAACGCTGCCCCTTTGAGGACCATGTATTGATATTGGTAGATCCCCAGAGGAAGATGCATTCATCTATCAGTATTCAATATCAAGTCTTAACTTGATAAATATTTTTCTGTTCAACTTCGTGGTTGTTAAAGTCACGGCCTTCAACAACAGTTGCTCTGGTGTGGATTAAACAAATAATTATGCTCGGCTGTCAGACACCCTGCTTCAATCTTCAAAAATATATATTCAGCCCAAACGGTAAGATCTGTGGATCTGAAATTTTCACACAACATATCTGATACAAACTTTTCTAAATTCGAACTGAAATGTTGCAAATTCAAGGTGAAAGCTCACCATATCGTATTGCTGACATGGGAACAATCGCATATAAAAAGAAACAGTTAGTATGAAAAACTGAATACCGTACGCAGATCAAGCTTTTTTTTTTTTTATCGGATATAGCTGCCATAGGAACGATGGAATGAAAATAAAGCTTTAGTATGAAAATCTTCTTGGTTTTTTTTTGAGATATCTCGACCAATCTGACACAATGTACATCTGGACTGATATTATACATCCTGACAAAATTTGGTTCAAATCGGACCACTATATCATATAGCTGCCATAGAGAAGCGCAGTCGAAAAGTTTGAGTATGAAAAAGTTATTTGTTTTTTGAGAATATGCATTTAATTTGGTGTTATTTATCGTGAACAAATTTGGTACAGATCGGTTTTCTATATCATATAGCTGCCATAGGAACAATCAGTCGAAAATCAACCTTTTAGTACAGAGTTCCTGGGCACAGGGTATCCTACTGTCGAGCGTGCCCGACTGTAGCCGCCCACTTGTATTTTTTTAAATGCACGTCAATAACAGTCAACTATTAAACTGTCCGTTTACATAAATAATGAAAAAAACGGTTGTTGGCAACTATAAGTTGGGCTTTAAGTAAATGGGCAAGTGGCAAGCCGGTGACAATATAGCGCCCTTGTTGTCAACAGCAGCTGAAGCAGATTGAGCGCAATTTTCTCTTATGTCTGCTCAATGCTGACTCAGATTAAAACCTCATCAAAACCGGAAGTGGCAGTTTAATTTAAGCGCGTTAATTGAATTCTATTTTCCTGCACGTCGTCGGCCTCGTGATGCTGGGATTGATTCACTCCAGAGGCTTTGTGATGCCACTGCTGCAGTTGAGCGAAAGCCAGAGAAAAGCCACAATCATTCTGATTTCCCAATCCCAAGACCAAGAGCCAACAGCTTGGCACTTTGCAGGCTTCGGTAAACTTTAATTACAGTCTCTATGCTTTATTATTCAGGTTCAGTTGATGTCCAGGCCAAAGTCCTTGAGCGGAATGCGAATTAAAAAAAAGAAGAAGAAATGCCAAAGGAAATGGTGTAAATTGCTGTTATTGTTACATTTTCTACAAACACAGTTTCCCCATAATTTCCCACATTTCCCTTCGTCGATTTCGTCATTGCTATCAACATTGACTTCGCCTGTTTTTTTTTTTTAAGTTTGGGCTCTGTAAGTTCTCTAATTGCATTTCATTATCTGCTGAGCTGCCATGGCTTTAAGTGTTTTAAGCCGGCCAACGGCATTGGTAACTGTAATGAGGGCCTTGTCGATTGCGAATTCAGTTGCAATTGCGGTGCATTGCAATTATTTCGATGAGTTTGGCAGAGCTTATTGAGTCAAATACGCTTGCCGCATCTCTAAAGCTGAAATCAAATTAATTATTTTCGAGAAGTGCGAACCAAACTAGACACCAATAGGCACAAGGAAGCATGGAAGGTTCTAGAGAAATCAACTATAGCATGAAACTACAGATTTTTTAGTATGTTAACGGTTTGATGCTGCCAGTTCAAAGAGATGTCTGGAGTTGAATCAAAAGGAAGGTCCTTAAATTTTGAAAAACTAAGAGAAACTGACGATACCTTAATGGGACTTGAATATATGCTCTCAAAAGAAATTGCATACCTACATCTTAGCTTCCTAATTAAAATTATCTATAATTATCCGCTTACAATCAACACAATTCTAAGAAAGTTTTCAATTTGCAACAGTGCATCTCAGCCAAGTTAAGATGGGCACCAAAGATTTAGCTAAGAGCAATAAATAAATAAAGCTAAGACTTCGCAAAATTTACCCTTGCAGAAACTTGTGCTTCCTCCAAGGTTATAGGTCAAACTTTAGACTATGCAGCGCGTGGACGACACGGCGTATGAGTGCTGTGCTTACCGTAGCCATTGTAGCATCGCTCATACGCAGAGTGTGCCCGAACTTGGAAACATTGTGGCTAGTGCCAAAAGTAGCAGCATGCAACAATTTTGAAAATCTTTTAATGACGCAGCTGTTTCCTAAGAGAGCCCACACAATCTTCGAAACTTTCTAGCGTCTGCTTTGCTTGCCTTTGCTTTTGTTGTGGCTGCTGCTCTTGCTGTTTTAATTGTTGCTATTGTTGTTGCCTTTGAGTGCGACAGAAACGAACATGTGCGGTTCTCATAAATTTAATGCCAAAAGAGCATTTTAAGCACACTGCCGGCAGCCATTCACTTCAGTAAGCCTTCTAATTACGCTCATGAAGAAACTTTTTTGTTTTGTGATATATGCACAAAGCGTAAGTGAGCTGATTTATGAATGAGATTGCTCGACTGGGAAATACACTGCACTCCGTTTCCTTTAATATGATTTGAAAATCTTAGTCAAATTGGAGAAAAGCATTCGATATGAGAGGAATTACTTTAAAAGAGGGACTGACAAACTTCAATTTCTGAGAATATATTTACTAAAATTTAAACAATTTGCTCATTTATTTATTTGTAAGCTTACACTCGATCATTACTTTCTTGGCTTTACTGTCTCAATTTGATCAACATCGGAATACCATATCGCATTAGGCAAACTCTTTCTTTGTTATGAGTACAGGGTATTAACTTTAATAGCAAACATACTCACACACATAAGCCAATGTGTTGCAAGTATGCTCATCCATAGCTGCCACTGTTGCTGCCGAGGTAATTAATTTTATAAAGGTAAATGTAACATATTGGCGGCTGTTGTGCTTTTTGTGTTTTCAACTATATTTCCATATGCCAATATTTGGAATCGTCAATGGAAATCATTAATTTAATTAAAAATTAAAACGTGCTGCAACTGCTAGGCGGAAGAACATGCAAATTGTGGAATTGTGAAATGTTGCTGGAGATTTTTGGAATTATAAAATGTAACTTGCAACAGGGGCAAAAAACACGCTGTCAATGGACAAACTTAATTACATTCGTGGAAACATGAGACGGGAGACAGGAGACGGGAGACGGAAGGCCGGAAAGGTGTCACCAGCTTTGATTGCATTAAAACGAATGCAAATGCATTCATAAAGAGTCATTTCAAGTGACATTCATTCATTCATTCAGCGAGGATGCGCTGGCTTACCATTTCATTTAAAGATTCATTAATTGAAACATCAGTTGATAATCAATAGGCAGACATCGTGCTTCTGTTTTCATAATTTGCAGACAAATTTAATAGCATTAATGTCACAATTTCATATTGCTTGTTTCGATGCACGTGAGTATGTATATACGAGTATTTACAAATTATTCACATTCACGAAACTGCAAAAACAGGTGCGAAAATCAGGCGAAAACTGTCGGGAAAAAGCAGCGCGAGCACATAAATTAAAATTTCATTGATTAGAAAATTGTAAATGCATAGAATTTTCAGATATCTCCGTGTTGCCATCTTTCGATTTACATAATTGCCAACGATAACGACAAACGCACTGTAAATTCCTGCAACCGACTTTCACGCCGGACTTTCAACATCCAGTTCGGACTCGACCCAATGGGGCTGAACGGGCGAGAGGCGCCACATAAATATCAAAAATCTAAACACCGCACACGTGGATGCCGCGGAATATGAGTTACTTCAACCTTGGTAGCCCAATTCCACGGGCAGGTTCTTTTTTAATTAAAACTGAAAACAACCAACAAGTTAGTATACTCTTGTATCGATACCCTGTATATTATACACATAATGTATGTCTTCTTGATAACAAAAGTAAACACTAAATAATTATCTGTACCAGTTTCATTAATTGATTTTACCAATATTTAATTGATACAATCGTTAATACCCAATTTTACCTTTCACAGAACTTCCCTAATTTATAGTGTATAAATAGCTTTCCATTCTGTAGCTCGCTACAAATTCGTTGAAAATAGCTTTCCATACATCAATTCTAAATATGCCCAAAATTTGCCTTTTCTCAATGTCCGATTACTGGGTATTACAGCAAACCGTTTAGGCTCGCACTTGAAGTACCCTTGGTTAATACTTAGAACAAGCACCTATTCAAATATATGTTCATATATACTCCTGTTCGCTTTGTAGTGTTCCCTTCGCTGATGAACAAAAATACATTTTTTAGCGCGTTGGAATAGCAATTACTTTTGGATCCCGCAGTCGCCATTTTCATAAAGCTTGATGGCTTCAAGCGTGTGTGCAGTGTGGATTTTTGGATGAGTGTGTGAAAATATTTATTTTCCACTGTGTGTGTGTGTATGCCATGTGCTATGCAGTTGCTATTAATTTTTGCACTTTAACCTCATATAGAGAGAAACCAAATGCCCCAAAATTCATCCACTCCATGACAACTCTCAATACAAAGCAATAGTTCCGTGCAGAAGGGCAGAGTGGTTGGTGCAGGGGTTGGGGTGCAAGGGGAGGGGCACTGGCCACTTGTAGCCACAGCATGCAGTCGGCTATATGAAAAGCATGGAGTCAAAATTGGGCTGCTGCTGCTCATGTTTTATGGGTATATTCGTTTGGCGTTGCATGTTCTGTGGCCCTGCTTTTAATTGCTTTACATTTCGTTGTTTATTTTTCTGCCATTGTCAACATGTGTATGTGTGTGTGTATCTCTGTGTGTGTGTGTGTAAGTGCGTTGTGTGTGTGGTTAGTAATGAAGACCAGTCTCGGCCTCCATATTAACTGACAATCTCGCAGCGCTTTTAAATGCATAGTGTGGCTCATTTCAGTACAGCCAACCACACCTCCCTTCCACCTACCCCCTCAACTCCACCCTCACTAAGCATATTTAGTGTTATTGTCGTACAACGAAAACAGAGCGTCAGGTTGTAGGGGGCGTACTGAGGGGGAGGGGCATTTCACAAGCTAGCGAAAACAAATTTTAAGCACGGCTTTCATTGTCTGTCATAAGCATAAATGGTTATTAATATTAAAGTTCATAACAAGGCATGGTGTGCAGCTCATTTTGCAGGCTGTTGCCATGCCACTTTATGAGCATTTGCTGCTGGCCTTGCTCATTGATGTGTATACCCCTTCCCCCTGCCCTTCCCCAGTAAATATCCCCGCTGTACGAAACAGTTCAGCAATTAATGCAATTGCACATTTGAGCCTTATTATGTGCAACATAAAAAAGGAACCTTAAAACATAGTGGGAAATAAACAGCCAAATACAATAACTACTTTTAATATATTTCAAACAATTACAGAGAAATTCTGAACACTATTTAATTCTACTAAATATTTTATAATCTTTACTTTCCTAGAATTGCATTTGTCGAAATTATAACGATTTCTGTTTACATTTACAACAAAATATTCCTTTTATATTTTTGATTTAGCATTCAAGTACATTACAGTGTATCTAAAAGTCGAATACTCTTCACTGCTGCTCTCTTAATTTTTTGTAGAAATTCATTACTATTCAAATAACTGAAAAATAAGATACAAATATTTTGTTCAGTTCTTTTCATTTTACATAGGATATAAAAAAAGGTAAGCAGTTATTTAAGAAAAGTTAATGAAAGGCAACTTTTCTATTTTGTGCCTCACTACTTCAGAAATACTCATGTTTTCAATAAATAAAAGGCTCAATGAAATGCAATTAATTGAAAGAAATTTAATACTGGCACTGCATGTAAACTGATTTCAGACTTAATCCGCTTTATGTATAAAATATGAAGCGTTAATTAAAAGGGATATGGAAACCGTGTAAAATATGAAAAATATATTAAATATCAATTAATCATCGAAACCTGTTGTATTAACAGTGCATGTGCAACATTCAACTTAAATGAACCACGGAAATGCCGCCATGTTGTTAATGTCTTGTGGTGCCATGTCTTGGGTTTCCTTATTTCCGGCCATTTGGTGATTTAAATATGATGATGGGTATACATCCCTTTCAGACAGACTTTTAATTTATTCGGATCAAATACTCCCCCTATGGATTCAATAGAATATAAACCGATTAATTTTTATTTAACTTATCTACTTTCTAATATTATTATGTGCATAACAATACAATTTATATATTTTATTCTATTTAATAATACTTAGGCTAAATTTTCGCTGGGAAGACATTGCTAATCACTGAAAGAAATTGAATTGAGGAACGTTTTTTGTGCGTCTTATGTGTTGTTTAAGTAACCTTATATTATAAGTTGAAAAAATAACTAATTAATATACTTATACATAACTAAATATATACAAATTTATAGATATATACTCAATACGACTGAGATCTTTGGACAACGGGTTGTAGATAATTCATATTATTTGGCAGAAAATGAGAATCAGACTTAAAAGTTAAGAACAATTACAATTGCAATTAAATAAACTGCATATCGTATTGCTCGAAATCGTTTTCCAGCTGTGGCTGAGTTTGTGAACTTGGAGCTAAGCTCTTGGTTGTCTCCGTTGATAGTGGGGAGTCGAATGCATCCGTTAGATACTTTCGCACGTATTCAAAAGATACAAACTCATTTAATTGGCATTTATTGGCAGCAGAATCGAATACAGTGTCAACATTTTGTTGTTGCTCGCAACTTGCCACCGAGCTGCCAATGAGAAATTGTTCAAGCTCATTAAATTTATGAAAATTATCATTGCTACAACAGTCGCTGTTGTTGTTGGCCTTGTAATTGTTGCAGTTGTTGCTGTTGTTGCTGCTGCAAGTGCTCAGCGTATCCGTTTCGGTTGCAACACTATCTCCCCCATAATAGCCATAGCCGGCATATGTTGCCGTGGCAGTTGCAGTTGCACTTGCTGTCGATGCTGATGCTGATTTCAATGATACGGTTGTTGTATTGTATCTGCTTGCCTCACTTTCAAAGCTGTTTGTCGCTGTCGTTGTTGTTGTTGTTGCTGCTGCTGCTGTTGTTGTTGTTGCTGCCACATCATTTTGGTTGTGCTCAATGATGACAGTGTAATTTGACAACTCATTAAATTTTATTGAATTGTTATTAGTTGCAACATTGTCAATGCTGCAGGCATTGCGGTTGCCAATTCCCGTTAGTCCTTGCACGGCCATCTCCTCGTCATCATCGTGAGCACCGTTCTGCATCAAAAGAGCTGCCTCACTGCAACTACTGCTGCGTTGCGGGCGCTGTTCACCTGCCACAGCGGACGGACCCTGCCCCCGGAGGCTCAATGCCGATTCCGAGTGGCGTCGTGTCTTGGCCGTCCTTTTGTTGCATGTAGCGGCTGTTGTACTGCCGCCACCGCTGGCAGATTTCCGCCGCATTATTCCGTGATTTTTGACATGTTTGCGCAGGCTGGAAGGATCCGTATAACGCTTCGTGCAGCCAGGCAGCTGGCAGGCGTAGGGTTTCTATTGAGTAGAGAAACATAAAAAGAAAATTTGTAGTTTTTTCATTTGAGGAATTGTAACCCTTCAGTTCTCGCAAATCAAGCAAAACAAATAACAAGCACAATTGAATAGAAATCGAATTGTATTGCGTTCAGCTTAATCGAATTAATAACATTTGTGATTTAATTGTGATTTTATTTTTTAAGCAACTCACGCGCCTAAAAGTAAGCAATAATTTTATATTACTATGCAGTAGCTGTACATTTAAAGATCAAATTATTTTATATCTAAATAAAGTAAAGGGAGTATGTTGTTAGGAGTTTGACTTTTAGAATAAATACAGGGTCTCTTGCAGTCGAGTTTAGTCTTTACTACTATACATATTTTGCGTATTTCAATTAAAGCCACAGCAGCTAGGCGCAATATGAAGTTGTATCCTAAAAGTATGCAATTCATTTTGCTTTTAGAAAAGTGCCCCTTAGAACTCTCTCTTCCTCTATTGCTCTATCTCTCTCTGTGTCTCTCTCTCTCCCTCTCTTTCTCTTCTCTTTACAGGCGGAGGTCTTGCATATTTGCCAAGTGAAATCGTGATGCATGTTGCATATGTTTGCACTAGCATTGTGAGGCAGCAACAGAGGCAGCCAAAACCACACATAACACATCACACACGCACACACACGCACACAAACTCACTCAAATGCATTTACACTATTTCCGCGATGTGAATGTATGTGTTTTGATTGGACTGCTGCTCATTGCGTCGAGAATGAAAGTAACTCGTTTAGTTTATTCGATTTGCCTGCTGCCACTTGCTGTTAGCATTTTCCTGACTGGCCTTTGCCTCCCTGGCTTTTCAACCTTTTTTCCGGCTGTCATGGCCGCTGCTCCTTCTGTCATTGGGCCTAACACAAACACAAGCACAAACACAAGCACAAACGCACTCACACTGACACTGACACTGGCACTCACACGTAAAAACTATAAATCAATCAGGCAACGAAATGCGAAATGTGCACATGTCATGGAGGCAGCAACAGCAACTGTGGCAGCCACATTTTTAGAAATTGTGACTCAGTCTCAGCTGTCGATGGCTCTGCTTGTTGTTTGCCAGCGCTCTTGGCTTAAGCTTCAAAGCTGCTGCAATACCGTGGGCGACTTAAGCTTAAAGCTGCGCTTGAATGTGCGCTTGAAAAGCAGCTCGGCAACCAACGCCGCGGGCTCATCAATTTCCCTTTGACACGAGCCGCAAATTGCATGCACATCACACACACACAAACACACATAGAGAGAAAAAGAGAGAGAGAGAAAGAGAGAGAGAGAGAGAGAGAGGGAACGCTCTCTTAGAGGCATACGCGGCGTATACTCACCGTATCGTAATGGGTTCTTTGATGCTTCGCACGATCCGAACTATTGCTGAAAGCTTTGAGGCAACCTTTATATTGGCAGCCATAAGGCCGTTCGCCGGTATGCGAGCGTTGATGAATTTTCAAATTTTCCAGACGTGAAAATGCTTTATTGCATCCCGGAAACTGTAATGAAAAGTGGAAAAATGTCGTCAATTGAATGTGAACCATTGCTCGAGTGCTCTGTCAAATTGAAATTGAAATTGAAAGCTCGCGGCATTCCAGTTGCTGCATGCCACAAAAGGTTGCCACCTCAAAAAAATGCAAATTATAAAACGAGGCAAAAGGTCAAATGAGTGGCAAATCAGTTTTAATTCGTTTTAAGCTTGTCACACTTAAGTGCTAGATGGCAACCCTTTGTAGACCCTGTACTTAAAAATTAGAAAGGAACTTTTCGGACTGTCTGAGTCTGCGTTCGTCCGTATCTCAGAGACTATAGATATTTTAGATACATTTACATTTAAATATAAATATTGAACTTGAATTTTACGTGGTATTTATAAATTATATATTTTAGTTTAACAAAATAAAATCAATTTTGAGAGCCATTTTAGAGTCTTCAATTTTAGCTCACATTATAAGTCGAAAATTATTCAAGAATAAATATGAAGGAAGAGACAAGAAGAGACAAATCTTGCGGGGCTATTTTACTAATTAAGTACAGGGTCTGTCTCTGTTGGGCTGTCTTGACTGTAGCATTTTCTGCTAGTTTTTCGTTGTTAGAGTTGTCGGTAATCAAAGAGCATTCGAGAGAGGTAAATCTACAACTAGCACTGAGAGCGTATTATGATTACTCTTTTTTCGTTGTCATCGTCAACAACTCCATCTCAAGTGACACGGAAACACGGTCAACTCTGTCATGATAAATGACCTTAGGACCTCGATAAACAAGCAGCAAACAACACGTGTACCATTTGTTGTTTGTAATCGCAGTCTTTCAACATAAACAATAACAATTGGAGATGGTATAAATAGCCCGCAGCTGCAACTAGCGAGGACTGACTGTACAGTGTACACTGTGTACAATTGTACAGTGTACAATTATTTACTCACCGGACATTTATTGGGCTTCTCGCCGCTGTGGACTCGCATGTGGATGAGCAGCTTGTAGCGGGCATTGAAGGGCTTGTAGCGCCTGGGGCAGTCCAACCAGAAGCAGGAGAAATCCTCGCCCTTTCGCACATCCACATGACACTTCTCAATGTGCTCCACGAAGATCTGTTGCTGTGGGAACTCCATGTTGCAGCCGGTCCAGCGGCAGATTAGGGGCACAGTCTGCTCGGACTCGGCATCTTCCGACCTCTGTTCACTTTCAGCTGGTGTGGCAAACACCTCGTCATTCTCCTCCTCATCCACCTCCTCCTCGTCTTCCTCCTCGCTGTCGCCGGCTGTTAAAAGCGGCTCATCAGCTCCTGTCAAATTATCCACAGTAAATTCGACCTTTTGATCGGACAACACCAGTTCATCCAGTTCGTCGATTGTCCAAATGATTTTGTGTTCACGGTTGGGCTTCTCGATAGCTTGCGAAATGTTATTTTGGAAATTCTCAGGGGCAAACTCATCCATGTTGCCATAGAGGCAACCCGTATCCTGCATGGGAGCAGAACTCTGATAAAGATTAGAGTAGTCGCCGTAGTTGCCGCACATGGGGGTACACTTGGGAGTGCCAAATGTGGAGTTCATCGACGGCAGTTTCGTTGGAGTCGCCTCGGCTTTAACTTGCGGCAACTGTTGCTCGTAAATGTTGCATAATTTCGGTGACGGTTCGCGTGGCATCTCGGACGTTGACATTTCGCTGAGATTGAAGTTCAGCCAGGCTTCCAAGTGTGGCGAGGAGCACGGGGATTGATTTTTTGATTGGCAATTTACTTCGTCATAATTAAAATAATCAATGTCCTGATTGAGCGAGCTCTCCCTGCCACCCTCAACCTGTGCCGGCATCATCCCTACCACCATTTGATTGGACTGTGCACTGCAGGGTGTGTAAGGCGTTTGTGGCACTTGCAACAAACCGGCTAGCTCGTCATAGGCATTGCCACTGCCAGTGCCACTGCCACACCCACTATTGTTGTCTCCTGTGAGTCGGGCAATGTCCTCGGGCTCAAAGCGAAAGACATCCTCGCGATTCAGCTGTGTGTATTGTCCCTGTTGATACGGCATTCCCGTTTGCTCTGCGCTCGCACACACAATGTCATCCCGATCCTGCTCCGGGCCGGAGTAATTGTGGCACTCGCTGAACACCGAGTTGGGCGTCTCTGTGGCAAAGCAAAGGTGCGAGAAGTCCGGAAACTGCAACTCGCCACAGCCAAAACTCGTGGTATCCGTATCCGTATCCAGGCCGGAGGAGAATGCAACTTTTGGGGCCTGAAACATCTCCGATTTGCCGCCGTGCCCAATGCTGGCACTCAATGGTGGCGACATGAAGGCATCGTAGCATGCATCGTGCTCGTCGTATGTCTTGCTTGCTTTACCGTACGTCAGCTCTCCGCCGTGATTGGAAATCCGCAGTGGCAGTTGTTGCGGCTTCATTGTGGAAGACATTTTCGTTTTCGTTTTCAATTTGAATTTCCCTTTCACATATATATTCGTATATGCTTGCGAATATATCAATAGTGTCAGTCGCTGTCACATTCGTGCTTCCGGCAGTTCACACACATACACACACATACAAATTAATGACTGACTGTCTCGGCCAATTGCCAATATTTCGGCGACAAAACGCGGGAAATCCCAAAGCACACACACAGCCACACACACACACGCTCACTAGAGTGAGTTTTCTATTCGCAATTTGCTTTAATTTTCTTTGGTTTTCTTTTAGTTGTCTTTGGTGATGTTCACGCCACCGCGTTGTATCTGATAATAACCCGCAGTTCGGTGGCAGCACGTTATTTAAATGCCCGGAACGGGGAACATTGAATCCTGCGCTGGGTCTCTGCTCCCGGCGCTGCCACCGCTGCCACAGCGACACCATGTCATGATCAGTTCGTGTTGTTGTTGTAGTTGTTGTTGTTGTTGTTTTCTTGTCGCTACACTTGGATTTTTCATCTTTACACGCACATGTGCGTCACTTTCCCCTCTCGCTCACGCGCACGCTCCCTCTTATTCCCTTTCTCCCTCTCACTCCCGCTCCGTCTCTCTCTCTCTCTCTCTGTCGCACGCTGTGCCCTGATCGACGCACTTTTCCGTCTGTCCGTCTGTCCGTCGGTTTGTCGGTAGTTTTTCATTTGCATGTTTTAGTTGTTGTTGTTAATTTTGGATTTATGCTTTGTATACATGTAGAAATTGATGCTTAGACCCGCTAGGAAATTAGCTAAAATCTTAAACTAATGTCTCCGCTTTTCTATGTACTTATTTTCAATTCATTAAATTACTAATTGTTTAATTTGTGTAACTAGAGTAAAATATCAAGTTGATATTGATTGCTCTCCATTTGCAACTGAGCGCGTGACCGTGGACCTTTCTTCAGCGAACCGCCGCAATGATCTTGGCAC
This sequence comes from Drosophila innubila, assembly GCF_004354385.1. Lineage (NCBI taxonomy): Eukaryota > Metazoa > Arthropoda > Insecta > Diptera > Drosophilidae > Drosophila > Drosophila innubila. The sequence goes on from NW_022995380.1 coordinate 11,199,608, forward strand.
TGGCACACATGGTGCAAGTCTGTTTTAGGTTCCAATTCCCCCCACACCCCCTCGTACATATAGCTGCCTCCCTCTGGATGGAGTGCTGCAGCTGCTAGACGGTGAACGCCTGTCGAATGTTTTAGCACTATTTTTTATTGCCACACACAATATTATTATGCATCTCTCCTCCAGGCTGAGCCGGAGCATTAAAATACAGTATGCTATGACTATGAGCTAAATTTATTAACGCAACTCATTTTCCAACAACCATTTCATCTGCGGCATGAGACAAATAACGCACAGCCATAGGCACATCCACAAGCAGAGACAGAAAGAGAGAGTGAGAGATAAAGGGAGTAAGAGGGAGAGAGTGAGAGAGGTAGAGTGTTGATGCTGATCACTTTGGCCTGTCCCTGGCCTCAAGTGCATGCGCCTTCCTTCCCCGCTGCCCACATTTGCACAACAACAGTGCCAGCTATATGTATGCACACATACACGTACTTATAACTTCACATTGCTCGTTTTTGGCTATTTTTAGTATTTTATCCAGGCGAGGCAAGCGGCCTGACAATATGTTTTTAATTTGCGTTGCAAAAATGCATTTGCTGCACTATTTTTGCTAAGTGCATTTCACATTTTCCTTTTATTTGTCTTTCTTATGCTCAAATTGAAATGGAAATTGAACTATAACCCTTGTGCGGCATTTCCGCTGCATTACACATAGGATCAGGTGGCGTTGACACCAACTCCTATGACATTTGAAAGATAATTATATAAACAATTGTATTATCTTTAACAATTAAAAAATATTAATCACTTCATGATCTGCACAAAATTCAATCAAAAATTATAAAATTACAATTCTCAAAATATAGTAAAATTCAGTATTCCAGTATTTCAGAAATAAGTTTTGAAATCTTGATAGAATAAAATAGAAACTTAACATTATGATCGATCTATGATTCTTAGTTTGATTCAAATTAGTTTAAAAATGGTTTTCTTTAAGTATTTTACATTAAGAGATTAAAGAGATTAATCGAAATTAAGACAACAATTGATTTATCAACATCATATGCGTTATGTATTTTTTTTAGATGTGTCCATAGTACGCATACATAATATACCTAAATCAGTTAGTAGCGCTTTAATCGTCTTCAATTTAATTGAAATTTATTTTTTTTTGGCAAACGACGCCATTTGGCGCACGTTCTGGTCCCAATGACAGCAGCTGTTTGCCCCACTGTGATGTGGGCATTGAGTCAATTCAAAAACGTTTAACACTCAACATTTTACCACTTGTGCGTTTGTCATTTATTTGCACGAACAGTGGTGTGATTGTAATTATTTTTGAGGGGATTTAAACAAACTTATCAAGTTCTTTAATGGTATTATGGGCTTTCTAAAAATGTTATTCAATCGTTTGTATAAAATTAATTTTTTTTTATAGAATTCTATAGTATTTACAAAATATAACATTTTCACATATTTTCAATATTAAAAAAAAAATCATAAATTACTAAACGAACACAATTTGTTTTAAGCATATATTTCTTGACATTGTCATCATCCCCCTTAGTCTATTTTACTTTACTACGACACTGGATATTTTCGGTTGTGGCTGACGATGCCAATGCTTTTCTCCTCTTCTCAGAACTGTGTTCGCAAAAAAAAAAGAATTGGGCGCGTGTCCAAAAGAAAACAGACTGAACACTCGGACCGATGTCCGAAAAGTGCGACAGGTTACATCATTGTTAAAATTAGGAGACTTCAGGCACACTTTGGCGTCACAGTCCAAAGAACTGAGGTAAGGACCAGTTTCTCAATATGTGAACTAAAGTGATTTTATTTATATACCCTTGCAAGAGGTATTTTGATTTTATCACAAAATGAGTAACGCATATATTAGCCACTTAATATCCGCATCGAAACAAGCAGTCAGAGTATTAAGTCTTCGGCAGTTCGAATTATTGCTTTTCTTATTTTCAGTAAATGACGTGCGACTTTGTCTGCGTTTCTTGGGAAAATCTAAACCATTTCCGTTTCGTTCGCAATGATTTTTCCCACTCAATTTTCAAATACATTATTAATTTTCAAAATAAAATCTAAGGTAATTTGTCTCTTGCGTCTGCAAATTTTCACCGAATTATGTGGACAAGAACTTTAATCATCACACTGCAGAACTTATCAAATTTATAGGTGTTATAAACTTACGCTTTAACTGTGTGCCCATAAATCTGAATAATGTTTAATATTTTTATGCTGCAAACAGTTGAAATGTAAATTTGTATTTATTTACTGAAATTTGTGGAGTTAACACAACGTCGACCTGATTGGTCACCGCTGAATTGCCTGTTTGCATTGCGCGCTTCACAACTTTAATGGGTGGGAGGCGTGGCAGGATGGGGAAGCACCATGCATGGCTGCTTTAATGAAATCGTAAATAAAATACAATGAAAAAAAGAAAGAGCACACAATTGCTTAAATCAATTTATTTTTTTACAATAATGACAATGCACAGTGACGATTTGTTAATGAAATTTTCAGATTTATGTTTCCAGTTTACAATTTTTTCCTGCATTTGGAATTAAACCGACCAATTCTGAATTTAAATCACTCAATGTATGCTTTAAGCATTCAATAATAAAATAATTTATATTTATAAGTATAACTTGGCTAAACTCAATTTGTTATGGCCAGCATAATGGGAATTTGAGGTGATGCATTTTAAATAAACTTATTCGATTAATTTATAGATATCGAGACAAACTGTCAGATCAAAGAAGTTAATTATGGAAAATGCGGTTGTAATTTGTTTAAAATGCTATTTTTCGTAAATAATTAATATATTTTAGAGTAAATAAAGGAGGATACACATTATTAAACTGTGTGTATACAGTATACCACAACATTTCTATCGTTAGGCATATTTAAATTTGTTTACGAGAAACTTGACACATCAGCGAATTTGTCATCCTTTAATGCACCAGCAACAACAATAAGGATAACAACTCCAATTTCTTCAGACTCACTCAATTTCTATAGCCCAGAGTGTACAAATTGTAATCGGATCCACGAGTTGAACTTGAACAAGGCTCATACACAAATACACAAATATACCCAGGGATATGTCTGTCAAAATGTCAAATGATTGCGCTGACATGCGTGTCATGGTCGCAGTAAAAGTTGTTTGGTTTGCCTCCGATTTGTGCACTTTTACAAGATATTTAATTCAAAACGAGCTAGTGCAAGTGGCTGGGGCTTGAGTGACAAGATACCCTGTAAATCGTATAATGCATATAACAATAAATATATGAGTAAGGAAATTGTTTTAAGCCACAAAGAACACATTATTAAATTACTATACTCTTTGAACAGCTCACACATCACAGGGTATAAGAAAAGAAATTTCTGTTTAGCGCTGGAAAAGTGTCACTCTGTCAGACTGATCACACTAGCATATACTAAAATGTGCTGGTGCTTTGACCTCTTGACATTCTACAACTACTCACAACACACACACTCACACACACGCACACTCGTAGAGTTGTAAAGGAGTCGCAGTGGACCTGCAACATGTGTGCCTAGTTCAAAAGTTGACAGCAAATTGACTGTATTTATAAACATTTAAATACCACGCATAAAACTCACACATGTGTACAGATGTATCTGTGATTATGTGTGTGAGTGTGTGTGTGTAGACGCCCCCAAATACATTTTAATATGCAATTTTTATGATTATTGTACCAACTGCATAAACTGCCCCTGAGGCAGGCAGTTAAGCATCTTTACGACCTACATCCCTTTAGGGGCGTGTAACTCCAGATTTTCGGTGGCACTTTGAATAAACGTTAAACCGACTGTCTATCGGTCTGTCTGTATGTCAGCTGACCCCAGATCGTTATTTACTGTTTCGTTTAATTAGGTAAACATGAGATTTATGTGCATGGCAATACCAAAATTACATTCGCCCAGAGACAACAAGTAGATCTCCATTCAGGACCTGACAGTGCCTGCCTGTCTATGGTCCAGCTGTGTTTTGCATACCAAATCAATTAGATATCAAAAGTTGGTACACTTTTGCCAAAAACCAGCGGAAATGTCATTAACAATTTTTAATTGGTTTTTCAACTCCCAGCCACGATGGAATAAATTCTAATCTATTTACAAATGAAAACAGAGACACAATTTAACAACTCAGCTTCTGACTAGTAGATTGAGAATACATCACAGTTTACACTTTAATTGTACACTATTTTGAGTTTAAATATGTTGAAATTTTCAAATTTCCAGCCCTGTAATGTACTAATTTCAACTTTAAATTGGGTACTTTCAATGTCAGGTAAGTAAAAATAATTATATAATTTGCTATTTTAGATTTATACATTTGCTTAAAGCTAGCTGTACATGTTAGTATCAGAGATTAGATATAATATCTTTTTAGCTGAGAACTATTTTTTTATGTTATTTAAATTTATAAGAAATATAATATTTTATGTTTAATTAAAATTGGTATCAAATACCTTGAGAAATTTGGTGATTTTAACTTAACTACTAAACTTACTGACTATTTAGAAACCTAATGCTTTATGCGATATATTTTATGGATATTATTGAATTTTAGCATTAAACTTTTCAGAGGCTGATATCAGCGCGTTTATCATTTTAACTTTCGCTTCATTATGAACGTTTATCGTTGCGTAATAGAAGTGTTTGTTTGGTAATATTTAAAGTCATTTATTTTGTGTAGTTTGAATTTTTTTAAATCCATATAACCATATTGGACTGTCAGGTAAGTAGTGAATTCGGATAATACACGCACCCTAATAGTACAAATTTCCCACGCACTGGGACGAGCTCATAACTCACGCCTTCGTCAAAGAGTGAAAATCGAATGTCTCCCAACGGAGATTGGGTCGATAATCAGGCACGGAAATGCCTCGTTTTTCCGCAGCTCCTTAAGATTACAAAAAAAAAAGTGCACGCTAATGTCAAAAACAAACAATAAACACCGAGAAGTCGCTCCAGTTATTGCGTCGGCTCAGAGGGCCCCAAAGCGACCCGCTGACACAAGCACATTTCACTTTTCAATCAGAATGTCATTGAGGCGTTCCATGTGACACGTCGGGGACTCAACTGTCTATGCATCATTAACGCCTTTTTAATAGAAAATTATGCAAAGTCGAAGAAGGCGTTCTCGTAGGGACACATAATTGTGAGAATCTTATTAGCCAATGATTTCCCACAATTACGCAAGAGATGAGCATTTTCCTTTTATTTTACTTCCCTAATTATTATTTAATACGAGTATATATTTAAATATGAGTACATATATGAACTTGAACATTTCATAAGTATATTGTTAAACTATATGTGCTAAACATTTCACAAAGTTCAGATAATAGATATTAAAAAACTTAATTTTTATTTACATTTGTATCTTTTAATTAATCACTTTTTTCATAAAACTCAAACTTTCTCTTATGAAAAACTGTTAAACATTGCCAAGACAGCACTTTAAAGCAAACTTGCAATCTTCTGGTCTGACACAAAGTTGACTCTTTTTTTATTATTAATGCATTTTATAGAATTATATTTTCATTTGCGTAAAGCGTTTCTTGCATGTGTATTTTTTATTACTCTTAATTTTGCAAAAACCTGTATGCTTTTCTCTGCAGTCGAGCTGGAAGTTGTGAGTGAAAGCGTCTCGTACTCGTACTCGTATTTCACTGGCTCAGGAAAATGCAGACACTGCAGGAATATAATGGAAGCACGTCGACCATCCTTGCATATATGCAATGTCTACGTATGTATTTATGTGTGCTTGTATACATATATGTACTTGCATGTGTGTAATTTCAAGCTGCATTGATAGCAAAAAATGTTTTAAATACTTATATAAAAACCAAAAAATAAGAAACAGCTTCTAGAAAAATACAAGATGCATATACCCAAGTCAGAATGAGCAGAAGCAGAAGTAGAAGGTGAAAACATTCAAGAAACGCCTGAATGCAGTATGTATGTATAAGAAAACGAATAGAAGAAATACCCTAACATACACTGTCGAGTTGCAATCTTATATGTAGTCGAAATAAAAGAAAACAATTGATAACATACATATATTATTTTATATTTCCCTCTTAAAGTCAACCTTTATATCGTTATCAAAAATATGTATTTTATATTTATACAAAAGTTCAAACCAAGGAATAATGCCGGAATAATACCGGAACCATTAACTGAAACTCACCTATATTAATTATTTCTGAATAACCGAAAGAATACATTTTTCTGTTATGCAATAGTTTGGTATATTTAGTATCAATATTTTATTTTATTCATTAAGTTATTGCATGCCTCGCATCAAATTGGAAACGCCTCCAGTAAGAGTGTAAAAGGAAAGCTTTATTTTAGCTACTGCTCTTTGGCTACGACAAACGTCGGTGACGATAACAGAAGTGCTTGCAACATTTTTCTTAATGTGTTGCATTAATTCTGAAAGCATAAAGATATGAAATGCAAAGCGGAACTGGAAGGCAGTTACATTTGCTTGCGAATGCGGTTGCATTCAATTTGAAGGCATGGAAAATCACATTGCAACTATAAAGACAACGCAACAGATAGAGAGAGAGGGAGATTTTGAAAAAAAATAATATTTTAAAAAACTTTTGTTACTAGCATTGTACACTATCGAATTGGTAATGTTTTTTAAATGTACGCTTTTGTGTAAGCAACAAATTGTGGCAGTATTCCATTAGTTGGATGCAATTGGCAGACAAAGAGTTGATGAAAATGTTAAATATACCCTGTTAAGGTTTTTAATTTTATAAAATATATAAATCACGCACCCTCAATGATCCCATAAAAGCTGCATAATGAGCAGCAGCATGCTGTAGCAGCGGGAGACGACAACTCAGACACAAAGAGAGGACCAGGAGAAGCGTTGTGTGTGCTTGGTGACAAGTTGATTGCATGTCGCTGCAGCTCAGTCGGCAACTGAGGCTGCCACCCAAATGCAACCAGGCTGCAAGGCAGCCATGCAACCAGACAACCAGGCAACCAGCTGGCAAATGCAGACAATAAGGCCATAAACACCTGGCTTGGATACAAAGCCGGACCCAACCACAGAATGAAGCATAATTATTTGTTGGAAAACAAAAAATGACTGTCGACGGATCTTAAGTATCTTTCAAACGTTTTTAATGAAATGAAATTAACATGTTTCTGTTAACAACAGAGTCGTAACATAACTATAAAACATATTAAATTCACATATGCCACACTATTTTATATTCAAGTATTCTTGTATTATCTCGACCATATAAACATTTAGGCGCGTATCTCACAGAACTTGCGAAACAATTTCCCGGAAAATAAGACAAAAAACCTCTCCTGCCACGCGATTGGAAGTACACTTTGAATAGATTAAACAATGAATTAATACAAAACGATAAGTTACAGATTATCGACTTACCTTAAATTACGACAAAGCACATCGACAAGCAGAGGCATTTTAATTTCTCTTTCGCCAGAGAGCATTCCCTTAACTATGCGACGAGCTGCCCACTCTCCGCTGATCAATGGATAGAAACGATTCAGCCCTACGGTATTAGCAATTTCCTTGATCTCATTATTGGTCTTCAGAAACATTGGCATCACAATGCACACATGGATGTTGTGCTGCTTCTCCATCATCAGTTCCATGCGTAGAGCCTTCATATGGCCAGTCGCCCCGAATTTACTGGCAGTATAGGTGGAGTTATAGGGCAGAGGCAACAGGCCTAAAAAAAAGTAAGAATATACAAAAGGGATATTTAACAAACTATTCCAAATTGTATAGTAAAAGGTACCATTACAGATCACAGGATCTGTTAGTCTAAATATGCTCAGGTATTTCATTAGTTCATTTCGCCGTAAATTTAAAAATTCGAGAATAAATTAGAAACCAATAAATTTTATAGTTTCAATTCGCGTGTAAGCTCTTTTTCAAAGTGAAGAATATATATGTATACTCGTTAAATGTGTATCTTTAAGTCGAGAACCCATAACTATAAATAAAAAACTTACCAGCAGCGGAGCTAATTGTAACAATGTGTCCTTTGCGTAGTTTCTTCATGGTAGGCAGAAACGCAGCCTTAGTCTAAATAAGTTATTTAAATTCAAATTATTATACATATATACATCAAAATTTCTTAATCTGAATGCTCACCCAAAAATGCGATGTCATGTTGACGTCAATCATCCGCTGAACATCCTCCGGAGCAGGATCTAAGGCATTACGAAGCATCAGAATACCAGCATTGTTAATGAGAATCGTTACCGGACCTAGATCCCGAGTAACATTTACCCCAAGGTTAGATATCTCAGTAAAATTAGTTACATTGACCTGGTTTTTTAAATATTTAAAATCCTGTAATTAACAAACAAATTTAATTGATTTCACTTACCTTATATGCCTTAGCTTTTACTGTGGATATCTTATTGATTTTCTTAACAGTTTCCTCAGCACCTTCTATGTTAATATCCACAGCGGCAATATGGCAACCGATCTTGGCTAATTCAATAGCAATAGCACGACCTAGTCCGTGACCAGCTCCAGTCACCTATTTTTTTATAAATATGGATTAGCATTTACTTTTACGACAACAATTAAATAACGTTTTTAGGGCTCGATTTAAATTATATAAGTATAATTTCCAGTTTAGATTATGCATTGAAACTTATTTACAAACAAAGTTGAAATTAAGTATTATCACTAAAATATGGCAGAGCACATATAAAGCACTAGTCAGTTTAAAAACAATTACACAATTCTTTGAATTCTATGAACTGAATTCTTTTAAATAAAATGTGGAGCATTACATGATTACTTCGCAACTGCATAATGAAGCAAATTTGGATCATAAAATTTAAGCATCAACACTGGGCTATGAGAAGTATATTCACACATAGTATAGTGAAAATGATATAGTGATATATTCAACAGCGAAGAACATATTTTTAAAATTTTTCCTCAAGTTTAAGTGCTTTTTAATTTAAATTTTTATTTGAATTTTTGTACTAACCACAGCCACGTCGCCGACAACAGTTTTAGGCGAAGTGCAAACTAAACAGCCAAAAATTTTCGTTAACAACGCGACCAACAATAACAGCGGAGTGACAAGAGTCAGTACTGAAATGGCCAATATGACTATTAGTATAATCAATGCGTTTATTAACGTCATATTCACAATCACATTAAATTAAAAGTGAGCCGCTTGACGATTTAAACACGAATGATTAAAAAATAGCTAAGATGCTTCAACATAGCTTGAGCATGTGCTTATTTCTGTACTTGGAATATGCGATGCACAATTAATTTACTCACTATTCCCTTGTATAGGGTATTATAATTTTGACACGAAATGTGTATCTCGTCGACAAATTTTTGAAGCCGATCGAAGGGGATCTTACAGCTGTCATAGGAACTTTGTACAAACAACTATTTTATAATTTCTATTAAAAATATCTCAATCTAACTAGCAGTGCTATAAGAGGGTATCAAGTCTTCGGCGTAGCAAAGATAACCTTTTGTCAAGTTTTTTTGCACTACTTTAAGGGGTTAAGGGTTAACAGAGTACCGCTTCATCGTTTACATGACGTATACAGAAATGTCAGCGATATGTTTCTAGATTATTTTTAATAAATGGACTTTGTTTATATTAGCAAAAATTATGCCTGAGCAACTTAAATATAAGTCTATCAAAATCAACTTCAACCCCATTTCGGTTGAAAACTTTGCGTCGTTTTGCAAATAATTAAGTTTTATTATTCAACATTATGCCTTTGATGTTGATACACCCTACAGAGCGATAATCCAACTTTAAGACTGGCAACAGGCAAGATTGTTAAAAATCTAAATTTTTTCAAAGGTGCAGTCGGTATACTTAACCTAGTGAATTTATTCATGTGTATATGCGTTGCTTAAATAAGTTATTTGCAACTGTTTGTAAAAGAAAATTTTACAAGTTTTTGATGTTTTGGTCCATGTTAAGATGTTCACATCTTTGTGAAAATTCCCATATTCGATAGATTCGCGCAAAATGTCAAAATATATACACTTAGGTGCTTCAGTTTCAGACTAGTTCTAAAAGCAGATTTTGAGCATTCAGTGCCTGTTATGGTTTCGATCGTGGCAGCTGCGTATCCGACTTTCTGATTGTCCCATTTCGAGTTCTCTGCAAAGGGAAATACCCAGGCACATTTGTGAGTGTGCTCTCTTTGTTTTTTGTATATCTTTATAAAAATAATTACAAGATTCTGTTCAATTTTTTTTGAGTACTTTTAAGCATCGGTATTATTCGTTTTTCCTTTTCATTCTCATAATTCACTCAGTGCTCCCGTGAAGAATTTTAAACATATATACCCGACGACAATTAATAATACATCGCCAAGTCTGTCGCTTTTTGGTTTGATTTGGTTACTCAAAAATCGGGTCACATTTCATTGCAACTGTTGCATGTAGAATTTTTTGCGGCTATCGGAAACTTATGATTTATGAGCAGACATGCATATTTACAGCCAAAAAAAGCACATGGCATCGTGAAGGCTACGGTAAACATACGAGTACATATGGTTTCATAGAGCCAACACTTTGTTGTAACCGCTCTTTGACACGCTTAATGTCGCATGCCACGCCAGACAACCTTGCAACTCACCAACTTTCAGCAAAATGTGGACTCAACAAAGTCAACAACGAATCTGGACACGGGTACATTACATTAGAGATGAGTTCGTGTAAAAAATATTTAAATACGGAAAACAATTAAAATTTTTATTAAGTATACTAATATAGTTAATTAAGACACAAGTCACATTATTTCATTAATGAAATCAGGCAAATTTATTATATCAAACAATTTAGATTACGAACACTACCACTAAAATTTTTTTCCTGCCGAATACATTGATTGTCTTTAATCTTTAAATTATATGATATTTCTTCATTTTGTTTTCATTTTTATACGATCCCATTAAAAATGGGCAAAAAAGGGTATAATGTGTTTGACAGAATGTATGTAACAGGCCTGTCTGTCCGTCTGTCTGTCCGTCTGTTTGTCTGTCTGTCTGTCTGTCTCGCGTCGATCGGAGACCATGAGGTCTAGAGACTTCAAACTTGGTATGTAGGTTCCTGAATATCGTACGCAGATCAAGTTCGTTTTTATTTTTGAATTGGACCTCTATATCATATAGCTGCCATGACACGATGGTCGAAAATGAAGTTTTAGCATCAAAAAGTTTTTGTTTATTGAGATATCTTAACTTAATTGGTAGAATATACACCTGGGCTGGTATAACACATCCTGAGCAATTTTGGATCAAATTGGTCCACTATATCATATAGCTGTCATAGAGACGCTCAGTCGAAAATTAAGTTATAGTATGAAAAAGTTGTTTGTTTTTTTAAAATTCTTATCCAAACCGATAGAATATGAATTTAAGTTGGTTTTTTGCATCCTGACCAAATTTGGTTCCAATCGGTCCACTATATCATAAAGTGGACATCATCATATCATATCATATCATTCGACCGATCGGTCGAAAATCAACTTTTAGTAAAGCAGAGGGCGAAGCCCCTTGTTAATTTTAGCTTAATTGTGCATTTCCGTGACACGACTTGCACCCATCACTGTGCTAAAGAAAAAGTCAATCGATTCCTGAAGAAGTGCCACAAAGTGCTTAAGGTAAAAGATTAGAACTGGTTAAACCTGGGCGCCAAAGTTTTCCACTTTTCCTCAGTTTCCCACGCAATACGAAACAAAGCGGAGCCGCAGCAGATGTCGCATCTGACAAGGAATGTGCATAAAGTGAAAAGTGTTGAGTTTTGAGTGTTGAGCAACCGCGCTTAGAAACGTTAATGTTAATTACTTTTTTCATATTTTATATAAGTATCTCGAGCACTCAAAAACCAAATGATGTAAAAAACGAAAAAGGAAAAACGGTCTAAAAAAAATGGGTAAGGGCGAGGCAATTTCTCAGCGGGGCTGTCAACACCAATTTTGAAGTGCGAGTGCAGGTCACGGGGAAGCTGCTACAAAGTCACAAAGGACCTAATAACACAGCGAAATGGATGTCCTGTTTGACGCTACTTTCTCAACTAGCACAGCTATGGACTACGAGTTCATCCATGTGTTTTAGTTTTAGTTTGAGTTTGGAAAGAAAAGCTATACAACTCGTAAAAGAAAGTCGAAAGGAAATAAATTAGCTGGGCGTAAAACAACATTCTGTAGATATACAGTAGAAGATGGAGAGAAAGGAACAACAACAACAACTACTTAGCAACCTGATACAGAGGCGCGGACAGACCGACAGACAGACAGGACAAACGGCAGCCACAAAGAATATGCTACTGCAGCGCACTTGCATCAGCAAGGAGTCCACAGCGGAATGCAAATGTGTTTGTTTAGGTATAAGGATAACATTTTCTCACGCAGCATCAGCAGCAGAGGCAACAACAGCAGCTCTGCCACTTGAGCTGACAGTTGCATGTCATAATTTAACAGTTTGAAATGTGTGGCTTGTTGCAAGGATAAACGCAACATACAAACACACACACACAGCTCTGGCAGCTCCTGTTCAGTCTGCTCGTATTTGTTTAGCCGAGGTTTTGATCCTTCGTTTCTTTTTTATAGACATACCGATCCCCAGCTTTGACTTCGACAAAAATGCGTTAAACATTTTTATTGACATATTTATGCACGGTTCAAGCAACCAAATGAGAATTTTGGGTATCGCATGGATCGGTAGCAACAGACCCAAAACGATACACCACCGATATTAATGACACTCATGTGTGCATCTTCTATTGCTCCAACATTTGGGTATACAATAAACATATATCAATCCTTTCAAAAACTAAAATTTACGATAAGTCAAGTGCTTGACAATCAACTTGACTACTAATAAAGATTTGGGGAGCAACGCTATGCCACATAAAAAAAACTCTAGGACTATGATGATTACACCTGTCGCGCATTCGATAGAATCCACTTACAAACTTACATATGTATTCAGATAAATTTTTCAAGTATGACATAATTATTTTTTCTTTTGTTATTTATTAATCCTGAAAATTGTATTGCGAAGCAAAATAATTAGTTAATTAATACATACAGATTTTCAAACACATTTCTAAATATGTATGTGTGTGTAAAAAATCCATGAATTCAGATATCTTGGAGCTCTTTATAAGGTAGTCTCTATGAAAGTATTCTCACTTGCTTAATTGTAGCTTTCAAGCTCGTGAGGTGATATAATACAAACACTGTTTCTAAATATGAAATAATATGCTTTAATAAACTAGTATGGAAGTCTGCAGTCAATCATACTCCACTGTGAGAGACCCTGTACTTATTGAGTAAAAAATAAATGCTATCAATTACTTATAACAATTAAAAATGTTTAGTGTTATTTTTAAAATAGGAATATATTTCCTTATAAGGTCGCATATGGCTCCTTCTGCTTGTTACTTTTAAGTACAGGGTCTAAAAAGACTTAACAGGCACTAGTTGATGTGGGACAACTTGCTCGTCCCACTGTGCTATGCATAGTACATGGAAGTGAACAAAGCTCATGACGTTTATGGAGCAGGCAGGATCTGAGCAGCAAAAGCAAACACTTTAAGGATACCGTGCTAAGGCGTAGCTAACGCTATTATAAGCACACAAACAACAAAAACAGCGACAACACTTACAAATTACCGACATAAGTACACACATACAGACGTACATATATATAAATGTGTATTCAGGAAAGTGCACAATTAAAAGCGAAATGATAAATACGAATAAATAAAGAACACTGAAAAGGCAGTCGAGACATTAACTTGGCTTACTCCTACTTGGGTGCGTCCAGACAATAGCAGACGTCTAGAGGGCATTAAATAATTTCACATGCACATAAAAGAAATTTCTCCAAGAAACAGTAATAGTTCTCGAATTGAACTACCTTTTAAAAATAAATGGTTCCAAATATTAATGTAAGGCATGTATGTAATAGTTGAATCAAATATTTGTTTGCAATTAATTAATCTTTGGCGACTTAAATATATCCTTTAATTAAATTTCTCTAGATAAGATGAGGAGAGTTACCATGTAGCCAAATCTAGTCTCATCAAACGTGTTTCCTCTGCTATTTAGGGTTGTCCGACTTTTCACAGTTTACATACCCTTTTGTAAACATTTTTACAGGATACAGGATTTATACAAAATGACAAGAGTGTGAACTGTGTACTCTGACTGGGCGTCTCAAAACTAGTTAACAGCTTTTATTTACAGACTGGCACACTATGAAAACAACCATTATATATCCCAAAGGCTGCACTGACACTTATAAACAGAGATTCAAACTAATGTTTATATATGAAAGGTCTGTGGGAAAAATCGAAGAGCTAGGAACTTTAAAAATTTAAAGAAATATTTAAAAGTGAAACCAATTATAGTATATGAGAGTTTGTCCTAGATACTATTGAGTTAAATAAAAAGAACAATGAAGACATTACTAAAGTGTATCCATTAATTTCAAATTTAAAATATGTTTATTGCCGATTATGATGATACGTGTGCACTGGCATCTACCATATCGGATACACAATTTATGACCTTTTGAGGAATCACAGAATAAATCTCAACAGCATTCAAACCAAAAAAAGTTTTAAGCAAATTCATAAACTTTACAAGCATTTACGAGCATGACAACAGCAACCACAGCAACAGGACTAACAACAGATGGACAACAATGAAGCCCCAACAAAACAGTTAAGTGAATGCAGACAAACCAGATTAGTCCGAAAGCCATTGAGAATGTACAAAATTACAAAAAGAAATGTAAAAGACCAAGTGTCGAAACATAAGCAACAGGTTTTGACGAACCCAAACAATGAGTAATTTCATCTCTCCTTCTTGATATTCATCGCTCGATGTATCCTTTAAAGTTTAAACGCACCCTAATATTCGCTTTCGGATTTATGCATGCGTGAATGTAGAGTATGTGCGACAGGAGCGTGTCGTAGACATGCATTTTCTTGTCCATTTCAATGCATTATTAATGGCCCAGACAATGCGTAGGGACAGACAAACCATTCGCACACATATGCAAATGACAAAACCATTGACAGAGTCTTTGGCCATTGTTAGATTCTGTCAATACAAGGTTGTCGTTTAAGCAGCAAATTGTAGAATTACATTTGATAACAATTTACACCCGACCCATAATAAATCCTATGAAACCCCTCAAGTGTCACCAATTCATTTTGTTTTTTATTTATACTTTACTCTTTTTTTTATCATTCCCAATTTCACCTTGCAATGCCTAATAGACGGAACGGAGCGAAGTTTACAAGCAACCGCAGTATGGGGCCAAAATTGATTTTTACTCCGGTTGCATTGCCGCCACGCCGCCTTCCTATATATAGAGTGCATTTTTTAGAGTTCATAAAACTCATACTCATGCTCACATTCATCGGTGACAGCATAAAAATGCATAAATATTCTATTTTCAGTTGACAGTTTGACAAGTCCATATGAATATTGCAAGTGAAACGAGAATTTTATAATGGATAAGCTCATACATGCTGATGAAATAAACGAGCTGACCATATTTGCATAATTGCATACCATTTTAAAAGACTTTTTGCGCTTCAAAATTGCCATAAGAATTTTTAAAATATTTTATTTTTTGTCCAGATCAATTAGTTGAAATCATAAAAATAAACTACACTTTGTATATGTTAGAAATGCATTTCTAGTAAATATCTATTTTAAATAACCAATTTGAAATTGAAATTGATTTAAATTGATGAAAACTAAATCACGTTGAAATGCCTAATAGGTACAGTAGAAACTCGGTAAGTCGGTCCAGCAATCAAGTTATTTGTAGAAAAGAGTATTCTGAAGAAAATTGCTAGACTGGTTTGATTAATAAATTCACATTAATACAAAAATACATAATGCATTTATAAAACTAATTTTTTGTGGATTTCAGAAAAATATTTATTAATTGGTGAAAAAAAAACTCAAATTAATTACTTCTTATTTTTAATAATTATAAAAATTGATAAGGAAGTATTTTATGAATCATCTAAATATTAACTAAATAATAATATAATATTCAAGTAAGCACAGATGTTTTACTGTAGACAATTTAAATATTAATTATTTCAAAAAATATGTATTTTAAGCAATTAATTTTTTAAAATTTCCAATATGTTTAAGAACTGGTTACTTTATTTATAAAAACCAAATGAATATAATTTGCACTAAGTGAAATATTTCAAGATAATTTTTTCTTTAAAATCTGAGTTCGAGTGAGGTGTAGCATTGATCATAGAGGAAATATATTACTTATATATTGTTATTCTTGTTAGAAATAATTTAATTTGACTCTTATTAATAAACATAAACAAGTGTGCAATGCAGACCCTCGACCGATTTTAAGTGGTATGAGTAATACCTATGTTATGTTTATACGACATTTGTGATGACGACTTCGATTTAGATACTATTCTGAGCGCATCGCAGCTTAACAGCGCCAAGTGGCGGGAGGAGTGGACCACATGGAGCGTCGAGCAGACGACGCGATGCAGCGTGGAATGGAATGAGGAGAGGCATGCCGCATCCAAGTTGCATGTGCATGAGCTGCAGTAGAAGCTGGTACTGCAGCTAGATCTGAAGCTGAAGATGGGGGAGAAGACAATCAAATGGAAAACAATAAACAAAATTCCAAAGGAGTGCAAATCAAACACAATGTTTGGATACACATAGATGCCATAAGAAATCGATGTTATGAGTCGACAACTCTGCGGGGGCAAGAAGAGCACATGATGAGCCCATAGACCATAAAACTCTCGACAGGCCCCCGATTTCGGTCCATGTTGGCTGTTGTAATTGTAACCCTAGCACATAAGTAATTAGTGCGCTTTATTTATGGAACGATGCAGTTGCGCATGCGCAGCTCAAGCAGCGATTGGTCGGGTTGAGGGGCGGGGTAGGGGTGTAGTCTTCTTTTTATTATTTTTATGTGTGCACATGTGTGTGTAAGAGTGTGTACATCTTCAGGTGCTGGGGGTCTTTGTGTGCAGCAGCAAATGTCATAATTGTAATTAGAATTTACCATATTTCAGAGACGCGACAATGACGGCAGCCTCTTAGTCTTTGGGGAATACATATCTGACAGCAGGTTGTATTTGTTGGCGCTGCCTCAATGCCTCACAGTTTTGTATATTTCCACAAGCGAGAAATACCCATTATCGAAAAGAGGTATATTAGTTAATGCCCAGTATGGGAAAACTCTTAAATAAGCAGACACAACTGTCGATCGATTTGATTGTTATAATAAAATATTACAAAGTATTTATTTACTAAACTACTTAAATTTTTAGTTATATCAGAATAGACACATATTTTTACCTTAGTTTTACCTATATTTGACGCTACGCATTAAAAGAATAATTAGCTATTTCACTGTATCTCTGAAAATAATTAATTTCAAGCAAAAAAAAAATGTAATATAGGATGCTAAGTATTTGTATGGGATCTTATAAGCGTATAGAGCTGCATATATGTATATCATATCAACTGACAAGTAATTTCTATTTACATATAAGGGTATCTCATAGTCTTATAGAGTCTTACCCATACGTAACGTTGCATACATTTGTCTATAAACACATTTAAAGTTATGACGCAAAACATTCTCCAAATAATTGTAAGTGGTATCTCTTAGTCGTTTCTCCATATTTTCATCTTATTCTGATCGTCTTGTTTGTTTATGCACATGTCGCTGGTTCTGTTATTATGGTTCACTTGTATAGACTTATTGCATTTGAAATTTCAACGTACACTTAATCACATCGAGCCTTCACTTGAGCCTGCACTGTGCGCCATATGGGGTCCTTTGTTTAGCATATGTGGGTTGTCCCCCGCCCCCCTTTCCCCTCCTCATTTATAAAAACAAAAAAAGCGGTACTCTTAACCTGTTACAACTACTGTGCTACTTGCCTTTGACCGAGCCACTTGTTTAATGCTATTTAAATACCATGATAAATAAGCATATGTTGGGCAGCATTTAATTAAAAATTATTTATGTTTTAATTTGTTTCAATCACTTTCGTCAGCAAAACTTCCAATGCCACTGGCAGCATCGCGTATAATGTGCATTTCATGATAAGTGCACATACATGAGTATATATATGTATGTATGTATGTAATATGTATATCTGTATGTCCTCACAGCGGCTGTTGACGGTCAATTATCCTGTTAATTTTTTATTAATCTGCGTTGCACTTATGGCTCAACATTAATTTACGTAAAAATAAAAACCGACATATAAATAACTTTCAGCGCTCTCATTGCCTTTAAGCCTAATTATAAGTTATGAATATCGCATCGAATATTTAAGCGACGACATGACCAACTCGAGGCGGCTGTAATCATTTTGGACGGCAATCATTAACACAACTGCGGCTTATAATTCAGATAATACTTTATGACCTGTCGGGTATTGCAACTTTCTGCAAGTGTGTGTAAAGGGCAGATAAATACATCGTTGTGCTTTTCAAAAATGTATATTTTTCATCAGTAATAACTGTCCGTTCGCAAAAAGTATGCTATGAAAATTAAAATTACTTGCAATTATATACTCGTATATTTATATTTTTGTCTGTGTCTTGTCTCTCCTCCTACTTTCTTTCTGGCTCTCTTTAAGTTTTTTTCTGTGTGTTTCTGTATTTACCTTTTAAATGAATATGGCAGCCTGTCTCTAAAATCTCTCCCAGTATTTTGTTCAGAATCTTCCGAATTCTTTTTTAAACTTCTTTCTTAATAGATCTGTTAGAATCCCTACTAACAAACTTTTTATTAATATTTTTGATTGCCGAATTTTCAATTCCTCTCAATTTGATTTCCGTGATGATTTTAATGTTTTTCCGATTTAAATGTAATCAAGAACAGAAGCTTAAAATCAATTTCAATTTTATTCGTTTTACACACTCAACTTGTTTTTTGTTTCGTATCGTTTTATTAATTCGATCATCAATTTATATAAATAAATAATGAGCTTAACATCTAACGTCTATCCTATAATAATTAAATTGGAAACACCAAGCTTAATTGAACTCCCAATCCAATATACCTTTACTTCCAATAAAACAGGTGAGCGCTACGTACATCGAAGTGATAGAAACGCAAAAGCATATAATCCTGCCATTTCGTAGGCAATAGTCTAGAAAATAGGTTGAGAAATTATATAGAAATAACAATTAGTTAAATTCATTTTATATTACTTGAGCAGCCAAACACTGAGTGCAAATATTTTTGGTACATATATCATACGCTCGTTTAGCAAAACACCCTTGACAATTTTTTCGGCGACATACGGTGTGGGAAGACCCGGATAGCTTTGGGATATGCTACGAAAGAAAATATAGAAAATGCTTGATTATATCCAAAATAATAAATGAACTTTTGCTAAATAGAGAAGGAAAAACTGACCAGTTGTTTATTCACAGAAATCAGTGAAGCGCGTTGCGAATTTAAATTTCATTCAAAAGCTTGAGCGCATTTAAAATCAAATGTAAATTTTGTTAGTTTTGTATAATTTTGTTAAACAATGAAATCAAGCATTCTGAATAACAATTAAATTCATTTCCGCAACTTGCAAGCGAATTTAGAATTTTAAAAAGATTTAACTTATATTAAACGAGTCTACTGACTTCAGATCAGATCAAACATTTCCAAATGAAACTTTTGTTAATCAAAATAAAAACATAACATTACGGTAGTGGTATAATATTATAGAAATAATAGAAGAAAACAAATTTCTTAATTTAATTTTCAAGTAATTACAAAGATTTGATGATATATTGATTGATATATTTTCTCTTATCAACACTTACCCAGCATCGCTGAGCAGCGGCAAGTCTCCGCTAGTTCTCATCAAATAAGCATTGGCAACTGTGGTACGCACATAATCGCAATCTGAGAGACGCAGCTCAGCACGAAGTGAATCCATGAATCCCATAATGCCGTACTTAGTGGCAGTATAAATACCTGCACCGGGCAGCGGTACCAGTCCTATAAATATGAAATAAAATCTATATTAAAAACACGTACCAAATCAAATCAAAATCAAAACTTACCAGCCAATGCATTAACAGCCACCAAGTGACCTGATTTACGTGTGATCATCTTTGGCAAAAACTCCTTTGTGGTCTGCAATCAAAGAAATCAAGGCATTTCATTTAAAGAATATCATACTGAAGATGTGTTTCATACCATAATATAGGACCCGAGATTGAGTTGCAGAATGGTGTCGATCTCATCGCTTTTCAGATGCGGTGTCGATGTCATTGGCATCAGAGAGGCATTGTTGACAAGAATTTCGACGGGTCCTAATTCCTTTTCCACTTTCACGGCCATTAGCTGCAGTTCACGTGGAGAGGACACATCGTTCTGTGGCATACGGTATGTCAAAGTTAATTGATTGTCATTAGCTGAACATTATTGCCTACCTTATAAGCCTTGGCGGTGCAACGCGGTATCTTGGATAGCAATTCTACAGTCTCGTAGCATCCCTTCGAGTTGACATCCACAACGGCCACTTTGCAGCCACGCCTTGCCAGTTCCAAGCAAATTTCCCGACCCAAACCGCTACCACCGCCGGTCACCTGTGAAATACGCACTAATTTAGTATGTATGTACATTGTACACGCATACATACTAACAGATGTACATAAATGCCCCACAAACATATGTACTAATTACCGTGGTACAAATTAATTGGCTTTATTTGCAAACAATGAACAACTTACTGCCATAAATATAAGCGCACATACAAATACCTACATATATTACATGATTTACATTTGCTGCCTATGGAGAATTTAGTTAAAGATTCGTTCATCTTATATATACATGCATACACATATGTACATATGTTCATCTGTATTTACGCATTAGTTCCCATTTACCACAATTGAGTGACTTTTGACCGTAATTAAAATGACGTGACCTCTGTGTGCGATGCTACAAACTGAGCGAACAAAACAATACAAAATCCATGTGCACATTCGTAGTCGCATTCTTCTATTTTGTATTGTTGTAAACATGTATGTAGTATTATTGTTGAAAAATTCAGTTATGTCGCAAAATTAATAAGAATATTTAATAAGTATTCTATGATGTCAGATTTAAGATATAAATATAAGCGGTTCTATTGCAGCAGTTCTTAGAATTTGTAATCAAAGATATGGGATCTGACTTTGTAGCATTACAAAATGCCAATTCTCAAATAAATTAACAAGATTATGTAATCAGTATGCAATGATGTCATACGGTTAATATCCATGTATTTAATAGATACACGTGAATCTCTGTCTTAATCTTTATCCTTATCTTATGTTCTGTTATTATTAAATTCAATTATATGGAAAAAAAAAATAAAATAAACAAATAATGTAATCAAGCTTGTGCTACCTTACTACGAAGCATATAGCAATGTATCTAACAGATACATAAGTATCTTTATCTTTATTATTTTATCAACGTTGTTTACATTGGACGGAGACGCAACGAAGCTGTGCAAACGTCATCCGTACTGTTTGGCAAAGAAAACAAAAGTGAAGTTTCTCAGATCTATATCAAAAAGTAAAACCTGTTTTTTTACAGAGCGCATTTGTATTCGCTTACGACTGCAAATATGCGAGTGTGAGTATCTGTGTGAACGATCTGACAGAGTATAGAACAAGCTGCGCTTTAATGACGCATATATGTATCCATATTTGTGTGTATACATTTAAAAAAAAAAATAACTGGCACACCTACAGCATGCAAATGGAATTTAAATTAAAATTTGACAACATTAATACATATTGAAACACATTTTTAGTTAGTCACAAGCGCCCACATACTATGTCATATTTGGGCAGCACTCTTGACCTGGTCATGACCATTAATTAAGTTTCCCATAAAAATATATGTACGCAAGCGCCGATAAAGTATCAATTGTCAAGTTACTTGTATATGTTTGAGATACATTTTGTTATTGGAACCCATAGTAAGGCAGATTTCAAGCGCAGAATAAACAGAAATGTTTTTATGTAAATATGTATATAAACATTTGATTGTTTATAGGGAAGCATAGCAAAGCATAAATATTTGTTTTATTAACAAAATGCTGGATAGGCAACGTTCTCGAGCCGCACCCATTCCATGTCGGAGATGTCACAAGGGGAATGGGATGGGCGGAGGGGACTTAAAAAGTAAACTGCGTGACGTTACGATAATGGTCGCTTGGCTTTTTATGTAAATATATGTAGGTATATACATTTGTCTCAATTTATCGACAATTCGGTGTATTAAGCCCTTGAGCTCATCCTGTCTTACCAGCGCCACCTTGCCGGTCACATCCTTTTCCTTGAGGCCGAGAGAGAAGAGATAATCCAATAGATGTTTCAGAAACACTGCAAACAATACGAACGGCAATAGCAACAGGAAGACAATGACTTTCAAGTTGAATATGGCGCGTGTCGTCTCATCGTTGTGTTGCACCAATGCAGCAGTGGGCGTGGCAGCTGGGGCAATACTGGTTGTTGACGGGGCCGTCGATACGGTCCGTGTGATTGTTGTTGTTGTTGCCGTTTCAACCATTTTCACAAAGTTGCATTAAGCTACCAGATGTGACGACAGCCAGCAAATATTTCGTCTTATTATTTATTATTTGTTATGTTGTTGTTTAGTTTACTTTTGTTTTTGCTAAATGCCGTATCAGCCAACTTAAAACGAATACCGCACGTGTGTTAACCAACCGATATCAAGCAATACTGAAACAGCGCGCACAGCTTACAGTTCAACTCTTCTCCCACTCTTTCTCAACAACGTAGACAAGCTGCAGATCTCACTTCCTCTCTCTGTCAGTCTTCCTCTCTATTTCTCTCTCACTGCTATGGCATTGTCGCCGAATTGTCTTGTTTTCTGCCAAGCTACTGCAATTGTTGTTGTTCTCTCTTTATCTCTTTCGCTCAATGCTCCCAATGCCAATAGCTTAGGTGTCTCGACTCTCGAGTGGAATCGAATACCTGACATTGGCACTCTGTGTGTTGTGTTTTGTGTGTGTGTGGGAAGTTTTCACCTGATGTCTTGACTTGACTTGTTTTTATGAGTATTGGACATACATTAATACTCGTACATACCTTTTATACCTCTCCCATAGCTCTATATATGTACGGAAAGCCGCCTTAATTAACTAAGCTATTAAAAATCACGAAAGTAAGTGACCCTTTGCCTATATGGTAACCCATACTGCCTACCTTATAAGGCAACTTTAAGGCCTGAGTATCTTTAAGATCATTATAGTTATATGTATTTTAAAAGCTCAGAATTTTCATTTTTATGTGTTAGTTTATTGTAAAGTAGATAGGGCTAGTAAGTTTCGAAGATATCCTGTTTCGAGCTCGATTTATATAACTCAAGTGTAAGCTAAAATTCACATTTTTTAAGTAAATTCATTTTTAAATATTCAAATTGCATATCATAATTTTGGCAACATATCTATAAAATTGAAAAGAAAATTAGATTATATTGAAAAATAACAAGTCTTAAAACAAACCTTGAGCTGGAGATTGCATTGAAAGTTTTTTAATTGCATTTTGTTGCACCATTTGGTTTTTATTATGCTCATTCGACCACGAGAAAGTGAGCATTTGAATTGCAAATAATGTAATATGCATATTTGGCTAAAACCATTTAGAAAAATTTATAAGTATTTCATTTTTAAATTATGCTAAGCATAGCAAAAAAAATAAGCTAAGCTGGCAGCACTAATATACACTGCAATGACAAATTATTATGCATAACAAATTTGGTAACTCATACTCTTACTTTATTAAATGTTTGCGGTCACATTTTAGCTCTTTGGTAGTTCTCTATGTTTGAGCTTTATTTAAATAAAAGAAAGACTGAGAAGTAAAATAAAAGTCAAAAGTGCATGTGCATGTATTTCAATTTTCTTAAAGGTAATAAATACACCAGATATAAATAGCCTGGAAAAATTTCTTAACACATAAGCTCAGAAATACCTGGTTATTTTTGGTTACTTTCAAAAACTTTTAAGAGAACTGCTTAACTTTGAGCGTATATTGAGAGCTCTTCATAATTTCACTCCACTCAATCGCTATACCAAACCAGTAAGTAAATACGCTTCAAGAGACCTCAACAAGCCGTATCCAAACTGGGAAAGAGAAAGCCGTTAAAGTTGAAATACCGTCTGTCTGGAGACGCCTTATTTGGCACTGCCCTATGTCAATGTACAAGCATGCGAGTATGCATGTATATATACAAGTATGTTTGTAAATATATACATAATATTATATTATGCATGTGGCAGAAGAACGCCTACCATTACAACATCTGCTTACTGATCTTTGCCATCTCGCACATGTGCGTTCAGATTGAGATGGAAATATGTGCAATTTGCTTGACTTTTTTAGCATAGACCTGGAACAAAACATGAAAATCCAAGTATAAATATGCATATGAAAATCCGACGTATCAGTTTTGACATCTTCGCAGCGTAGAACTGCAAGTTCAACTCGTCGATTACTGCCTCGGAGCATTGACCGTGCTACAACTGTCTGTAAATTCAGAGGAAAATGCTAAGTGTTAATACCGTGTATAAGTCTAGGTTTAAATACCGTTTTACTGTTAAACTATATGTACATGGTACATATTATCAATTTATTAGAAAATTTACTTTAATTCTTATTATGTAAAACTTAATTATAAAGGCAGCCCAGTTATGAAACAATATTAATGTGAAATTCAACATATTGTGTTAACTTTAGATACTTTGATTGTACATTTTGGCAGGTATTCATTTTTCTTCTTATAGATTAGGTAGAATTCATCTGTAATCCAAGTTATGACAACTTAACTGCGCATTCTGAAATTAGAAACATATTTATAATTGGAAAAAAAAGTTGTGAAATATTATTTACTTTTTAAATTTAGCAAATGGTTGGCATGTTGACGCAGTTTTAAATTTTGTGGACTTCGTAGCATAGCGACAGCCGTCTTTTCAATCATTCCTTCGATGCCCTCCAAGAGCTGGTCCTTCTTGGAGCACTTAACAACAAGACGATAATTGCCGTCTACAGTACGCGAAACGTCCCAATCTGTAGGGAGAGGGTGAATATCGGAGCTATCATTGCTCTCATTCTCCTCTTTGACTTCACGAGGCAGTGTGCGACGACGTGTCTTTCTGCCACGTTCCTCGTCGACATCTTCATCCTCCGATGCACCAGACAATAACTTGCGTTTATTGCTCTCGATGTTTCGTTCATCTTGATTGCGATCGCGCTTTGGGCATGTGCAAATCTTAAGATACAACACCTGCTGACCCAGTATATCACCACTGCAAAGAAAATACCGTTTGTTTGCATTATCTTTTAAAGAAATATATAACGTACTTCATGTTTTCCAAACAAAAGACCAAACAAGTCTCTTTGCGACCAAAGCAGGAGTTCTGGCAGGCGAAACTAAAGGCAAGTGTTTGTCTAATGAATCCACCGCCTTGATGGCTAGAACGGCTCATATTTAATGGTACAAGCACAGAGTATCTCTCCGTAATACTCTTTCCCTGGGAATTACCACAATAAGTGGTGTTAGGATTCTCACAACGCAGCAGACTTTCTCGCATACTAAGATTGTCCTTAACTGTAAGAGGAACGTGAATTAATGAATACATTTACACAGATAATTTACAGATAGTTAAATATTGACTTACTGGCATCTGTACTTAAATGATTTTGACAGCGCAGCACGGGACCACTGACATCCTTAACGAAACAAAGAAACGCTCTTAGGTTCAACGGCTGAAAGGGCATTTTAATCCTAAACTTGACGTCGATGTTGAAGGTCCTATTCATGCGAATGTAGAGCTTATTCAAAGGAACTGAGAACATCCAATGTGACTTGGGCGGCTCTTCCAGCACCATGCCAAAACAATAATCACCATTATTATGATTTTCCAGCTTTGGTAATGAGTTAATGTTTGTCTTAATGTCTTGCAGCATCATTTCACGCAGTACGGATTGCTAAATTGATGAAAGATGGTAGAATATAAAAACTATTTAGAATTTAATTGAAAAACTAAAGTGGCTGGAAATAATATATGTATAAAACTCAGCTGAGTTACAACTGTTCTGCATTTTTCCACCCTATTAATTACCTATTCTCGTAGAGAGCGATGGTATTAGTTAGTATTGAAATGTCAGATTGGAATCATTTGATAAGAAAAACAATTAAACAGCAATTAATTGTGTGGTATTGAATACGTAGCCAGTCTGTAAACGACCATCTTAGGCAATGGTCCTTTTTGGGATTCGGTTCTCGCGTAAACCCATACGGGGCACAGCCAAATTAGTTCATGTCCTGCTCGTTACACTCATATTTATGTTAACATTGTTTGGACTCTTTGCGAATCGATTTACGCTGCGTGGTCGCAGCCGTTTCATCTTCTCCAAAAAATATTTGGCATATGCTCTGCTGGTGACAACGATTTTTACTAGCATCTATGTACGACAAATGTATCTGGACTACATGACGGATCAACTAAATCTGCGAGACGCTGTCAAGCTATACAGCTATATGAACATTACGGTGGCAATCATTAATTTCATTACCCAAATGTTAATGAGCACGACTGTAGCTCGGATGATGAGTAATGTGCCACTCTTTGAGACGTTGAATTCTATTCACATTGACAGTCGCACTATAATGACCTCCGTGTTAATGGCATTGATAAAAGTTCTTGGGTTTCCAATTGTCTTGGAGGTGGCTCTAATTTTGCAGCAAAAACGAAATGAACCGCATCTTAACTGGACCTGGACTCTATACAATCTGTTTCCAATGGTAATTTCCAACTTTTTAAACAACTGTTATTTTGGCGCCATGATCATTGCGAAAAACATTTTGGAGGCCTTAAATGCAAAGTTAAAATTGCAAGTGCAGCAGGTGAACCTCATGCAGCACGAGGACAACAAGAAAGAGTACTCCAAATACTATCGCACTCAACGCTTCTGCACATTGGCCGATGAACTGGACGATCTGTCAGCGAAATACAAATTGATATGCTCCCAGAGTACAGATTACATGGGTCTTATGTCGCTGTCGATTGTTCTTTCGCTGATCTGCCATTTACTCGGCATTACTGTGGGATTTTATAATCAGTATTACGCCATAGCAGAGTATGTTATTGGTAAAAAGTCCTACGATGCCTTCGGTGCTTTCATCAATTTAATATTCTTGATTATATCAATTCTGGAACTAGCTCTTCTCACGTATTTGAGCAACGATGTGCTGGTTGAGACCCGATTAACAGGTATCATCTTACAGGATATGAATGTGCATGAGGCCGATTGGCGTTATCAGCAGAGTGTTCACACATTTACACTACAAGTTGTCGTTATTAAGTACAGGATAAAGCCAATGGGACTATTTGAAATCGACATTTCGCTGATAAACAGTATGCTTTCCGCAATTGCCAGTTTTTCGCTCATTCTTGTTCAATCGGATTTATCGCAGCGCTTTAAACAATAGTAGGATTCCTTGATATGCGTCTTACCTGACTAAACTGCATTAAATTGCCCGACTGCAATATACATAATAAAAACTCAATAATTAAACGATTAAATATGTTATCATTTTTACTTACATTAAGACCTTGTAGAAATGCCATCGGCTCATTGGGCCTGAAATCAAATGGGTAAATATCGTAGATATGGGCATTTACATGTGTGAAAAATAACATACAGTTAGTCAAGTTATTGTTTTTACAAAATAAACCATTCCCTTATTACTTGAAAAAAAAAACAAAAGTTTATTAATGTTGCATATCATTATTTCCACTCGTTTCAACTATTTAAAAAACTGAAGGAAATTATGTTAAATTTGGCACAACAATTACTTGACTAACTGTAGATTAGGCCGCACACCTGTTTGCACAACAACAAAACTTACATTTCCTCCGTGTTTGGCTCGGTGTTTGCATTTTCCAAATTTACTGAGCCGGACGCTTCGAAAATGTCCTGTTCCTCCGCATTATCAATGCTTAATCTAACAATACAAAAAAAAAAATATAAACAAAGCCGGATATCTTGTGTTTAAGCACGCACATGCATGTGTAACATATGTAAATACATTTATATCCATTAGCAAGCACGTGAGATAATACCTTTCTTTCTTCCAAGACATTGATTCGGCAATGTACATACTTTGCAACTCTATTAAATAATTAGTATACCAATATTATAATTCTTTATGTGCAAAATTACGTTTCAAAACTCAAATTACCAAACAAGCAACTTCTTCTTGCTTAAGACAGTCACAGTGATACGAAACAGTCGTGAGTCTATCGGACACAGCTGCTATCTTTGGGTATCGCAATTTTATTGAATAGAAAGGTTGCCAGACGTTCAAATTATAATTTGTGCCACCGTTTATGGCACATTAGGGATTTTTCAAACAGGGAAATTTTACGACTAACCGTTAAGATTTAAATATTTGAATATGCATAGCATTTCCAAAGAGAGGTCAACCGGTTCCATTTAAGAGTGATTATAATGATTATTTCACAATCCTGGAAATGCTCATGTCACAAAATTAAAGTAGTTATTTAGCTTAGAGTCTACGCCGAGCAGTTTAAATGGAAAAACCCCGCCATAAAAAAATCCCAGACATAAGCTTTGTACATCTTGGCACATGGGTTTTCACAACAGTTATTTCGAAACATAATTTTGGGTAAATTTAAATTTATTCAGATTAAGTTTTATTAATAAATATTACATTCATATATATCTACGGCACTTAAAACAATGTTGTAGGGTATCAAATAAATTCAAAGTACAATCGTATTTATTATAAATAAGCTTTAAATACTAATCGTTATACAAATAAAAAGCAATATAAATAAGTCTAAAATTTCTCAATCGATGCGCTCTGAGTTTCGTCTTGGATCCTTGTATCAGTCGTTAGATCTGAACTAGAAGATTCATTCGAGCGTCTGTGAAAATCAAAAACAATATTGACTCATCAAAATTAAAATAACAGCAAATGAATAAAAAACATCTGATAACTATTCAAATTGTCAGGTAAAAATTAAGTTGATGATTGAAAGTGCAGGTATTAAATGAAAAATTATAACATATTTGTATTTTATAGTACCTATAAAAGACATAATGCTGGAGCATAAAGAATATGTCGAATAGCACAGAGA
This sequence comes from Drosophila innubila, assembly GCF_004354385.1. Classification (NCBI taxonomy): domain Eukaryota; kingdom Metazoa; phylum Arthropoda; class Insecta; order Diptera; family Drosophilidae; genus Drosophila; species Drosophila innubila. The sequence goes on from NW_022995380.1 coordinate 11,228,892, forward strand.
ATAATCCAAGTCCAAATTTTGTCGGATCACCAAATATTGAAGCCCAATCGTCTACAAATAATTTTAAAATACACACAAAATAAAAATAAATGTTTTCCGTTTTTAATAAAAGTGGTTACCATAGTTATGAGCGCTCAATATCATTTGTAGCATACTTAAAGTACCACCAGTGAAATCCAATAATATATTACCAATACTCCTACAAAATAGATGAATATTATAGTCTAACTAAATAGTTAATTCACGGTATACGTACCACCCCACAGTACTTTTCCTGCGAAAGTTCATTAAGGCCTGAGGTATATATTTAATAATTGTTATCGTCAGCTTCACATAGCTAATAGGATTATTAATATTAAAATATATACCAAGTTAATATTATAAGTTATAATTACCTGCAATAGTATAAGAAATCCAGCCAATGTATCACTGCCCCGCCGGCCAAACCAGCTGAGATAATCACAACAAGTGCAAATATTGCCAATAAGCCGAAGGCTATTTTGGAAACACGTTGCATTCCGTGCTACAAAGAAGATAAGATATATCATTTGAAAAGATATTATAATAAATTGAGACTTACCTCATACATAAAACACTGTGCGATGGTAATACATGTTGCAAACATGGCGTGCAATGAGAATACGACATCGTTCAGCATGACAGGATTTACGCCGCGAGGATTTCGTTCCGCGTACTCATCCTGCAACTCGTGGAAGAAGTACAGTCCGATGTTAAACATGCTGTACAGCGTGAATCCCACAATGTTGAGGGTGAGGAAATCAAAGTTTAATCCCTCAACCGATTTTCTGCGATAGTTTGTCCAAATTTGGGGATAAAATGAAACCGACCACGCAACAAAGTAAATCCAGCCAACTACAATGGAGGTGTAAATAATAGCCTCTGATTTAGCCACAACAACACGCACAAAGATATCATTCGTACTGGGAACAAGAGGAATCATTAAATAATTACTCAAAATTGGGATTCTCTCTTTTTATTTTTTTTTTGCTTACATCCAACTTTCACTGGGATCGCTGCTTGCAGTGATCTCGACATGACCCGCCCGACGACCAATTACAGTGATGGTTTGATTAAATGAACTGCCCGCCTGGTAGACAAATGAATCGGGATACAGATTCAAATGATCCTCATGTTGTTTTATCAACTTCACATTAATGTTGTCATCCAGATTGTGCCTGTAAGTAATTGTACCTAGTCGATAAGTGGCATAAAATAAGATTTAATTTTTACTAACCTCGTATAAATCTCAAAAGTTTTATTAGCATTCACCAATACTGTCAGATCATGAGTATTTACAGTAAAACCTCGATCATCTTGTGCATCCCCAAAACCAACTGTTTCACAAATTATAATTTTTCCATTATAAACATTTCTTTAATTGAATTATTCAATACTTACTCATTGCGACAACGGCAACTGCTTGAACAAAATACCTCAAGACCTTTGCCATTATTTATAATTATTTCGTTTTGGCAACACCTGTAAATAAGAGAACTTTAAATATTTTATTATTACAGCTGTGTTCTTTAAAAAAAAAACAATTAATAAAACGCAGACAGATCTAATCAAGTATGATAGTATCCTGTAAAGAGCACACAACACATTCCATGACTCGCCATTTCATTACTCAGCTGTAAAAAAATTTCCCGCTTAGATTTGAAAAGTTACATGCAACTCGTTTGATAACTCAATTTTAAAGAAAACTTGTTGCTGCTGTCAGTTGGGGAATCCCAGAACAATTTGATATCTCGACCAGTTACAATCTCTTAAACCAGTTCGAGAGTACTTTGATCTTCAAATGCGGAATTGGCCAATTTAAGTGGGTTTGTTTGGTAGTGATTCATTTCGTGCAATTGATTTGTGTTTACAGCAGCAATCAATGAAAATACATTGCAAAATTTACTGCAATTAAAGGAAGTTTGTGATATTTCAATATACAATTGAGCACATATGCAATAGAATGTATAGATATATACATATAAGTTAAGTGCAATTTCAACGAGTTAATTGAGAATACAGTATTCACTCGGGAATAAGAGCCCCACAGTGACAAAGAAATTCTTAACTACTCAAAGGTTTGCATTTTCAGAAATGTTAAAAATGTGCAAATAATTTTTAATTATTTTTTTAAAAACAAAGTTATTTCCTTAAAATTAAAATTATTTTCTTACAGTGCGATTACTGTGTATAGTACTCTAGTAAGATAGTACGCAACGAGTTCTGAACACTTGAAAAACATTTTAAACTCAAGTATTAGACATTTTGATAAAAGCGAGAGAGCTCAAATATTCAATACTTTGATGAGTTTATTTGCTCACCAATAACTAATGATCTAACAATTTGATTTCTCTTGTCAACTAGAATACCTGCGAATAATTGCTCTAGATAAAAATTCGCGTCGACCTTTTTTGTTCGAACAAATGTCCCATTCAATGTTACAATTTGCAATTAAAGCGGGCTTTTTTACACTCACAAGTCCAACTCGCAACTAACTTTAATATTTCACATACGTTTTCACATAAATACGCGTACGTATCACAGTGATATCAAAAGGCATTCAAACTCGCACTCGTAGTTACGAGTACATAAAGTTATATTGGGGCTGTTCTACAAGTCGGCCCGCCTTGACTATGAGTTGTCGCTTGTCGCGGGTCAATAAATAATAACAAGCTTTTTGGACTGTTAATTCAGGTACTCATTTATAGCGTAACGAATGACTTGGCAAAAATTAAAGAACAGTCTGAACTAAAAAAGAAATATAAAATTAGGTATACTACATCCTGAGAATGGGCTTATCACTGGGCTGATAATGCTAATCGAGTATTTTCAAATGTCATAAATTCGGAATTTCAGACGCCGACAAATGCGATTCTAATGAACAAAAAAATCATAAAATCACTGCATGGGTAGAATTTGTCCACAATTTGGGCAATTTTCAAAGCGCAGCAAAACAACTAAACGGGTCAATGACAAGTTGACTTAACAGTTTTACATACATGTATTTATAATAATGCATTTGTATACCCTTACAATGTCTGTATCAACACACGATCACTTAATGTAAAGTCAATAAAGCGAAGATTTAATAGGCACATAAACTTGTTAAAGAACGTGTTTGAATCATTGACATAATTGGATTTCTTCATAATAAGTGTTTGTTTTGATTCAGTTAACAAACCAGTTGAATAGCTATGATAAGAGGGTATTAGCTATTCGACAGCCCAAATACAAAAATTTTATCTTGTTATGATCCAATTTTGTATGTAAAGTTTAAGCACATATTAACAATATACATACATACATACGTATACTTATGTGACACTTGTAGACAACAAACACATTTAAAAATGTTCATAGTTTGCCAATTGTATAAATAAACGATAAATAATTCAGCGCACAAAGCCAATATTGAAGAGTCTCTTGCAGCCGGATTAGAACTTTCACTTGAAAGCCGGCAAGTTGGAAAGCACTGGGGATATCCGAACAAGCAATAAATTTCACATAACATATATCAAATTATTACGCGAACTGTTGGAACTTCCCTCAGCAAATCAAAATGTTTGCTCATTAATAAACAAAAGTATTTCTTATTACTGTAAAAGAACGTGTTAACTAACAATTAACGTAGCCAGAGCTCAATTGTTTGTTTATGTGCTTTAACGATAGTGACAACAAGGCGTCCGTCAAGATACTAAAGCGCACTGCACAGCGTCAACAGCGTTATAAATGAAGCCCACGACGCCGATGCCGCTGGCGCTGCTGCTACTTCAGTTGTTGGTGTTGATGTTGCTGCTGGTGTTGATTTCTTGCTCTATCTTGAATTGAATGTAGCTTTTGTTTTTGCACTCTGTAGTTGAGCTGAGTTAGAGAGTGTAGTTCGACTTTTAGAAATAATCAAGCGAGAAATGCCGGTATCTGACTGCCTTCAATAATGCCGGTTATGATCAAACACCCACAGATTGGTAAGCGTTAAACACTCATTTATTTCCATGACTATTGACTTTTGAGTTTTCAAATCTCATACTTTGAACTATATTTAACATAATTGGTTATTATCTGCATAAAATTAACTATTAAAAAATTAAATATCAGCAACAAACTAAACCATCAATCGATTTAAATTTTCCACCTAGATTTAAATAACTCACCTAATTTTACTGCAAGATTAGTTCCTTTCCTTGAAGATCTACCTATAGAAAACTCAATTGTTATTGTTAAATCCTGAAAAGTAATTTAATAGGCTCACACACAAATACAAAAGTCGCAATTCACAATAAATTAAAATGCAAGGAACATAATAAATAAAGTTTAACATAAATTGTTATGAATAAATTTCGCTTTCCAGGCGCAAAGTCACATTAAACCAAAGTTGAGAACGTATGCTTCATAAATAATCAAAGGCCATTCTTAAAATGTTTAGCTGAATGATATCAGAGAGTCATGTATATTCTTGATCAAGTTTTGCATAGCTTTAAGTCAAATTATATCACAGTTTACCAACTGACACCACAACAAAACATTCAAAGAATGGCTCTAAATGAATGTAAATAATAAATAAATAGGTTTCTTAAACATGAACCTATGTGTTATGCGGCGTATACGTATGGATTTTCGACTATATCCTAGCGTGTTCATGAAGTTGCTTTGTATTCCAGACACTCATTGCAGTCATCTATCTGTGAGTCATTGCTGGTTGTTGTGACCTGCTCGGCGGTTCTTTTCGAGTATTAAAGCGCGACTTTATAGGAAATAAGAAAGAAATAAAGTTAAAGAAACACTTGACAGTCCAATAAGAGAATAAACTCACCGATATCGCTCATAGAAACCGACAATTGTGCCCAGCTCTTGTTTGAAGAGACGCACCAGCATACTATCAAAGCCTTCAAGTTCGGGCAAACTAAACATGTTAAACTGCAGCAGATGATCCTTGGATGAGTCCGCCTCTGAGTAGACAGCCAACCATTTGGGTATCTCTTCGAGGAGATAGGGATTGGCTGGCACCAAAGCATTGTGGGTATGCGAAGGAGGTGCATACAATGGCGCCTCAGGCCTTATAGCCTTGGGAGGCTCTGCCGATGTCGTGTAAACGTAGTAGGATGTAAGACATGGATGCTGCCGTTGACACTGGCCAGTATACTGGTTCTCATAGTAGGTGCCATGCAGTTTAGAGACCACACGACGCCAGCCAACAGGCAGACCCTCGCGCTCCAGCGGATGATTCCAATGAGTGGTGTGTGCGTTGTGGTCAATGTAGTACTTGCGACCATGCAACGTATACTGTGTGGCCCAACCGGGCGGCAGTGGCAGCTCCTCGCTTTCATTTAGCGACTGCTGTGATGAGACCTTTTGCAATGCTCCGTTACCATTGTTATCGCCAGCAGTTGAAGTACTGGATGCAGGCGGAGTAAGTGGTGGCGCATACAAGGACTGAACTGAGGTAGAGACTCCACGCACGCTCCCAGAGCTACCATCCCGTCCACTAACACGCAGAGAACCACTCGAAGGCACTGCCAAGTGCTGATGATGATGTGGAGTCCCAGAAAGCGTTACCGATGATGCTGTTGTATTGCTGTATATGGGCGATTCGGATCGCTGTGATTGTGTTACGCGCATCGAGGAGACGCGATAGGGATTCTCATAGATTGGGTACGAATCGCTAGAGTAACTTCCAATCATATGAGCAGCCAATTGTTGCTGCTGCTGTTGATGGTGTTGTTGTTGCTCCAGAGGTGATCTAAAGGATATAAATGGCACATATTGTAGATAAATCAAATAAGAACTGAAAATGGGAGCAATGTAACTTAACATGACCTTGTCTGGGGATACCGTGGCTGGTGATCCTTTGCTGGCATTGCTGACGGCTCGAAACGTAACATCGATCCATAGGTCGAAGGATGTTGGAGCGGTTGTTGCTGGTGGAGATGCTGTTGTTGTTGCTGCTGCTGCTGTATGGCGAAATGGGGTGGCGAGGGAGGTCGCCGTGGTATTTGTAGCATGTTTGCATAAGAGGCACTTAGTAGCCCCTGATCGGCATCGTAGCTGGTGGTCGCAACATGCGGATGCGAGTGCTTTTGGGTAGAGTAGGTTCGCTGGAAGCCCCTCGTTGGTGTTTGCAACAACGGCGAAGACTGTTGACGCCGCATGCGATCGATCTGCTCAATGTTTACGTAGTTGCTACTGTTTCCTTGGCTCAGTTGATTACTGGCAGCTCGAAATTGTGTGACAGGAGATGGCTGATGTCCATGTGGATTATTGAGTGGCATCTGGCTTTGAGCTCTCCGCGCGTGGTAGTAGTCCGGCTGAGTATCATTACAGGAGTACGTGTTGCGACTAGTGCTCGAGCTGCGCGGCTTAAACTCACAACTTGGCGAGCTACTCGCGCATCTCTGTAGAGATTTCTTTTTTGCCCGCTGATGTTGATCCGAATAGGAAGTCCATACATTAATCACCGGTATCTCCGGCGGTGTATCCTTCTTCACATACTTTCCCACTACGCCCTCTTTATGTGCCTGCGATTTCTCCTTGCTCCGGCGCGAGAGCATCGTCGGTTTTCGATTGCACAGCAAAATTGTTAAATAGTTCATGCAACCTCCGCCCTTCTTTGTCCACTCAACCTTCGGTTTACTTGTAGTAATTACTTGCAAGTAATGCTTATGTTGTTGACTGAACTGCTTGTCTTTCAATACTTACTTATATGTTACTTATTAATTGTCTTTATTTTTATTTATTTTATTTATGCTTTTTCTTGGAAGACGTTGCCACATGGCAGAAAAAAGTTGTCATTTATTTAGCGTTGCCAGACCTAGAATCTTGATCTAGATCTTTGTTACAAATTTATGACATATCAAAAATTCGAACAAATTCTTACAAAAATTTTTAAAAATCCAGCTTCAAAATTAATAAATTTTAAAAAAATAGATTAAAAATTTTAAAGTTACCAATTTTTACACGGTGTCATCATTTGAGCCAGGTGGCAACGTTTGAGCATAAAATAGCTGCCGACTTGAAATAATAAAAGCAAATTGAATTTAAATATATATTTTAAAGATGACCACAGACGAACGCAACTTTAGATCAAGTTACTATGAAAAGGTTGGCTGTTTTAGCGTCGAGGAGAAGAAATCACTTAATAAACTACTACAAGATGACATACGCAATTTGACCAAATTAAAACACTTTGTATACAACTATACGGTTCCAGCACAGCAACGTAATTTGCTCTGGAGTCTCATAATGGGAATAATGCCACTCCACAAGAGCAATACTGAATACGTACGGGAGCAACGACAACAGGTGTACGAGGATTTGTTACGTGCCGTAACTGTAATGAGATGTTTGGACGTGGACTCTTCCAAGTCCAAGGATATAGTGCTCTACAAAATGTGGTTACTGGAAAACAATCGGTTGTGGCATAGCAACGTACGATCGGGAGTTCAGGCAGATGACAATCACTTTGTTGAAATCGTGCGCACACTGCTTAAAATTTTCGACGACGATGTGGAGACCTACTGGATGGCCAAGGAGTTTTACCAGTACACTCGTGAACTAAAGAAGGAATGTGCAAAGCTAAAGGAACTAACCCAAACTCTACTCAAACGCGAGGACAAGGAGCTATTTTAGTAAGTTTCCAATATCATTATCATTTTTATAATTGTAATTTCAATGAGTTATTTTATGTGGTTACAGTCGATTGGAAAACCTGGGTCTGTTTGCTGGCCACTCCAACCTGTTGGACAACTGGTACACAACATGTTTTGCCGGAGTTATTTGCGAGACTGTGCTAGTCAAAGTTTGGGACAAGGTTTGCGGAGGAGCTAAAAAGATAGTCGTTTTCCTCTTTGTGGAGCTGGTGAAAGATATCAAGTCGCTGATATTTGATCTGCATTCCCTGGATGAACTAAAGGCATTGATTGAAACTGTATAACACTTAATTCTCACACTTGAAGGTATTCTAATTACTTTCCTTTCTACTCTAGGTAAAAGACTTGGATGGTGTGATTGTCAACAAAGCCATCAAATCCTGGCATAGCAATAATAGTGAAGTCGAGTATGCACATTGAGTAACACTACCAAATGTATGTACTAGTATAAATGTATTTAATGGACAAGTAAAACAGGGTGACTTAAATATATTTAAAGACCACGTCCTTTTTGTCGGCAACCGTCTGAAGCTCCAGCGTGACGGGACATTGCATCCAATTGGACAGCATCTCTTCCGTGTAGCCAATGAGGAAGTACATCTTTCGTGGAGTAATTGCCTGACGTATGATGGCTGCAATACGGATTGTATTGTGCTGTCGCTTGATAATGATTTCGGAACAGACCAGCGCATGCCATGTACCAGTTATAAATTTGCGAAGGAACACATCCTCAATGGCCGTTTGAGATGGACGCAGGGAATCCTTTAGCGTGGCTGCACAAAGTATACGCTTATTAAATTGTACAATTCAAATAAATGACTACTGCAACTTACATGTATTCCAAGAGTTCCAGGATTTGCGATGTCCAATGAAATGCGGCGGATTCGCCATTTCATAGGTAAGGGGTCTATCCCGCTTTGTGGTTATGCGGTAACGTCCCGACTGCACGCGACAACAAACAGCGCTCGTGTGTATAGCCGATGTGTTATTCAGGCTGAGCTGTGCCTCGGCGATAGGCAACAGCTGCGGGGTCACCTAAGAGACGATTCCCATGTAAGTAACATCTTTTTAATTTGTTTTATTTACCTTTTTCAAGAAATTCATTGTTTTTCACGTTCAACTCGGCGGCTTTCAGCTGTGTGTCCAAACAGCTGTTGCTCGTGACGTAACTTGAGTCAATTAGTGATGGTAGATTTGTACGATATTAGTGACAAGGTACGCGGAAACTGTGACGTCAACACTTATAATAATTATTCACAGCTTATGTTTTTAACAATAATCTACTTTTAAAATAAAGAGATGAAATTCCATTAATGTGTAATTCAATATTTTAAACATAATAATTAAATATAGCATTTAAATGTCTTGTAGCCCCCTTTTCATGCCGCACAGTTGCAAATGGCACTAGCTATCGATTACCTGAAAATATTTAAAACCGATAGCGTGTAACAGCAAAGGCAACAACAAAGGCAGCTGCTTCTGCGCCGTAGGATTATTTTCGTCTACCTACGCCGCCAACATGCTGAAATACAGCGGCATGGACAGATTACAGAAAGAGCTACCTGCATGTTAACAGCATGTTATAAACAGGCAATTCCCAGAATACGGTTTAAAAGAAATGCAGAGTAGAGAGTGTACTTAACGCTAACAGAATCATTAAAGTCGAAATCATTTGAAATCATGACGCTGAACGAGAGTGACGCTCACAAGCAACTGGAGCTGACGCGCAACTTTCTGGAGTTGTCGAGGAATGCCGACACCTGTGCCGCATTGCGCAGCTCCGACTGCATTCAACTTTTGGTACAAATAATCCACGCCAATGATGATGGCGCTGGCGCAGGAGGAGCGGCAAGGAAGAACGCCAGTCAAGCACTGCATAACATTGTCCAAGGGAATCAGCGGGAGGTGAAGGTGCTCCGATTGCTGGATCAAATACATGATTACAGTTGCAACTTTCTGCGCACGCAACTCCAAAGTGGAGGTGAATCCATAGCTGACGACGAGGAACGACATCCCCTGACGGCCATGAAGCTACTGATGAAGGCCAGCTTCGATGAGGAGCATCGTCAGACCATGTGTGAGCTGGGTGCCTTGAAAGCCATACCAAATCTGGTTCATCTCGATCATGCGGTTCATGGACCGGCATCGGGACGAGAGCAGTGCAATCTACTGCGTCGTTATGCTCTCATGACGCTGACCAATCTCACTTGCGGCGAGGAGAACAACAAGTCACTGCTGTGTGGCCAAAAGCAGTTCATGGAAGCGCTCGTTGCCCAACTCGACTCCAATTCGGGTGATCTCGATGATTTGCTGCAGGCCACCGCCAGTGTCTTGAGGAATCTCTCCTGGCGCGCTGACAAGCATCTGAAGACCATATTCAATGAGCTGGGAACGGTGACATCTCTGGCATTGGCCGCCATGCACAACAAGAGTGAGAACACATTGAAGGCCATTCTCTCCGCCTTGTGGAATCTCTCGGCTCACTGCAGCACCAACAAGGCGGAGTTTTGTGCAGTGGACGGCGCATTGGCGTTTCTTGTCCAAATGCTAAGCTACGAGGGACCCAGCAAGACGCTAAAAATTGTCGAGAATGCTGGCGGCATATTGCGCAACGTGTCCAGTCACATTGCGGTCTGTGAATCATATCGCCAGATCCTGCGGCAACATAACTGTCTGGCCATTCTGCTGCAGCAGCTGAAGTCGGAGAATCAGACGGTGGTGAGCAACTCCTGTGGCACGCTATGGAATCTATCTGCACGGTGTCCCGAGGATCAACAGTTTCTAATCGACCACAATGCAATTCCATTGCTGCGGGCTCTTGTCAGCTCCAAGAACACCATGATAGCCGAGGGAAGCGCATCTGCCCTGAAGAACCTCGTCAATTATCGGGCTGCTCTGGAACTTACGCCTCGCAACGAGATGCCAGTGAAGGAACAAAACAATGGACATGCTGATACTTTGCCCCGACGTTACAGTTCCATGCGCCTGAGCAGCAATCCCACGGGTTCCCTCAAGAAGGTGAGACCCGCAACAGTGGGCAACAACACGGCCAGCAACACCTTACCACGTAAATGTGCCAGCCGTGAATCGATCTATTCCGGCAAGTCTGATTCAGATTCCACTAAATACTCAACCAAATCCGACGGCGCGACAGCCAAAAGTCATTACGAGACTCCCTCGGAGGAGCAGCCCATTGACTACTCAATGAAGTATAGTTACAGCGAGCATAAGCCGCCCAAGGCCAGCTTTGATACTTCCATTGACCTGGATCAGCCAACAGATTTTAGTGTGCGGTACAAGGAACGTCGATCCGCGCAAGCTGCACAGCCGCAGCCCACAACAACTGTAGACAGAGACAGCAGCGAAATCCTGCTCATATTAGATGAAACCGGCAATGGCAACGGCACTGGCTCTTCATCCCCGTGTGCTCAACCTCTGGCGAAATCCGCATCCGCTTGTGATTTGAGCAGCGATCGAGTGCAGCGTCCAAAGACGCTCAACTTGCGCAGCTCCGCAATGGAGAATCTGGCCACCGATAAGTCCAATGACTGCCTGGACAATCCCGAGCCTGAGACGGAGCCGGAGCCAGGCGAGCGACCGATCAACTATTGTGAGGAAGGCACACCAGGTTGCTTCAGTCGCTTCGATTCGCTCAACAGCTTGACGGATGTGGCGCCTGGCAAGCATGAGAAGCAGCCAGTGGTGCCCAAGACACCAGATGCACTAACTCCAACGGCAGAACCAAATCCTGCAGTCAACGGCAACAGCGTTGGCAACAACAACAATAGTGCTAGCCAGGTTATTTATTCGGCCATGCAAACGCCGTTGATGTTCTCGAGGCACAGTTCCATGGACTCGCTGGTAAATGATGAGACAATTGCCTGCGATGACAATGCATCTGTCATCAGCGACTACAGTCGGATGCAAAGTGGCGTCATCTCGCCATCCGAGCTCCCTGATTCGCCTACACAGATCATGCCGCAATCACCACGTCGGGAACGCAAGATCAACTCCCAGCAGCAGGAGACGCCTATGAGGAGCTCTCATGCCAATGACCTCAATGGGAACGATGATCGACGAAACTACTGCACCGAGGATACTCCTGCGCTGCTTTCCAAGGCGGGCAGCAATAGCAATTTGTCGGTGTTGTCAATCGCCTCCACTACAAATGATTATAATGCCAATGAGCACAAGTTGTCACAAGTTGTCGATCCACAGATTAACGTTACTGAAGATCCCATTACCAAGATGCGATGCGGCGGATTGCCAAGTTACTTGCCAGTGACGGATGAAATGAACAAATACTATGTCGAGGACAGTCCCTGCAATTTCTCCGTCATCTCTGAGCTATCCAATTTGACGGTGGGCTCTGCTCAAGTTGGACCCATGCGTGTGACCATGAAGCCACCACAATTGCTGCCACGGAATGCTGAATCCGCGCCAAAGCTGCCACCACGACGAAGTGCCGTCCAAGTGGAGACCGAACCTCGACTGCTGACCAAGCGCAGTGACTCGCTTAGCTCGTTGTCCATGGACTCTGACGATGACTGCAATCTGCTGAGTCAGGTAAGTTCTGCTCAGTCGTTATATTTTTAATAGTTAACCAACTTCTTATCCTCTATTTCTTAGGCCATTGCTGCAGGCAGCTGCAGACCGCCGCCAAGTGGCGCCAGCACCAGCACCAACTCGAGTCATACAAAGACACTGCCCAAATCCAATGGCCACAGGCGACAGACCATTGATGGGGCCAAGACTGATTACAGCTCCGATGATTCGCTCGATGACGGACAGTCAAAGTCATTGTTTGAACAGTGCATTTTGAGTGGCATGCACAAGTCCAATGATACTCTGGAGAGCGATCGAAATGATCCGCCCAGCGATCGATTTGTCAGTAGTCAGGTGCGACAAATTGAATCCATGCTGGCCACAGTTCGACCACCGCCGCCGCGTTCCGCCTCCGCGAGTCGTCAACGGCAGCAGCATCATCATTGGGTCTAAAACCATTGAAGTAGACTTTTTGCAGTTTGTTGGTCGTTTCTTTATCTTTCTCTATTTAATTAATGTACACACTGCAATAATATTCTTACGGTCTCAATTTGTCTATAGTTCTGATTAAAATGTTCACTTAAATTTAACAATTGCCCATTTGTCTTGTGTCGTTGCTTTGCCTAATCATTTTACAAAAAAGAACTCCTCAACAACAAAACCTGATAATCTAAATAACTTATGAACAAATGTCGTAATGGGTACATTCAATATAAATAAGTTGTAAAAAGGACTTGAAACTTTTAACATGATGTTTTGGTAGACTATACCTAGGTTTGGTTTCTTTTGTTTTGTAGATGTTATTTTTTTTTTTTTTGAAGTAGTCGAAGTTGCCATCTTTGCCCGAGTCCATTTCATCAGTAGAATCGTTTTCTCGCGTTTCGATCCTTGAAATATGATATGGCAAATATGGCAACGGCTGCCGTCACCAGCACAACGAATAAAAGTATAAAGAATATTTTGGCATTTGACATTCCAGGCTTGGGATCCTCCTTATGTTCTCGCGGTGCTTCAAATGTTTTTGCATTTGGAATAATGTAACTACGTTGCATTATCTCATCATGCTGCAATACAAGAGTAAAAAATTCTTAATAAAAACTAATACGTTCAGTTTAGTTACAATCGGCACTTACTGAGATGGTTTTGTCAATGTCGAAGAATTTGAAACTATGAATGTCATGGTTATCGGACAAGTCGCCCGTTGTTGCTGAAAGGCCAAAGTAATAGCCTGTTGGTAGTTCGACATTGTTGACCACAAAACAATTCTTCCACTCGTTTCGATTCTCCAGATCCGTCGAGACGGATAGCACATCGTTCTCATACCGTATACTGACGTACGTATTGTAGTCAACGTTACGGAAACGCACTTCGCAGCCAGCCAGCTGTGTGTGCGTTCCATCTCGATCGTGGTCGTAGCTCCAGGTGCCATTGTTAACCATGGCACTCAAATACGGATGTTGGTGCTGAATGCAAACAAAGAAGGTTGAATAATTCACCGAATATTGCAGCTCCTACAGTTACCTACATTATGTGGACCGTTGTGATTGCTGTACGTGTCCAGTATGATGGCCAGACCAGAGAAATGATCTTTGCTGCCAAAGACGGGACCCGTTTGCATACGATCCTTTGTATACCAAATGGCAAAGCCGTCACCAAACAATTCATGACCCTTGCCATGTACTTTGAACCCAACTTGAACCTCCCAATTGCGTCCCATAATGGGCTGTAAGATACTTAAATTAATAATAATTGCTTAGTAATTGGATTCTTGAGCCTTAATACCGCATAATTCCAAAGTGCGCCGCTTTTTGATTGCAAATCCGGCGTCAGTCTTATGTAGTTGCTGGTGACCATCGTGTTGCCCAGAAAATCCCAATGTGGTAGAATAACGCCAACGCCTGGAAAGTAATGATTCATTGTTAAGCCATGTCTAGTACATATATGTGAGAGTTCAACGCATCGTAATATTGCTTATCATACCTTGAAATGGACGCACCAGACTATGTTCCCGTTTCATATACTCATTGTCTTCGGAGCTCGTTACAAGCTCCAAGGCCAACAAAGCGCCGAAAAATGCCAGGAGCCACTGTGTGTTTATATGCGTCATTCTTGCATGCGTTGGCGTCTTCTCTACACAAAATATACTAAAATTACACAAATATTTTCGGTTTTTCGGTGCTGATGCCGGCTGATGAGTGGTTGGTTGCTTTTCGATATCGATATCGATTGCTCTAAGCAGTATTATTTCGATATTTTCGATAAATAAATACTAAACACCAAAGAAGAAACCACTATCGACACGACAACGGCCTCAATATTTCGTAAACGATATACTTTCACGTTTTACAGCACTAAAACTCGTTACTTTTTGAACGCATTGCCAGAAATATAAGTTACTGGCGCGCAATATATGTATGTGAACACCCCAATGTTAGCAAAAACAAATATGTATGCAATATAGACATGCAAATTGCTGCGCTTGACAAGTAAATAAACAGTAAAACTCTTCCCTATCGAAAGTAGTTAACCACGCATATGCATAACATTAACGACAACCAGTTTCGTTTTAATTTTATGAATGTAGTTTGGATGTCATTTTGTCAAAGTAACGGCTTGCGATGTTGTTGATGCAGTGGCTCAATGCATACGCACATTCACGCCTTCAAATAACGCCTAATGGAAAATCAAAAAACCAGTTTCAATTCCAGCTTCAAGAGTTTTCTTCCTCGCAAGCCACTCGAGCATGCGTTACTCATACACACAGACTCGGGGCATTGTCAAGGTCGATGTCGTGAGAATAAAACGCTAAACGATTCATGCATATGTATGTATGTGTTCGTATGATGTATGTATAATGCAAATTGAATTCGAATTGGACCGGAACTTTGGAATGCTAAACATTTGAACTTGCACTCGCTTTTCATAATTCACTATGCACATTTGGGCACAATTAGCTGATTGGCAATTGCAGTTGCAATAACTGTTAAATATTGTCAACCGTCTAAGGCAGAATCAGCTGCCTCAGCATCGCTTCCTCGACGTGTCGCTAATTGGCATATAACATACTTAATTATATCAGAGTCTAAGTGCAACAACGCTATCATGTGTTTTATTATTAACGGATTAACGAAGGTCATTGAAACTCATCGACAACTTTGAGAGAACAGCAAAAAAGACAGCAATAACAAAAATACATCAACATGAATACAGAAAACAAAAGTTATGACAAATTGATATGATAATGGAGTACAATCAGCGATAATCCCATCAGATCGTCAAAAATAAATTCAATACACTTGTCAAGAGTCTTTTAATTTCATTGCAAAATCTATTAATATGCATATAAATATATATATTCACGACCAGATTGATAAGATAAACAAGCATGTATAGTCATCTCATTTTCAAATAATATCTTGATTTAGTTAGTGAAAGCATTCCAAAAACAAAAAAACATAAGTCTCCAGTTCTCCCTCATTTAAAATAAATATGTATGATAACACATATAAAATGACTGTTGGCATTTTATAACAAAAGAAAGCTCTGTCATTTAATTCCAAATATAACTCGTATGAAAGGAAGTAAATTTCGAGATCAAATGCAAAGTGACTGTAATCAATTTTAATATAAGCGTCATGAGTATTTAATAAGTATTTCAGCCGCAAGGGAATACAATTTATATATAAATAATTCACCACAAATTGTGGTTAAGTTTAAAAAGAATCTCATATTTGAGTTTCCGGCGAGCTTTTTGGTTTTCGTGAGCTCAGAATTTCATTCACTTTTGACTTCCTTAACAAATTGTGAATTGTGAAAAGTTGAATTTTAATACAATTTATATGCAAATACTGTATATGTATGTTTGGGAGCACTTTGGAGTGTAATTTTTATGACTGAGCTCGATAATTACTTGCGCGTGTAGCTATCGATGATTAATGGGCTTGTAATTCTCAGGATAAGCCAACTGATTAACATGCGAAGAATAGTTGGACTATAATATCAGCGACTATTTTTAGCGCGTTTAAAAAGTCATTAATTAGTGGCGGTGCTGTCATGTGCAGACAAGTTTGAGCCCAAAACACTTTTTGGCTGAGAGTCAGCGTTTTTTTTCAATTCCTCAAAGTGGCAATAACCTGAGGCTGGCCCGGCCAAGTCAAGCTGAGGCCAAAAATTTGTTCAAATGATTGATAACTATTGTCAGACGCTTAACTATTTCAATTAAACAGTCAAACGCAAATCAAAAGCAAAAGCAACTGAAAACAACAAATGGCAAATGGCAAACGGCAAAATAGCAACAAAAGAAAGCAAAAGAAACAATGGCAAACGCAATGGCAAAGTACGAGCAAGGCAATTTTTTAATTGATCAGACATAAATCAATGGCAATCGACAATTAAGCGGGCTAATTATTGACTAGTTTACAACAATTGGCCAACTGAACTTGACCCCAACGCCAGCTGAAGACAATACGAGTACGATTACGAGAAACAACTACAAGTAAATAAATAATAATAACAAATCGAATATCGAAAATTCAATTAAATATTTGCGGTTTTCTGCTCCCTGTTGCATCAACAAAACGAAGGCGCTTTTGTGGCCACTCGTTGCCTGACACCTGACAGTTGAACTTGAACTTGGTATTTGAATTAGCCAGCTATCGTCACAGCACTCCCTCTTGCTCTCTGGCGGTCTCGCTCTCTCTCTCTCCTCGCTCTCTTTATAGCCTTCGCTCTGTTGCATGGCTGATTAACTGCATTGGCTGGCGGAAAAAAAATATCAAACGAATTGTTAACATTGCTGCGACAAGTGTGCAATTCGTATCTAATGAATGACATTAATTACGAGGGCAGTTCAATAAGTAATCCAATTGAATATTACTACAGTTTCCAAAGTGTGCAACTGGCGTTGAATTCGCAAATTTACACTGATAGACAAATGCTTTGAAATTTTTATATTTACACTTGATTTACCTATTTTCCTTTATTTAATATGGATTTGGCAATTTGTTAATAGTCTTAGGCTCATTTTTTCATGTCTAGTTAAGGTCTTTTTTAATTAACTGATATATATTTAGATATTCAATTTAAAATTTAAGAAAACTAACACTTCAGTTAATATTTAACTGAAAATGGAAAAGTCAGTCCTTAATGTAAATATAAACATTTAAAGCAGCTATTCTTATTTCTATTTATTGTACAGAGATCATTTTAAACCTGACTAGAAATCTATTGCCCAAAATATACATATTTACATTATAATATTATTTATGCATTTAAATGTATAAACATCTTAAATATATATAAAAAAAATAATATTAATTCAGAAAAAATATCATTTTAATTATAAGCGACTACATCTACCATTTAGACTTGCCCTCGCATACGTTTTTTGCTACATATATATTTTTTTAAAGGGCCGTAAATGTCATGCATTTCATGTTGCACATGATATGTACACACAACAGAAATCGTAGCATGTATGCACATATATTACATACTGAGGCACATACATAAATACATACATGCTCGCATACACTCACAAATAGCTTACAGGCTTGTGGGCTATAACATATACGTATAGTAAGCCGGCTGTTTAGTGCTTCCGGCAGATAGTTCGTGCGTTATGATTATGATATGCATATTGCTATTTTTAATCATACAAAACGAACATAATGTAAATTGTCATTTAAATCAAGCCAACAGGCACACTCGTCTTACTTAAAGCGGCCAGAAAAGCCAGCAACAACAACAGCAACAACAAATGAAATAACAAACCGACCAAGAGGCCAACAATCACACTAAATTTCACGGTCAAAAACGATAGAGGCGGAAGAAATTGCCAAAGCTTAAGCTGCCGACAATACAGGCAGTGTTGTTGTTGTTGTTGTTGTTGTTGTTACTGTTGTTATTGCTGCTGTCACTGTTGCTGTTGCTGCTGCTGCTGCTGTTGATGCAATTTTTGTTGCTTTTTACACCTGCAATCAAGCCAAGGTGTTACCAGCTTTCCTATTACATTTGCATTAGATTTGCATAAGCTGACGATTGACCCGCTGAAAAACTGAAAATGAAACTGAAACGAAAACTGAAACTGGTTGCACGAAAGCTAGTCGATCACTAGAAAGTTGTCTTTTTTTATTGCAATTTTTGCAATGATCCGCCCAAGAACAACGACCATCACGTGCTGCACGTAGGCCAGCAACCACAATTGCACTCAAAACTCAAAAGGCTCTCACACAAACGCTCAAATAACGCCAACAACAACAGAAGGCGAAAAACAAAACTCACTCGAAACGCAACAAACAAAGCAACGACGGCCACGTTGACGTTGACAGCGACGTCGACAGCGACGTCGACGGCGCACGCTTGCCATGCTTTATATAAAATCAACTGAGCATTTCTGTTGGAATTCATTAAACGTTTTACCGCACAGCTCGACGTAGACACGACGATCCGGCGAGTCCGAGCCCGAGTTCCCGCTACCAGGCTACCAACAACAACAATAACAACAATAATAATAGACAGCGCAACGCAGAGTCGTGTAAGCCCAATTGTTGACACTGGCACAGCATCCAGCTTAAAGTTCCCAGCTTTCAGCTCTCAGCTCACAGCTCATTGTTAACGCGTTTGAATTTGGCTTTTAGTTTCGTTTGACTCGCGTTCACGCGTTGACAATAACTGCATTAATAAAAAAAAGAAATAAATTTAAAAAACTACAACCAGAGAAACAAAATTAGAAAAAGAAAATAAAACAATTGTGTTTGTGCTTGTTGAAAGAAACAAAGAGAAAAAGAGATAAAAACAGTGCAGTGCTAATAAATCATTAAAAGCAAATTAATTTTTGAAATATTTGTTAACTAATTGCAGCTCAACAACAACAAAAATATATAACAACAACCATAACTACTACAAAAATAAAACCCAACTCAATCAACATGAAATTCGTAAGTACTGCAATTAAAGAAAACACATACAAATCTAAATTGCAATTTTTTTTATTATGATTATTTTGCGTATGCGCAATTTTGAGCAAGTTCGTTGCCTAAGTCTTTTGTCTGCGTGTCGAACTGAATTGGAATTGTTGCCAATGCCAAGCATTAATAATTCCCATAACTGTTTTGAAGCTATTGTAAAATTCAGAATACTTTTATTGGGCACTTGAATTTATGGTCCAGTCCGACTGTCCGTCTGTCGGTTTGTCCGTCTGTCGCCTGTTGCCAGTTGTCGTGTGTCAATTTTTGCAGCGAGCATTTTGTCGGCATTAAAGACTTGACAAAGCCGCCGCAAGCATACATGTATACGTGTAAATATGCATATACAAATAAAAATATATCTGCTCATATCTTAATATACATCTAGCTGTGTGCATGTGTGTGTGTGTGTGTGTAACCGACTATTAAGCTGTTTAGCCGCAGACAATGGACTTTTGACTGGGGCGTTGGGCGTGCTTCATCAGCATCCAGGCCATAAATTGTATACGATTTGCATGTACAACATGATTATGATGTCCAACACGCATTTTCCGACTATTTCCGCCACACACACACAAATACAAGTGCACGTATATATTTATTAACTTTAATTCTGCAGAACGGCCTACAATTACACGCTAAACGCAAAAAAAAAATAATAATAACTGATGTATATTAAAAGAAGTTCAAGTTCATGTTGAAGGCCATGGCCATGCCAGACAGGCAACAGACACTTGTTAACAGATCAGGCAATAAAAACAACAACAACAACATTGGCAAGACAAACTGTAAAAAACGTGCTTGGGCATGCGTTTTGTAACTTAATTGAAAAGTGCGATACACACGCGCCAATTGACCAAAAGCCAAAGCCAGATTTCTGCAGTCTCAGTCTCCGTCTCAGTCTCCGTCTCAGTCCAAGTCACAGTCACAGTCACAGTCAAGTGACCAAACTGGCGCTGACCAACTTCTTGTTCATTGCGTGTCCGTCTGCGTGTCGCTGTGGCAACTGCATGCGTGCCTCGTGTACAGCAGCCATAAATTAAAAAATAAAAATAAAGAAAAAAAATCAAGCAAGTCAACTCAATTCATTAGAGCCCAAGTTATGCAACTGCCAGCTGTCGGCAACTGGCAATTGTCGTTTCATCCCAGTCCCAATTGCAGTCCCTGTTGCAGTTGCAGTTGCAGTCTATGTCGAGAAAAATGGCACCCTGGGAACCGCAATCAGGCAACGGACTGGCAAATCGCTCTCGATTAGCGATTGAGGCACACAAATGCACAAATGCGTGCCATGTTGCACAGCGTAAAAGATTTATTAATTGCTCGACAATCGCTTTAATTCATTGGTTAATCGCTGCCATCACAATCGCCATCAACTTGTCCCCGTCGTCATGTTGTTGCATTTTACACGCTTTGCGTGTAGAAATTCAAATTAATTGCCATAAATTTTGATGTTGTAGTTGCCTTGCGTTGCGCTTCGCTTGGCTTGGCTTAGTCTGCTAACCTGGCCTATGCCTTGGTAACATTGGTAACATTGCTCACAGCCAATGAAGATGCCGCTTGCCCAACTGCAATTCAAGCTGATCGTGCAAATTGTCATGCCAGTGCATATGTGTCTAGGCCAGGCTCAAAAAATACGGGTGTGCAACGGTTTCTACAGATTTGTAGCTAGTTTATTCCTTGACGCTACATGCTGTGTCCATGTCTATGTCCAGTTGATATCGAGAGTCGCATCTGGTATTTTAATACCCTAGCAGAGAGTATTTTAATTTTGTCACGAAGTGTATAAGAATATAATAATAATAATTAATTATATTTATTAATTGGTCTGTTTCTGTGTGCAGCAGTCTATCAGTTTTGAAGTTATCATGATGAAATAGGAACGGGTTCGTCCTCTTCCCGGCCGGTTCTGATCAATTTATAATATAAATAGCTGAATAGAATATCTCAATAAATCCCACTTATATTTTTATTTTTGGTATGGTCTTATATGTACATTACGACCAAATTACTATGACTTTTTATTATTATTTCTTATTTATTTATTTTTTATTTATTATTTATTTATTCAGTGTCAACTATGAACTTAAATTAAACTATAATTCTGAAAATATCTTTTAAATTAAAATTTAAAATTAAAACTGAAATAATAAAAAATAAAACAAATTAAAAATGTAAAAGTAGAAAAAAAATAAAAGTTGCCATAGCTGCCATAGAAACAATTACCAAAAAATCAAACTACTGTATAAGAATCGTTTTTATTTTTCTTTTAATATATTTCAACAAATTTCTCAAATTGTGTATTCTATATTATTCTAAGCATCTTCATCAATTGTGCTTAAAATCGAACTACTACAGTCGGAGCCAGATAAATACTACAAGTCTGCCAGCGTATCAAATCTTCGGCATGCTGAAGATAAAACGTTTCTTCTCTCGTTTTTATTACAATTCGTTTAGTGCGACGCGATTAGCGCGCAGCTGTCGCAATCAAAGCTGGAGCCACGTCTGGGACTTCGTGTCCAAATCTAACTCCAAATCCAAGACAGAGTCCAAGTCCAAGTCTGCCAGTCAGTCAGTCAGTCAATGCGCATGGCAAGTGCCTGGCATACACATGTTCACATGACCAGCTATAGTTATACACTTACATATATATATTTACCAAATTTTATATCCAGCTGTAGCTCCAGTTGGAGAGCGTGGAGCTGCCCACATGACAACGTTTTTGGCTTGCAAAATAGTTATGTTAGATTTATTGCTGGAGTTGGGAGACAAGGGAAGGCGACCGAGACAGGCGATTACCATATTTATAAGGGGATGGGGAACATACATGTGTTATATTATGTGTGCGTTGTCTTTGCCATTTTGTCAGTCGCTCTAAACGCTACAAATTTGCTCTGCTCACAGCACAATTTGAACTTGAACTCGTTTTGAATTTTTGATTTGATTTAATGGGTCAGCCATTTAGCAGGAAAAAGGAAAAGTGTTTTGATTCTCACGCTGCCACACGGCAATTTGCACTTCCTAACCAACTAACTGAGTCAAATTGATCTTTGATAATTGGCTAAGCAATGGAAATCGTAATAGTCAACTGACCATGTCTCAGATTGGGTCTAGCCTGGCATCATTTCCAGCTATTAAACACAATTCAATGTAATTTGAATCGACGTCGGCCAAGTTGTAGTCGTTGTTGTTATTATTATTGTTGTTGTTGTTGTTGCTGTTGTTAGTCTTGTTGCACCTACTAAATACAAGTACAACAGAGGCACAAACAGTCTCTCTGCATCCAGGCGGTAAAGTTGGGACTCTGCTTCCGCGTTGAAAGTCAATGAACAGTTGCTCAATCGAGCATTAACCTGGACAGTATTATAGTATGCGAGTATTAGCATCTGTTAGCCTGTCAGTTTGCTGTAGGCGTTATAATCATTAACAAAAGATAACAATAATCAACTTTTTTTTTTCACAGTTTTTTCATTTTTGTTTTTGTATTTTTTTGGTTTTGTTAGTCGCGTAAACTTGAGCGCACTTCAATTGTTTCAACATTCACTTTTTGCCGCGCTTTGGCAAATTGTTCACATCAAAATTTGTAGTGCCTGCTCGGCCAAATGACAATCCATTTACTTAAATAAGATTAATTAACACTCCAGCTGTTGCTGTTGATTTTTTGTTTTTGCAGTCAACAGGCCTCAATTTCCATTTTTCCAGCCTTATGAGTCACTTTTCGACTCGTTCCATTTGCCAGGAATAACTTATTGAAAGTTCATTGCGACCTGCTGGAATTCTCATTTTGTTTCTATTTGATTTATTTAATTTGTTTTTCCTTATTTTTGCATTTATGTATTATTTTTTTGCTCGTAAAGTAATAAAAAATAATTTATTTTTAGTGCACATTTAAGCCAATCAAAATCTAAACGCCAATAAATGCCAGCGCAAAAATGAAAAATCTGATTGAAAAACCACTACAAAAAAAAAATGGTGCAAAGAGGGAGTGAACACAGTTAAATACCCTGTTAAGCATATATGCTAGTTTGCTGTTGCTTAACCAACAATTTTTTAGATTATGAATAAAGATATTGCTTGTTTGAGTATTAAATAAATATAAATAGTTAAAGTATAATACAGGGTTGCCCATATTCGACGGACCCATCTAGCAACTCCATAACTTTTGACAGAGATGTCAGATCGCTTAATGACATACCACGTTTGAAGCGTCAGTCCAAGCAGATTTTTACCATGGAACAATACACGCCACGCGAGCGCTCTGAAATAGTTTAAATTTACATTCAACAGAACAAGTCAATTGTGAAAACTCAACGTGCTTTTAAAAAATTAAAAAATGTGAAAAGTGCGCCTTCTAAGAACACCATTAAGCGTTTATACGAAAAATTTTCGACTGGTGAAAATCCTCAGGAGATTGAAGAAGTGCCTCTTAATGACGAAAAGTCACAGTTTGGTGCGGCGTTAGTGCGAAAACGGTCATTGGGCCGTTTTTCTTCCAAAATGAAAATGGCCATGCTGTTACCGTCAACCAGGAGCGTTATCGCGACATGATGACCAATTTTGTGATGCCAATTATTCGTCGAAAGCGTATGGGGCAGTTCTGGTTTCAACAAGACGGCGCTCCACCGCCCACAAGTCGCATAACAATCGATTTTCTGAAGAAATTGTTTCCGGGCCGTTTGATATCGAAAAGTGGTGATTTGGACTGGCCACCGCGTTCGCCCGATTTGTGGGGATATTCGAAGTCAAAGGCTTACGTTAACAAGCCAAGGACCGTAGAAGAGCTCAAGGACAACATTCGTGAAGAAATAGCCGCTATTCCGGCCGAAATGTTGGCGAAAACGATGAAAAATGCTGCAAAAAGGGCACAATACGCCATCAACGCCAGAGGCGGCCATTTGAGAGATATCATATTCAAAAATTGATGTAAACAAATCTACTTGGAACAAATTAAATGATTAAGATTGCCAACCGCCAAATTTTTATTTTTTTCTTTGATTTTTTTAAAAAAAACATGGGTCCGTCGAATATGGGCAACCCTGTATTTGCTATGAAGTCTGCTGACCTTGTTGCAAGTTAAGTGTGGCAGCCAGTATGACCTTTGCCTGTTTGCCGCAGGGTATGTCAAGCCGTTTGCTAACAAGCCAATGTAGTTGTCTTTGTTGTCCAGTTGTTGTTGTTGTTGCTGTTGCTGTGATTTTTATTTAGGTTTTGTGTGGCACGCTCACATGTTGCTGCACTTAATCATTGTTGTTGTGGGTGGGTGGGATTTCGCATGAGCCGCCGTTGGCCAACAATCTAGCCAAGTTGCTGCTGCTGCTGTTGTTGTTGTTGGCCTGCTACCAGCACCAAGCGCCGCCCAATTACGAAATCATATCTAAGGTCATTTGTTCAACTAATTTGTTATGGCTTCGATAAGGGGCAGTGGCCGGGGGGGGTGGGGTAGCATATGAGGAATGACAGCAATTTTAATACAAACTGTTTTTTTTTTCACTATTTTTGTGTTACTCTCAATTCAACGAGTCAAACAAATTAACACACATTAGCATGCTGCACGGTTTTGTGGACTTCGTGTGGATTCCTTGCGGCAAGCCACAACACAAAAAAATTAACCAAGTGCTGCGCTTAATTTATTTAATTAGTTTAAACGATAACTTTCAAATCGCCTGTCACGTCCGACAATCACAGACACAATCACACAGTCAACATTACAGTTGAAGTTACAAATAAAGTTAAATTTAAAGTCAACTGAGAAGTTGTCCGAAACTATGCGAAGAATTCACCGATGCAAATGCAGTGCAGTGTGGAAATGTGAGAAAAAAAACACTGCCAGCGACTGACTGACGACATTTCGACGCTTAACATGTGTTGCATGCCACACAAAAACAAACACAAATGATCATATGAATAGATTACACTAAGTAAAGTGCAAAGTTTTGCCATTATGACCTTAAATCAATTAAAATAGATTTTATTATAATTTAGTTTTTTTATAAACATAATCATATTCTTAACTTTTACTTGGTTAACAAACTATCAAGTTGTATGTTGATGGCTTAAATATAATTTACTTATTAATAAACATGGTTAATGTTATAAATCTCTGAACAAAACTATTAGTTATAATCGATATTTCATAAACTCACATATCTAATCTTATATATATGTCATCTCAAGTTATTCACTTGTGTATATATGATCTAGCTGAATAAAGATCTTAAATTAACGAAACACAAAAGTTAACAAACTATCAAGTTGTCTGTTGATGGCTTAATCCATACTCCCACACTCTAAGCTTTAAATTATCAGTTAGTTGTCTTAATTATCGCTTTGGTTTTCAACTCTCTCTCTCTCTCTGAAGAGAACTCTGTTAGCAGTAATACCTGCTTTTCTAGTACTGAGAAACTGCAACAGTAGCTTTCAGATGTGGTAATAGACGCAGAGTCTAGCTCAAAGACAACAACAACAAGCATGCATTAATTAAAAGCATTTTCACAAGTTGGCGAGACTTTAAAGTCTAGACAAGAAGTCCAAGTCTCAGTTGCTTGTTGGCAACTGTTCGCCTTGTTTGCATATTTTTTGATTATTTAGTTTAAATTCAGTTTTTCCATGCTGTTGTTGTTGCTGTTATGCATATTTGTGCTAACAGCAATTAGCATTGTTGTTGCTGGTTCTTGTTACCGCAGCTTGTTGTCCATTTTGTTATTGTTGTTATTTCTGTTCACATTTTTTACACATTTGTTTTTGTAAATGTCTTTTTGCTGATTAATTTGTAGGGTGCTCGTAAACACTTTTCACAGCATATTAAACCAATTGCAACCGCTTGTTGTAGAGATTAGCATTTTTGCTATTTGACTGACCAAATATTGCGCATACGCCCTGTGGCTGTAAATTCATTGCATTGATTTCAGGCGCGGCCCATTAGGCAATTAATGAAGCAAACAGCTTACGAGTAAAACAAAAGCAAAAGCAACTACCAATTACTTGGTAATATGTGGAAGAATGGTGTGCACAGGTGCATTTGCCTTAGCTTTATGTTATATGCATATGAACAGCTGTTACTGTTGCTGGAAACCCGTTCTATTAGGTTCATTCGGCCCTATGATTAGTGTTCAGACTACGTCAATTGCAAGACGGCTTTTAGAAATAAGACATTGTACACAACAACCGCCAACGTGGCTGCAAATTCGTTGCCAGAGATTCCAAGAGTTTCTTATTCCATTTGCGCCTGCTGAGCTTTACATTGGGCAAATCAATAAATTTAGGCGCCTCGCCGACAGCTTGCACTCTTTTTTATAGGTTGTTTAAGTTTTAGTTTTTTTTCTTTTGTAGCCACAAAGCCAATTTGCACAGCATGCAGCATGTGGCAGGCTATTGATGAACGCCGCCACAGCTTCCAGCTGATTTCTTGTGGTCAGCACACACATTCTGCACTGATCGTTGCTGTTTAACGAGCTCGAGCTGCACGCTTATCGCTGCATTTGATTGGATGCATTTTGGCGCTGATGCAACGAATTGGGCCATCGATTCGATATGTGCCACAAACACAATATGCGAGCACTCGACTGAAAATGAAAATGAAAATGAAACTATAACTTAAACTAAAGCTGTAAAAAACTGTTGCAATTGTCATAAATTTGTTTTATATTTTTTTTGTGCAATCGCTGCTAATTACATGTATTTCTCTGCATATGAAAAATGGCCAATGGGACAGGCTGAGAGACTGAGAGACTGACTAAGCCAAGAACTGGCTCGTGTCTTTTAACTTGGTCTGTTGTCTGTTGGCTCGTGGATGGAGTCAAGTACACAAGTACACACACGAATTGGCATTCTGTCAGTGACAGGCTGCTTAATTGTTTTTTATACATACTCTGGCATTGGCACACATTTCAATTGTTTAATCGCTTTGACCGCACTCTCATTTGCTTACCAACAATATGGGTAGTTAATCATATCAATCTGTTTCTCTCTCTGTTTTCAGTTAGTCACCATTGCGGCTCTGTGCCTGTGCCTGGCTTTTGCTGCCGGCCAACAATACTTTCTAGGACAATTCCCCGGCCGTTCCCGCTTCGCCTATGATCCCCTTGCGCTGGCTCAACCCTCGGCGGCTCAGGTGCGCGATCCGCGACAGAACAGAGGTAAAGTTCATCACAATAAAACTGGTACACAATAACAATTCTTTTTTGTTTTCTCTGTTCTCTTTTTCTCTGTTCTCTTTTGCCTCTTGTGCATTGCAGGTCCCGTTGTGTTCCCCCCCTCGCCGCCAGATGCAATTGAGGAGTCGAGCGGTGTTGTTGTTGGCGCCTCTGGTTTCGGTTTTGTGCCACCGCAACAAAGTAATACTTTCAGACGCTCGGTCTAAGCAATTTATACATATGTAGAACCTAGGCCAATGCCAAATCACCTACACACACTCATACATACACTCACACATACACACACACACATAGATATACACACAAAAAGCTTTATTAGTGCAATTGAAGTAGTGTTTAAATATGCAGTCTTTTAGTTAATGCAATTGTTGTTTTAATTGTTTTATAATTGTCTATTTAATGTACCCTTCACACCATATCCAATTCACAGGCACAATCTTTGGTTAAATGCACACACAAGCGCACACACACACACACACATACACGCGCATACACACACACGCACACACACAGCCCACATAAAACCCACATATGCAATGCCAAACTGCACCGGAAACGGAAATGCGCGTCACAGTTAATTGCAATTTGAGTGCTTGCAGCACTCAATCAACCACAATCCAAGCACTTGAATCCCCAACCCGCAATCCCAACAATTCCTATTCAAACCACCCAACAATCCAACAACCCAACACACCATACACACTCCCACACACACACGCACATGCTAACATTACAAAAATAATAATATTAATAATAATAAATATATTAGTTGTTTATTAGGTATTATGTATTTAATTTAATTATCTATTTGCAAAACACCAATTACACTTTATTTTTGCTTCTTTTATGAATTCTTATGTTGTTTTTTATTTGCCCGTCCTTAATTGTATTTATGTTCTTAATTCACAATCGGAAAATTCACATTTTGTTTTCATTTATTTTGTAACCCAAAAATTATGATTTAAACTAAATTATAAATAAACAAATTACGTATAAACAAACGCACACACAAAGTATTTTTATGTTTCAATTTTCTTTTCCTTTTATTTAGTTCGACAACTTTTTGGCCACATAAAGATTCGAAATCTTTTTGTATATTTTATTTATGTAGTTTTTTTTTTATTTTTACATACAAACGCACCACTTTGGCTTTTTGATTGTTTTGGTATGATTATGATTTCTTGTAGCAATTATTGTAAGTGCACACAAAACAAGCGTCTAATTAACAGCGCCAGCTTTGAAGTGCAGCGACACAAATCGAACTGTGACGGCCTCGTACTTCGGGCTTCGGGCAACGGGCCCTGTGGCAGGGGGAGTTACGAAAACTGTAGCGACGTGGGCTACACTCTTCACTACAGCTTCACATTTGAGTGGGTACCACAAAGATACACTTTTGTAGTCTCTATCTGTGCTGCTTGAAATCTGTATAATGAAGTGACAGACAAAACACTTGATATTCCCAAAGTTAAATAACGTCAAATTCAGGGAAAACTTTCATCAAATAATACTAAGCTCGAACCGTGATCAAACCGATTTAATTTTAAAAAATTATGGAAATTCAAAGTCAAAAAAATACAAAAACTTAAATCATACACTTAAAAAAATAAGGGGATTTCGGAGAAAAAATCAATCCAATGCGGTGAAAGAAGTACGGTAATTCCGGTAAACCAAGTAAAAAATACTTAACGCAAGCACAATTTTTCTGAGCAATGTATTATTATTATTTTTTTTTGAGCTTTTGTAAGATTTTTTTTAGTGATAGTAAATTTTGTAGGCTTCTTTTGGACTTTTTTATTGCTGAGTCGTTGGCATTTTATTTGAATATTGTCTTAATATACCTTAAACCAAAAATTTTCAATTTGAATTTTAGAATGTTTTTTTCCCTATAGTTTTTTTGACATAATTTAAAATTAATATTTTTGTATGGAAATTTATTCAGTTTTGACTATGTTCTGCAATTTTGTAGTCATGAGATTTTCTATTAAAAAATAGTTTTTAAAAAATGAGTATAAAGTTATTCAGTCGAAAATTAAAAAAAATGCCTAAAACATTTTTTCAACCAGTTCTTTTTTTATATGACAGCTCTCACAGTTCTCTAAATTTAAATTTCGATCTATAATATCCTCATTAAGAAAAAGTGTAAAACTTTAAAAGCAACAAAATGTGAAAAGTTTTGAATGAAAAACAAATGTGTTGGACGCAGGTGCTGCTGCGGCAATCAAGACTTGAGTCTCATATGGCAACAGATGTGTATGTATGTTTGTGTGCCTGCCTGTCTATAGAGTCAATGAGCGCACACATACATACATACATTTGCATATGGGGACTCTGAGACACTCAATGATATGCGGGTCTAATGCATTGGAAAATATGTTTGTGGTTTGCAGTCTGTTGTTGTATTACTTTTTTACTCTTATTGCTGATTTGCTTTTTGCATATCGCATGAAAAGCAAAAGGAAAACGAAATGGAACAACTTTTTTGTTGCAGACAGTAAACAGTAGGTTAAGCCGCCAGCGGGCCAATATTGTCCAGTTGTCCAACAGCAGCCAGAGGACTTGGTCGACTCACTTAGTACACAAATGAATCGAAAGAC
This sequence comes from Drosophila innubila, assembly GCF_004354385.1. NCBI lineage: Eukaryota > Metazoa > Arthropoda > Insecta > Diptera > Drosophilidae > Drosophila > Drosophila innubila. Next base: position 11,258,807 of record NW_022995380.1, read on the forward strand.
ATTTCACAATGAGCAACTGAACAACTGAACAAAGCAAGAAACCAACGAGCGACTTTAAGTTGAGATAATTTTTACAATTTGACAATTTATGCACGATTGCCATTTGGTAGCCAACATGGCCAATACCACTGCCAAATGGTCATTGTGTAATTAATTTTGCAAGCCAAAAGTTCTCTGAACAAAACGAACAAAAAGTTACGCAGCATTTGCTTCCTGATGAGGACTGCCTGTGGTTAAACGACTGACGGCTGTGGCTCCATGGAAAGCGCAATGCGGCAGTAGATTAATGATGCAACAATTTGCAACAACAACCAACCACCCACCTTTGAATTTATGGAGAGCATTCGACCAGCATCGAATGTAGACAGGCATTCTAATTGGATTCGTAATGCCAACGCCCCGGCAGCAACAACAACAGCAAGCACCACAATCAAAAACCACAAACCACTACAACAACAACAACAACAACAGCAACTGGACACTTGACAAGAATGTTGACGACGTGATTGACGCCGCGCTTAACCTTCAGGCACGAGTATGAGCTTCGAGTGCGCTGGTCAGTTAACGCCCACACTTGGAATTTGTTACCAACACCAAGCACTTGGCAACTGGCAGCTTAGCAATTCCACTAATCCCAAGTGCACCCGCCCAAGCTTAACATTATTAATTGTAATTGTAATTGTAATTGCAAATGACCGCCAAATCAATTGACAGATATTGCTTTTGTTTCTTGTCCTTCTCATTGTACAATTTTTTCAGCTGTGGCAGCGGTGGCAGCAGCGGCTGGCGGCGTGGATCCAACATATTTCAGCACCACATTTCAAACGCCCGACACATCATATGCAACATATAATTTTTATAGCAGTCCATATACCCATACGCGATACACTTACTTCTGAGGCAACGCGAAGCGAGGCTCGTATCCAGAGCCAACAGTCGAGAGCCAAGAGTCGAGAGTTGAGAGTCGAGTCATGTGTAAGTAGTCAGTTAATGAGGCGCCTAGGCAAAATATCTAAATCTCTTGTAAATAAATGTGTAAAATATGCAATTTGTTGTTTAACTTATGTGTTATACATGTTGTCGTGCAGTCGACTGACTGTGCAACAGTCTGTTGCAATTGTTAATGCATGCACTAAAACCAAAGACTCAGGAAACGAACTTGAAAGCGCGCAAGCGTTAAGCTAACAAATCAGCTTTCTTATCATTGCTCCCGGGGCTTGTTGTCGTTGTCGTTGTTGTTATTGTAAATTGCGTAATTACATGTATATATTAAGTATACTCGCACACAACAATTGAATCAATGTGATGCTTATCGATCCAACGCCAACGCCAAATCCAAAAACAGTAGCAACAACTGAAGCTGAGGCTGACACCGAAGTGTGAACTGAATACGCGTCATCGTCATCTGGCTTCGCTTTTGGCTATGGGCTTGGGTTTGGAATGTTTATTTGTTTCTTGTTGTTGTTGTTGGCAAGTCGAATTGCGAGAAATCTGTGCAAGCGTTTGCCTTTGCATTTTACAACAGCATGACACGCTGCAACATACAATTGCATGCTGACGTTGTCGTTGCTGCTGTTGCTGTTGTTGTTGCTGTTACTGTGTTGCCATTGCCATTGTATGTTAAATTACGTATACGCCTAGTAAAGACCAAGCCGGTGCCGACGGTGTTAATTTCCATTGACACTGGGACACAGCGGCAAACTGTAAATGCAGTTCCAATTTTTATATTTCTTTATTTATTTAAGTGTGTTGCAGTTGTCAGAAGTTGCAGAGCGGCGTCGAAATATGAAAAAAAAAGCTACAATTCTCGAGCAATTGCACAACAATACAAAGCAACAGCAATAACAACAACAAGAAGTCATTGCGGATCATTAGCAGCGGCAGTGGCGGCGGTGGCATGATTCACACCATCAACCGCACCACCAAATTGCCCCAAAAATCGAATGGTCATCATATAGATGCAGTCGGGGGCGCCAGGGTTTGTCATAATTTGTATTAAGTGCAACCGAAATGACAAAGGCCAATCGCAATCGCAGTCGCAATCACAATCGAGCATTGCCAATTGGCGTTGATAACCTTGTTGACCACAAGAATTTTCAATGAAATGACAATTTGCTGAACGCTAGGTAAATTTATGTCTTGTCGCCACAGGCAATAAACGAAACCATAAGCATGTCCCACGTATGTATTTGTACGTAAGTAAATTTAATGTGTATTTATGGTGGCCAACGAACAATGATGATTGAGACAAAGCCTGTTCCGCTAAATAGCCCTATTCCAGACACTGGTATTAACTGTTACCATGCCCGTTTTTAATTAACTTAACTTAGCCATGACTCACAGTTTGTCGACACACACCTTTCTGTGAGTATTTTGTCTGGTAAATCCTTTAAATCAATCACGTAGACCAGCGGTGGGCAAGCCCTTGCTCCTGCTGCTCCCAGTTCTCTGACTACAACAACAACTTTTGACGCCGCGCGCAACTCATTTACGACCCTCAGTAAAAAAAAAACAACAAACACACAGCAAATGCTCGAGTTTCGGCTGCGACGCTTACGGTCATAAAAGTGTTCATTTTGCTATGATTTATGACTTCAGCAGCGTCTTGTACACTGTGTGAAAAAGTAGAGTTGGTTTTGATGCGTTTTGATGCGTTTTGATTTTTACCACATAATAAGCGTTCGACTTGCAAATAAAATTAATTAGAACTTCTTTTAGTGTATAATTGTTTTGGTTTGCCAAAACCAACAACAACCACACAGATTTTCGTCGCGACGCAGAGAGTCATAAAAGTGTTCATTTTGCTTTGATTTATGACTTCAGAAGTTGTGTTTGTTGTAGATGTTGTTGTAGTGCTCCCGATTGCAAATTTCGTGCCCACCGCTGACGTAGACCAAAACCGAACTGACCTTCAGTAAATTTGCAATTGATTTGTAGTTTAATTCCGGTTTGCGACTGATTGGCACATACCGAAAAGTTTAAAGACCCCCCCGAAATGAGCGCCCATAATTAACATAATTTGCATTGACTATCTCTTTTAATTGTTCTCGTACTGCTGGTTACCTTTCTAAAGAAGCAGGCCACACGCTTTGTGTATACTGGTTTTTTTTATTGTGTGTTCTAAGCGGATTCGATACGACATAATCAAAAAGTCGTTACAATGACATAACAATACTAAACATAGACATCAATCGATAATAATTTTCTAGCACTACAAATGCCAATTTATCGATAATACTTCTCCCACCTGAAATCAAAGTTGGCAGCACTTAAATCGACCGACCTCCACACTCCTCTTATTAGCGAAAATTCTAGACCAAAAGCGACAAATATAATTATTAAATATATTAAAAGAAAAAATGCAGCAGTGCTATAACAGAGGTTGCGGCCAGCTCTTTGATCCAACCACCAACTCGGATGGTTAGTAAAACACAAAAACAGAGAATCATCAGTGACTAATAACACCTTTTTTTGGCGCAGAATCATGCCGGCATCATCCAGGTGCGCCGTTCTTCCATGATGCATATAAAGGATGGTCGTGTTGCAGTAAAAAGTCGGTTGACTTTACAGAATTTCTTAATATCAAAGGATGTACATTGGCAAAGCATTCGAATGTTAAACCTCCCGAGCCGGAAAAACCGGCCAAAGATGACGGAGCCGACAAGGATGTTGAAATTGAAGTGCGCGCTCCCATAAGGGAATCACTTCCCAGGCCCGCTATCGAAACGCCATTGACGGTCTTGCAGCCGACAGTGGCACCTGCATTAAAGGAGACCATTGATTCGTTGAAAATCAACCCAGTCGCTGCCCCAACTGAAGCTGTAACTGATGATGGGTAACGCTAAAGCCGCCGATTAGTATTCCATTCTATAACATATGCTTTTGACTTGTAGTGGAATTGCTATTGGAACCAGCTGCAAAAACAACGGCTGCACTTACTCTTATACAAGCACAAGCAACGACTATAGCGAGTGCACCTATCATCCTGGTGTTCCTATATTTCATGAAGGCATGAAATTCTGGTCGTGCTGCCAGAAACGCACTTCCGATTTTGCTCAATTCATGGCCCAAAAAGGCTGTGTCTATGGTCAGCACAAATGGATTAAAGAGGTGAGGATCAGTCGAAAAAGACGGAAACTAAATTCACTTATAACTGTGTTGATCTTTTCAGGACGAAGACAAAAAGATAGTACAATGCCGATATGATTGGCATCAGACGGCTACAAATGTGGTTGTTGCAATTTATGCCAAAAAATATCATTATGCTCAAAGTCTCATTGAAGTGAATCCCATTCGGCTACACGTTATGTTGGTCTTCCCAGAGCAGGAAAATGCCAAGTTTAGCTTGGACCTGGAACTGCGCGGTGTAAAAATGCAAATTTTCAATTATACTTTGAGTATGATTTATAATATTTCAATTTTCCTCCCATATAGATCATAAATGTGGAAAAGGCTTCGGTACAAATGTATGGTACCAAGGTGGAGATAACAATGCCAAAGCTAGAACCAGGTTCATGGCCAAAACTTAATTTTCCGCGCGAAGTGCTGCCAGCTGCAAGGAAGAGTTCTGATCAAGCTCAAGCCAAAACAACCAACGATGAAAGTGATGAGGAATTCTTCGACTTGGATGATATACAATCTGTTCAAAGCCATGGACTCAAATTATCGGAAATGAGCCTGCAGAATCCCAACGGATTGGATTGATAACACGCTAGCATTTTATTGTAGAGCCCACTGAGGATTATGTTGAGCTTTTTTGTATACAATACACGAGTATGCCTTAGATAAGCATTATTTTAATATCGCAGTACAGGTTTAATCATCGTCGTCATCGGCACCGGGCACCCAATCCTCGTCGTCATCATCGTCCAAATCCAGTTCGCCAATGTTTTGGAATAATGTTTCATCAATTTTAACATTCTCAATGCTATCTCCGGCCTCCAAAAGAAACTTGATGTCTGAATCGTTCAATGTGTTATCACACATGAATAATTCTCTACCCGTCAGCTTTTTGCAATCATTATTTTTCTCCCGCTTCGCCGCAATACCCGTGCTCTCCTCGAAATCCAGCTTCCATTTCATAAATGTCTCGACGCTTACACGCGTTCCCTCGAATTTCTTTCGTTCCGCTTCCTCGACCTCTTGCACTTTACGCGCCCGTTCATCCTCCTTATTCTTCTTGTGCTCATCCCATTGCACATTAAGCCATTCCTGTGCACTGCTTACTAGCGAGAATATCATCTCCATGCCAATATTTTCGTCAATTGTCTGACGCAAGTGTTCTAGCAGTTGCCCTTCGAAATTATCCTCAAAGTTTTCAGCATCCTCAATTTCTACCAACGGTGCTTCATCTGGATATGTTTCCGTATACGTAAACACAAGCTTGCAAGCTAATCCTTGCTCGCTTTCCTCGTCTGCTTCGGCATTGTACTCCTCCGTGGCAATGGGAATTTGAAATTTGTGAAAAGGCTCTGACTGGAGAACTAAAGGGTTTCATAGATATTTTTATTGAATTCTTGTATTGGGGAATGAGTACGAATTACCTTCCATTTCACCACAGTATATGGAATCGAGGGCTTCTACCTCATTGCTCTGATCTTCTTTGTAATTTCGGCTCATTGCTGTATTTTAATAATTATATTACAAATAATAACAAATATGTCAACGATGCAGTGTTTCTTCTCTCTCTCTCTCCGGTATCGCTTTGAGGTTATTTGCAGTGCTGCCAGCTTTTAGAGAAAAGAATCATAAGCTGCCACCCAGTAAAAATTTCCGATCTGGCTCGATTACTTACCCAAAAAAAAATAGGTACATTTCAGAAAAACGGTACTCGGCATCTTTTAACCTTTTCTCAAATTTTCTTTAATTGTAGATTGAATTTTTACAAAATTTTTTTTAAAATTTTCTCGATTTTTTAAGAATTAACTTCTCTTCCCGATGATTGAGGAATTTTAAACTTTCAATAAAATGTTTATACTTTTTTATATACTTTTATATACTTTTTATATTATATGTTTCAAGAATCAAAAAACGAAATATTTTCCAAAAATAGCAAAAATTTTGATTTGTAAAATTTTATAAATAAAAATCAAAATCATCGATAATAAAGAAGACATCACCAACTTTTAATCAGTAATCCTTAAACTGAACATTATGAAGGTAAACAACATTAAAACTATGTAATTTAACAAAACGTACAGAATTTTTTTTTTTAATATGTGTCGTTGTCTAGCAACTTTAGAAAACCCCGTATCAATGTTCTGGTGCTTCTAATCTGAAATATTAGAATAAAATGCCAATTATAGGGGATAAAAGTAAGAAAAAAATTTAGTATGCATACTTATGCACTGTTATAAGATGGTTTGCATCAACTTTAGTATCTTGTGGGGTAAGAAAACAATACTGTCGGTTTTGAAAGTCCAAGCCCTCTTGAATGAGCAGCTTTGTAATAAATGTCCTGTTAACTTCATCCTGTGCGTAAAATCAAAAATTTAAAGCATACAAGAGTAGTTAAAAGGTTCCTCGAACTCACTGTGAAAACGTCATATTCGTCTAAGAAATAAAATGGATGGTCAGAAGTACTCCAAAGGCCTTTCAATAAGGAAACGGTGGTAAATGACCTTTCACCACCAGACAAACTTCTCGTATTTGAAGTCTTATTACCACTTGGTGGATAAACACTGATATTCAACGTCTTTTCTCTATGATTAGGTTCCAAATCACCTTCAAATTTACGACAAACGAGGGCTTGCTGCAAATCAATATTAAGTGTATTTAAGTATTTGAGAAAGACAAAATTGGGAGTATGGTTTTACCTTAAACTGAAACTGCACCATGGTAAAGAAATGGTAACGTGAACGCTGAAAACGTTGAGCCCGTGTATGATATGCGATACGCAATTTCTCGACAATATTTAAAATATGTCGCAAATTATCTGATTGTGTTTTAAGATTTTCACGCAATGTTGCCAACTTGTGTTCAACTTCCTCGCTGATTATGTTCATTGATTCGAAGTGTTTCATCTTTGCTTTATAATTGCTTATTTTGTCGCGTATTTTCTCTTCAGTTTTATTCGTATCGATGAAGTCACCAATTTTCTGTGCATCTATGCGCGCTTTTTCCAAGTCATCCTGCAATTCTTTTTTGCTTTTTAACATCGACTGCATCAGCTCATTGGTTTGCTTATACCGACGTTGATTTTCCTCATAATGACGATCCAAATCACGCATTTTATTTTGTAATTCCTGAGCTTCTGTCTCAACCTCTGATGCTTTTTTATTGATAGCGTCGAGAGCACTTTGTTCACTTGTTACTTCTTCGTCAGCATTGGTCTTTCGCTCGTTGATATCACGAAGCTGTTCTTCCAAATGCTCACGTTCCTGTTTACATTTCTCCATTTTTTCCCGGCTGCTAGTTAAGTGAGTTTCCTACGGCATAAACCAAAAGTATTCGAATATTAACCTATTAAATGGATAAAAGTTTAGAGTCAACTTACAAGCACATCAAGTGCGGGTAATTCTCGGTATTCAAAATTTTCTATATCCAAAATTTTTTGCATTGCTTTTGCGTTATCGGAATGATGGGCATCAATTAGCTGCTTTTTTTTGTTTATCTCCTGGATGTCGATGTCTAACTTCCTTTTAGCCTCAACATACTGTGGATGCATCCTTGCACCGCGCTCTGCCAGACTATTCTTCTCGGCCTTTAACTGTTTAATACGATCATCTACGTTAACCTGAATGAAACGTGCCGCAGAAATTTGAATTGAGTAGACAGCATAGTTGGGCGATGGACAATACTCAAGCCCTAAGTTAGGAACCAGTATTCGAGTCAAATTAGGTGGCACATTTTCTGTATTCGAAGTTAAAAATTCGGCTGTCTCTTTGGAATCGGTAACCAACACCGTCTCAATGCGTATAGTATCGATGAGATAGTTCATTACTACCGGGTCATCACATCTACGAATAATAGAGAGGGTTTAATATGAATATTCTTCGCCTTAAAATCATTGTAAGGACTACCTTATCTCATCCATCAGAACCGTCGTATTTGGTGACCTAGCTTGAACTTTGTACTTGGATACATTGTAGACATGGTTTGTAAAGGCACTTGTGACAATGGTAGGAATATTTCCCGAGTATGATTTTTGAAGGAGAGCTCTAAGTGAAATACGCTCCTTGTCTGTACTAACAATATACGATCGCAGACAATGAGCCAGTTGATTTTCTATCAGATCTCGATACTTGGGATTAGGTACAGTGATATACATGCCAAGTGGTCCACGCGGCATTTTGTGAGCATTGCTGCCAGAATACTGAGTTTGTAGCGCAATCGCAACTTTCATAGCATTCTCGCCATACACAGACATTTTATTTGATTTGTTGCGTAACAGTGAATCTATTTCCCACTGCATTTTTTCTGAAATAAATAGAATATATTTCACTGATTGTTTCAGGACAGATAGTTTTATACGTACGCTCAGATAAACGCAGGTTGTTTATCTCATTATTCACAGACTCAACCTGTTCTTTGGTAGCCGGTATTCGGTTCTTTATATCGTTCTGTTCATCCCTCAATCTTGAAATAAGGTTTTTACTCTCCTCAACCTTTTCCTTAAGAGTTGCTAGTGTGGCGTTGTTAAGCTCTCTCAACCGTTTAACCTCAGAATAGTCTGCATGATAGTTCTTCATATGCTTTTGACAGCCGTCAAATGTTGTTTGCTCTTCCTTGAGACGCCTCTCAACGTTCTTGATGCCGGCCCTGATTGAACTAATTTGGTAAAGGCAATCTTGAACTATTCGCTTGGATGCCCTGAGTTTAGCATCTTGAGATTGATATTTTTCCTGGATTTGTTGCTTTGTTACTTCACATTTCCTAAGAACCGTAATGAGGAAGTATTTTATTATATCTTACATTTAAATTATTGGCTTACTTACTGCAATTGTTGAGAAAATGTGTCCTGTGTTATGTTTTTTTGCGTTGTTTTCTGTGATAGGTCAGTATTTTTCTTTTCAATTATTTGTAGTGTATGCTCCATTTTGGTCAGATCAGCTTGAATTCTGGTTACTTTTAACCAGGCCAGCATCGTATTAGCCTCTTTCAATCGTATCTATAATAATTGATAAACTAATACAATTATCATCGTTACTTTCAGGACAATAAGAAAGATTACCTTGATTGTCTCTTTATTTTTTATGATTATCAACTTTTCCTCCTCTTCGTTGCACAAATGTTTCAACCTTTCTTTTTTCTGTAAAATTACAATTGCAGTTAATTATAAGGAACGAGCATTAAATGGCATTTCTTACCATTTTAAGCATATCCAGATCATAACTATAGCGTTCGCGTTGCTCGTGACATTGTGTTAAGCTGATTGCGCATAAATCCAGCTGCGTTGCCTTCATAAGCAGCTTATAGTTCGAAGCCGGCTCGAGGCTGTTGAGGTTAATTGTTTAACATTAATATTAAAGACTCTTATAAGAAATTACACTCACTCTTTCAGGAATTCACGTGACGCTTCTTGATTGAGGACAAAGATTGGGTTCTCAACGCTAATGCCAAAGAAAAGTAACATGCGACGAATTTCTTCCAGTTTCTTGGAAACGCTCCTTTTGTGAGCGTCTTTCAAATCATAGGTCGACGACGACTGTCGGATGTGGCGTACAACAGTAATGTGAGGACCAAATATCTCTGATTTGAATGGTCGCAGTCCCGTATTGCATAGGGTTAGCTCAATGGTCGCACTTGTCTCCCCATTTTTGATAAGTTCTAAAGAGGAGAGACATTCTTCGTGAGAGGATCTACAATTGAAATATAGGATCATTTAGACAACTCACTTTGTATGCTGCTGGCACGACTTGTGGCTCGTGCGCTTCCGGCCAGACCTAAAGCAAGTGCTGTGATTACCGCACTTTTTCCGCTGCCATTACTGCCAACGAGAAAATTAATATTTGGCCCGAACTCGATGTATAAATTTGAATGGCACATAAAGTTCTTTAAACGTATTGACATAATTTTCCCACAGCGGCTGAATGGGCTTTGAGGAGTTATTCCATTCTATACGGAAATCCAAATGATTGAATTAATAATTTATAAAAATCAAAATATATATATAAGTGATTTATTTACCGAGGGATTTTCACATGTCTTGCGGTAAAAGTTAGCCGTTGCATTTTTGTTGGCGCGCTTCCGAGACGCAGCAGACGTTGATGCCTCCACAACCATTTCATCTTCTTCTTCGTCGGACTGGATGCTTGGCCGAGATCGCTTGTTTTTTGGCGGCTCATCTTCGCTTTCTGAGCCCGAGGACACTTGTTTCTTGCGAATTCGACCACGACCCATCTTTGGAATGTCTGGAGTAAACAATTGTTAAAATCTGTTGACTGCGCAAAAAATGCGCGGTTCATTTTGTCTACTCGAAAACGAATGTCGCCATTGGTTATCCGTACAATAATTGACATTAGAAGGTTGCTCTGATAAACGTACCTGCGTTATTCTACTATAACTCGACTAAAACGTCCAATTTATATACATTCAATAACTGTTTATAATATTTGCATGCGCATTCTTGTAACAAAAACCACTCGATTTAGAGTTGTAAAAACATTTATGAACAATCGATTTCATATAAGCGTACATTAATGATAAAACATCGATGTATTATTTCACACAATCGATTCATCTAATTTATTTTGCGTTAAAAGAGACGACATATAAGTTTAAATAACTACAAGAAAAAATGTATTTATTTCTTTTTTTTGTTTTAAAGATCCTTTCAGAAGTTTAATGCTTTACATCGATGTTTTATTTTGAAAAAATAAACGAAATAATCGATGACCGCGTTAAAAGATAAGTTCGCTTTCAGTGTGACCAGTTTTGAGACTGACAAAAACTACCAAAATCAAGGTTCATGCGATTTGTTGGCGCTTATTATTTAAATGTACAAGAAAAAGAGTACAATGTGTATCAAAAACAATACTTTTTATTCAATATTCTTGATAGTTGTAGCTTACATTCTTTACAACTCTGAAATGCTTATGTGATAATATTCATACGCCTGTCTCAAAAGGAAATTCGTCCCCAATGGCATTTTGGTGCTCCAACCTTTTTTGAATTTCACGCCAAGTTATTGAATTATAAGCTAGTGTCTCCATGTTGCCAATGATATAAAGACCATAGCGGGCGCGGGACAATGCAACGCAAATGCGATTGGGCAGCGATAGAAATCCAATGTTTCCATGTTCATTACTGCGTACCAGTGACAGCACGACTATATCTGCTTCAAGGCCCTGGAAGCTATCAACTGTGTGAACTCCAATATCTTTTAAATCTGAATCTCTGGATAACTGAGGGTGATTACAAAGCCATTAGACATATTTCACTATAGAAATGAAAAAATAATGTATTACTTACTGTGTTTTTAATTGAGTCAACCTGCATGGAGTAGGGAGTCAGAACCACAATTTCCGTGCTTTTATAGCCGCTGACTTTGACCAAATGATTTACTATTAAATAGACTTGTTGCTTCTCCCACACATTCATGAGGTAGGTATTATGGAATTGTGTCTCAGACTTACGATGGTCAAGAAAATAAAGATTCATTGCCATGTTGCGAACGGATGGAAATTCTCGCACTGAATTATGACTTAATAGCTTCTTATAAATCAGAGGACACAGCAAGTCCACAAAAGCATTACGCATGCGATATTGAGTATTCAATACGTTGACATGGAAATCGGCGCGAATTAAACGCTCAAACAATGACGGATGAATCGTGCCATTTTTGAAGCCTTTAATATAGCTAATGAATGGCTTCAGTTGCATGTGGTCACCGATCATAATCACGTGCTCCGTGTAGGGCGTCAAGCAGGGCAAAATATGTGCCTCCAGAATTTCAGCAGCTTCCTCGAAAATAACTGAAATACAATATATATATTATGCATGTACAAATGGTTAAAATGATCTCGATCCTTTTACCAATTCGGGTCTTAAGAAAACGAAAGACAAAGTTCATGCGCGCTGCGCACGTGGTTGTCATGGCCAGCACGTTCTTCTTAACAATTAAATAGTGCTGGAATATCATCCGTATGCAATTAAGTTTCTCCTGCGCATTCCAAACGACACGTTGCGTGGCCAAGATGTCAGCATAGGCTTTATCGGTGTCATTATATGTGGCATACAGTGACTGTAGACGCTTGAAGTTATCCTTTATCTCCATATTTACCCTCCAGTATAAGCGCTTTAGTCTTGGATTGATCATATGCTTGTTGGTATCGGAGCGTGCATTAAACTTGGCAATTTCTGGTATTCGAGACTGGCGACCAAATCTCACAATACTGTTGGTATGCGCGCTGAGCTTGACCAGAAACTTGTCCAGTGAATCGTTGGTATACGTTATAACAACAATGGGTGCACATTGTTTGGCATTCTCCAGTATAGTGTTTACAAGCTGCAGCAATACATGAGACTTGCCCGTACCAGGAGGACCTTGGATCAAATTGAAGTTTGTTCGTAGCACATTCTCAAAAGCCTCACGCTGCGAGACATTTAGTGGCATTTTGCGTATTTTGTTTTTAAACTTTTGACTTTCGTATACATTCGGCGGCTGAGTTTGACTCAAATAGGGAGGCGGTTGAGTTCGGTTCACGCCATGCACAATATAATCCTCCATGGGAAAGTTTATAACGTTGCTGTTGATCAGATATCTGTAGGCTTTCTCAAAAGGCTCAAAGTAGACGGGCGTTTCGAACACGATTAGCTTTTTCTTATAAATGTTGCCTATGTTAAACTGTCGCAATATGGTAATAGCTATCTGAAAAATAGTGAAGATTTCAAAATAATATTCAATAGACAAATTTGGAATTACTTACATATCCTCGGCATTGCTGTTTGGCATCAATGGCAACCACGGTGGCCAGTATTAGATTATTGAAATCATAGCCCGTGCTTAGGCAAAGTAGAGTGCCATTTTTAAGCTTTAACAATGAGTCCATGTCAAGTTTATCAAGCTTAACTTTTTTACTGTCACCTGACTGACGTTGCAGAGCCAACAAATCAATGAATAGCAACTGGCTGTTATGGGCATCGTCACAGTTCTTATTCAGCTTTATCTGCACGTTCTCAAAAGCAACTTGCATCGGCTTAATATCCTGAAGGCTACGCTTTTTGTGAAGCGTGCGCACAAGTTCCCGTAATGGAATTAAAAACTGCTGGCGCAGAAACAAACGTTGACTATTTATATACTGTGTGGTGCTCTTGTAGTTAATTATCAATTTTGGGTAATCAGCATAAGCATCCGCTTTCTTCGATATCCACTGCTTAAGTTCCTCCAGGCTGGGATAAATCTAAAGTAAACCAAATTAGATTCAACTTGATGTGATCAGAATAACTTGATTACCTCAGCTACAGGTTTTGGCTCAGACAACACATCCTGGTCAACGTTGAACAGATCATTTAGACCCTGAAGGAACTGAACACACACGGGTCTCTCTGCGATTAATGGATTCTTGTTATCCTTCAGGTACATCCAGATCTTGAAAAGTAAGTGCATTGCCTTCTTATCCAGAACTCCCGCCCGTTGTGCCTGTAGCAATAAGGTTTGCAGGTAGCAAATGATGTTGTCCACTCGCTCCAAGTCACTCCACATGGTGCGGAAACTCTTGGTGCATAGCTTTCTCACGATTTCCTCATAGTGCTCCAAGAGCGGTGTACACGACGCCACTTTGCTGAGTATATCATAGTGAAAGCCAGGAAGTTCTAGATCACACAGTGTAACCAATATGCGCGTATAGACTAGCACGCGTTCCATTTCATCGTTGGGACCAATTTGATCGACAAAAAAGTCGGGTTTAGTCTCAGTTGCCAGGTATAGAAACATACCCAAGGGCTGCAGATTTAAGATCTCTTCAAGAGCCTCAGTCGGAATTTTTAATTCAACCGGAACTTTCGACCGATTACTGTAATTGTAATTGTAGCGCTTCATCAGATGTCGTTCCTGCCGTTCCTCTAAATTGCGTAAGATATTCTCCTCACAGGTCTGAAACCAGCCCCAGCAGTCGTAATCTTCATTGAATTCTTCCACCATGTCTTATCTCATTGATGATTAATATTACGGTAAAAATTTGTACGTCCCCGTTTTATAAGCAGGTTCACATATATTAAATACAAATAAATTATTCTTCTCAGATTAATTAATGACATTTCATATACTTGCTTGACCATTGGCTTCGTTGTCACTCAGTTCGATATCTATTTTATATTAAGACCTATTGGTAAAATACCGTCTTTATATATTCCGCGCGCCGGTAGACACTGTTTGGTAAAAAGGTTGCCATCTGCTCCAAGGCTTGCCACCCTGCAAAATTTACCTATCTGGCAGCACGCGCCATTTTGGGAACAATGCCAAAAACGGTAACTTAAAAATTGTCCACCTCTTGTTTTGACAATTTCTTAATTTTGAAGCTTAAACTTTTTAAATTTTTCTAGAGTTTTGTCTGGAGTTTACCGCATTTTTTAATATTTTTTTCAGAATTAAATTTGGTATTTCTCTTCCCTTGGGGTAACGCACTCAAACTTAATAGAAGAGTTTTCCTTAATTTTATCTAATTTCCAATTTTAAATTTTCACTAAAATTATTAGTTTATTGCAAAGTTATTTCATTTTGAAATTTCCGTTGACTTAAATTTACATTTGACGGTGTAGCCGCACGCGACCATTAATACTGATTCAGTATTTATTTATTACCAGATGTTCTGGTATTTAACGATTTGCCAATACATACTAGTTACCAGTAGCGGTTACCGGGTCGTTACCCACAGTCTTGCACATCGCTATTATCTAGTAAACACAAAGAAACTCCAATATGCAAGACCACATATAAAAGCTGAAAAGCGGGCATCTCCATTAATTTGGCAAGTACGCATCGGGCACACAAGCAGTTAACTCAACCATGTCTGACTCAGATGACGATTGGTTCAACAAGGATGAAAATGAGATGGTACAAAGCCTTCAGCAACAGGTGGTGCACAAAGTGGAAAATGAGACACACGAGGAACGTATCGAGTTCACCGGCAAAGCTGGTAGGTTCAAGCAAACTTAAAAATTTTCATCTATGAGTAATACATGAGTTTACTGGAACAGACCATTTTTCGAGGCAATTCAGCTTGGAAGCCAGCGATAGCAACAGTGGTGCAAGTACTAAGGTCCGTTTTTCAACGGGAGAATTGGTAGCTGCGCTCAAATTGACGCCTCTGGAAATGTTCATCTACTTTATGTCGGAGCAGCGGGATCTCTTTGTGGATCAATTGTCTGCCAATGAGGCGCAGAAGCGTATATTGCAATATGTGAAAGTACTGACGGTTCTGTGTCAAACGGAGCTGGGCGGTTTTGATGTGCAATTGTTGTCTGGATTTGCTAGGCAGTCTGTGCTGCTGAAACATGTAACGATATTTGCTGAAAAACTCTTTACGCCTCCTTCTAAAGGTCACTTAGATGACGAATCGGAGCTTATGCTGCGCAGCATTAAATGGTTGCTATTACGCGCACATAAACTCGGTGTCATGGGAGATTTGGGATACGAGCTGATCGAACATTTTAAAACGCTGCTTGCCCGTTGTCAACTGCCAAAACTCTTGGAGCATCCGTTGTGCATTGAATTTTCCCAGGAACTGGCAGCTCTGCCAACCGTAGCCAATGTCAAAAATGAAATCTATCCTAAGCTGGAAGAATTACAGACACCGGAATCTGTGAGTTTTGCAAACAGTGCTGCGCCGGTTGTACCCGGGGATGCAGCTGGCTACATAAATTGGCATCGACAACTTCTGCGCGAGGATTTTGCGCAGCCATTGCGTGAATTTGTGGTACGTGTGCGCGACGAAACACAAAGGGATACATTGGTGAAAAAATATCTGCTGTGGACGCATACACAGCTCATACTGAATCCAGAATTCAATGATGCGGAGCTACACAGTCGTGTTTTAATGGACATACGGCCGGCGAAACGGATAGAGAAAATGGAACTATCCAAAGCTGATATGAATTTACAATGTGAATTTCTTAAAAGCCTTAAAACTGGCGCATTGTTGTGCTTTACCACCAGCTATGATTTTGATAATCTTATACTGGCCACAGTTGCAAGCACGGATTTCGACAAGATGTATCAGGGCTATGTAAGATTATAGTATAAAAACTTTGTCTCTGATATCTAATACATTGTATTCTTTCGTGTAGTTAAATGTGGAGATTGTCAAGCAATACAATATTGGCAATATTTATGGGAAGCCGTTGATCATGTACGAGACGCCAGTGTTCTTCGAGCCCTATCTGCGCGTTCACGACTATCTGAGCACCTGCAGCGCCGATAATTTCCCCATGCGTCGCTATATTGTCGATGGTTGTGTAAGTGTAACCCTACAGCGATGTTAATAAAAGACATTTAAGTATTATAGTTGTATATTTTTGCAGCTTGATGTTTCGCAGCCGGCCTACATTAATTCAGATGTCCAATTGAAATACAAACTTCAACCTCCCAAGCATCTAAATGAATTGCAGCAAAAGGCTATTCGCGATGCCTTCTCGAATGAGTTCTGCCTCATACAAGGGCCGCCAGGCACCGGCAAGACGCATTTGTCAGTGGAGTTGCTCAACGTGCTGCTACAGAATGCCGCTGCCTTAAAGACAGGACCTATTATTGTCTTGACCTACACAAATGATTCGTTAGACAAGTTTCTGCTTAAGGCCTCCAAGCACACCGACAGCATTATCCGATTTGGAAGTCAGACCCGAATGCCAGAACTAGCAAAGTTTAATGTGCGCTCCAAGGTTGATGAGCAGTTGGTGCCACCGCGGCTCAAGCATCTTTGGTGGATGGTCAAGTGTGAATACAAGGAACAGTTTAAACAATTGCAAGCTTTACATGCGAACTTTGATGGCACTGAGAAAGATTATAACAAAATACAAAAGGCTCAGGAGGATTTGCAACTGGTGGCTGAAAAAAGAAACACGCTACGGACAATATTTCACTATTACGTGGTGCGGGATAAAGCATTGGTGGCAATGACTACCTCATGTGGGGCTCGGCTTAACTATCTGTTTCGACTGCTGCAGAGCAAATGCTTTATCTTTGAGGAGGCCGCTGAGACAGCAGAAACTCATGTGCTGGCCTGCCTGACACCCTACACGGAGCACGTCATACTAATTGGTGATCACAAACAATTGAAGCCATATACGGGCAATGATGCACATCAAGGACTACAAGTTTCGCTCTTTGAACGACTCATTAACAATCAATTCCCTGTCACAGTCCTGAATTTACAGTATCGCATGCGTCCTTGCATTGCCAAACTCCTTGTGCCCACTTTCTATGACAAGTTGGAAGATGACGAGTCGGTGATCGCCTACGAAAATGTTAAGGGAATGTCAGCAAACATGTACTTTGTAAATCACAACAACCCCGAAAATCGACAGGTAAGTCAATTAGAATTGACACATTCATCCTAAAATTTGTCTAATTATTTTTATATTTGCAGACGAACATGTCCATTATTAACAGCCACGAAGCTAGACAGTTGGTCAAACTGGCACTATCATTAAAATATAAGATGAGCGATATTGTGATTTTAACGCCATATATTGCGCAGGTTAACTACATCAAGAGTCTTATGTCTACAAAGCAACGCGAAAAACTCTTGGTAGCAACTGTCGACAGTTACCAGGGACTGGAGGCCAACATTGTGCTCTTGTCACTAGTTCGCAGCAATACAAAAGGCAGCATTGGCTTTCTTCGTCTGCCGAATCGAGTTTGTGTGGCATTGTCGCGTGCTCGCTGGGGACTTTACATGATTGGTAACATGGAGACGCTACTGTGTGGAAATCCGGAACTTTGGGGTGCCATAAATGGCAAGCTTCAAGCGGAAAATGCAATTGGTGACGCATTCCCCTTGGTCGACGCCCTTTAATATTTAAACTAAATTGATTGAGCTTTAACACTTTTCGCTATTTAATCCACCTCTGTGGTCAAATAATTCATTTAAACTCCGATTCTAAAATTGTACAGGCTTTTTTGATTTTTAAAATCATATGTAAAAAGTGTAATGAATAAATAAATAGAAATTGTTTGTTTTTTTTTTTTGTAATTTTGCTTTTTAATCTAATTGCGCTGGTTTTGGATGAGTTTGTAAATCAAAGTTTGCCGAACGACAATTTTTGTCGAGAATTACACAGTGAAATTGTTGAACATGTTGCTCTCAAACCGTTTAATCATAATGCATTTGTTTGCTGCCATTATTACTTGAATATCGTAATTTTAAATTGTACGTATGATGAACAATGTTTGTTTGTTGAGTTCCTGGTTTGGTTTTTATCTTTGATTTTGCGATAGTATACTTGCATTTACAATATTTAGAATTTGTTGCTGCTCACGTGTGTTTCTCTCTTTCTCTCTGTTATTATATATTCTTATACAATGTCCTGTCTTCTATATATTTATATATATATAGAATATTAGATTCTTATTGTAATTTTTAGTTCAAAATTGCAGACTTTTGTAACTGTATTAACATCCGAGTGGCACCAGATCCATCGATATATATCTATATAAATTTATATAGAATTTTTTTTTTAATTTATAGTATTTATGTTTGAATGTACAACATGCATCAGAATGCAGCTCATCAACAACTATGTTTGTATTACGATCTATATATGTACTTTGTTTTATTTATGTATGTTAATTTATATGTATGTATGTGGCCCAATTTTTGTATTGCGAATTAAGGCAATTTTGAAAATCATCAATCAATTGTATTTTTGAAACGGTACTTCTGGTTGTTGGTTTTTGCTTAAATTTTACACAATTGTTTTTCATATCTTGCATTTTTTCACTTAAAAATAGCTTTGTTTTTTGTTTGTTGTTGTGTGTTGTGATTGGAGTCAACTTATGAAATATTCTACACGTATGTATCTGTAATGTTGTGTGGTATACAAAAACCTAAATTGATTATGTGTATTTATATAGTTTATTCGATGCTAAAACTGAAATTAAAAAATGATAAAATAAAACGAGAAACGCGGCGTGCAAGAGCAGCAATTAAATTGTGTGTAAGATTCTCCGCTGCAATTGTGTGTCTTGCTTTTGACCAACATATTTGATTTGATAGTGACTTGAAGGGTCAAGATCACAGCATGTTATCCGTAAAAAGGGGTCCGCAATTGCACAAAGAAGCGGTTCATCTACAACTTCGTCATCTTAGAACTTATAAAGGATTGCAATCGTTTGCCATAATCAGAACTAAACTTAAAACTCAACTATTTTGGGAGAGGATGTTAAATTGGGCTCAATCATTCGATGGGGGCTTTTGTGGTTTGCGTAATGATGCATGGGAGGCTAGGCGGAGGCTATTGCTGCTGTTGTTGTTGCTGTTGCTGTTTTGATTGGTATTATTGTTGCCACTACTGCTGATGTTGCTGTTGCTGTTGCTGGTGCTGTTTCTGCTGCTGCTGCATCCCCTATAGTTGAGGTGCAATGATCCACCGCCAGTGGCTGTCCGAGAGGTCGTTGTTGTCGTCAACATTGTCGCCGGCCTTCCGCGTCTTGTCTATTGCTACCGTCGATTGATCAGCCCATTGGGTGGCGCCTGCTGGCTGGCCGTGTGCATCAGCTCCAGTTCCACCAGCAATGGAAAATGATCGGAGGGTATGTGCGGATGTGGGCAGCCAACCACTTTGTTCTCACGCAGCCAATCATTTGAAACGGGTCCAAGAAGACCAAGCGGCACCATGCCTGTCTTTGTATAGAATATATAGTCGATGATGCCCTTAAAATCGAACGTATAGTTGGTGTGTGGCATTATGTCCTCACTATAGGCGGATGCCAGCTTAAAGGAATGCGTGAACTCGTTTGTATCATTGGACAGCAATCTCTGCAAGCACATCTTGTAGCCCATATCCTTGAAGTCCAAATGGTCCATTGCAACTCGTCCCTTGCCCAGAAACTCCACCACGCCCGAGTCCGGCAACGAATTGAAATCGCCGCAAAGCAACAGCTGCACACTGTTCGAATCATTCTTGTGTCCTGGGCGAAAACTGTGACTTGCCTCATCAATGATCGTCTTCAGTTCATTGCTCAGCATCATTGTCTGTATGAGTTTGACATCACAGAATTCGGGATCCCAATGTATGTGAGCGGTGCACACAAGCAGCGGTTGTGAGATCTGTGTCACCTCCGACATTGGCTCCCAGGCAGTCTCCTTCACCTTTAGCAGAGCGGCCAGCCCGATGTTATCCTTGGGCATCACACGATTTAGCATGTTGTCCGAGCCCTCTGCATTTGCCATTGCCAGCTGATTGAATTCAATTAGATGCTCCTTAATCAGCGTGAATCTGCAAAAAACAAGTGAATCAAATGTCATTAAATATACTTATCAGTGGAAGATCTATATAATACTCACTTTGATGTCCGAAAGAATATCGCACAGCCGTCGACATACTTGCGTTCCAGCTCGGACATTGTCTTGGCACGAGATTTAGGTGAGAAGATGCCCTCGTAGCCATCATTCTTTAGTTCGGGAAGGAAAAAGTGATAAAACTGTTCCGTCTCGATCTCCTGCAGGCTGATAATATCCGCCGCATAGTGCCGTATCTCGTCGATAATTGACTTCTTTCGATAATCCCAGCCCAGTGCCCATCCCGGACAGTATCCATACATCTGCCGAGTGGCATACTTGTCGCAGAGTACATTATAACACATGACCGTGAAAATGCCTGTGAAATCAATCAATATAACATTTTAATTCAAGTCGTATTAAACCGTATTTATGTTCCGTAATGGTAACCGGTATTTTATATGTTTCGGTTTCGAAATACGGGTATGATTTTGGTACACAAAAAAAAATATAAGTTGTAAAAATGTTTAAAAAAAAAAGGGTTTGTATACTATATAAACCAAAGTTCTTTGATAAAAAAAAAAACCATATTTTTAATAAAATCGATATTAAAATTTAAGATCGAAATCAGTTGGAAAAACAATAATTACACTTTATCAATATAATTGAACTTAAAAAAAGCGTTGTATATGAATCAATTATAAATCGGTTATTTCGGATTGAATTAATTTGGATTTCGGGTTTCGGCTTAAAAAAAAAAGTTCTGTTTCGGAGAGGGTTTGAATCGAGTAGTACCAATCAATCCCTGGTTATTCGTAAACATCTTCATGCAAACTCGCCGCCAATTAGATAGACGCTAACCAGGGCATAGGCATATTCGATTTTGATTTTAGGATTAATGCTGCTACTTACATGCTGGTCGGGTTTTGTTGGGCTTGGCAAGTGGAAGCCATGGCCTTTGAGGCGGTGGATTGACGGTAACTGAAAAAGAGATCAACAAAAAGAGAGCAACAATTAGTATGGGAATACGCAATAAAAGGGAACTAATAAAATTAACACCCGCCACACACGCACACGCACACACACACACACACCCCACTGGCACACTGCGGTCTCATCGTGTTCGCAAACGGTGAAAGTGACATGCAAAAGCAATCGAATAGCTTCCGCTTTTGGATTGCCAGCAAAAGGCAGGTGTCACCGCTATGTTTTTGTTGTTGTTGTTGTTTAGTTTTACTTAATTTTTTTTCGCATACACTGGAGTGGATGGTGCAAGAGCTTATCTACCTGGGTTTCTCCAACTTTTGACGATCTGCACCTGAGAGTGCTCAGTCGCCTGTCTTTTGGCGCTGAAGCGGGGGTGCGAATGGGGATGGGGATGGGGGTGCGGGTGGGCGACGACAACGCGTGCCACCCGTCCGCCGGCAATACTATGATTAGCCGTTGTTGTTGTTGCTCTTGCTGTTTGCTGCAGCGGCCGCTGCTTATAACATGTTCCCTCGAGGATGTCGTCGTTGTATTGTTGTTGTTGTTATTGTTGTTGTCTCCACAGCAGCTGATCGCGAGCTCACTTAACTCTCATGAACATACACAATTGTTATCGTTGTTGTTTTTGTATCTGCTTCTCCCTTTCTCTCTCTCTCACTCTCTTGCTGTATGTGCTCTGTGTCCCCTTGCCTGTGTCTTGTTTTGTTTTGCTTTGTTTTTGTTTGGGGAAGACACAACGATTGTTTTTCGTTTTTCGTGTCTCGCTTTTCTGTTAATTTTGTGCAAACGTCGGACGTACAACTATGAAAAACTTTCACTATTTTTTAATAAATTTTGTGATTTTTCATAATTTTGTTGTTGTTAGTGCTGATGGGCGACTGTGATTTGTTTTAGCTCAGCTCGTATTGTTGTTGTTGTTGTTATTGTTTGTTTTATGCCTTTAATGAGCACATTAACCAAAGTTTCATTGCATTTTAATTGTACAACTTTTTCGTTTTTTATTGCCTTACGGGGTGCAACAAATTATTTAATAAATAACTAAAAACAAATGTGAACTAAGTTTTTTTTTGATTTCAAAGCGTAAAGTGTAAATGTTAATTCAAACAAGGCTAAAAACAACAAAATGACAACAAAATTATTACGATTTGTCAAATGACTTAGGCAACAAACTCAATGCCAACTATCGATTGTTATTCAAGGGGCCCAAAACTTTTACTTGCACCCACACATCCGCACATTTTATGAGTAATTATTATAACAAAAAAATATTAAAAATTAATACTACAAAAGTTTTGGGGAAAAAAATTAGCTAAGCCAACGATGCGAAGTGGCAACAATTTGGTTGTAAGTGGTAAACTACACAGCAGAGAAACTTATTTGCAAAGTACATTAAACTTGTCATATAGAAAATTAGGAAGCTCTTTAACGATACAGTCAAAAATATAAGAAACTGTCTCTATTTTAACCTTTATTCTTGTTGAAGTTTTTTTTAATAAAAGATATCAGTTGTCAAATAAATTATCAACTGAATGAAAGAAATATTAAATTACAAGTGTTGCTCAGAAAATAAAACAATATTTTTTTATTTTATGTAATTTTTCATCCACTGCACATATTCTGCACATATATTTAAAAAAGTTCCTCTAGTATAGATTTCCAATAAATACAACAAAATTGTTTAAAAGTCTTGCAAATTCACAGATCTTGAAAAATTTCTAAATTGGATGCTTAAATTTTATACATAGACTGTGATATAACATTTAAAATTTAGAGAGTGTAAAACTATTTAAAATAATAATTATATTAAATCTTTCTAAATTTTAAACTCTCTTCTCTGCATACGGTTTTATATTTTATAGATATCAGATTTTGTGGTAAGGGCCTTTCTATAAAATTTTTCATGGTCGCTGCCTGTTGCTGCATGCCGAAACAAAAGAAAATAAGACAGGGGGAGAGAAAGAAACAACAACAAACAAAAGTGAAAAAAAAAAACAACTAAAGTTCGAAAGGCAAAAACCCAAGTGAGCGTATCGAAAAAGAAAGTGAAATTCAAATTGAAATTTGGTGCGATTAACAACACCAACTCACAGAGAGTTTGCTTGATGCCCCCTTGGCCACAAATTGGTTGAAGAGCATTGTTTTTGTTGTTGTTAAAGTTGTTGTCTTAGACAACATTTCGTATGCACAACATGCGATGACGATGGCGATGGCGATGGCGATGGCGATGACGACGACGACGACGACGACGACCACGACAAAGTGGCCAATGAGGAGAAGGCTTGCTCTGCATAGAAAACAAAAGTCAACTTGCCACTTGCCACACTTTGAGCTGCAATTAGATAACCCGTTTCATTTGCACCACTTTTTGTGGCAGCAACAGCACTGCAAATGACTGCCAATGTTCAATGGCGTTGGCCGCACCAGTTGATCATCGTCTTTGCCATGTTGTCGCTGCACTCGGCAACAACAACATGTCGATGTCGATGTCCAAGTCGTTGCCGTTGTCGATGCTACAACTAAAACAATCTTGCATTGAAATCATAATAATGAAACTGAATTTAAGGTGCACTCCAAGCCATCCACTCCACACACAAACACATACAAGCACACTCACAAGCACACACATTGCAAACCAGTTCAACAGCATTTTTCATGCACAAATATAAAAACAACTGCAACTACATCGAGGAGGCTGCACTGTCGAGTGTTAAGTGGCTGCAGAGCTTTAACTAAGACTAAAGAGTGCGAGGGTCGTTCATCAAATCAATTACAATATTATAGATCCATCTTAAATTTGATTATTTTAATTATACCACCTCTAGAACCACTACTACTACTACATTGCAGACTAAACTGACTAATTTTCTCAAGAACACATATTTGTTGATGCATTTATTTAATTATTGATCTACTTTATAGACATTGATCTATAATTCTATTAAAACCAATATATCTTTTAAATTAAATCCATAAAAATACATATAATCTTTATATTTTCAGATGCAATTGATTTAAGTTTATCTTGTCCTAACTTAAACTAATATCAAATTACATTTTTTGGATCAAATAAATATCTGCTTGTATTTATTCTTTAATCTACTAAGCACTAATTTTTTATTCAAAATGTTATTGATCTTGATTTAGTAGCAAAGTAATTTTGATATTTTCGGTTTCAATTGATATATTTATATTTTATTTTGTATGTTTTATTCATCTTTGCTGGACAAAATTAATATGTAAATTAATTTTTTAACAACTGATACTGATCTAGTTTTATTATTTTTTATTTGTTGCGTTAATTTCTACGTTTCAATATCAAAGTGAAATTATAAAATTGCAAGCGTTTTAACCGCTTTTTTTTAGTCGTTGATTTACTTTAATTATATAGTTTAAGATATGTTGCGGGTAAATGATGATCATTCACAAATCACTGTGGCATATTAGTTAATTGGAGATTTATTCAATGAGCACACCTCGTATGACAACTGGCCGTTGACTTACTGACTTGGCCGACTCTCTCGAAGATCTGCTCAGAGTGACGATCAACGATCGTGAGCGCCATATTCAAAGTCTAACAATAAGCGGACAACTGACTGCAAATTGTGCTGCGTCACATGGAAAATCAATTGAAATGTGCGCCAGAGTGCGCTCCATGATTATGCAGACACGAAGGTGGCGGTGCATTGAGGATGCAGTGCGGCACAGTGCACAGTGGTGCAAATCAGCATTGGCGTGGGCTTTCTTTCGACAGCATCTGGTGGTGGCTTTGTAGGAGTCATCAATGTTGCTGTTGCGGTGGCTGCATCTGCGTCTGGGAGCTCACGCGATGCTGCCACGCGGTTTGGTTACGTTTATTATTTATTTTTTTTTATGCTTCTTCTTCTGTTGCTGATCCACTTTCAGCTCTTTTGCGCGTACTTTCTCCCCCATTTGGAAAGCAAGCCGAGATTGCGACTTGGACTGGGACCTGACATTGACACAGCACAGCGAAATAGCCTGCCACAGTCTCGGACTTGCAACAAGCGCACACTTGATGCGAGGGCAACCCTTAAACTTACTCAAGTGTCATCGGAATCATCGACTCAAGTCAGAAGCTCATAACAGCAACTTATAAACTTGCCCTCGTATGCAGCTCATGTAAAACTGTAAGTACATTACCCCAGCTCAATCTCATACCCAGTTAACTTTCTAATCATTTGCACTTCCCTTTACGCAACAACAACCTTGATAAGCCCAAAGCATACGGGTATAAAAAGAGCAGAAAATAAAAATTAATAAAAAAACAAAAACAAACAGCAGAAAACTGAAAATGAAAACGAAAACGGGCTATGCGCCACTTCCGCACCTCACAAAAGGCAAGCAGCAAAACACAAAGTAATACTACTGCCACTAAAAATAATCATGAAATACAAAAAAGTAAAACATTTCCGATTTCGTTGCATATTCATAAGAAATGTGGGCCAATTATGCGAAACGGAAACGAGTCGAAAACTTACAATAAAAAAAAAGCGATGACTGAGCAAAAAATTAAAAAACAAATTGTAGACGCATTTCGTAACCGAAAAGAAATAATAATAAAAATGAAACAGTTAAGAAGCAAGGAAAAAAAAGAAAGAAGGAAAGAAGGAGAGACTGTGCTCTGATCACGCCCGTTCCCAATTAATGACTCAGTTAACAGCTGTTTTATTACTTATTATTATTGTTATCGTCATTGTTGTTACTGCTGTTATATTTTGGCACTAATATTGTATGTTGTTGCAGTTATAAATACCGGTTCCGTGCCATGTGCTCTACTAAATCATCAGCAACAAAAAGTACTTGGAATTGATGACAAAGCATAAATTGTCATCAAAATTAAATTAAATAAAAGCTGAAACTGGCTTAAGCCAATTAAACGATTAGGTAACAGTTATAACAGCAAACAACAACAACAACAAGTACTGCTGTCATCGGCAGCAACAACAACAACAACAAAGTGTCTGGCAATAAACCTACATAAAGCAACAAAATTTGTTGAAGCCAACATCAAATATAAAAGAAGTAGAAAAACGTTAAAAATTAATTCATGTTGTGCTCATTTTGTGAACAGCAGCAGCAACAACAACAACAACAGCTTCAAATGAAGCACTGAAAAAGAGTTTGTGTCCAAGTTAAAAATACATATTTTAACACCATCTGCAAAAGGGAACAAAACAGAGCCAAGATTCCCCTCACCGTTTAAGCGTGGCCCTAAAAAGTTGCTGCCGCTTTCATAACTTGCATGCTGAGCTTACGTCAGGGAGCCAACGACATTAGAGCCAAGCCATGAATCCGAATCATTCCATAAAGCTAATGACCATCGTTGTTGAGAATTTGCATGAATAGTCACATCTCTTAGCGCTCTTGCCGCTGATTACTTACATTTCTCCCTTTATTTCTTGTATAATTATCTATTTACTTTGAGTATTTATCTATTTTGATTTATTGAAGCGTTGGGCTTAACCTTAATTGATCTGCAGATTGCCAAAGATGAATCGTACTTTATGTATTCTTAGCTAAAAAAAATAAATATATTGAGCTAATGCCTCATCTCTAGATCCGAACTGAGCATCTTCCCCATCATCATGTTTCTATTGGTCTGTCTTTTCTATCTATCTTTCCACATCATTTAGTATATAGGTCGAAAGCTTGCAAATTGGATCACAGATATCACGCCAAACATTGTTTTCTCATCTTGTAAATAATATTAGGTATTTACATAAATTAAAGTGTAATTGGCATGAAATTGTTATTCAAGATAATATCATTAATTTATTATTATTCAATGAAACTAAGCATTTTGGCTATAGGTTTCACAACCAACAAACCCACACACTTTTATTCCACTGCATAAATATAAATAAAAATACAGTCTATTTTCATTAAATCGAACTTTTCTGCACTGAAATTCAATACAAAAATTCAACCCTTTTAAGTAAAATTATATTATTTGTATATTAAAAATCCTACATATTCTTCATATTAAAAATTCTTTATGAAACAATTCTTCGAATCGACTTCTTTCTATAAAATTGCAATTACTACGTTGTAAATACTTAACTCTCTTTAAACACGAAATTTTGTCCTACAGAAAATGAGTTTCGATTCTTTTCGAGTTTGTTATAAAGAAGAACGACTGTATATTTTGTTCATATGCGACCCACATTACAACCTGGCACTGTGCACTGTGATTTAAAACAAAATTAAAGCCAAACAACACTACAAAGACAGACGGGCAGACAGAACGACAGTGTGACAGTCGGAGACACACAAGCTCTTATAACTAAGTGAAGTACCGACTACTTCCAAGTAGCACTTTATGGGTATTGTTACTCAGCGCTCGACGATAGACGATAGAATCTGGAGACGGGGAAGACGAAGACCAAGACGAGGGCGATGAGACTTAGAGCTGCAACAGAAATTGTCTGTGAAAATCTACAAAGCAACTGAAGAATAGGTAAAGACAACAACAACAACAACAAGACGAACCTGCAAAGCAGCGTTGGAGCAGACGACATTAAAAGTGGAAAATAAATGTAATAATGACATTTGTTGCCGTTAGATTCTTAACTGTTTGACATTTTGCGTAACCTTTTTCGTAGACATTTGGCCTTTTTTCTCTCTTTTTATTTGGTTTGCCAAGAGTCTTGCGGTTCGGTTAGTTTTTATTAGGATTTAAAACTGGGATTGGGACTCCGTCTGGAAGTGGAACTGCGACTGTGCCACTGAACGTGAAACTGGGCAAAAACTTTCAATTTCAACGAAAAATTTGTATGTCAATCAAATTAAGCAACAAATGGAAAGTGTGCAATTGTATGAAAATCAAACTGTAAAAATCGCATCGCAAGGGAAAAAATGGCAAAGTTAAACAAAAAAAAGAGAAAAAATTCAAAGTGTTAATGCCCTAACAACACCATTGAATATTTATGTATTTATACAGCACTTGTTAACTACACTCGTATTTAATTAGTAGAAAATTCTGAGAAAAGAAAGCTTATCAATTCCTTAACAAGTAGTTTACATATTTTAAAAAGATTTCTAGTAATGATATTACAATAGATTAAAAAATTTTTTTATGAAAAGCAATTTAATTAACTCGATTGATCCGTATAAAAATTGTCGTGTTAAAGTCGTTGAAAATTGATATAACAATATTATAATATTAAAATACCAGTCGTTGAAAATTGATATAACAATATTATAATATTAATAGCAGTCGTGAAAGGCCGCATTAAAATACCAGTAAATCTCTTGAGATTGAAAAAGTTTCTTTTATAAGAGCAGATGAGTAGATCGGAAATGTTTTAATAGAATTATATTTTATCGTAATGTTGATAGCAATACTCCATAGCCCTCCGAAAGGGCAAGAAGAAACAATTAAGCTGCAAAGTTAAGAAAAAGTAGCAAGACGTTAACGATGAAATTCTCCGTTGGCCGGCGGCGGCGAGAACAAGACTTGGACAAAGACAACGCACTTATTGACGTTGCCAAACACATTAGCCACTGTCCGCTGTCTTTGTTGTTGTTGCTGTTGTTGTCGCTGTCGCTGTCGGCTCCGGCTGTAGCCGGCGTGATGGCGCAAACAGTGTTGCAAATGACCCAATTATCCACTGACCCACTCAACGCGCGTCCCAAACGGTTGAACGATTGCCGGCTGTTGGTTTAAACTCATAGCTGGCTTGTGAAAGAAATAAAGATGCCAAGATGTTGAAAGAGCCAACTTAGAATTTAAGCGGGCTCTTTAAAGCGCCGGTCAGAAGTCAACGGTGCCTGTCTGGGTGCAAAATGAATAGAAGAGATGAGACCCTAAAATAGAGACATTAATTAGCAAAATGACCAGCAATTTGTGGCCCACAAAAAGAAATTAATTTGCCAGTTACGGTTATTACAGCGGTTTGGTATTAGCCAACAAGCCGACAGACAAATCTCTGCGAAATTCACAATACCAAGAGAGCCAACTTGTGGCCCATTCAATTAAAAAAGAAGAAGCGACACGAGGTGAAAGGTAGCGGCATCTACCAAATTAACAATTGGTTAGCTGGTACAAAGTTTGCGCAGCAATTCAAAGTTGGGTGGCTGTAAAAAGTCGGTCCAGCTAATGTTTGGAAAGTTCATGCTCAAGTGCAGCTTGGCTCGGTCAAAAGATCGTCTGGTCCAGAGTAGAAAAGAGTATTGTATAGTATAGTAGAGTAGAGTATGTTTATTTGTTCGTCTGTCTGTTTGTTCGTTTATAATTTGTTTGTTTATTTTCAAAACAGTCGAGACAACAACTCGAACGTGCTCCATTAGAAATCTTTACGACTCAAATTCGAGGGAAACAAACCTTTTGAGGCTATCAAAATAGTAATCAGTTTTTCTTGCCAGATTCTTTTTGTTTACAATCAGTTTTATTATTTTTCATCTTTTACTTTTGATTTTTGTTTTTGTTTGTATTTATACATTTATTGAGCTCTCGTTCATGCTTAATCAAAATAAATAATAATTGCCGTATTGTGCGAGCACAACAACAGCAAGAATAAAACTTAATAGAAGTACTTAAAGCTAAATGGAATGAGTAGAAAAATATGTGTAAAGAAAAAAACTACTTAAAGAACGCCTTCAATTTGTTATTTGTGCAAAAACGCTGCTTAACTAGACAATACAAATACACATACGAGTAAACAAAACAATTACAATTACAATTACAATTAGAGCTAGTGAAAATCTTAATTAAATAAATTAGTTGCTGAGCAATAATTTCTATTTGTGGGGAATGGTAACAAAAGCCGCCGGCTCCGTACCGGGCGAACTGCCTGACTGTCTGCCTGCCAAGCCCGGAACTCGACGTGATCGTGGAAAACTGTGACATTTTCTAACATGCCGGCAGCAGCAGCAGCAACAACAACAACAGCAGCAGCAACATTTCCAACGCCATAGAAAACTTGAGACAAGCAATGCAATTTCAGTGGCCGCTCGTGAGTTTCTTTTAATTAAAAAAGGCGAAAACTTTTACTCGGCGCCAACTACTAAATAAGCAGGTAACTAGGGCTGCTGCTGTTGTTGTTGTCTTAGATTTTATGCTCAGTGATCAGAGCTTGGCATAATTAGAGGAAATTGGCTTACAAATTAGAAACGCGGCTCAATTGATAAGCGGCGACCTTAACCTTCAGCTAACACCAACAGCAGCAAAGATCAGTCAAAAACTGAGCCGAATCCATTAGAGCAAATGCATGAAATGAATACAGATTCAGTCAAGTGAATAAAATATAATTTAATTCATGAAGAATAAATAGAAAGATTTTAAATGACTTGTAAACGCCACCAGAAGAAAATAAATTATGAATTATAATTATTTAAATGAATACAAGAATTTATTAATTCAAGGAAATAAAGTATATGAGTACTATAACTACTGAATGAATCAGATATAAATAAATAAATACTATGTTTAATTAAAGTGCTTAGCAAATGAAGTTAATGAAAACATGCTAGATATATAATCAGATAATAAAACAGGTTAAAATGCAATGAATACATTCGCGAGAACATTCGAATGTTTTGAAAACACCACCAGTAGCAATTGAATAAAGCCTAATGAAACTTGGTTTCAAATGATGAAAACATTCAAAATGAGTATCTGCTGTAAATATGATCTCATGATTGAATGAATTATTATAGATATAGCTATTTTATGATGTGAATAATTCATTCAATGTGTTTGCAGCATTCGCCAGAGATCGTTGCGTATTTGCGGAATATATTTTGTTCTGAACAACATTTAGTTTAAGTAGTAATCCTAATAATTATAATAATAATATTATTATAATTTATAACTTAAATGCTAGATAAGTTCACTTTGTAGCGCTTTAAATACTAATTTTTACCAATTACCAACCGAAAAACTATAAACCCAAATTAATAATAATAATTATAATAATAAATCAAGTGTTAATTAGGAACGTGGCTTAATTATAAACGAATTATTAGCTCGGACAGACAAATAATTGAGGTCAAAACAGAAACAAAAAATTAACATTAAATTAACACAAATTACAATGAAAGTGAATCAAATTTGCCGCCAAAGTGCGAATATTTATATGAATTTCACGAGGCAGAAATTGGATAAACTTTGTTTTCTTCTTCATCTCATTTTAGATAAATTATTTGTTTGTCCATGGTGTAAACCTAAACGCACACAGTTTATGCACAAATAACAAAACATTGTTTCCAAGAATGATTATATTATTAAATTGTATCTACAGCTGTGTATCTATATATCGGTATATTTGTATCTTTTGCTGTAGCTGTAGCCAAACATTTTGGCCGGGCTTTGTCTGTACACGATTTCTATTACTTTTGCCTTAAAATCTGCATAAGAGTTTTGGTCGTCGTCGTCATCATCGTTGTTGTTGTTGTAGTTGCTTTTGTTGTTGCCTCTTTGTGGTTGTCGGTTGTCTGGGCAAAAACAAAGAGACTCTGCCGCAGTGAAAGTGAAAGTTGTAGCATGTATATACATATATATGTATATATACTTTATGTATATAAGTATATATATATATCTATAAGCAAGGTTTCCACAGCGAGCTCGTCGACTTCAGTTATATCGCCAATCGTTGTTGTTGTTGTTGTTGTTGCTGCTCTTGTTGAGCCCATGAGGCATTAATTTCAATGTCTTTTGTTTTGTTTCTTTTGCTGTTCCACTCAATTTCTCTACGCCAGCTGATTCGCTTTATTAGTGGGTTAACGGTTTCGGTTATGCAACGCACACGTACGCGTTAACACGCCCACGTTTATGGTAAGACGCCCACGCACTGGGAATCCAAAGACGGGCCCACATATGTTGCAGCAATTAGCTCCAATTTCCACTCGAGTCGTAAAGTTGAAAACTTTCCATCCCCCTCTCTTTTAAATAAACAAAAATAAAAAGAAGGGGGCACAGCTCCATTTTGGTTTGGATTTCGTCTATGTGATTAGTTTATCGTCGTCGTCGTCGTCGTTGTTATTGTTGTTGTTGTTGCTGCTTTTATTCTGTTGTCACGAGATGGTGGAAAATGCTGGCTTCAATTTTCCAACCGTGCCCAGCATTAAAGTTGTGGGTGTGGCATTGCTATCGCCGCCTTTGCCAGCTGTCACTTGATTGTCGTTGCCGTTGTTGTTGCAGCTGTTGTGGTTGTGGTTGCTGTTGTTGTTGCAGTTGTTGCTGCTGCGCCAAACCAAGTCAAAGCAATTGTTATAAAATTGTTGCTCAGATTTGTTGTTGTTGTTGCTGTTGTTGTTGTTGTTGCTGCTGCTGTTGTTGTTGTTGTTGTTGTTGCAGTCAACTAGAAAATCCATTGCTGTGGGCGTCACAAAATTCGTATCCGTCAGATTTAAATGCTCAAAGTTGAAGACAAGCGCCTCAGAGTTATAGCTGCCAGCGCTGTCTAAGCCACTATCGCTGGCGGATGCCGAGCAACTGTCACTGTCCCCGCTACCGCTGCCGCTGCCGCTTCCCCTCCCGCTGCTGCTGCTGTTGCTGCTGCTGCCGCCGTTGTTGTTGTTGTTGTTGCTGCCACAACCTAATCCATTGGTGGCAACATCGTTTGGTTCGTTGACAGCGCACGTTTCGATTAGTTTGCGTGAAATCTCGTTGATGCTTTCATTAAGGAGCGTCTCGGCGCTGGTTGCATGCGTATTTGTTGCGTTGCTTGCAACATGACCAAAACAGCTGGCAAACAAATCGTTGGCAATATTCATGCCACTCAGGATGTCGCCATAGCCAGAGTCGCTCGAGTCACTTAGATACAATGGCGCTGGCGTTGTGGCAGCTCTCGTGGTGCTGCAGTGGGCGTGACTGCGCTGAGAGCCAATAACGCCCACAATTTCGGCTCGACTGCTGTCACCGGTGATGGGTGCAAAATGTTCCGTCGTCTCGTCAAAACTATTGGCTACATTCTGTGAACAAATCGAGCTGGCGCATGAATTATCCGAGTGCGTCGATGAGGAGGATGTAGATGTGGTTGTGGATGTGGAGCAGCTGCTGCGACCGTCCCTGCCCTGTCCGTTGGAGGAGGCATCCG
Source organism: Drosophila innubila (assembly GCF_004354385.1). Taxonomy (NCBI): domain Eukaryota; kingdom Metazoa; phylum Arthropoda; class Insecta; order Diptera; family Drosophilidae; genus Drosophila; species Drosophila innubila. The sequence continues at coordinate 11,292,228 of NW_022995380.1, forward strand.
AGTGCGAGCGGCGCAATGGATAATCCCACAGGGAACGCAACGGATCACAGTCACGACAGAAGCAAACGCCATGACTGTGATCGTGTTGCATGTTGCCATTGTTGCAAGCCATGGGCAACAGTTGTGTATAGCCAATGGAATTGACTGCTGTTGTCTGTTGTTGTTGCAGTTGCTGTTGCAACTTTGGCTGCAGTTCCGCATCCATTTTAAGGAGCACTCCATTGGCCGGCTTGCGATCCTTCTTGCGACGCTTGCGCGGCTTTATGATGCGTGGCAGGCAGCTATCTGCCACAGGCTGTGTTGAATCCTGACCAATACTGCTACTGTTATTGTTATTGTTGTTGTTATTGTTACTGTTAATGTTGTTGCTGTTGCTTAGTGATTTTTGATGCTCCTCGGAACTAAGTGCCGCCGGCGCTGAATTCTGGTAGCGAAGCACTCGGGATTTATCCGTCAATTGAAAGTTATTGATACGCATGGAATGATAACTTGTGGCATGTGCTGGCCAGGACTGTTGCGGATGTTGCAAGTGCTGCTGCTGCTGCTGTTGTTGTTGCTGCTGCTGTTGAAGATGATGTTGCACATGTTGATGTTGCTTGTTGTTATTCTGCAGCAACGGCTGTCCCTGCGCATGCGCCGCCAGCTGGGACATGGAGTGTGCGCCACTTGAAGGCCATAGTTTGGTGGACTTGCGCAGCAGACGCTGACGCTGGGCGGGCGTCAAGTGGCTACAGGCATTCGATATAAGCGGTATTCCAGCGCACTCGTTGATCCGCTGCTGATTGACAAGCAGCTGTTGAGCCTGTGGTGGCGCCGCTGCTCCAGCTGTTGCATGGTAGATTCCATGATGCAGTTGCGCCTGAAGATTGTAGCAATTGTTATTCCAAACAGCATGTGATTGTTGTGGTTGTGGTTGCAATTGTTGTTGCTGATGTTGATGTTGATGTTGCGCATATCTAGGGAATTGGCAACCGTTTGCGTTGTCGGGCGCACGATAAACGGCCACATGCGATCTCATAATCCTGAAGCTGGCGACACCTTGGTCTAATCTCACGTGGTAGCAGCGTCTTTTCTCCTGGCCACATCACTTGGCCGCGTTCGCAATTTCAACACTTAATGCATGTTGCATGTGGCTATTTCAAAATATTTCCACTTGCCAGACACAACACAACACACACAGGCACAACACACACACACCACCACATGCATGTACAACAACGAAATTCGTATGAAATGAAAAGCGTCTGAAAAGCGAACACAGCTTAAGAAACTGGCACAACTATTGGTCGCCTCAGCAGTTGTTGTTGTTGCTGCTGTTGTTGCCGAAATTACGAAACACTTTGCGCAGTAGCAGTCGCAGTCACACGAGACGACGACACGATACGAAACGAGACGAGATGGCGCGTCACGAAGCCGAAGAGAAACTTGTTTCGTGTTATCTTAAGCTCGCAGCTGCTAAATAAAAGCGTCCGCTCGCGAGCCAAGCTTGTGGCAGACTGACTGATGGCTCCAAATTCAATTTCATTCGCGCACAAGCACAAGCTTTGCCGGCTGCAGACAACTTACACAGTAACAGTAAACGCCGTTATAAGAGAGCGATCACACACTCTCTCTCACTCTCTCTCTTTGTCGCTCTCGCATCTGTTCACTCTTCACTAAGCTCGCTCTCTTTAAAGCTGCTGCGGGCCAACGTCCAGCAGCTTTGCATGTCGAGGTCGTGCACTGCTGTTGTTGTTGTTGTAATGAACAGTCTGTATGTACAATGTATGTATGTAAGTGCAGTGGCTCTCAGCTTACATACTACAAATTTTAATTTAATATAACATACAAATAAAAGCGAAATACAAGAAAATATCAATAAAATTTCAACGCAGATTTGTTAATAAATTTATAAACTTAAGCAACTTTTTTTATTTTATTTTTTTTATTCATTACATCTAAATAAATGTAGTGGGTCAAATAAGCTGTGAGCCACTGTATTTAAATGTACAAGCAATAAAGGCACATAAATATGTCTGTTTAATTTTGGCGCTTGCCAGTCAATTAAATTATAATTGATGTTTGCATTATGCTTTGATATTGGCATTAATGAAAAACCATGAGTTTGAACTTTAATTGGCCAATCGGTTGTCCATAAACCGGTTACGCGTTTGAAATCCTGACCAACGTTGTTCGTTATTCAGATCGAAAACGAATCAAACACAGAAAATAAATAAAAATAATAATAACAAAAACAAAAACAACAACAACAAGAAGAGAGAACTTTCTCTTTTCATGCGCCTGTTTTGAGCTTTCCTTTTTGCCCACACTCTTGCATACAAACAGGAGCTCACACACACACACACACGCGCGCGCGCTCGCGTACGCAAACTCACACACACGTATAGAAATAGAGTGACAATCCATTACTCACATGACAAGTTGTCCAGCATGTAGGTGAGCAGTTTCGGTGTCCCGTTTGGCTCATTGTAAATGTTCATAAACTCCTTTTGTAGCGGATTGCCCATCAGACCAAGTATGACCAAATGAAAGAGCTTGCCAATTTCATACGGCAGTACGCGCAGAAAGTTATTGTTCAACAGCAGTTCCCTGCAAATGAGATGAACGTGTTGCAGATACATAAATAAGATTTATTGTGTACTCTTCTTCTTTTTCGTATGTTAACCCACCTCAGCTGTATGAGCTCCCCGATCTCAGCTGGCAGACTGCGCAACTTGTTGCTGGACAAATCGAGTGTACGCAAACTAACCAACATTCCCACATCCGCTGGTAGCCTCAACAGCTGGTTGTCATTCAGATAGAGAGCGGTCAGGTGTTCGAACTCCCACAACGAGGGGCTTATATTCCTCACACAGCCTGCAAGCAGAGTTGAAAAAGATTCTTGACATTATACGAGATTCAAATTTTAAGCTCTGATTATCAGGTATTTACCAGTTATCTCGAGGCCGCTCCAGTTGGGCTTCTTGCCGGCAGCAATGTCCTCAGCGGATAGAAATATCTGCTGTCTTCTGTTCGTACTGTCATATTTGTCTTTGTTACGAGACATTTTATAGTAATTTCCTGTATGTATAACAGATAAATACTTTTAGTTATACTAGTTATATATATATATAGTGAAATGGAGATGGGGGAGGGAATGGTTGTTGTTTTTATTTAGCAAGTTAGGGCTCATGTTAGGAGACAAAACCTGGCTTTTAGGCAACTGCAACGGCAACGGCAACGACAACAATGTACTTTTACATACATATGATGTATGTATGCATCTGTACATAAATATTTTATTTATTTTTATTTTAAGTTTAATTTTTATGATGGATGTTGGGGAGAGGGAAGTTGTTGAAACAAATCATAACCTTTCATAATAACCGCCTGATGATTTAAGCGTCTCTGCAAAATATTAACAAAGTGATTGAATTATTATTATTTGTATTAGTAAAAATAAAAACAAAAAGTATACAAACATTCGCATAAATCATACACAAATTTCAAATACGCAAATAATAATTATTTCAAAGAATTTTGCTAGCGCGCGCAAATATTCATCTATGTATGTATGTATTAGCATAAGTATGAATACATACATGTACATTACATATGTATGTATATGTGTATGTAGATATGTCATACTTATGGGGGTGCAAGGAAACAATTACAATGATATTTGCAAACACTTGTGGTGAGGGATCGGCGATTAGATAGATACGAATATTATGAAAAACTGTAGCAAAGCTAAAGCGGCTTTACGTCCAGTTTTTACCACAGTTTTTAAAGCTGTATAAAGTTGACCAGCAGCATGAAGAAGTGGAGCTGTATTTAATATGCCCCCGGCACGCTTTACCTATGTATATATATATATATTTATATATATATATGCTATATACAAATGTATGTATTTTGGTTCTGTCTTGCAAAGTTCTGTTGATTAAGTTGATTTCTTGCCGCCTCTCTTCACTCGCGCGTTCTCATTAAATTACCAAACAATTTTGAATGCTAAACTATGTTATTTCAATTGTTTATAGAGTATTTATACAATTGTTGTTCTTGAAAAGAATTGCGCGTTACTAGAAATTTTGTACCAAAGCGACGAAAATACTTATTCTCTTTCTCGTTTTGGGTCGCTTTTTCTTTTTTGCGCGTTTTCCTTCCATTTATTTATTGCGCGATTCGTTTTCATAGTCGTTTCTTGTTTTTGTATACATGTTGGCTTGGAGTTGCCACTTATTGTCCAGAGAGTAAAGATTGGAAATAGAAAGAAATTGGATATAAATATGCTTCACATTTAATAATTTTTTTCGAATTCTATTGATTCATATTTCAAATTTTTTTTTCATCCTTGCTATTTTTTTTCACTACACAAGCTGTTTACAACAAAGTGGTTTAACCAAAACAAAACAAGCGCGTAGACACTCAAGACACACACACACACACATAATTACGGCGAAATATATAAACATGCACATACATACAACACGAAGAAATTGCGCAACGTTCACTGTGTCAGCTACTTTATGGTAATATTATTTAATTTGAATTTTATTTGGCTTGTAACTAAGAATTTTGCGATTTATTCGTGGCTTTGTAACCAACTTTTCTTTTTTTTTGCACACGCACTTCTACACTGTGTGACCAAAGGGTTGGGACACCAAAACGCGTAATTGTAGTATTTGCATATTTCTAGATCGCACTTTATTAAAAGTGGCAGCGCTGTTTTACAGCCAAACGTTGGTCACACTCTTCTTTTTAAGAAGATATTCCGCAAACATTTTTCTTATTTACTCTTAAAATTGTTATGGATGTATTTTTTAATTGTTTTTGCTAAAAACAAATTAACAAAACACAATAAATTTTTTAAAGCTGCAGAAATTATTGCTGTATGCTAAAGGCGGATTGTTTTGGCAACTTAAATACTTTTGGGATTTTTTAGTTAACAGCATTTGTAAATAATACAATATTAATTCGCTTACATTTTATTTTTAATTTAATCCGTTCAGAAATATTTTGGAAAATAATATTTCAAGTAGTCTTTGGGGTATTATTTTTCTAGGTGTTTACGGGCACACTGTTACAACTCAAACAAAGTTGAACTTTTTTCCGGCATTTAAAACAGCGTATAATTTATTATAATAAACCATGTCGCGATGTTTATCACAACTTTTAATAAAGTATCAGACGGAGGAAGAAGCCGAAATCTTGGCAATAGCTAATAAGCTGGATGAGCCTGAGAAAAATCGTGTGCTCGAACTCTATGAACCTTCTGTAAGTACAACTACCTGTTAATATATCTAAGAGATGAGCGCCTTTTGACCAGTTATGTGTTTATTATAGAAAATTACTGCAGATGACTTGAGTCGCGAATACAGTCCAGCTGATGTTAAGCAGCTGTGCTTACGTACAAAAGTTCGAGTGAACATGACGTTCTTCAATTGCTTGTGGGACGCTAAGAAGCGCTTCGATAAAAAGGGTCGACTGGAAAATCGCTCGGAGCGCTTTGTAAACGAAATGTTAAAAAAGGCAGTCCGCAAAAAAATGGTCTTTCCATATTCACCGGAAAGAGTTGCCAAGTGCAACCATATAAGGCAGTGTCAACTGAAAAAGGACAACAATGCTCGATTGGATCGTTGGAGCATGGAATTCCGACAATCTCCAGTTGTGGAGCATAGCTACGCCATTGAACCGTCATTGTTGATGGCACAGCCTTCAAACGAAATATTGGGTAACAGAAATACAGAAACTGTAAACAACATTATTATTTATCCATCATCCGTTGCAGCAGAAACTCAAGAATCGTCGATAGGAATGCCAGAAAGTGAGCTAGAAATTTGGATCGATACTGCTGAAGATGATGAAGAAATTGAAGATGCGAATGTTTCAAAGGATTCACGTGAACAAATAATAGTTGAAGACAATGCCGACTGGGTCGAAGCAGCAATCAACATCAATTCCCAGTCAGTGGATATTCTGAATGGGGATCTGCAGACGCCACAGTCAGAGAGTCAACCTGAGGATTACAATGTGTTCGGAACCCAAGTTCCATGCACATCCACACAATCCCAGGGCACCGAACCATTTTTGGTAGGCTAATATTAATTATCCGTTACTAAAGTTGATCAATGAATACTGAACAACGAAAAATGAATTTATTTTAAGTACATTACAAATTATTTTAAACATGCTCCTCTTCAACATGATTTATTGTGCGTTTTGAATATAAAAATTTCCTTAAAAGTCATACTTATTTTTGCTTTAATGATACTATCCTAGTTAAAATCGCGTATTCTTTAGTTATCCATTCTTGTTTTCCAAATGATACTCGTATATAGTAAAAACTTATGCTACAGAAATATAAATACAAATGTTTATGATGTTATGATACCCTTACAGTGCTTGCACAATTTGTTTTAAGGTCCGAACAGAACTTACAATTATGTTTGAAGGATTTTTATAAATATGAACAATTGTTTTAGCAAGTTTGTTTTGTACAAGTCAAGAAAAAAATTGAAATCGTGAAATTTAAATACAAAATTAAAAAATTCTACTTTGTCAGACATTGCAAGGGGGTTTGATGCTTCGGCAAGCCGAATGATAACTTATAAATATATCTGAACTATATACAAAGATTTACATCAAAAACATTAAGGGGGACAGGGGACAAAGGGGGGCATTTGTACAGGTTGAAAGTCATTTAACAGTCCCGCGATCGGGGGCTACTATGGCTATGGAAAGTGATCAAAGATGAACTGTTCCATGAACAGGGATTCCGAATGCTAGTTGGATGAGTTCTCGCCCAGCTCGCTGACAGAGATGGCCAGTTTCTCCTCATCGCCGCTATCCTCCTCATCCTCGTCATCTTCCTCGGTTAATTCCTCATCATCCTCTTCGGTCATCTCCTCATCCTCCATGTCATCATCCTCACCAAAACTATCGGTGGATGCACCGCCAACCACATCATCACCGCATAGCGTCGGTAGCTGTACAATTGTTGCACCACCAGGAGCTGCCGATACAGTTGAGCCAGCAACTGTTGCCGCCACGCTGGAGGCGCCACTGCCATTGGCGGCTGCACCGCTTGATGGGATCTCAATGGTGACAATGCCGCTCATGGTGCTAATGCTTTTGGGTGCATTCATCTTCTGCTCCTGCTTAATGTTTAGCTCGATGAGCTCGACACCGGAACGTGTCTTAAAGTGCGTCTTGATGTGCTTGGACAGGTGATCGCTGCGCATGAACTTCTTGTTGCATTCCCGGCACTGGAAGCGCTTCTCGCCCGTGTGTGTACGCCGATGACGCTGCAGCTCATCGGAGCGTGTGAAGCGTTTGCCGCAGAACATCCACGAGCAGACAAAGGGACGCTCTCCCGTATGCCATCTCAAATGGGCCCGAAGATGCGATGTCTTGCCGTAGACCTTGCTACAGCCAGGTATGTGGCAAATGTGCTGTCGCTTGCGATCCGAATGCTTCTCTCCATCCGTGCAGTTGGGACAGGTGCAGGCAACACGCTTCAATCGCGGCTTTATCTCCGGTGCAGATGCAACGCTCTCACCCACATTGATGTTCACATTGACACTGGTTGCCGCCTGGGAAGACTGCGATGATTGCTTCACCTGCTTAGTCTGGCGAGCTGGCGTCGTTAGTGACACGACTTGGCCACCAGAGCTCATGGTTATCTGTGTGCCACCGCTGGACAGATTCGGCTTTGGTGTGTTCCGTGCTGTTGCTGCCGGAGCTGACGGCGGTGGCAAGGCGGTTATCTGTATGGAGGCTGGGATTGTAACTATCGGCAGATGGTTGCCATCACTAAGCAACTGTTGTTGTTGTTGTTGTTGTTGCTGCTGCTGTTGTTGTTGCTGTTGCTGCTGTTGTTGTGCTTGTTGTTGCTGCTGCTGTGGCGACTGTGGCACAATAAATTTGATTTGTTGCTGCTGCGGTTGCTGAACAGTAATTGGCGCAGGATTGGGGGGATTGTTGTTAATGTTGTTGTTGTTCAGTGGAGAGGCATTGGACACGCATGTATCTGGTGGCTCCTGTTTGATATTCGTTATCAACTGCGTCGGACTCTGTGGCTCCTGTTTGGGCATCATTGCAAGCGGTGTGCTTGCATTGCTGCTCGAGTTCTGAACTTGATTGTTGCTCGTCGCTGTCGTTTGCATGGGCATCGGCAGCTGGGTGAGCACCTGTTGAAAATTGGCAGCCATATTTGCTGGCAATTGATTCGCCTGAATGATCTGCACCTGACCCAATCCGGGTATGTTTTGTATGGGCAATGCCTGTAGATTGGCCGATTGCAATTGCATTGCAGCAGCTGCAGCATTTTGGTTAGCACGGAATTGTTGCAACTGTTGCAGCTGCTGTGCTGGTATCACCGTCAACTGTTGACCCTGTGCATTGGTTATGGTAATGGGTTGATTGGCTGGCAACTGGCCGCCTGCCTCGTTGATAGCATTGATGAGTTGTTGCTGCTGTTGTTGATGTTGTTGCTGTACAGCCGCTGCTGCTGCTGCTGCCGCCTGTTGCTGCTGTTGTTGTTGTTGCTGCTGCTGTTGTTGTTGTTGCTGCTGTTGCACTTGCTGCTGCAGTTGCTGTTGTTGCACTTGCTGCTGTTGCTGTTGCTGGTGAAGCTGCGGCTGCACAAACTGCTGCTGCTGCTGAGGATTCTGTATGTGAATAATATTCGCATTTGGCGGCAACTGCGAATAATTGAGTGCATTCAACGGAGCCAATTGCACCTGCAGATGAATAAATTATAAATTTAGTTTGAAGTTGTAACAAGATCATTTAACAAATTGTACCTGTTGTATCTGTCCATTGGGCGTAACAATTTGTGCGATTTGTGCAAATTGTGGTATGATTTGCATCTGAGCCGCAGCCTGTTGCATTGATGCAGGCATCGCCTGAAGCGACTGCGTTAGATTGGACAACGAGGGTGGAGCTGACGGCGCTGTTGCCGCGGCTGCTTGTACGGGAACATGCACGGTCTGGTAGATGGTCTGTCCGTTGGCTGTTTGCACGGGAATCTGCACGGCCACCGTCTGTTGCAGCGTTGGTGCCGCCGGTGCTGGCTGTGGGAACTGCAGCAATTGTGGTGCGGATCCTGCCGTTGCCGCACGCAATTGGATATTCTGCAACGTCTGTCCATTCTCCAGCTTAATCGTTGTGGGCGCTCCTACGCCCAGCAGATTCGTAATGTTGCCCAGCAAACCATTGGCTGCTGCCATAGAGGCTGGTATCTGTATATTGGTGCCTGGAATGGTGATAGTTTGTCCCGCTCCTGTTGCTCCCGCCCCGCCAGTTGTCTGATTGTGTTGCTGCTGTTGTTGTTGTTGCTGTTGCTGCTGGGCTTGAAGTCCAAGTGCTGGCGTTGCCGACTGTGGAGGTTGTTGCTGCTGTTGTGGCTGTGGCTGTGGCTGCTGCTGCTGTTGGACAATGTTTGCCAGCGGTATTTGTATATTTGTACCGGGTATGGTAAACAGCTGCGTCTGCGTCTGTGTCTGATCCTGAACTTGAGGTGCACGCACAATTTGTCCATTGGGCGTAATGAACGCCTGCTGACCATTGATATTCACTGGCTGAGCTGTGGCCAGCTGGGCATTTATGTTGGGTATGAAGATGGCCTCCTGCCCATCAATATTAACCGTTTGCATGGCCATTGGCTGCACGATCTGAAACATGTTCTGCGGCATGCCAGCAACTGTAGTGGCGCCTCCAGCTTGTTGCAACTGCGCTGCCTGTACAAACTGCGAGGGCATTTGATGTATGTTGATTATCTGTTGCATTTGTGGAGCGGGCGTAGCAGCCGAGTTATTATTTACACTATTTGCAGCCTGTGTCCCCTTTGCGGGGGAGGCAGCGACAGCGGCGGAGGCAACCGTCGTAGTTCCCGATTGCCCATTGTTATTGTTGTTGTTGACCACATTTGCAACGGCTGCGTTGGCGTTTTTATATTGCAACATTGTTGCCTTTCTAACTGCTTAACAAGTGGATGTTCGATTTGAGACCTTTAATATTGGTCAGCACAAGTGCATTGATCATTTAATTTAAATACGAATATGTCCATTTTTTTTTCTCACTCAAGGGACAATTTTTCAGACGACACATTTGTTTATTTTATACGCAATAGCACGAAGACACACATACACAAATACACACGGAACACTCTATTTACATTGCATGTTGGGACATATACTATAATTAGTGGCTAATTGTACAAAATTCTAGTAAATTTTAATTTTTTTTTTGTTTTGACAAACATAAACGCGAAAGAGAGATGAGCAGAAAAGTAGCAAAACTTTAATCGATTTTATCGATAACATCCATTCTTGTTATCGATAACTATTTATTTTGTATTTATAATTAATTTTAATTAGTTATCTCTGCATGATTAATAAAGTCAACAACTCAATAGATTTTTATTTCGTGCAATTAATCTTTTACATTACGTTTTTTGAGCTGCACTGCCCCGATAATACTTCACACCAAAAAGTGTCATCTCTTAAAAATGTCGATGCTTAAAAAATAATCGATTTTATTTATTCTGTGTTATCGATGGTCATTGACAAAAATTGCAAATTTAAAAACTCAAAAAAACTCAATAAAAAATTCATAAATTTTATGAAAATTGTAAATTATATAAAATTAAGAAAAATGTTTTAATGAAGATTTTAGGTTACAAATTTAATTCTGAAAATAATATTAAAAATGCACAAAACTCCAACGAAAATACTGCAAAAATTTTAAAAATTCTCGCTACAAAATTAAGAAATTGTCAAAAATAAAAGGTGGAAAATTTGTAAGTTACCAATTTTGACAGATCGGTGAATTGAACAGGATGGCAACCTTTCGGTCGGTTGGCAACATTTGTGCCAGGTGGCGACGTTGTGTGTAGAAAAGCGTTTTGCGGAAAAAATATTTACGCTCTTGAAAAGTACTCTTTACAATGAACAATTGAACAATAAAATAAGCAATTTGAACTATATAAGTTCATGAAAGACTGAATAAGTTCACTTATTCATTTCAGTGACCCGTTCACATCAACTTTTTCAACAACTCTTGTTGAAATGGGCTAACAAAGAGAACAACCAAAGCCAAATCCTCAGTGCTAATCTCTCCTGAAATATATGTAATTTGACGTTTGCACAAGATGGAGGTGGATCAGCTGACGTTGGCCGATGTGGTCTTCGTGATAGAAAGCAGTGCAATCAATGGAGCCTATATAAACGAACTTAAAACTAATTACATTCTGCCCACTTTGGAGCACTTTACCCAAGGCTCAATTGATGAACGCGAATTCCTAATTGCTGAACGTTATGCTACACTTTATGGTATTGTCACATACCGCACGGCCTCTAATCTCATGGAACCCGTTTGTGCCACATATGGACCATTTGTGCAGCCACAGAAGGTGATTGAGACAATTGAAAGATTACCCCTCGTCGGTGGTGGCATGGAATCGCATGCGCACATGGCCGAGGGATTTGCAGCTGCACACGGCTGCTTCGATGAGATGAACGAGCAGCGTCACATGATGGAACAGGCGAATCTGCAGCGTCACTGCATACTGATATGCAACAGTCCGCCGTATCAGATGGCTGTGAATGAATCGTGGAAGTACAAGGGCAAATCCTGTGAACAGCTGGCGGCACTATTCAATGAGCGCAAAATCAATCTCTCAATCATTGCTCCACGCAAGATTCCTGTGCTCTTCAAGCTGTACATGAAGGCCGATGGGGATCAGCCTATAACGACTAAGAACTATGCCAAGAATATTCGACATTTGGTCCTGCTCAAGGGCTATAGCCTGAAGGAGCGGGCACCAAGTCCCAACAGCATGGCTGTTAACCAACAAATGGTGGCTCCACCAAATGCTGCACAAGCACAAGCACTAAACAATCCAAATGGACAACAGACGGTGCCGGGACAGAACATTCCCATGGAAACGAATGCAGCACAGCAGCAACAACAACAACAACCAGGTCCAACACAGCAACAGCAGCAACAACAGCAGCAGGTGATGAACATGAACAACATGCAGGCTCAGCAGCAGCAACAACCTGGTGCCGGAACACAGGCGGGTCTCTTGAACGCTCAACAACAGCAACAGCTCTTGCAGCAGCAGCAACAGCAGCAACAACAGCAACAACAACAGAATCAGTTTGTACCGAATCAAATGCAGAATGCAAACTTTACCCAGAATGTTGTGCCCGGCCAGAATCGTTGGATGTATCCGAATCAACCTGGTCAACGTCCGGCCTTTATGCAGCCAGGTGGCAATAATATGCAGATACAACAGAATCAGAATCCCAATCCAACGTTAATTTCACGCATAAATGCGCCGCCCAATCAAACAGTCAGTTCAATTCAGCAGCAGCAACAACAGCAGCAGCAGCAGCAATTGCAACAGCAACAACAGCAACAAAGATTGCAAATGTTAAACCATCAACAGTTTAATCAGCTGCAACAGCAGCTTGCACAGCAGCAACAGCAGCAGCAGCAGCAACAACAGCAACATCCACAACAGCAACAACAGCAGGTTAATCCCAATGCTAATGCCAACATGATGCCAGCCGTATCCAGTGCGGGCAACGTACCGTCCTTGCAGCAACAGACGGGACCACAACAACAACAACAACAGCAGCAGCAGCAACAACCCAACCAGCAGCAGGTGCAACAACAGCAGCAGCAGCAACAACCACAGGAACAAGCTTCGCTGCGTGAAAAGATCTGGACCGGTGTGCTGGAATGGTCGGAGAAGACTAAGAACGATCAACAAAAGATTCCACATACACTACAGTGCACGGTCTGCACCAATATTAAGGACGGAGAGCCCGAAATCAAGGCGGACAATTGGCCGCCAAAGTTGCTGATGCAATTGATGCCCAAACATTTGGTAGGCAACATTGGCGGTCAGTTTCTGAAGGACTCCAAAATGGTGGTGTTTCGTCCGACGCCTGGTGAAGCACTCGATTCACTGGCCAAAATGATGACATCTGGTTTCGCCGGTTGCGTGCACTTCTCGGCCATGGCCAATACGCCAGCCTGCGACATTAAAGTGCTCATTTTGTTGTATACGCCGGATCGAAATGCGTTCCTTGGCTTTATACCCAATAATCAGACCATGTTTGTGGAGCGTTTGCGCAAGGTGATACAACAGAAGCAATCACATGGCAATCTGCAACAGCAGCAGCAACAACAACAGCAGCTGCCGCCGCAACAGCAACAGATGCAACAAATGCTGCAACAGCAGCAGCAACAGGGCAAATCTCCCATGGAATTACAGCAGCAGCAACAACAGCAGCAACAGCAACAACAGCAGCAGCAGCAACAAATGCAGCAAGACAATTCACAGCAACAACAGCCACATTATAATCAGTATGCCCAGCTGAATATGCAAATGGGCGGCGTTGCTGGCGGCAATGGAGCAGGAGGAATGCCAATGCAGCCGCAAATGCAAATGAATATGATGCAACAGCAGCAACGGATGCCGCTGGGCGTTCCCGGTCCAAATCCCAATTTGCAGCAGCAATTACAACAGCAGCAGCAGGTGCCACCAAATGTTGCTGCCATGCAGCAGCAGCAGCAACAACAGCGCATGGTGCGTCCCATGCTGGGCAACAACAATCCGGGCCTGCGACAGTTGCTGCAACATCAAACGGCCGGCAATCAGTTCCGGCCCCAAATGGGCGGACAACAGAATCAAATGGGAGCCGGCGGTCCAATGGTTGGCAATCGCAACTTTGACGATAGCGGCTATGAATTTATGTAACATTTGTAATTTGTAATTCTCTTTGTTTATGTCCAAGTGTAATGCAATTTTTAAAGAAGATTGCTAAAGATACAAACTGGTTTGTAAATTATCAAGTTTCTCAATTTTGTAAACATTTAAGTTATTCATAAATAACACATATATATATCTAATATAAAGGATTTTATTTGATTTTAGTACAAGTACATCTACAAATATGAAACGTCTCTCTAAATGGATGAGGCGTACTCTGAGGGGAATTTAAATATATGTTTTCCGGTGGATTGCACGGATGGCAGCAGTCCGGCGTTTGGTATGATGTTCCACGACAAATACAATGAGACATTTCGGTTGTCCTTTAGACCGTTGCCGTCATCCCAGAAATAATATTTGGTGTTCGCATTCTTGAAATCCAACACGGCATTTTCGCCACGCAAAATGATTTTGTCCCAGAGCACAACTTGATTCAATTGATTCGATGGTGATTTATATTCGGCCGTTAGGTAGATGAATAGTTGCTTAACATTCCAGTTGAAAATGTTCGTTAGATTCGTCTCCAAATCAAAAGTGAGGAATCCCAGATCGTGCTTCTCCCTGGATGCTCCGTAATCGGGAACATTTTTCACAAGCACCCGCACGGTATTTATGTTGGCATCGGTTCTATAGTCCAGAAAAACCGTTGATATAAAGCAGCAGAACGTCAGGCACGCTAGGACGCTCAAGGAATATGCAACAGTTGCATTTCCTCTAGTTAAAACTGTATGCATTTTATTAATTCGCACGGAATACAACTTATAAAAAAGTGGACACGTAGTTTCTATCGAGTCGCTCAGATTAAGTTCAATCGAAGCAGAGGTGGAAGCCTATCGACGGATCTATCGATGGCACTGCACTATCGCGGCGCTATCTATGGCAGCCCTTCACTATGGAACTCCGAAAGTAGCCAGAATTAACTATAAAATAGCCAAGTTGGCAACAGTCACCTGTTATGCGTTAACAGCTGTTAACAGTCGAGACGGAGCACTTTGCCAACTTTTTAGAGGAGTAAATAGCTATTTCTGGCTGGAAAGTAGCCGAAAAATAGATGTCATTGCGATGGAGAATAGTTAAGATACTAGCCAACTTTTTAAAATAAAAAAATATACTGAGGGTGTCTGCAGATGTTTCCAGATCGGAAAATTTTGCAAAGTGGTAGCCTTTGTACCGGGTGGCAGCCTTCCACACCAGTGCTGCCAAGTTTAAGGGGGAACAATAGCTGTTTCTGGCTTGAAGGCAAAATAGCAAAACTCAGCTGAAAATATATTTAAAATAGCCAGATTTCCAGCTAATATCAATTTGGAAATTTTTCTAGCAAACGAACTCGGAATATACCAGACCAAGCTATAAAATAGCTAAGTTGGCAAAAGTGAGTCGAAGCCCTAAATTTAGTAAAAGCTTAAGATTCGCGGCTACTCGGTAACTGCGATAGCTTTTCCTTGATTATTAAATTTTTGAAATATATACTACATTCCATAATTGATATATTCTGGGACGATTCTTATCGAAAATCTTCTTTAATCTAATTGAAAGGCTGCCAGACGTTTAAGCTATCGGTCATTTTTTTCTGGGATTGAAGGCTGCCACATCGGTTTAGTGCACATTGGTGTTTGCGCGCGTTTTTAAATTTTTCTTAGCAATAATCTTGCAGTAAGTTATTAGTTATCATACATTTTGAATTTAAAATTAAACGTTTTTAAGAAGTTTGGGAGCTTGTCACTTTTCTGGGCCTAAAGCTGTATAATCTAATTCCAAAAAGCATCTTTACATTTTCAAGGATATGTTAGAATGACCAAAATCTGGCAGCGTCCAAATAATGGCAACTTTTTTGCAAGGTGGCAACGTCCGTCAACATTCAATATCCGGGAATAATATGGCGATCCGAAACTCTGAATGACAGACAGTGAATTTTAAGCTGCTGAAAAATTTATTTATTTGCCACAAATTAGCAACGGTAATACGCGAAACTACTAACAAATTATTGCATAACAGAGGCTGTGTATAATGTGTATGTTTTCAAGCTTCAACGCAGCGTTTAATTGGTGAAAAATTGCATCGGTATAGTGTCGAAGAAAAATTTTCCCTTAGTTGCTTCATTTGCCTTCGTCGTCGTCCGCCTGCTTTTCGACTTTGGCGTGCGTGTGATTGTCGTTTCGCTCGATTCAATAGCGTCCTCTCGCTTGCTCAAACGCAATGTCGTGCCGCTGACGGACTGGCTGGTCATTGTTATCTCGCTTTGACGCGATGTTCGTTCGGTTTCGTTCGCTGTAAAATGTGTAAAGTGATTTTTGCCTGCGCTCGTTTGGGGCGAAGTCGAAAATGCTCGAAAAAGTTTTATAAATAAAATGCTGCAATTTAATATATACAAAAATTATTAACCATACAAAATGCAGAATTCACCTGACAATTATATTGTGTACTTTCCGCGATTATATAAAAAGAAAAAGCACGCTGTGCAACCAAGTAATTTACCAATTGCGCATCGATTACCTCTGCGAAAAGTTATAATCTAAATAATATAAAATTTGTTTTCATTTCTCATCTATCTGTGCATTACTTTTCTTTCTTTTTTTTTTATTAATAAGTTACTACGAAAATGTGAATTGAGAGAACGGAAAATTAAAACGAGTATATATGTATGTACATATGTATAATGACGAACGAATGAGTGTGCAATGGTGAAGTGAAAGAATGCACAGCGTTGCCACACGGTCGCGATTCGCCTGTGTGTGCTCTTTTTATCTTGTTTTTTTTTATGCCTTTTCACAAACGTACATCATATATATATTCTAAATTCAATTCCTTACCAAAATCGATAATAACGCAGCACACTTTGTATAAAGAAAAAGAAAAAAAAACCAAAAAAAAAAAATAATAAAATTATACAAAATTGGGTTTGGCGTTTTTGTCGATGGGTAAAAGAAAGAAAAAAAAAAATCAAAATGTCAAATTCTTTAAAGTAATTTATTAAATATTTCGTTAAAATTCGTATTTGTACACCGAAAGCACGCGTGAATTGAATTAAAGGAAGCCTAACCGAGACTAAAATGAATAATGATGCGAAAAATCATGATGGCGATGACTTGAACTTGAATTTGAATAACGTGCGCTCTGCGTATTTGAACAAAAAAACAAAGACAACAACATCTACGAAACCAGTAGCAGCAGCAGCAGCAGCAACAACTATAACAACACAAATCGAAGCAATCAACGCAAGAACACAAGCAACTGCACAAAGACTTGCAGCAGCAAAGAACAACAATAACAACAGCAACAACAACAACAATAATAACGTTGTAAGGCAGGTTAATTACACCGGTCCGCGTATTCCAGTCGCTCGAAACTCGATAGCGGCTGCGCTCATTGCGAACAATATTAAGAATACCAACACCAACAACATCAACAGCAGTAGTAGCAGCGGCAAGAAGAAGATTGCCAAGCATGAGGCGGCGGCTGTTGGTGCCAAGGATTTGACAACAACAACAACAGCAGCAACAACTGCGGCAGCAATCGAACGCGAGAACAACGCAACTGCTGCCATTGTGGCTGAGTTAAGCCAATTGAAGAAGAAGAGTGCTGCCATCGGCAACAGCAGCAATAACAACAACAACTCTAGCGCCAGGTTAAAAGTTAACAGCAACAACAGCAACAGCGTGTTAGCCACTGCCAATACTAACAGTACTACCAGTAACAACAACAACAACTCCAAAATGTCTAAAACGGCTGCCAGTAAAACAAGCGCCCAAAGCGAAGCGGCTGCATCAGCGTTCGTTACAGCTGGAACCACCACGCCCACAGCCACGCCCATGCCCGCCACCACAGCAACCACAACAACAACATCAGCAGTAGCTTCAGCAGCAGCAGCAAGTGAAACAGCAACCACTACAACAACAACCACAACAATGAATGCACCTAAAGCGGCCGCCAATGCCGCATCAACAACTGCCGGTGCGGCTGCCAAATTTCGAGCGGCTGTTGCCTCAGCGCCTACGCCCAGTAGCTCAAAGAAAACGCGAGCTTATGCAGCCCTTAAGCGTCAGGTAGCTTTGCAACAGCAACAACAACAGCAGCAACAGCAACAAACGCCCTCTACAACCGCAGCAACCGGAACAACCTCAAGCGGTAAAACGGTTATTGGCAAAGATTCAGCGCATTTAAAATTCGCAGCAACAACTTTGCTAATGGGCGCCGCTGCCGCTGCTGCCGATAGCAACGCGGGCGCTGCTGTTGGACTCGGATTTCCGTCACAATCGTCGAGCAGTACAACAACAAGTGCAAGTGCGGCAACAGCTGTCGCCGTGCTCAAGCAGAAGCTGAAGGACGTTGGCGCCATCTCGCATGCTGCCGCTGCGGCGGCAGCTGCTGCCAACCGTTCAGCCTCATCATCAACGTCATCAAACTCATCACCATTGTCATCGTCGGTGGGAATTGTGAATGCGATATCATCGGCGTTGCAGAACATCATTACAACGGACACCGACACGGATACCGAGTTCTATCCACAGCCCGTTACCACAGATCTTTCCGAATCTGAAGAGGAGTCCGTATCAGAGGTGAGTTTTGAATAAAAATATATTTATCTATAATTAAGTGCGAACTAGAGAGGTGAGAGCAATTGTATCTAAATAATAATTGTGCAATTTGTTTGCACTTTTACACAATTTATTCTATTTCTGTCTGTATCACAATATTTTGTTTATAAGTTTTTATTTATTTATCTATCGTTTGTTTAGACACCAGTCTAGAAATTCAATTCGCAATTCGTCTATTGGCCTTAAAGGCAAACAATCTAAATACCAAATTTCTTTAAAAGCATACTTTATGTGAATGTATTGATAATCGTTTAATTCCATAAATCAACAAATAAATGTAAACATTGCAGCGTGTATAATTAAATAAAAAGAAGAAGTTGCCCATTGGCCTCTGCCCTCTGTTGACTTGAATGTCATTTGGGTTCTTATTTTAGATAAGAATAGAACAATTAATTTGCATGCGAATCTCTCGCTCGTCGCTGTTATCAGACAAAAACAGCTGCTTAGTTTAGACCAACGTGTAAATGCAAGACACGTATTTATAGAATGTGTGTCTGTATGTGTAAATGTGTGTGTGTGTTTTCATTTCGTTTGCATTTAGACATTCGAATTTCTTAATGTTGATTTGCATTTGTATGTTGTAGGCCGAGTTACAGGTGTGCAAATTAATTGAAATCAATATAAAATACCCGTTATTCATTTAATTTTCCTATGAATTTTATGAATGCACCGCTCTCCGGAGCGGATTGAGCATGGATTTTAAACTAAAACCAGTTTCGAGAATCAATTCGTGTGATTCGTTGTTTTAATGTTTGTGTGTGAGTTACATTTGTATGTACATAAATCAGCTGTGCAGCTGTTGGTAATTTGTCTATGTGTATGTGTGTAAATATTTCTTTGTCTGGCCTTTTGTGGATGTAGCACATACATACATACATATGTATGTTTATATGGCTGTGTGTACCTATAAATGCCGTCTACTCAACAAATCAAAGGTCATTAGCCAATTCTTTCGTTGTTTCGTTTCGTTTCATTTTGGGATACTCAAAAAATTCGTAACGTCATCACCATCATCCGTTCAACTAACCAAAATGTTAACCGACCCCAAACAGGATAAGTCTCTGAGTCAGTTTCAATTTCCGTGGTTCATTTATCGAAATTACATACAAATACATACATAAAAAGCAACGTTTGTCATTGTACAAAATTTACAAACAACAGTCTGGCAACGCCAGGCGCCCTGTTGCCAATGACAAATGCGCAAAAGTGCTGAATGCCAACAAAAAAAAAAATAACAGACTTGATAACTGTAATATCTATAGAAAGGTCAATTATCCGTTTTTGGCTGCATTATGCTAGAAATGCATATGAATGTGATAGTCATTGCATATGCATTTTCAATACGTTTAACATCATGTTGTGGCGATTGAACTCGTTTAAATTTCGTTCTGTTTTTTCTAGCAGATGCTTACATATACATATGTATGTTTGTGTGTTTGTCAATACACTCGTACTCACACGTCTTTAATTTTACTCTTTTCATTCATCAAAGATTAAGCAGACATTATTTGGACCTATCTTTTAATTATTTTCTGCAACCACACGTTCGAATATTAAGTTGCCACCGTGTGAAACATCTAAATTAAAAATACAAATGTGAATATACATACATCTAAATCACTATCACTGTGCAACCAACTTGGCATGACTCATGCGATTCTTAAAATTCCAAAGAAACCGTTTCGTTTTCCTCTTTGACTTGCGAATTTGTAATAAAAAACCAACAGACAGGCAAACAGCACACGCTCTCACACACAGTACATACATACAATACATAGCATACATGCATGCGTGAGCACAACTTGTATGAGTGTTGGTTTTGAATTATAATTAAAATAGAAAATGGTAATGAATGAAAGCAAAAAGCATTCAGGTAAACTTATAAAGATTGTTTATAAATATAAATATAAATATAAATATAAGTATAGGTATAAATATAAATATATAAATAAATATAAATATAAATATATATATTTATATTTATATGAAAATACAGCGCCATCAATCGTTTTAAAAACTCTTGCACTGTGGATTTGGGCTTAAAAAAAACAATAGAATAGGTCAAGTCACTTGCAATTGTAATCGACAATTTACACTTAAACTTAGTACGCTGTGTAAATATTATCAGAATTCATGATCTTTGACAATTGTAAAAAAAAATATACGTAAAATTCTTGTTCTAATTGCATTTGACAACAACTTTTATGAGCAAAATAATGTGTAAATCGTCAATCATTGATAGTTTTATGCGTGCATCAATCCAACTGTTGTTACGACGTGTATTATCCACAATGGACTCTGTGTTGCAGTCGCTTGTTAACGTAATATTAACACGTGTTATCCCGAGTTTCAAGCCAAACACTCAAATCCAATATGATTGATTCTGAGTGTTTAATTTTAGCTTTTTTTTTTTTTAGCTTCAGTTATTTTTATTATTTATGTATGTTTCTTACGTTTCTCTTTATTTGTAGATCCTATTGGCATTCTTGTGTTTAAGGCCAGATCTCCTGGTAAGTTTCGCGATTTAAGTGCCTTTAAAAAAATAATTGAAGCGCAAAAAAATTAGATTGCAATTGTGGTCGATTATCTAAATTCTCGATAAGCTTTCTACTTACCAAACTAAACCAACAAATTTTAACCAAAAGCTCCGTAGGTTAAAATAAACAAACTGTTCGGAATTATTTCCATGTTTTCATTGTATGCACTTTGATAAAAGTTACCATAACTGCTAATAAACCCAACAAAAAAATCAAATGGGTTATTTTTTTTAATAAATAATAACAATTATAGTATTTTACTACCACTTGGATTATGTAACAACACACAAACATCACATAGCTGGCCTTAGACAACAAGAATGTGCTCTTTACTTGGTCTACTGATTCTGATTAGTTTTAAAGCATTAATTTAACTTCCAGCAACATTCTTTACTCACCTCTTAACCGACGAGCACGAATTTAATCCATATTCAAGTTTCTCCAAAAGTTTTACAAAAATACTCAAAAAAAAATTGTTTTAATCAAAGCTAAATCTTTTTGTTTGCAGGATGATATACAGGAGTCCGACCCCGATAGCTGTCCGCATGAGGAGGCCGAAGTTCGGGAAGATGAGGACGAAACCGAGGAGGACTCCGAGGACTCTGATGAATCTGAAGGTGATGACGAGGAAGAAGACGAAGAAATCGGTATAAAATTTGTATTACTCCCTTATTAAAACCAAAGATATTCTTAACACATTGTGTCAAATCGTCAACAGATGTTCTGCAGGATAACGATGCAGATGATGAGGACATCGACGATGAGGATGACGACGAGGATGCGCCAGAGGTTAAGAACTTTCTGCTTGAGTCCAACAACAAACGCTCGAGTAATCTCACCGCCTTGCTGGAGGCTGCCGCCAATGAAAAAGCACCCGTACTGCGCCATGCCACCCACGCAATCGACGAAACCAAGCAGGCGCTAACCAAAATGCGTTGTGCCAACAGCCCGCGAGATAAGAAGTAAGTATTATTATAGATTTAATTAATCGCATTGACCCCTTCGGGATGTGCTCCTGCATAATGATATGTTGATAATATTAACCTGCAATTCACAGTAGTGCTTTCTCGCGCAGCCTTGCCCATGCCTGCGCGGACAATGATGTCAACACAGTGAAGCGATTGCTGTGCAAGGGCAACATGAACGATGCAGCTGCCTCAACGGATGAGGGCGAGTCATTGTTGTCAATGGCTTGCTCCGCGGGCTACTATGAGCTGGCACAGGTATGTGTTGGGCAAGATCCCCATTTACGTCTGCAAAGAAATTTGTGCATAACAAATATAAGAAAACCTTCATACAGCTCGAATCGTCTCCTTATTTATAAATGTATAAATATTAGCACATATTCGCATAATTTACAAAAGTTAATTCCATCATAAGCGAAAGCATCTAAAGTGGCTTAGGTCTATGTCTCCATAGTCTCTTTAAAAATGTAAAACGGGTTTTCTGGATAGTCAAATAGAACAAAAATTGATTGCAGTAATTGTTTGATAGAGTATTATTTGAGTATAATTAAAAATAATTTAATGTTACAATGAAAAAAAGGAAGATACTCCAATAGGATCTATTCAGATTAAATAAATCGCATAACAGTAAAAAATTCATTTTCGAATTGATTTAAATGTCCATTTAAAAGCATTTTTAACTAATCGAAAACATTTCTTGATTTTCAAAAGGTTTTGTTGGCAATGTCAGCCGCTCAAGTGGAAGACAAGGGCCAAAAGGACTCAACGCCGTTAATGGAAGCTGCGTCAGCTGGACATTTGGACATTGTTAAACTGCTGCTCAGCCATAACGCCGATGTGAATGCACACTGTGCCACTGGCAACACGCCCCTAATGTTTGCCTGCGCTGGCGGTCAGGTGGACGTGGTGAAAGTGTTGCTTAAGCATGGCGCCAATGTTGAGGAGCAGAATGAGAACGGACATACACCCCTAATGGAGGCCGCATCCGCTGGCCATGTGGAAGTAGCCAAGGTAAATATTGATCCATGTTTTCTTTACATTTAAATATCATATAAAAAACACTGGCAAATGATTAGAATCCGAGATTTGATTGTAGCTGCACCATAAACGATAATCGAGTTAATGATTTCGTTTTTTGGATTAAAATGTAGCTTCCGTGATTTAGTTTGATCTTATCTGATGTATAAGTGCTTGAATTTCAATTATTACCTTATTTTTGCTCTACAACTGCTCTACAATTACATGATAAATTAATGATTACAGGTGCTGCTTGAACATGGAGCCGGAATTAACACCCACTCCAATGAGTTTAAGGAGAGTGCACTGACATTAGCTTGCTACAAGGGCCATCTGGATATGGTGCGATTCCTGCTACAAGCTGGCGCTGATCAGGAGCACAAAACGGACGAGATGCACACAGCACTCATGGAGGCTTCAATGGATGGTCACGTGGAAGTGGCACGTTTACTATTGGACTCTGGTGCGCAAGTCAATATGCCAACTGATTCGTTTGAATCGCCGCTCACTTTGGCAGCCTGCGGAGGTCATGTAGAGCTCGCCACACTGCTAATTGAGCGTGGAGCCAATATTGAGGAGGTGAATGATGAAGGCTACACGCCCCTTATGGAAGCAGCACGCGAAGGACACGAGGAAATGGTGGCACTGCTACTCAGCAAGGGCGCCAATATCAACGCCACCACCGAAGAGACCCAGGAAACCGCACTCACGCTGGCATGCTGTGGGGGTTTTAGCGATGTGGCTGCCTTTCTGATCAATGGTGGGGCCAATCTGGAGCTGGGTGCATCCACGCCTCTAATGGAAGCTTCACAAGAAGGTCACACCGAACTGGTGCGCTTTCTGTTGCAGAACAAGGCAAATGTTCATGCTGAGACACAAACCGGGGACACAGCGTTAACTCATGCCTGTGAAAATGGGCATACAGAGACTGCTGGCGTACTGGTGTCGTATGGCGCTGAACTAGAGCACGAGTCTGAAGGTGGACGAACTCCACTGATGAAGGCTTGTCGCGCCGGTCACTTGTGCACCGTCAAGTACCTCATACAGAAGGGCGCTAATGTCAACAAGCAGACGACCAGCAATGATCACACTCCGCTATCGTTGGCCTGCGCTGGTGGACATCACTCTGTGGTGGAGTTGTTGCTCAAGAACAATGCGGATCCTTTTCACAAGCTCAAGGACAACAGCACGATGCTGATCGAGGCCTCCAAAGGGGGCCATACACGTGTCGTGGAGCTGCTCTTTCGTTATCCGCATATCTCACCCACAGAACTTGCTGCTGGCGCAAATGCTCAGTCTGCGAATGCACAGGCTGCCAATCAAATGCGTCTAATCACCACACAGCAGCAAAAGTTACTGCAGCAGCAGCTACAGCATCAACTTCAGCAGTTGAATGCTCCACCAGGTTTACACGAGTTGTCTGAGGCGGCACGCGCAAGTAATCAACAGCAGATGTTCCATCAGCAACAATTCAGTGGCAGTTCCCCCAACAACATTGTTGCCCTGGGCCCTGGTGAATTTCTAGACGCTAGTGAGCTTCAGCTCACGGCGGCTTCAGCTGCTGGCAACAGTGATGCATCTGTCACAGAGGAATATGTCTCTGCGGTGGGTGGTGCCGGAGGAGGCGGCATTGATCTGACCACACTTAGCGCACAGCAACAGGAGGGCCTTATTGCCAAATCTCGTCTATTTCATCTGCAGCCTGGCTTTGATCAACAGCAGCAAGCAACACTGCCATCATCTGGGGCACAACTGGTGCCTTGCAAGCACTTTGATCTGGATATGGAGCACATTAACTCGCTAACGCCACCGCAAAAGGCACCACCAGCGCCCCCTGTTCTATTCCATACCGTTTGCCAGCAGCCCGTATTACAACAACAACCACCACCACCACAACAATTGCACCAGCAACAGCCAAAGCTCAAAGGCGTCGGTTCCCGCAAGAATCGCCAGTTAATGAACGAGCTGAAATCCATTGATTTACCATTGGAGGCCATTGATTTGCCGCTAGATCAGCATTCCGAGCAAATCCGCACACAGCCTCTTGGTGAGGACGATAAACAACAACAACAGCAGCAGCAACAGCAGTTTGCCTGCGCTGGCGAGGATGCGCGTCTGCAGAGGCGACGAGGCTTCGATGCACCTTGCGAAGGTGGTGAAAGCAGCGAGGTAACCATGGAAGCCACTCCGAAAGGTATGTAAAGCCGCCAAGACATTCGCAAAATCCATATAACACATCTACTATTTTGCTTGCAGGTGCCGCTGTCAGCGATAGCAATACAAGTTCATCCAATGCTACCGAAAATGGCTCACAAATGCCAACAGTAAGTGATAATGGTATTGTTAATTTTGAAAGATTTTTTAAAACTTTCGTATTTTGCATGTGCAGCGCCAGACTAGCGGCTCCAGCACCATCACCCACTCTTCGGAGGTGCTGCAGAGCACTGCAATAAGCGATCGACCCAAGGTGAAGGCCAGCAACAAGAACAATCGCAAACTGGCTGCTGCTGCAGCAGCGGCAGGCGCTGCGGCAGCCTCAGCAGCAGCGGCAGCACAGCAAGCTCAATTATTGCCAATGCAGCAGAATCAAATGGTGTCCATCTACAATAATTTGGTAAGTGGCGAACACTTGCTATCAATTATTCCACTTAGTTACATCAAGATGGAATAAATATTATTATCAGAGTCTTAATTAAATGTAATCAACAATATCTAAATTTGTTTAATAGCAATTGCAACAGCAACAGGAGCTCCAGCTGCAGCAGCAAATGCAACAAACTCAGCTACAACTGCAGCAACATCTGCAACTGCATCATCATCAGCATGCCGCCTCTGTTGTGGACTACTCCAATTCACCAGCCTCGCCGATGGCGTCACCCACTGGCGGCAGCAGCAACAGCTTTACCGAGCAGCAGCAGTCGCCCATGGAAGGCGTCGGGAGTGAGATGCTACAGCAGAAATCCGCTATGGAGGACTTTCGAGGATTGCTTGAGACGGCCGTTAATGATTCGAGGGGTGGACATTCCACTCTGGCATGTTTCAATGATAAATTGGCCAAGGCGCCGAGGCTAAAGTTCTTGCAGGATGGCTGGCAAATGCACAACTTTTTTGGCGAGCAACCCAAATCGCCGACTGAGACACCGCCAGATATGGAGGATACAATCATGTCTGTCATGTCATCGACTATGGAACGTGTTGAAAATCGGGCTGAGATGAAAAACTTGGCCACACTCTGCTCCGCTGCAGCAATGGCTGCTGCTGCAACATCGGCAACTGCGGATGTGGAGAGCGATGAGGGAGAGGTTGATGGTGAGGGTGAAGAAAACACGCTGCCACCGGAACCCATTGAGTTGACGGATACCATCATCGAGGAGGAGGAAGTGGACGATGAAGATGATGATGATGATGATGAGCAGGATACTCAGAGCGGTGAAATTGAGAAAATTGAAATTACCTACGATGACGATGATGCCGATGCCGATGCAGAAGTTGATTATATCGACGAAGACGATGTTGGCGATGATGACGACGAAGATGATGATGACTTTTTCTTGGACGTCAATGTTGCTGTTGGCGATCAGAGCGACACAAACTCGAAAAATGGAGCTGCTCTACCGCCAAAACAGCGTAAAATGTCAACCAGACTGGAGAATCTAATACTAACAAAGCCAGATATGTTGACCCATTCATTGTGTGATTTTCGTCAGGATATGCCCAACTCGGAGTTGATGCTAAACAATGCGGCATTAAACACTCTGCTTCAACAGCAATTGGCAGCAGCTACAGCAGCTTCAGTGCATGCCAAGGCTCATAACCAGCAGCAGCAGCAACAGGATTCCGATCAGTGCGGTAAGTTATTAAATTGATGTACCTAATGAATACCATGTGAATAAAACTTATTTCTATCTATAGATGATGCGGCAAAAGTAGCAGCAGCTGGAGAATTGTATGCCGGTCTGGAGCACTTTACCAATGATGGTGGTGATGGCGCACAGTATGATATAAGTGGCGAAATGGAGGATATATTCCAGGTATTTTTACAAACCAATGAAATTTGAACTCAACATTAACTTTTATCGATTTATTTTTAAGGAACTGGCCAGCAATCTTCATTATCCAGAACTGGCCGAGTTTAGCCTTAATCAAATGTGCAAGGGCAGATTTACCGGTCATTGGTCACAAACGCCTGGCAAGTGGGGCGGACAGGAGCAGCTATTGGCAGTGGCAGCGGCGCAGCATTCGCAGGCATTATTGAATGTTGGCGATGCACCAACGGACGCACAACAGCGTCAGGCGAACATTGTTCTCTTGGACTACCCCATGCAATCGCAGCAGTCGCTACAGCAGCGTTTACTCGATACCGAGGAGCTTCAGCATATGCAGGTAAATCAAATCAAACTTGTCACTAAGTGAATCAACATTAATGTCCGATGTCCAATTGTTAACACAATTGTCAACAGCATCAGCAAACACCAGTTGCATTGCTGCCGTTCTCTGCAGAGAATGCCTCAGCTGTTGTTACCACACAACAGCAGCAACTTCATCCAGCACTGCCCAACAGCGCCGAGTTTCAGCTTCAGCATCAGCAACAGCAGTTGTCATTGGAGAGTGATCCAGAGTTAAAACAGCAACTGCAACAGCTGCAGCATTTGCAGCAGCAGCAACAACACTCGAATGCGCGCATAATTAAAGCTGTCGCAGCGGCAGCCGGTCAACAACAACAACAGCAGCAGCAGCAACAACAACAACAACAGCCAGCCACAAACTTTGTTTATAATTTGGAAAGCGGCGACAAGAGTACGCCGCCAGTGCAGTTACTCTTTCAACTGCCACCAGCCATGTCACAACAACAGCAGCAGCAGCAACAGCAATTGGGCGATCAGGCCACAGATCAGCATCAGCAACAATTAGCGCACTCTGATCCGCAGCAGCCTCACATGTTTCAGCATCGCGCTGAACGATTGCTTCAGCAGCAGCAGCAGCGACCACCGACACAAAGCGAATTGGAGCAGGTGGCCCAGGAGTTGATACTGCAGCAGCGGCAATCACCCGCCATTGGTCCTGTTGTTGGTGTTCAGGCATTGCCAATGCCCCAGAGTTTGAAGCAAAAACACTTTAATTTGCAAGAGCAGCTCTTGTTGCATCCGCCACCGCATATGCAGGCTCCTACATGCGTACAGCATCAGGTATGTGAGACACATCGGTAACCAGACAACTGCAGACCACTTCAAGAGATCCAAACATTTCCAGGTGGCCACACAGACGCATACTGGCTCCGTGGTCGTGCCCCAGCAATATACACAATTTGCTTTACAGCAGCAACAGCAGCAACAACAGCAACAACAGCAGCAGCAGAATGAACTCTCCAACTGGCCATTGACCACGCCCAATTCATCAGCTGTAGCAACAGCAGGTGGCGCAACCAAATCAATGCCAGGCGGCATTGCAAAGAAGGCAATTGATAAGCAATCTCGCAAAGATCGACGCTGTTCCGGCTTTCGACAAACGCCAGCGGGCAGTCAAGGTAAAAATATATCATATTTTTTTTATCAACGTTATCAATAACTCATATATCTAATTTATTTCTACAACAGTTAACACCAACATACATCAACAGCCGGTGGCGGCAGCAACGGCAGCAGCAGCAGCAGCGGCGGCTGCACAACAGCAGGCACAACTGCAGAATCAACTGGCGGTTGCAGCAGCTGCAGCTGTGGATAAAACAATTGAAATTGATTCGGAAACCGAATCGAATCATGATACGGCATTAACTTTGGCCTGCGCTGGTGGCCACGAGGAGCTAGTGGAACTGCTTATAAGTCGAGGGGCAAACATTGAGCATCGCGACAAGAAGGGTTTCACACCCTTGATACTGGCCGCAACCGCAGGACATGAAAAGGTTGTCGACATTCTGCTCAAGCATAATGCGGAGCTGGAGGCACAATCGGAACGCACGAAGGATACACCATTGTCGCTGGCCTGTTCCGGTGGCCGTTACGAAGTTGTCGAGCTGCTGCTCAGCGTGGGCGCCAACAAGGAACATCGTAATGTCTCGGACTATACACCACTCAGTTTGGCCGCCAGTGGTGGCTATGTGAACATTATCAAACTACTGCTTAATCATGGAGCCGAAATCAATTCGCGCACTGGCAGCAAACTTGGCATTTCGCCTTTGATGCTAGCTGCCATGAATGGACATACGGCTGCAGTTAAGCTGCTGCTGGATCAGGGATCCGATATTAATGCTCAGATTGAGACAAATCGCAACACGGCATTGACGCTCGCTTGCTTCCAGGGACGCCATGAGGTGGTCAGTCTTCTGCTCGATCGTCGTGCCAATGTTGAGCATCGCGCCAAAACTGGTCTAACCCCTCTAATGGAGGCTGCATCCGGCGGTTATATTGATGTTGGCCGTGTGCTGCTAGACAAGGGCGCAGACGTGAATGCAGCTCCTGTGCCCACATCGAGGGACACAGCATTAACCATTGCTGCCGACAAGGGTCACCAGAAGTTTGTGGAGTTGTTGTTGTCACGCGCCGCCAGTGTTGAGGTGAAGAACAAGAAGGGCAACTCACCGCTGTGGCTGGCCGCACATGGTGGTCATTTGAGTGTCGTGGAACTGTTGTACAATCACCATGCGGACATAGATTCACAGGATAATCGTCGTGTCTCCTGCCTGATGGCCGCTTATCGCAAAGGTCACACTAAAATTGTCAAATGGATGGTCCAGTATGTGTCACAATTTCCCTCGGATCAGGAAATGATCCGTTTCATTGGAACCATCAGCGATAAGGAGCTGATTGAAAAGTGTTATGATTGCATGAAAATCCTACGCTCTGCCAAGGAAGCTCAGGCAGTCAAGGCCAATAAGAATGCCTCCATATTGTTGGAGGAACTCGATCTGGAGCGTACACGCGAGGAGAGTCGCAAGGCAGCCGCTGCACGTCGTCGCGAGCGCAAGAAGAAAAAGAAAATGGAGAAGAAGGAGGAGAAACGGCGCCAACAACAGGTCAGCAATGGATCCAACGCTGGCGATGATTACCAGCAAGGCGATGATGATGATGCCAGCGACAATGACAAGGACGATGACAGTGACAAGGATGATGATGATGACGAAGCGCCACCTACACGCGAGGAAGGTGACTCTGGCATTGATCAGGGCTCTTGCTCCAGCGGTGATACAAAGGCAGCGCGCGCCATGTCTAACCAGCCAGATCATGCCAATGTCAGTGGCAATGCGTCAGCCAAGAAGACCAAAAAGCAGCAGCAACAGCAAAAGAACAAGGCGCAGCAACAGACTTCACCCAGCGAAGCAGCCGCAGCAGCAACAGCTGCAGCAGCCTCATCCACTCCTCTTAACAAGTCTGGTGCTATAGTTAAAAAGAATCCTGCCACTGAAAGCGTTAAATTGCCGTCCAGCAGCAGCAACACTCACCAATTGATTGGTCAGCAATTGAAGCGCCAAGCGGATATTAAACGCGAGGAAGCACTGGCAACAACAACAGCAACTGCAGCCATTCCACAAGCTGCCATTAGTAGCAAGAAAACCAACAAGGAAATGGCTAATAAGCGGGAGAAGGAAAATCTGGCTCCCAAGGAATCAATACCAGCCCCAAAATTACAGACAGCGGCAACAGCCACTAAACTCCAGGCGGTCAGTAATGAATATGTCAGCAACATTACAGCACGCAAGGATGTCAGCAAGTCTGGCAGCTCAGCAGGCGGCACGCAGGCCAAACGCAGCGAAGTTGACGGCTGGAAGGAGGTGGTGCGCAAGAGCAGCACCCAGCAAACGACTGTCGTTAACTTAGCAAGCGGTACTCCATCGTTGGGCGTAGGCGCAAGCAGTACCAATGTGACGCCCAACAATTCGACGACCAGTGTGAGCAGCAGCATCGGTGGCCAGCATCCACAGTCGGTGAGTAGCTCCAGTTCCAGCTCCTTGGTAACGTCCGCTCCAGAGATGACATGCAAGAAGGTGCAGGTGCCAGTAAATGCCATCTCTCGTGTGATTGGACGCGCTGGGAGCAATATTAACGCAATACGCGCCACAACCGGCGCCCACATTGAGGTGGAGAAACAGGGAAAGAATCAATCGGAGCGCAGCATAACCATTAAGGGTTTAACCGATGCCACCAAGCAAGCTCACATGCTCATCCTATCGCTGATTAAGGATCCAGATGTAGACATCTTGCAAATGTTGCCGCGCATCAACAGCAGCATCAAGGCTGGTGCAACAGGCGCTGCATCTGCCACTGCAACAGGAGCAGCCGCGAATATCTCCACGCCCATGACAGTGGGCACCTGGGATAATCGCACGGCTGCCGTAACATCCGCATCGGCTGTGGGCAATTATTCCTCGGCTGCCTCGACGACATCCACGTCGTCGAGCTCATCTGCCAGCTCAACGCCGGGCGTTGCTTATAGCAATGCAACAGCGCACAATGCGAAGCAGCAGCAGCAACAGGCTACGCCTGGTAGTGGCAGCAAGACTCAAAGTGCACGTGGTGGTGCCTCCAAATCGAACGCCGCCGGCGGCAAGGCATCCAGCTCAACGCGGGGCCAGAGCAGCCGTGCATACACTGGACAGCAGCAGTCGACACGCACTGGAACTGGTGGTGGTGCATCCACTTCGTCAAACGGCACGACCTCGGCTCAAGTGGCTAAAGCGAAGCAGGAGAATGTCACTTTGCTGAAATCCACATCGACATTTGCCCCTCAAAAGGGTTCTGCAGTTACCGCAGCACCCCAAGGCAAATCATCCCAGAGCTTTGGCATGAAGGCAATGCCAAGTGTGATGCAATCACCCAAAAAGCTCGATACACCGACCGGTCTTGGCTCGACGAGTGGACGCAACAGTGGCGGTGTCGTTGTTGCACCGTTTGGACGTGGCAAACCAGTGGGTGGAGCAGCTGTTGGTGTTTCGCAGCTGGGCAGCAGTAGCAACAACAATAACATGATCAACAATACATTGGCTGGACCAATTGGCACTTTCAACGTGGCCGATGTGGCCGCCGTTAATGCAGCTGCTGCAGCCGCTGCAGCGATCAACAGCAACATCAACAACAACAACAGTAATAATAACAGTGGAAAACCGCGTGCAGTTACGCCCATTGCACCGCCCAGTAAGCGCAACAGTTCACCAACACCACAGCAACAGCAGCAACAACAACAACAACAACAACAACAGCATCTTCAGCAACAACAACAGCAACAGCTTCAACAACAGCAACTACAACAGCAGCACCAGCAACAACCGCCGCTACAACAGCAACAACAGCCATCGCAGTTGCAATCGCAAACAAACAACAATCAGCATCAGAATCTTGTGATCAATACAAATTCATTGAATGATCTAATGGCTGCCGATAGCTTCAGTGCACAGCTGGCTGCAAAGTTGTCCAGCGCTTATTGTCTCTTCAGCGACTATCAGCAGTCGCAGTGGGGCAAGTTGGGAGTCGATGGCAGCACTGCAGTTGGCGGTACGGTCTCTGGTGCAGCTGCAGGCTGTGGCGTCAATGCAATGGCTGGCGATGTACTGCCACAGGCGGATGCCTCCAAAGCGCCAGGATACAATCGCAACATACTCAGCTCGCCGGTTGGCAGCTCAAAGGCGTCATCGAATCATTCGACATCGCCACCAGTTGGAAATGTTGCTGCCGCTGTCGCCATGCAACAACAGCAGGTACAACAGCAAAGTCAGAGCCAGCAAGCCCTTAACATAATCACAAGTGGTGCTGGCGGAAGCAACACAGCGGCCAGGTCACCACTGGTAACAGAAACACAAGGCGGTGGCAATGCATCCGTCGGAGTTGTGTCGGTCAATGGAGCACAGGGACATGGCGATGTCAATAATTCAGCGCCATCTCATTCACCGGGCGTCATCAAGCCACCAACGGCTCCAATACAAAGACCTCCGCACGCCATGCAAATGACCGCACCGGAACCAACAAGCAACAACAACTTCGGATCAGCAGCCGCTGCAATGATTGATCGTCAGCAGCAGAATCTGCAGCGTTTGCTCTTTGATAAGGTTGAGCAGCAACAGCAACAACAGCAGCAACAACAACAGCAGCAGCAGCAACAACAACAACAACAACAGCAGCAGCAGCAACAACAACAACAACCGCTTAACTATCCCATGGATCCATCAACGCCTTATATGGTGGATGGCATGATGCGTCTGAACTCTCGACCTGCACCATTTGCTCAGGGCAACAACAAATCCCAGCAACAGCAGCCACCAAGTGTAAATCAGGCC
Organism: Drosophila innubila; assembly: GCF_004354385.1. NCBI lineage: Eukaryota > Metazoa > Arthropoda > Insecta > Diptera > Drosophilidae > Drosophila > Drosophila innubila. The sequence continues at coordinate 11,325,371 of NW_022995380.1, forward strand.
CAATCCATAACACTGTCCAATATGTTTTCAAACCAGGCCAGACAAGCTCCTAGCTCACGGAATCATGGCGCCTCGGCTGTGGGCCAACGCTGGTATGGTGGACAATTGGAGTATCCAGCTTATAGCGGTCGTGATATGCTGCATCTGGAGAATGGCGGCGGCGGCTTGGCGGGCCTTAGTTCACCATCTGCCATGTCACCCAACCATGATGACATTCGCAAGATGCCGCGACCCATTGGTACCGAGCGTGCTGCCTCCTGGAAGTATAACTTCAATTCGGGTGCCTCGGCGCTCAGCATGGACGATGCACTGGGCAGTGCTATGCCACCATGGGCACATGAACTAAAGGCACAACCGCCAGGTCTTCAACAGCAACCGCAGCAACCGCCCAACTGGATAAAGCAGCAATACAGGCAATATAACAATGGACTCTATCCGCAACGGCACGACCCAATGAATGTAAGTCCGCAGCTCACTACTGACTATTGAATACGTATTCCCATTTCTAATATTTACTAAAATTATAAAATTACATTTAATTGCTTGAAAAATAAGATTTCAATTAACAGTTAAACCAAATTAATAATTTAAAAAATTGAAATTCTGAAATCAAATTTAAGTGGTCAAACATTTATGCAAGCATTGAGGAAAGCCCAAGAAATCCCAATCAGATTATTAAGTATTATAAGTATTATTTGATATGAATATAGAATGTTAATATTTGGATAATTAAATATTATACATTTTTTATTTGATTTCGTTAAACAGATGCCAATGGATTACCACAATATACAACAGCAGCAACCGCCACCGCCGCCACCGCAGCAGGTGCATGTTAATCTGATGCCATCATCGTATGGCTTTCAACCCTTTGTTGGCGCACACGGTGCCTCAGATGTGTCGGGGCATTTGCCCGACAAGGTGGAAGTGTGGGAACACCACGACAAGCACGTAAGTTAACACTTGTCAATTTATAAATCGCAATTTTCATCCTTCTGATATGCTTTCATTTTATGAATATTTAGCAGCCATGGGCAAATTACACCACAAATTGGTCAAATTGATGCTCTGGTGAGCAGCAGTAGCAGCAGCAGCAGCAACATGCAACTGCAGCAGCAACGGCAACAGTTGCCGGCGAATGGAAGGCAGCTTGGTATACAGGAGAAGATTAGATCACATACAACAACAAGGACAGGAAAGATAAAGTGCACAGCAACTACAATAAACGGTCAGAGCCGCAAGAAATGTGAAAATGATATTGATTTTTTTTTTCAACATTTGCTTTGCGGCAGCCACACACAAACACACAAACATTCACACTCAGATACACATCCACAGCAAGCATATATAAACTCGACAACAATCATCGATCAACTCTCAAATGCAGCGAAACAACAACAACCAGACTCTTGGCCTTGTTCATTATTTTTTAACAATTTAATTTTTCTTTCGTTGGGCAACTATTTAAATTCACAGGTAACTTGAAATTTGGTCAAGATTAATTATAATACAAATGAGGAAACTAGCAAGAACTAAACATAATTAAACACACATGCATACACACACACACCCACACATACGCATAAGCGCACACACATGCATAAATATTTACACAAACCGAAGACAGAAATCATGGAAAAAAATATATATTATTTATTTTAAATGTAATTTGAATAATTTGATATTCCTTGAAGTAAAGAAAACAATTGTATAACTTATTATTAATACGTGTGATTAAACGAAGCATAAATCGCAAAAAGCTAAAGGAAATCTGAAGGAAACTAAAGAAACACACGTGTATAACTTTAAGCTAGAAGTCAGACTTATGAATGAAACATTTAAATGAAATTAGCGAAAGCTAAAAACCATTTACACAAACACTAAACCGATTATATAATATATATACATATATTCATATTTAATATTAATTAATAAACAAAAAATGCAACAACCTGAATGTCAAAACTTTATACATAATATATGTGCGTGTGCAGTTTCTCCCTTACGCACTTTCTCTTAACCACTTGGGAGAAGGCGACAGGTGCCAGGGGATGAATATGCAATAGGAATGCTAAAATATAACGAAATCGACAAGCTGCAGCTGCAATAAAAATGCTTGCAATGAAAACAACATGAACAACAACCGCCACAACAGTAAATAATACAGCAATGAAAAGAAAACCTAACAAGAAATTACTTAAATACTACTACTTATATAGTATACACACACACACACAAGCTTAACATTAAACTACACTAATACTGTTAAACATATGAGAAAATCTCCACAAATTTGAAGCGAGAGTGCATTAAACTTTACTTACGTATTTAGCTAAGAACAAATTACACACAACAAACACAACGTATACAAATTTTAGAGACTCTTTTTGTACGTTCATAATTCAAATTTTGAGTTGTAATTTGTCTGGTCTTTAGTTCTCCTTAACGTGCATAGGGAACGGATACTAAAAATGTAGCTAGTAGAAATTTGAATTGCTTACTTAACTTAATGTATATCGAGTATGCAACATTAAAGGTCGACTAACGTTTTAATAATCCATTGAAAACAAAAAAAATAAGATAACAAAGATACACTTGAATGCATAGATGATGAGATAATAAAACGGCTTGCCAACTTTTTAAAGCTTATCCGACACTACGCGTAGGACGTTTTAGAGATAGAGCACAACAATACATAGCATAGAATGTGTTTCCCAATACATAAATATACAATAACAGCAACAACAAGAACTACAACAACAACAACACCAAAAGCATAAGTAAATGAAAACGATATTGAATGAAATATGTAAAAACACTTGATAAACTTAAACTTGAGCCGCTGACCTCCAGCTGGAGGAGAGGTATATGGCAGTAATTGCTTTGTAAAATGAAAAAGAATATAACAAATGAAAAATATATACTTATGTAGACAAACCGCATACATACGCGAATGTATGTGTGTATGTTTGCGCTACATGGCCTACACTTGCATAAAAGAAAACAAAAACAAAAAACAACAAATATGAAATGATATGAAATGAACTTTAACAGCGTTAAAGCATAAATTATGATTAAGAGCATGGAAAACAAAAACAAAATGATTGTACTTTTTTTTTGCCTGTTTAGTTTGTTTGTTTCAAACATTGTTTTAGCTGCAAGCAAATTATGTAATGAAAGTGAAAAATAAGCGAAGGATTCGTTAAAATTATTTGAACATGTCACACGATTACACATTGATACACACTCATACACAAGCATTCATACACACACACAACATGCCAGACGGATCATACAAAAAAAGATGGAAAGAAAAGAATTATGAAATTAAAAATATTATAAAAATAATAATAATGAAGTTAATAGCTGCTTGTGCAGAAACTGCTGTTATTAAGATGTTGATGCATCCTTAATCGACAGAAAAGAAGCATAATATAGATTTTTTTTCATGCGAAAAAAATAAAATTCATAGATTTATTAATTTAAAAATTAAATTACACAAAAAAGTACTTCAAACATGAAAGGAAGTATGCATGCGTAAAACAAAAAATAAACTAAAAAAAAGAAAAGAACCTACATACATATATGATATACATACATACTATACGGATTATTATTACTCTTATAATTATTATTATTGTATTGAAGGAAAAATATAAGAACATTAAACAGCATAAATAAAAAGAAATAAAAAAACACTGTTTTTCGTTGTATTATTTAAAAAGGTTTGTGACCATTTATTAAGACTTGTGAAATAATTGGGGAAAACAATTACAATTTCATTGCTAAGCTAAGCTCTTGTTCACACAAATGGCTCAATGGTAAACTCCACCACCGAACAGGGCGTGGTCAGCTCGAAGGCTTGCAGGACCGTGGGATGCAAGACTCCAATCTTGCCAATGACAAGAGTATCGTACATGACATTAGCGCAACGACCCGGGAAGTAGCTGGGATCTGTCAAGGATTTACAATTTAAAGGAGTGACTTCATAATTAGTTACTACTACTTACCCTCAGTTGCCTCTAGATAATAGCCCTTCTCGGCATTGGCAGCTTTCCTGGGCACAGAGAGCAATTGCATGACACGATCCAGCAGGCCATGCACAATCTCAAATCCAGCGGTCTTGTTGCAATTGACAGCACACAGACGACGCTCATTGCGAGCGCCTACCTCCGAATTCTCGGCGACAAGCACAACGTCGCTAATCTCAAAGAGTTTCAATGGCAGCGGCATTTTGCGATTGGCAACCAATGTCTTTAGAAGACCAGGCAGCAAAGTGGTGCGGACCACTTGAAACTCAAGCGTCTTGGGATTTCCAATATGCACGGCAGGTAAGGCTTCGATGTTCTTGTTCAGCTTACGTGCAATATCATCACGGGAGCACAATGTAAAGGTCAGTGCCTCGGTGAATCCGGCCTGGGCTACCTGTTCACGCAGCTGCTCGGTCAGTTTGTTGAGTGGAAACTGCTTGGCGATTTGCATGAAGGCTGGCAATGATTTCTTGATGTTGTTATAACCAAAGGCAATGGCAATATCCTCATAGATGTCACAAGCATGGATGACATCATGGCGCGTGGGCGGAATCTTAACATTAAGCGTATCGCCATCCTTGGCATCCACTTGAGCCTCCAAATACATGCGTGTTAGCATATCCGCCAGCTGTGAGGCTGGCTCATTAATGCCTATGTAAGCATTGGCACGTTTCACCGAAACACGCTCTTCACGCACTGCTAGCTCCGGATAGGCAATAGTTGTGCCGTCCGTTTGGACTACATTACAAGGCTCGACCGTGAACTTTTGGCTGCAGTGCTCCGAGAACAAGCATACAATGGTGTCCAACACTACCTTGGCTTTGGTCAAATCCGTGGCGGTGCATTCAATGAAAACATTTTTGGTTTTCAGCGAAATCTTTGAGTGATCTCCATTAATTATGGGTGGTAGCGATAAAACAACACGATTGGCATCGTAGATCACTGGATAGACAGGCGAATCGCGAATGATGGGCAAATATTGTTTGAGCTGAGCGTGAGTGGCGTAGAAATCCATCAGTTGAACGCCGTTCAGCTCCCGCGTCTGGTTGAGTGGTACAAATTTGATTTGCTCCGGCGGCAAGGCTTCATAGCTAAATGGTCCTTGCAAAGTGTCCAGATCATGAGTGCCAATCGCTACCAATGTGCGCTTGCGGCAAATGTTCTGATGCAACTTGTCCTGCAGATCAATGAAGCTGTTGTACGAATCCTGCGTAAAGGTAACATTGCGTAAGACAGCAGCCACAGCATATGGTCGAATTTGCGCCGTTGACGGCATGATTGTCAACACTTGACGCTGTGATGGCTCCACAAACTCAAACTTGGGTGGTTTAACTCTAAAAATATGTACATGAAATCTGGTTGGCATCGCTTTAATGGTCTGATGCTGCTACTCACTGTCCCTGAAAGACTCGCAGACCCGTAACCAAGCCCTCTAGACAGAGCAAGTCGTAACGATTGGCAGGAATATCGATCCTGTAGATGATTTCCTCACTGGCATCCGCCGCTGCGGCAACATCTCCCTGCTCCTTTGTCAGCATTTGCTTCTCTGTGGTCTGTAATAATTGAATGTTAAATTAGTGGGGTTTTTCGACATATACATGACTGCTTCTTACCACTTCATCCAACTCCAGACCAAAGGCAAAGCAGAGCTCTTGGAACTCATCATCGGCTGCGGAAGGGGGAAAACATTAAAGCCATTGATCCACGTGGACGGGTGCCGGCTTACTTACTGTATTTCTTGCCCAGGGCTTCAAAAAGCAGATCCCGCTTAACTCCAATCGTTGGCATTGTGGTGGTTTATTTAGAGGGTGAAAAGCTCTTTATAAATATATATATTTAACTTTTTACTGTAAAAAAGTTAAATGTGTTTTGTTGTTCATTAGACACAGTGTGTACACACCGAATGTTAACGATTTCATAGGAAATGTTATTTAACATATAGACGGTAATAACATTAACATTTATACACTGTTAAATATTCTAATTTAAAATTTAAGGTACTTAAAGTTGCTAAATGCAATACCTTTGTAATAAATTAATATTTTGATAAAATTTAAGAACTCAAAATTACATAAAATAAAGGTGTTCATTTTAATGAAGGGTTGAAGTTCGTCAACCCTCGGGGAGAGAAGTTACAAACTTTATTCTACAAAATATCAGAAAATCGACAAAATCATAACAAAAATCTGCATAAATTTAAGAAGTTTTAGCTCCAAAATGAAGACAAATTAAAAAAGGTTCTTTTATTAACTAAAATGGTACGACTTGCCAGGTCCCGGTTTTGTTTTGGTAAAGGTGGCAGCTCTATGGACTAAAACAGCGCATAATTCCGATAAGTACTGATAGAAACATATCGATTTTCCGATATTCCTAAAATAAATACTGTTTGTCTTATCGCGGTAAAAATACTGTCATTACTTGATTTAAAAAAAAAAGTTGTCTTTAATGGAAATAATTTAAGTTTTTACATAAACTTTTATGGAACTTTCACACCATCTGCTGCACTTCAATTTAAAATTAACATTTACTTGCATTGCCAAAAAAAATGCCACACACAGTTTTGTTGTTGTGCTGCTTGTACGGATTCCAAATCGACAGAAAAAAGCGTGTGCTGGTGACAGCTGTCGTTGTCGCCTGGCAGTGCATTTTCAAAATGTCTACATAAAAAATCGGAAGTAAACAGCATTTATGCCTTTTGTTCTTTTTTTTTGTTCTTTTTTTGTTTCTGCTGTTAAGGAATATGCCATAATACGCAATGCGAGCGAGGTGTTTAGATCGCACAAACGTCACCTCAGCTTGGTCGTGCAAGCTTGGGCAATTAAGCAGGTAACGCGACGTCGAGCGACCTCCTTGGCAGACGCACGTCAGACTGGTCCCGAAAAAATACAAGTATAATAAAAAAGCACGAAGCACGCGTGTGGCCAAAAACTTAATGAAGCGTTAAAGAATCGACTTGTGTTCGGCAAAAAGCTAAACTTCATATTTTAACAGTTATAAGTTGCGCTTCAGTTAACACTGAATAGTTTTGGTTTTGTTTCAAGGCTGTTCAAGGCAATCATTAAGGCCGTTTTTAAATCTTTTGTTATTGAGACTTAAATTTAATAATTGCACTGGATTCTATACTACTAGAATCCCGAATTCTTGCAATGAATATTAGACAAAATGTTTTTAATTCTATCAGACTCGGGAACTCTGTTTTAATCTTATTTTTACAATTTAATATTTTTTTTTATTTAATTTGTATTTCCATCTTAAACACTAAGTAATTTATTGATGGCTGATTTGAATAAATAAACACAAAAATGAATAAGTTAAATGAATGGTCTATTGTAATGCTGATCTAGTTCCCTTATAAATATGTATTAGATTGAGAATTTCTCTTGTACCACATTATTTTGGGTTGGGCCCAAAGGAATAATCAATTTAAAAACGCCTTCAACTGTTCGCTGTTGCATTTTTCATAAGCATGTCCTTGCTCAGCCTTTATGTTTGTTTGTTCAACCCTTGAAGAGATTGATTATTGTTTATATTTGTGCCTTTGTATGCATGTGAATGCAGTGCAAACATACTACGCATCGCATTGTGGCATGCGGCAGGCCAACGCTGACGTCGAAGCCAACGCCAACGCATCCATTTGAATTGGGGCAATTAAAGTGTGGTACAACTCACGGCTGAATAACTCTATAAACACGTGGTAGAAGAAAGAACTGCTGGACCTCGCTTCATCCTGCGCTTCTCTGTTCTTCCAATCCAACAATGGCAATTAACATTAACCCCTTCGACCGTGGTTCGAGAGTAAGGGCGTTAATTCAGACACGAGTTCTTGGTCAATTTATCAAATAATGCGACCATTTCTTGGAAAATGAAATAGAGTTATTATCAAGGCATCGAGGATTCGAACAGTAATAAATCTGAATCATTCTTCATCCTTGGGATTGTTCAGTCATTTTTCGGCTTATTCGTTTGTAATTATGCTAAATATTAATTTTCGATTTATCATAATTTCGTTTTCTATAATTTAGAAATTTGTAAAATTTATACCTGCCATTATAAGTAGTCAAAATGGATGAAAGGGAAACACAACTTAAGATAAAAAGCGACCTTAAAAAATTGTTTTCAATATTTGCAGTTCTCAATTCTTTTTAAGTTAAATAAATCTGTTCTCCGTGTTACTGCACTTTCCTTTTTTAATGTAGGCCGTACATGAGTTTTTTTTCAGCTTTTTAAATGTGTATAGAATAAGAAGATATTTGTAACTGATTAATTTATACTTTTCACTTTTTGACACATGCTCTCACAGAAGTGCCGCAAAAAGTATACACTAATTGCAAACTAGTTAGTTTTTCACACGTTTGCTCTAGTTCCAATTATGGGACACACCTTTTCCGGTTTGCCTGTGAAATGGCAAAAAAGAATAACCTAAACCAAGTCTAGAATTCATTCATCATGTTGGTAATTAGATGGGAACGTATTGACTGTTTCTAGCTGACTTGCCAAACTCTTGCTCTGGTACCTGCCAATGGTATTCTCTACATAACTGACCTGCTCCTGTGTGGTCAGATTCTTGTGAAATTATAGATATATGCAATGTAATCTATCTAGCGTTTGCGGTTGAAAATATCAATTTTCATATAATGCAATTGTCACCTTAGGACCTCCACGATTTGAACTGTCAACGAGGCTAGTCCAACTTGAGATGCACCCGAAATAAGACTGCATATGATTATAGAAGATGGCCTGATTTCCTTATCAAAACCGAGTTGATCCTTCGTACACATGTAGACACTAGAATCATCAAGTGCAAGTGAAGGTTTATCTGATCCGCAATTTTTCAATTTCATGAGTTGATGTTGAGAAATGACCCAGCATAGATATCACTTACGATTTACATTTTATTTGTACACGATTGGTAAGGGCAAAGGCAAAAGGTAAACATATCAATTACCTACAATTGAGCCCCGTTGACAGACACACTGAATTACAACTAGGAATATGGCTACTGGCCAGGTCTGCACTTGCTTCCGAGAAAGTCATTTCTCACACCGGGCATTGGGATTTATTTGTATTTCATTTCGATTTCTTTTGTCTTGTCCCAGGACCCAGGCACTGATCTAGTCTCAAGTGTCGCTCTGAAAAGTGTTGCTACTTTCGACTTTTGACTTCTGGCTAAGTGTTTTTACACCGAAGCAACAGGCACAGACAGTAGACCCTTCAGGTGCCAACAACTAACAGCACCTATGGGAAATTATATGAATTATCATAAACTGACGCCAACAGCAACAAACGAAATCCTTGAAACCGTTTGAGAGTTTCGCTTTTTTTTGCCCAACGTCGCAGCAGCCGTCGATTTAGAATACCCTGTAAGCATTAAGAGCCAAAGATGTATTCAGCTTTTTTGCATTGAATATAGAAACCTGTTTAAATGTAAGAACATTAATTTTAAATATCATATTTTAGATGATTTAAAGTCCAGGTCTTATAAAAAGGAAAAAGTAATTATTTACTTACACTTTAAATATAATAGTTAGATCAATTACAGGGTGTACATGCGTGCATAAATTAAAATGAACAACTCTTGCAGTAGTTTTAACTGCGATTGTTACCCTAATTTTTGATCGTCTTCAAAAATGAAACGGTCTGCTCTGTTCAGGTCTGGGCTGTGCCCATCATTGGCAGCTCCAACCACGCGTTGGATACCTCGTAATGGCACAATCAGAATAGCTATGGCTAAGAGAATGTGGCCAAAAGCGGCGTCGGCGTCGGCGCACGCGTGTCATTCTGGGCAGCAATCAAAGTGATATGAAAATTGCATTTTGGGTTCAACAGGTTCGCTGTTCTGTACACTTTTGTTTGCCTAAAGGTTAAACGTGCGAATTTCACCGATGGCCAAATCACCGACCGGCTTCAGGCTCAACAGTTTAAGGTCCATGGCCAGGCCCAGATACAGGGCACTTTGATCAGCGGTCGATCAATGCGAATACGAATGCGAATGCGCCACGGTTTCGTTTTCGGTGGTAATCGTAATCGTCTGACTTCTTGAGCTCCTGCACCAGTTTGAGTTTGAGCTCCTGCTCCAGCTCCTATCATTCTCATTGACCGCGTACCGTACGCGAATTTAGTATATATATATATATAAAGCTAATTAAATGTAATTTGGTACTTCCTTTTCAGCCGAAATAATACATATAAATAGTATCTTTAGTTTACATTTTATTCTCTCACTCTTCTCGTCTGGCTCTGGCTCTGGCTCTGGCTCTGGCTGGTTTTGGCTCTTACCCTGAACCTAATTACATATTATAAATTTTCGTTTTCTTTCAGCGATCGGGATTGGGACTTAAGGTCACTTCAATTCCATATACATACCACGCTTATAATACGAATATGTATGCAGACTCAAACTGAGTTCAAAGGAATTCGCTTGCGAGTAATGGCAACAATGAAACCCTGAGAACTATACACACTCGAGAGTACTCCTAGTGAAGAAGGAATATCCAGAAATCTACACCAAAAGCGAAACCGAAACTGAAACTTGTTAATTGTTTTGCGCTCGAGTGGCGTACACTTCAGTTACCAACGAAGGAACACTTTCCATTCAAGCCCAATAAACGGCCCATTGTGAAAAACGCCGAACCGACGGCCCATTCATGAAAAGCACCCAAGAAAAAAGGAAGGGTGCCTATCCGCGGGCAATTGTTGCTTTACCGCCAGTCGCCGCAAATTAGACGCTCAATTACGCTACAAAATTCCTGGGTAATTGCACTTAAAATAGCTCCCAACGTACAACGTTCTTGTAGGGAGTGAGTCACTCACACCCCGACTCGCTGCCAGCTCCTACGAAAGTGAATCTTGACCACGTGGTGCATTGTGCTCCGATGGTTACATTGATTGTAACCCTTCGCCTATACGATCATTTTTCATAATTTCTATGCGACTGGCCACATCCTTCCGTAAAATGTTCTCACACTTGACCCGCTGTCTGCTCGGATACGCCCGCCAAGGATCGGAAGTGGTTCCTGTGCGCACAGCATCATCGATATTCTAGGCGAACTGTTGTTTTCGTAACAAGCGAGAAGAAGAAAATCTTATTAAAAATTGTTATTTCTTTCGTGGCCCTTTTTATTTTTTGGTGTACTGTTGTTGTTGTTTTTTTATTTTAGTTTTTGGTGTGCGTTTTTTTTTTGTATTGCTTTAATCATTTTTATTTTGTGCGGCTTCCGTGCCACCTGTTATGGTTAGCGTTGGCATTGGTAGAAGTAGCAGCGGCCAGAGGTCCTCGAATCTTCGAATCCTTAAGGCCCTTTTGATTTTTCTCAAGTGATTGCGTAGTTTTCATCTTTTGTGTGCGCTCTTTTGTTGTAGTTCTCACTGTTTCAAATTTGAATTGATCATTGCGTTTTGATCTGGGTAAGGGTAACGTGGGATCGCGGCCAGAACCAAGATGCTTCAGCCTATCAAAATAGCAATCACAATTTGTCGATTACAAGTATGATGCCTACTTCCGATTCCGATTACGATTCCGATTCCGAATGTGAATGCGGCATGAAATTAATTTTTGATTGCTGAGACAAATCGCTTACAAGATGAATGCCATCGAATTAGTCAAAGTAGGATTAACAGGCAAGGTCAAGTCATATCGTAACAAGGCTGGCGCCAAGAAGTTGCCAAGGATCAGCAAAGATAGCCATCAAATGTTATGGCTCACATGTTGGCAAAACAAAACCCACGAAGACAATCGGCTTCAAAGTGAAGCCGTGCGACAAAAATTGCTACGGTTCGCTCTGATCCCATCACATCGAGATATAGATGCCGACAAGCGATGATAACCATCAGTATGGAATCTATAACAACTGGCCTGCCGCAAGGCGTGCCCAAACAATGACACAGTGGGCGCTACATTGACCTGGCCAGGACAATGTTGTGTATGGCATCGTGTACAGTGTGTACATACCATTCTCGTACTCTTATAATCTAGCTTGTAATTTTCATGGGAATTAACCCATGCCCTTACCAAATTCATATGTATACAATGTGCAATTTATGCGATATTTGTATTTAAATTGTGAATAGCCTCTACAACAGACTCATTCTCCTCCTGCCCTCGTTGTTTTCCAACTCTGTAGCAGCAACTGTTGCAAGCTGAAACTTCTGTTTGAGCTATTTGCTTTGATTTTCACTTGACTTTTTGCGCTCGAGTCCGTGTTTGACTGGCGTATACATATCATAATTTCATTTTCACATCATTTTTTTTTGTATCCATTCCACCCCGAAGTGAGGTCAATATTTACAGAGCAAGTCAAACAGTTGGCGCATCCATCGAGTAACAATGATTGTAACAATATTCCAATGTTGCCGTCTCGTCAGTTGATTTCTCTTGGACTTTGCTCTGCATTTGCATATGTAATTTGGCTTTAATGAATTTTCAATTTGACAATTTGACAATTGGCAAAATGCCGCACACGAACGCGTCGAGGGCCACCCACATGAAACATGTAATTCTCTGCATGCAATGCAATCTTCTCGATATTTTCTACATTGAACATCGCATGTCGCAGTCCTGCTTCCGATTGACTTTCGCTCTTTCGCTCTTTCTCTCTGCTTTCCCTTCGAACGAATATCGATCGGTATCGAAACTAATTGGACTAAAGACTGCCCTAATTTGCCCAACAAGTCGGTGTTAAATGCTAATAAAATAAGTAACATACAAATTTTTCAATTTATGTACACTCGTATATGAAAACCAAAAACAAAACTGGGCTACGGCTGCCGAAAATGATCGCCACACATTGTTCGAGTTGGGACAACACTTTCACGGCCCAGAGGGACTTGCTAATAGGATTCGTTGACGTGCGCCTACTTTTCTTCTTCATTGGCGTGTCTACAGCTCCTACACGTTCCACAAAGCGCACCCAGTAATGAAAGGGTATATGTCGTTTATCATTACCTTGGTAGAATAACTCTTGCAATCGATATCAGCTTTTGAATATACGTTTGATAAATTTTAATATATTTTTTTTAAAGAAACTTTAAGAACTAATATAGGTTACGGTTTCGGTTCCGGTACGTTCCGAAACAACTATTTCGGTAAAAGAATCTATTTTAGTTTTTTTGAATTTTGAAAATTTTGAAACATTTTAAAATGATAAGGTGTCGTTGTTTATATATAAATATCTAGATCCAGGGGAATAAAATTTGTTCTTAATTTCTTAATTTTGACATGATTTCTTACAAGAAAATGAAAGGCCTGAGAATCAAGTTTAAAGTATCGTTGTATACTAATTACGATATAAGGAGTTGATTAAAAGTAAAAACTTGAGATTTAAATTTTTGAATTTTCGAAATTTCAAAGAGGGGACCCTTACCATTAACGTGGAACGTTAAATATGATGGTCGAAAAGTAAAAGAATTTTCTAAATGCAAAAATTGTAATGCAGTATGAATTAAGAGACCGAATCATGATCAAAATGGAATTCCGATTGAAAATCGGGTCAGTTTTGACAGTTGCCAGTTATTTTTCCTCTTTGACCTAGCAACTTTACCACAACCGTACCGGTTCAAGCGTTTCGGTTTTCAGATCTTGAAAGAGAATTAATTTCGGTTACGGTTTCAGTTCCGGTTCTAAAAATGATACGGTTAGTTTCGGTTAACGGTTCCGATACCGGTTACGGTGTTATTCCCTGTTCAAACCAAATTCTTCGGTATAGAGCATTTCAGCTGCGGTCAAGGGAATTGCTTTGTTTTTTTTTAACAGTTTTTTGTCATGCGCTCTCTGGAAGCTGATCCACATCACATCACATTGAAGCAGAATGAGCTCGAGCTTCAGACATAAGTTGCAGTTATGCGTATTGACACGAAAAGTATGACCCGTTACCCATGTTTGAACGTAAATGTGGATGTGTATTGTGGTATTGAGGTATATGCCGCATTGTTCATATTTAACCGGGCAATAAGTGGCTGAAGTTTGGGATCATTCGTTAAGTGACAGGCACGCAAGGCGCCGTTGAGCATGGGAAGAGAAACATGAATATTAATTCCTTTACCCTTCCTTCTTATTTAAGCCCCTTTTACCCTGAACATGCTGAGCAACTTGTTCATATCCTGCAGCACGTGTGCCCCTCAAAAAGAAATTACAAGTATTATGGTCGTTGTTGTTGTTGTAGGTTTTTGTCAATGCGCATAAAATTCAAATCGATATGCAAACATTTAGTTGGCGGATGCCTTAACATCAGCTAACTTCGATAAGGCATCAATTTTACAAGAGACCTTGCTACCTTGCCACCGATGCGATCTGAACGATCTGTGCGATTCGAGCTGCAGGTGTAACCGAAGGCGTCACTTGCACAACTGTCATTTGTGTGCACTCGAGACCAAATGTACGAGTACTCGTAAATTGCACTTGCACAGGACACGAGGGCAGGATCACAGAGGTCAGTCGAAGGAACGAGAACGAGGGGATGTTTTTTGCATGTTTGGCCAATAAATTTGTTGTGCAGCCTTTGGTGCGGTTTGTTGTGTGACATTTTTATCTAATTGACAACGTTTTATTGCCGCCTGTCGATTGTAGATGTGAATGCTCGATACTCACAAAGGTAGCGCAAAATTCCAAAAGGATCTTGCAACTTGGGGCGTGCTACTTGCCTACATTTATGCGGTAGGGTGGGCGCCATACATCAAAGGTTGCGGCAGAGGTTTTTTATACAAAATGTATATAATGTAATAAAAATCATCTAGCACAATATGATTTCCAGCGAATCATTACGAATTCGAAGGCGTTGTTCAGTCGTGGATAAGACCACCAAGCGCGTCCTTGCGGCGCTGTTAAAATTCGCCTTGTCATGCGAAGGTACAACTAAATTGACCCTTCGATTTGATGCTAGACTCATCGATGTATTAATTGTTGGCGCTAAAATGTTAGCCCAACTATGGCAGTTAGTTAGCACGCTTATTAGACATGGCCAAGACCAACAAGCGTGTCCTTGACGCTTGGCTAACAAGCAAGCGCCGTGATCCTCCGCTTCGGGTCAAGCATATCAATTGGAGATTTTGCCAGGCTGTAATAAACAAGATTGTTCATTGCGATATCTGTCTTCAAGGGGCATTGGTCAGACGGCATGCCGAATCGCCAGTCGGCGGCGAATTTGTTAAGGTGTTGCTAGCAGGTAGAGTTTGCGGCTTTTGGTTCTTTTGTCTTTGGTCTGGCGGCGATTTAGATTAGATGATGCACTTCTCTATCTATTTATCAGTTGGCCATTTGCTGCTGACAAATCGTTGCTTATGTTTGGATTTTTGCAAATTTTCCAAAACATTTTACAGCACTTATTTCTTGAATTTAATCCTGTTATGGGCTTTGTTTGCATTTCCGCCCATGTTCCGGTTTTGCTGGCACAAAGCCATAATCATCTTGTTAGCGGCTTTAGATTGCCACAGATAGCGCCAGCTTATCTTTCTATTCCTGTACCCCATCCAGCGCCATTTTGCATGCCCAGGCAGTTGAAGTTGAATCCACAGCCGAAGCTCAACAAGGCCAAGTGGCAACAACTCACCACCGTTTGCCATTGGCTGTTGGCCAGGCCCGGCACGTGCTGCCTGTGGTCGAGGTAGGTAGACGGGCCAACTTGTTTACCTGTCCCGTTGCCTGCCCTGCTCACCTTACCTGCCACACCACACTAGCACAACTGGCGGTGGTGGATTTTGGTCGGTGCGTATAAATACCGCCGTCAGGATAAGCCGTCAGTTAGAAACTCGCCAGCATTCGCAGCGAACGGTTCAAGATTTTATTGCACAAACAAGTCCAATTATCAGTCAGTTCGAGATGTCGTCTAGTGAGATATATCGTTACTATTACAAGACCTCCGAGGATTTGCAGGGCTTCAAGACTGGCGCAACGGAGCCTTATTTTAATCCCATGGCTGCCTATAATCCTGGCGTCACACACTACCAATTCAATTGCAACTCCTTGGCCAGCTCCAGCAACTATTTGTCCGCCAATGGGTTCATCAGCTTTGAGCAGGCCAGCTCCGATGGCTGGATCACATCATCACCGTCCAGCCATCGATCCGAGACTCCAGAGTATGTTGATCTGAATGCCATCTACAACAATGGCTGCAACGGCTTGCCACAGCAGTCAGGTCAACAGTTTGTCTTGCCGCTGGATCAGCCGGCGGTGACAGCGGGAACAGCGCCTCCGGCGCCTCCACAGCCCGTAATGGAGATTATGGGATCATCCAATGTGGGCACCTGCAAGACGCTGCCACAAGCAGCTCCAGTGACGAAGCCCAAGCGAAGCTATACGCGCAAGAATCAACAAGTGGCTGCCACAGAGAACGTTACAGCTGCCACGCCCACATCCCAATGTCCCACAACGTCGAACGTCAATCTCTATAACGATGATTTCCAGAGCTTTGATTTTGATAATTCCGCTCTGTTCGATGATAGCGTTGAGGATGACGATGACATGATGCTCTTCGATGATGACTTTGACGCTGACGGCAACGATGGTTCCTTTGACCTGGCCGATGGCGACAGCGAGGATGCCGCAGGCAATCCCAACGCACCGGCAACTGGTGCTGGCAAAAGGAGGCGCAATAAACAAATCTCGCCGGTTGTCAAGCGAAAGCGTCGCCTGGCAGCAAATGCCCGTGAACGTCGCCGGATGCAGAACCTCAATCAGGCATTTGACAGACTCCGTCAGTATCTGCCATGCCTGGGCAACGACCGCCAGCTGTCCAAGCATGAGACTCTTCAAATGGCCCAGACCTATATCTCCGCCCTGGGAGATTTATTACGCTAACACTCCACACTCCATTCCCTCAAAGCCAACAGTCACTTGCCAAATGTTGTACCTTCTTTGTAAATATTCATATATAGTAGCATATGTAAACTAGAACCCAGTAGTAAATTATTATCTAAGTATTACCATGTTCATAGTTTAGTTAATTTGTTTAAATGGAAGACAATGATTAAGACTTGAAATAAAAATTATAAGAAAATCACAACAAAACAAACTTTGCTTTTATTTTTTTTAGTTTCAGTTCAAAAGAAAAAGGAATCTGATTTAACTCATAAATCTTGAAATAGCCACTCGAAAATTGAATAGAGTAAATAAATGTGTTAATCAGTCTAAGCCTAAATGAAGTCAATTAATTTATTTAAGGATCTTCTATGGTTTTGTTTACAATAAAAAGTATTAAATGACTTTAAAATTTCAACTTAAATCGAAGTATTTACAGTTGAAAAATTCTGTCTATATATTTTTTTTTAATTTTAAACACATTTAATATCTGTATATAATTGAGTCCAAAAAAACTCTTTGAATGCAAGCGAATTTTGACTTGAAAATTGTCAGTGAATGTAAAGGTAAAATAGATTGATTATATTAAATTGCGACTGAGTTTTGCTATAAAAAATATTGATTATAAAACAACGTAAATTTCCACATTTTTATTTGAATATCTCTTAGAAGGTTCTATACATTGAAAAAAGTCAAATTCTTCACTTGATTTTGCTAAAAATGTATTTCAAACTTAAAAGTTATTTGCTTCCTAACAATCAGAAGAACAGTTTATATGTGAATCAAGTCTTATGATGAGCTTGACCCACCAATCTCAGAGTCAATCTGAAGTTCACTTAATGTCTTCACCTTTTGCTCATGTATTTTTTTTTGGCGCTTCCTCTCGAGGTGCCTCGTTTATCGCAGTGCATCGATTCTCACACAAAATTCGGGCGCGCGACTCGACGCATTGAATATAACTTTATTATATGGAGCAAGGTGATCGATTTGGCGCTTCGCGATCAATTTGTAGACAGTTCACCGAAATTATGATGGCCAAAACAAATACGCGAAAAGTGATCCCCTGTTTGGGCCAGCCTGGATTGCCCTGGATCAGGAACAGAACAGTATTGTGCCAATAATTATACCTCAGAGCGCGCCAGAGTGTGGCTGCCAAATTAAGTTAAGTGTGGGGCTGATCTGCTTTCAGCGGTCGCAGTCAGAGTCAAAGTTGGAGTCGCAACCAAAAATAAAATAAAACAAAAAAGAAATGAGCGCCACTCATAAATCGTTTAAAGGGAACTTCGATTGATGATCGTTGCTGGCGGATAACCGACAAAGGCTAAGACTAAGCTGGCTTAAATCCAGCGTAAAGCTCGGTCAATTCATTGAACAGTCTGACTGTCTGTCAGTTAGTCAGTTTGTCGGGTCAGCGATTCAATCATTCGGAAGATACAAAACCAATTTGTTGATAGCGCGACGATCGACGGTGGCAGCGGCTGACGATCGACTGCCACCACACAATCACAATGGGATTGGGATTGGTATTGAGAATGGCAATGGGAATGGGAATGGGAATTGGGGCGCTTGTAGGCGGATGATCGGGCCACGGGGGGCGCGGCAGGACATCGTTACGTGGGCAGTTTTATTTTGATATTGTTTGTTTTATAAAATCATTTTCGGGCGTTGCCAAAAAGCTCTCTTTTTTCCCTCGCAACCTTTTTGCAAACAAAAAAAAAAAAAAGAAGGAAATTCACATAATTAGTTAGCGACGCGACTTCGACAGCGCTTCGTTAAATTGTTAATGACTTAATTTAAGAGATCGCGCGACGCGGGCGTCACCCTCGCATTTAGCTAGCTGCAACACGGTGTGGCAATTATGAACTCAGCCACAATATCCTGCCACAGTTGCTGTTCCTGGGATCGCTTCTCTTGTTAGCGACAATTTACGGCTTTGAACGCTTCCGCACAAAGCGTTGCCGTCAATTTGTCAATTACACAAATTGTTTAAGTCTCCACTCGCACTCCACGACACCAGCGGCAACAACAACAACATTAACAACAACAACAACAACAGCAACAAGCAACAAAAGATGCGTTTCGATTTCGGCTACGTTGTGTCCTCTTCCTGCCAAGCTTCGATGGGTTTGTGCAACCGAGCTACGTTCCGATCGCTGTGCAGCTGCACAGATTCAACTTTAACTTCGACTTCCACTTCGATCCAGCTTCCATCTCTCATCTTCGACCAAAATGCAACTGCTTGCCAATACAATTAGTTAGAATTCATGAATGGGAATGGCAATGGCAATGGGAATGAGAACTTTTACACCGAAAAAAAATACCAACTTTTAAAATCAAGAACATTCATCTTAAATATATTATTCTCAAAATAAAACCATATTACTAATTCTTAGAATATTAATCTAAAAAATCAAAGTTCTTAATTCAAGAATAAAAGTTTCAAATTGTTAGGAAAGTATAAATATGTCATATTTTATTGGAAACCAATAGTGGGCCACTAGTTGCAAGAAAAAAACACAGTAATAACAAAAATTAAAAAATTTATCAAATCAGAATAAAATTTTTATATACTATAGAAAACAAAATAAAATTATAAATTTAAAAATCTTGTTTGATTTAATTTTTAGAACATTTGATTTTATAACAAGAAGTTGGACTTATTTGAAATGTTCTTAAAACCAAGATGTGTTTTCTTAATCTAAGAATGTCATGTTTTCGACGCGTTTAAAAAAAAATTCTAAGTTTTGAGACCAAAATCTATATTTTGAGACAAAAATCTTAATTTTAGAACATTTTTTCTATCAGTGTACGTACGTGCAAAGCGACCCCAAGCAGCTTTTGGCAATGCCGACACAATCTCAAGTTCCCCCCCTGTTTCCCAATCCCAATCCCAATCCCAATCCAAAGTCGGAGTCTTGCATGTCTTTGTCAATTTATAGACAGCTTGCCTGAGCATTATTAACACGTATTATTATGCGTTCGATTCGAGTTCCAGTTTCAGTTCCACTTTGCTTTAGGGTACGTCGCCCTGTTGCATATATTTTGTGGGTTTTTCGTTGTCGATAGTCGATGCTGCAACAGGAGGAACATTGTCAGACACGACACGGCAGCAGGTCGTAAAAGAATTAATGTTGCAAAAATTTGTCATGTCGATAATTGGTGCGCTTTATTTTGAGGTTTTTGGGGTTTCTTGCCATTATTGTCCCAGCCAAAGATGGTTTAAGCAGTAACCGATCATAGTAAGTATATCTGTATCTGCGTTAAACAAGTTAATGAGCATTAACACCATCAATTTGTCACTTCTTATTAAGGACTGACTACATAACGAGTCCACTGAATACTGACAGTTAATTGGGTTTCCAGTTAGTGGTAAATGTAACAATAAGACGTATTAAGATCTGTCTGTTCGTTTAATTCTTCTCATCCTTAACAAATATCTATCAGAAGTTCAGTTTCATAATATGATATTTCCCCACTATATCTTTCAGTAAATAAAAAAACTGAAGTATAATAATAAGTATAATATAATATTAATTCATAAAAAAAAGTGCAAAATTTCATTGGTTTTCTTCATATCAATTTCTTTATTAATGCCATTGAACATGTACTTATTTCATTCAGTATCATTCAGTATTCAGTATCTATTTTTCAGGTTATTTAAATGTATAGTTAACAATTTTAGTATGGAAAGTTTAAAAAATATATAAATTGAATTATGAAGTATCGTAGAATATTGATTTTAGTTATAATTTAGGATAATTGTAAATTATATAAAAGGTAATCTGCAGAAAGTTATACAAAGTGTTTTCCTTTTTTTTTTTAATTTTCTTAGGTAATTTCTTTAGACACAAAACATTTTCTCATGCCCGTCTGAACACATAGTCTACCTTGCCGCAAAGGACTATTAAAAAACTAAGAAACTCAGCCAAACCGCAACAGTTTTTTATTGAATACATAGTTTTGGTTGAAGTGCACATAGTTTCCGTTTCCGGCGATGTATTCGTATTTTGGCATTGTTGTGTGAACATTTTACGCTGATCCTTTAATTATTGCACAATAATTGAGAACCCCAAAAAAAAAAAAATAAATATAAAAAAAGCAGAAAAACTGCGCTTGGTTGATTGATGTGAGTCCTGGCCCTGGATTGTGGCTAAAACGAGGCAATGGGCAACAGGCTATAACTGAATGTTTCCCCGATCATACGTTGCACGTTCGCGTGTGCAACGAACTGTGTGTGTGTGTGGGCTCTTCTGGGTCTTAGCCAAAGTCAGAGACGACGCCAAATGATTGCAATTATTAAGCCATAAAACGGGCTGCGTTAAATGCCAACTCTGTAATTAGCGACACCAAATCACGTTGGCCACACCTACGCCGCATTGTGTGCGGCCCGAAAATCGAGTATCCCGAAAGAAAGAAAGATCAATACTTACAGCATACCTGGCCTGACCGGGGAAAGTCAAAGCCAAGCCCAATTATAGATAGATGTTTGTTTAAGGAAGTTTTGCCCAAAGGAAGCAAACACAGCGGCAATTTGTCAAAGATTTGATACGCTCCTTATTCCAGCCATCAATCAGTAGCTCTGATTACTCTTCAACCGAAGCAACGGGAGTAACAGATTTAACCGTTACACGTTGACAAATAATTCGCACGGCCGATCGCTCGACTGGGCAACTCAATTAGCCACACAGACAGACCGCCACAGTTGACTGACTTCAGTTCAGTTGCTGGCCTGGCCTGGCCCTAAACAAATTGGCCAAGTAGGTGGCGGCCATCAAACTTTAAGCCATAAATCCGAGTATCTCACGCTGCAGCCGAACGTCAACCAAAAACGATCTCAACGATCACAACGATCTCAACGATCGTCACTGAACAGAGGCCAGTGAAAGTGCATCAAAAATCAAAGTCGACGTTGATTTTTTGACAATTTTTGGGCGAGGCATCAAATTAACACAGCAAAAAAGCAAAGATGCTACTAAAGATGCAGACCGAGAAAAAAAAGAGAGCTAACATTGAAGACAAGTCAATGAAAAATACAACGAATTTGGAATGCTCTTAGTTCACTTCACGTATTTTACAATAACAGGATATTGTTATGTCAGATCAGTTTTTATATCAAATTATTATATAACAGTAAACTATCGATACTTATTGAAATGTTAAATGATAGTTATTGAAATGTTAAATGAATGAATTCTCGTTACTTTTAAGGAAAAATGTCATCGCTATTGAAGTTTGCTATCTTCATTGAAAATAAAGCTGTCTTGTATTTTGTCTGGAAAGACTTCTTCACCTCACATGCTCCACAGAAGTCTACCGAAACTTTGGAATAACCGAATAGATATAATCGAACAGATATAATGAAAAAATATATCTAGAAAAACTTAACATTTTGGTAATGATTGAAAATTTAAAAGATATAGAATTAAGATTTAAAAAGCATAAAAACATTTCAAAATTCCACTTAATTTGTTCATATACGATTTAAGCCTGTGTACGATCAATATTACTTCTGGTAAGAGTATTTAATTCAAATCCTAAGGCCTTAGCTGTATTTTTTAAACTGAAATTGCCACACGCAAGCCATCTCGTTTTGTCATGTTAAGATGGTAGACAGGGGCCTCAGGTGTATGGAGAATTGGCGCAGACTGCGGTGTATTTTGGCAAAGATTCTTCTTGTTCGCCTGGTTCTGGTTGCGGTCTGTAATTTTGTATTCGCATTGGGGGTCATTTGATACAGTTTTCCAGCTCATTTGCTTGTAATTGGGCACCAGAGCTTCGCGTTGGCTCCACATGAAATCTCTGTCCATTGTCCAATGTGTCCGTGGTGCGTTGTCGCAGCGGTTGCCAACTTTAGCTCAGGTTGACGACTTTTCAAATTATCAGTTAAAATTTTGGTACTTATATATTTATTAATCAGGATTTCGTGTGAAAAATGCGTCAAGGGTGCGCTCATATTTTGTGTTTAAGCTCAGCTGAGTAGACAACGAACAGCAACAACAACATGCCACAGCAACAACAACATGCCACAGCAACAAAATTTAATGTCAACGTCGTCGGTGGCGTTGGCATCACTTCGAATTCTTGTCCATTGGCCACTTGTCGGAGCAATTTTTTGTCTCTCTGCTTCTGCGTCTGCTTCTGATTTTTATTTTCTTTTTTTATTTCGTCCTTTTTTTCGACATTTCATGTCCACCTGCAGGGCCTTACATTGGCCGGCCGTGTGTGGACTGCGTGTGAATTTAATCCCTTGGCCCCAATTATTCAAGTAATTAAGTATTAATGTGCGAAATTTTATCACCTTTTTGGCGACGCTGCAAGTCGTGATTTTCCAGGCCATTTGTGCCTAAACGATCGTCAAAGTGGGGCTTCTGCCTGAGACTTGCGCGTGAATTATTTAATGCACAACGGCACTTAATTAATTCAAATACTCTTAGACACTTAATTGCGGTGATATTATAAAAAATTGCAATATTTATTAAGATTGTTATAATCCAAAAGGCAATAAATGTGCTCAACCCTCAATTTTCTAAAATTCCCAAATAAAACTTCTTTTAAGTAATTTTTGAGTGATTGCTAACAAAAGACAACCTGATCAAGGGCGCCGCTAACGTATTCCTGATCTACGTGCAATTAGCAGATATAATCCGTGTGATTCAACCCAAGTAAAATGTCAATAACAATAAATTCCTTGGCAACTATTGAGCGCACCTTAGACTTTGGTTGTGTTGCCGACTTCAGGTGAAATCAAGATATGGGCACATCAAAGTGATTACATACGAAGAGCAGCTCATAACTGTCAAAATCAGGCAATCAATTGATTTGCGCATTGATCGCACAGAGGATCGAAGATCGAAGATCGAGGATCATGGACCGCACAGGACTCGAATCGCAACGCACAATATTTTAGAGGCGTGTTCCGGCTGTCAACATTTTATGTTGGTGGCCAGAAAGTCAACTTGTGGTCGCAACTGCAACAGCAGCTAAATAACAAACTGCTGAGAACCGCGCGGGTGTTCCCACTGAGAAACAGGCTCAGATCCTTGGGCGAACAATAGCGCACACGGTGAGTCCTTTGTGCGTGCCCAGAAAACAATGGCAACTACTTACAACACATTATGACACGAAATTGGAAACGAAAAGGAAAACTCCTTGACCCTTAGGACAGGCATTTTATTGCCCACCGCAGGTCCTGATTCATAGCTATTACTCTATTTTATTTTCCCTTGAGCTCGCGGCGTGTCCTTGTGCTCCTTTTGATGCTGACCAGCGGCATTGAATTTGCGTGAACCAAATCAAATTTTATTGCTCAATTTTTTTGTATTCTGCGGCGATTTTCTAATTGAATTGCGCTCTCTGTAAAATTTAACATTTGTCTCTTCAGTCCAAATTCATTATTTATTTCTATATTTCAACATTCTAATGTAAATTAACTTCTTTTTGTTATTGTTAGTCAGTTTTTGTTTACAGCGATTTTCGAAACTAATTCCGAATTCTCTACGCCCTTGAGGTAGGTGATTTATTAATCGATTCAATTTATTATATTCTTTTCAGTTTCTTGCATAAGTTTAAGATGAGCTTAGGCTATAAAACTGCGATTAGATACCCTGTAGATGTATTTAAAATTATAAAAATCGTTCAAAAACAATTAATAATCAGTTAAGTCTTTAACCTAAAAGCTAAAAGTTGAAAGCTGTGAAAGTTAATTAAAGTCAATGTCATATGCCTTTGATCATATTTTGCTAAGGTTTATAGGAAACTCATGATTTTTCGCCCAGATATAAGATTTGATACCAGAGTTTTAAGAGAATTTTAAGACATAGTACAATACTTATTAGAAGTGATAAATACTTTAGAGTCTAAAGCTAAAGGTATATAGAAAACATGAAATGGCCTTCAAAGATATAAAATATTTATAATTAAAGTTAGCTGAACTTGTCTACTGATATCTTGTCTATGATTTTCAAAGGTTTTCCGATAGCCTATAATAGCTATCCCTATTTCTGTAGCAATTGCGATCCTGACCAGCTGACGCTGTCTGGGCACACGTGTTCATTGCCAATGAGGAGCATGCGCGCGAGTTTGAGTCTCAATTTGGATTTGTAAACTGAGCTCAGTCAGAGTGGTGAGGTGAACTGTGCTGCATCTGTGTATCCTTGTATCCTTGTCGGCATCACACCTTCTCCACTGGCAGTACACAGTTGATCAGCAGTCCTTTGCAGCAACCCTTTCGAGTTTTGTCTTGGCGCACTGCTGGCCATATCCTTTAAGCGGTTTATCCTGCTGTTGCCTGTTTTTCTCTCTGTTGCTCTTCCTCACTCGTGCTTATCGGAAGTCAACAGTAACTGTTGAAGGGGTAGCTGGAGCATACTTGCTTCCTTGAATTTGTGAAGTAGTCGAAAGCAGCAAAATACCGAACCGTAAAAGAAACAGCTACAAAAAAAAAAAATAAAATAAAATAAAATAAGAAACCGAAGGAGAAGTGTAGGCAACGGCAAATGCTACCCAATTTTGAAGTCAAAGTAGCACCAGATGACGGCATGCGCCGTCCGTTTGTTCTGAGCGATCCTTGAGCAGCATATGTTGCACTTTGGCTCTATCTCGCTTTGGCTAACAGTCTACAAGGCTAGTCCATTTTTGGGCAGGCTTTCACTCGCACGCCACGCGGCTCGTTCCCTGCCAACAGAACAGCAAATAATAATAATGATAATTTCTTATTGTATTCAGACTCAGGTCGATCAGTTCGAAGGCACGCCAGTTGGTTCCGTCCCAAAAACCTCAAGTATGTAGGAGCAGTAGCAAAACCACTTCAGTTAGTAGACAACATGTAGTAACAGTAGTAGTAGGAGAGGGCATTCTGTCTTCATGACAGTGTGGCTCTTTTATTGGAGTTTATCATAAAGTTTTGCATCAATCAAAATTAAAGTCCCAAATTGAATGCAATTAAGTCAAACGAAGACTTTAAACGCTGACTGAACACGTAATGAATAGACCAAAGATCTCGCAAAATCTAAAATTAGCATGATCCAAACTGTTTTCAAGGCAAAAGTTATTAAAATCATATTAATACAATGCAAAAAGGCGATTACGGTCTTGCTTCGAAAGAATGTCTGAAGAGAAGAAAATATTTCGAAGTTGGCAGCATATTTCCAGCTAACGTACAAATTTAAAGGGAATAAAATAATTGAAAATTTTGTTGACAAGTAAACTAACATAACATTTTTCGTTGAAATCAATTTTTAATTTAATTTAACAATAAATTTTTCAAATAAACAACTAATAAAAAAGATGTTTAATCATTTTGGAAGTAGTCAAATGTCAAATTCACCATTATGAGCCTTCAAAGCTATCGAAAAAATATATTTGGTATAACTAACTAATTGTTTTCTCTATCCTTTCTCTAAGTTATTTAAACTCTTATACTAAACTCGTCTATATCGAAAGCTAGAGAAACGTCGCCATTCCGTCACCAGTTTACATCAGTTGTCTAGAAAATGATCAACAGATGTTGGAGTTGGCCTCGTATACACTTACTGATATTTAGGTATCACAGCATTTGTGCAATTACAACAACAACAACAACAACTACAACAACAGCAATAACGCGATCATCATCAACAACTGTTACAAGCAGTAAAAATAAGATAAAATTCAGACGCTAACGTTGGGTAAAATTGCGCCATTGAGCCAAAAAAAAAAAACCTAAAGTGGCAAAGCATACACTGCAAGAAATTTTGAAGTAACTCCTAGATCTATTCAGATTGTACACTTATAAAAAAAATGTTCTAAAATTAAGATTTTGATCTCAAAACTAAGAATTTTGGTTTAAAAAATGCGTCGAGAACATAAAATTCGAAGGTTTAAGAAAACACATTTAGAAAATTTCATATTTTAGGAACAAATGGGATTTCCTAAAAATTTTAATTCTTGTATTAAGAACTTTGATTTTTTTGATGAATATTCTTAGTATTAGTAACATGTTCTTATTTTAAGAATGAATGTTCTTGATTTTAGAAGTTGGTCTTTTTTTTTCAGTGTACGAATACTAGAAAAGTATCTGAGAGATACTGAAGTTGTGAACAGTGTATGCGGCGCAGGTCAAAATAATTTGGCTTACTGCGGAAATGGAGGAACGTAGACAGGCATGGGACAGACAGACTATCCTTCACCTAACGCTATCTCTTTCCCTGGCCAGCTGTCGCCTCTGTTGTTAGTGTTGTTGCTGTTGTTGTTGCTGTGTGTGCCTTCGGTTCGTGTGTTTGCCACGTGTCGTTGGCAAAGCCCATTGGCCAATTGAACAATTGCCTAGAGGGGCAAAGCAAGTTGACCAATTTGAAAAGCGATCTTGTGCTTAGGCCAAGTTAACCAAATGACATCAATGTATATATACATTATGTATGCAAAATGAGCAGCTGTAAAATCAATCAAAAACTTGTCAAATAAATGTCAATGTGGCTTGTTGATAATTCCCTTATTTTTTTCGCAGACTTATGCGCATGCATAAGCAATGAGAGTATAGTGCATCCTGCCCAGGCGTATCCTTTGGGTGCATAAATTGTCTTCTTTATTTGCTTATGGTACAACCAAATTTCCCTACGATTTACGACTTAGCTGCAATTGGCGCGTTGAGCGCTGAGATGCTGAAGAACCTGGTAGACAACTGCATCGGTGCATTGCTGGGACTGCGCCACTTGCTCCTGGGACAACTGGCGTGTGTGCAACAGAAACAGTGAGGCATTGTGCATGGCCAGAGCTAATCCTTGATTGATTGCCGTTATGCCGCGCATGAAGCAATTGTTGCTGTTGTCAAACTCAAAGCTCAACGCCCCCAATGCCACGCCCACCTGCTGACCCTGGCACATTATAGGCAATTGGGCCATCTGCTGGATAAAGCTCTGCACATCGGCCATCACTTTTTGTCCGTCGCGGCGAAAAGCTTCAACTAGTCTGCCCAGATTGAGAGTACAGCCGCCAAGTTGATGTGTCACATTCGCCGTGAACTCCTGCAGATTCCAAGCAGGATTACAGCTAGGATTGTCCAATATGAACTGATTGGCTTCAATGATGGCTCTCTCCATTTCATCCATGGCATTGGTGGTCAGACTTTCAATGTTACCCGTCACAGCACTCAAAGCCCGTTCTATATTTCCCTGCAATTGGGAGGAGGTCTGATCACTGACATCCACTGCTATTCCAGCAAGCTGATCCACCACCATACTAATAGGTCCATATTCTGTCGTTTCCGTTTCCGTGTGGGTCTCGGTGGTAGTGGTGGTAGTAGTTATACTTTGACCATGCTATTTATAAGCTAGTTGAAATTAATGCCAAGACTTCTCAACTCCTCAACTACTTACTGCGAATGTTAGCAACACTACAAACATGCTCCATATTTCAAGTGTGGTATCCATAATGTTCGAGAGTTTATTACTGGTCGCGCCAATGACGAATCGACATATATACTACCTCTTGGCCCAGTCATGGACGTCAAACGACAAACAAACAAAAGAGTTCTACACAGATTCTCAATTTGCCTGATTAAAAGATCTACAACAATGGAAAGATACCAAGAAACACTTCGATCATTTTCCACACTATCCCTCAAACCTTCAGAAAGTGTGAGAAACGGAGTACATATTATATTACACCTGATATAAAGTTGGGAAATTTAAAAGCAATATCCATATTTACTTAACTCTTTCAGTGAGTCGTTTAAAAATTAAAATATGAATTGTCACTGCGACCAAGGCTATCTATTTAGCATGCGACCCTGTATTTACTTTCTAAGGGAAAAATCGAAAAAGAACCTAGATATGATTCATTTGTGTTTTCATTCATAATACGTGTCTTTCTCACCATTCTGGTTGCTGTAGTATGACAACTAATGTAATTAATGAGTTCTTAGTACATATTGTTATGTGCAACTGATAATCGATTGATATTTGTTGTCAATTGTAACGTACTCACAGTTTATGATATTTAAAAATGTAAACAGTCGATTGTAATTATAATGTACATTAAAAAAACTCTTGGAGTTTATTTCAAAAGCAGCATTGTCACTTAAAGAAGTAGTTACAGTAGCAATAATTGATAAATAAATAATAATATATAATAATAATGAAATTAGTAGAAATATTGATAGAAAAAGTTACTCTGATAGTACTACTACTAACAATATTTCTACTAAATTCATGATATGCTGTTTTACAACAACAGCAATAATAGCAAACATTTTAACAGTGGTAATAGTACTAATAATAGTAAAATAAAATACAAAAAAAAAAATACTATAAATAGCAATAGTAGTTAATAAGTGTTGTTTACATTTAGTACTATAATAAGATTAAAAATTTAGCACTTGTGCAGTACTATTAGTAATAGAAATATGTATAATAGTAGTAAAAATACGAGTAGTAGTATTAGTAAAAGCAATAAATAAAAAGAAATTGCAGTAATTGTTGCAATATTAGGAGAATCTATAAGGTCTAAGCGACTAATTCGCCATATGTTGGTCGCCAATTAAGTCCAAGAATCCGCTTGAAACTAGGTTCAAAATGCACCCGACGCAGATGCTGCTGTTGGCAATAGATTAAGTAATATTACGTATTGGATTATGCATTAGCAATTGGTATACATATGAATTGTATTTTTAAGCACCAATTGATTAAATTTGTACTTGTGATAGAAATAAACATGATTAGCCACATCTTATCAGACTATTTAAGAAAATCCAAGTGTGGGCGCTGATAATGCTTATTATGGCCCATACCTGAGATAATAACTACTGTTTGGCCAAAAGAGTCCAACCGCTTGAAATAAACTGCAAATATTTTCTGGTCAGTTGAATTATTTAATTTGAGACAGCAAAATGTCGAAAGTGTCGCTGGTGTGGCTGCTGCCGCTGTTTCTGCTCCTTGGCAATGCCTGGGGACATCAGGAGCTGAGCAATCTGCTGGAGCAGCAGAAGAAGGATTTCGATTTGTCGCCAGCTGAAGTGGATGCCTTGCGTCCATTATATCGCGAGCTGCAGGCACAGTATGATTATATTTACAGCCAAAAGTTGCAGGATGGCGATGGCAGTGCTCACTTGGAACAGCCAACCGATCTTAAGATGGATGATGATTATGCCAAGGCTTTTGATGAGCTCCGTGCTCAGTTTGCCGGATATGTGAGCTATAAGCCAAGCATTGATTACGACACGTCGCTGCCGACCTTGGAACAGTTAATAGGATCACCTAGGGCTGATATGACGGAGCAGGAGCTGATGGAGTGGCAGGATCTACAGGCTATACTCCAGGATGTGATTGACGAGTCCCAGTTGGGTATCAATCAGCTCGTGAAACGCGCCATCGACCTGGAAATCAATTTGTTGACTCTCAACAAGCCAAAGATTGTGTTGGCTGTCATCGCTGGTCTGGAGACCATGTGGAAGTTCTGGGGACGTGGCGCACAGGCTGCTTACTGCAGCTACTCCCACGTGCCACAATTTACCGAGGCACTTCACGCCATCAACGGTGGCGTCGATTGCTACACCTACACCATGGGAATCGTACTAAAGATCCAGAATGAAACCGTCGCCTCCATCAAAGAGATAAAGCGTAATATCCAAGGTCTTGTGAAGATCTATCAGAAGATTGCCGCCAAGAAAACTTTAATGGGACAAATACTAACCGGAACGTTGAATGTGTTCAGTGCTCTCCGCCGGGTGCACGACATCATCGCGGTGGGCATCGCTGGCTATGACAAGGTCAACAACGAATTGCCAGGTGCGGCACAACATTCAGCTCAATGTGGCGTCGATTTTGTCAATAGCATTCCACAAATGATTGAAACGACACAAAATGTGACGACCTGCATCACCTTCGTCAACCCCGACAAACCAGATTATGAATTCCTCAAGCCGGAGGAGGATCGCTATTATAACACCGGTGGAAAACCTGAGGATATTCCCCACGAGAACGACGTCGATGAAGATGATGACGACGACAATAATGCCGATCATGCCGATGATGACTACGTGGATCATAGATAGAAGCCCTTATCAAGGATTATGGTTATGATTCTTTATACATCAAAAATGTATAAATACAAATTACATTTGCACAAAATATAAACAAAATAAATACAATAACAAAATAAAGTATAAATGTGTTTCGTTAGCTAAAATAATCATGACATTGGTAAAAAATAATAATAAATAAAAAATGACATTGGTATAAAATTTTGTATTTTCTAATTCCTTACAATTGGTTAAAGGAAGTCGAAAGTCTATTTGAATTTGCGAAAGCTTATAATTTCTGTACTTTCTTATTACCAGAAAGTGTGATTAGAAAATTTTAACTGGATTTGTACGTTCTAGTATCTCTCATTTATTTTCTTATCTTTTTTTGTGGCAAAGTTCGAAACTTCAATTAAAAGCCTATATGCAATGTATTCTTAATTTCATGTTATAATTTTTCTCTGTGAATAAGACCTTATATTTAGTATCGTATTTCTGATTTATCAGTTTCATAAAACTTAAAAATCTCTTCTCTTATCTTTTAATGAATTTGTATTTTCGAATTTGCGATTTTTGTAATTTTGAGAGACTCTAATGTTCCATAAATCCTTTAGCTATTTTTCGTAATAGATTATTTCCTACCGCTTGCTAGCCAATGCCATGATTGTCATAACTATGCTTAGATAAGGGACTTAGAGGTATTTCCATGGGCTGACTAGACATCGCTCTCCTTAAGGTGGCGTACATACTGCTCACTGAGGGATTTGTTGAGGCCCTCGTAGCTGTCATGCAGGTTGATTGAGGATCCTGCACCCAATGCTGCCTGCGGCGAACTCTGGGATTTATGCACATTGCGACCGGAGCTGGATGCATTGGGACTGGGCGGTGGACGATCTCCGGTACGAGCCTGTGGCAGGGCAATCACATCGGCCAACAGCGTTTGGCGGCAGAGCACAGAGAGGGCACTTCCAGTGGGTCCAGGAGCCGGCGGGTCCTTGGACTTTTTGCCGCCGCGACGCAACTTGGAGGCAAGTGTGGCAAAGCCAAGTTTACTAGAGATGCGACCCGATCGGCTAACGGATCGTGGCAAACTATCATAGGCACTGGAGTTGCTAACACTCTCCTGATCCGTGGTCGCTTCCTGCTGCAGTTGCTCCGTGGAACGGCCCGTGTCGCCTCTCATGCTGCCGACGCTGACACTTTTGTGCAACAAGGCCGCATCATTGATGGCAATGGGTGTCGTTGGCTCCTGCCGAGGAGTGACTGGAGCACTCTGCAGGAACTGCGCCTTTGCCAGTTGCAGTCGCAAGGCACGCTCCGAGATTGGAGTTGTCGGACGCTCCGGCTCCAAAGTGGGTGGCGGAAACTCAAAATGATTGGGTTTGGTGGGTGTGAGCAGAGCTTTCCCTTTGCCCTCCAACTTGCGTTGAATGCGTGGCAGCGTGTTGTCCAGCTTGTTGGGAACCACCCTAGAGGATTGACACACCTTGCTCACCGTCGAGCCGGAGCTGGTCTTGGCGATCCTGTGCTCAATGTTATTGCTAACTGTGGCGCTCTGCGACTTGTGCAGCGAATTCTTCTTGTAGAGATGCCCCCTTCTTGGTGGTGCCTGTGGAAATGCCGTTGTGGCCAGTTGTCGCTTGGAACACGCCAGACGCTGCATGCTATCGCTGGCTAGAGGCGGACGCACGGAGATGGACACTCGACGCATATTCTCATTGCTCTGGCACTTGCGCAGCGGCTCCCTGACTCGAAGTGGCGCCAATCGCTCCAGGCTGATGGATTTGTAGAGACTGAGTGGACGTGGCGTGGTCAACTTGGAACTGGAAGCCTGTGCCTCCTCAACACTATGCGTTGGACTCTCCAGCTCCTTCTCGATGAGCGCTATGCCCTCGGCTGCGTTGGGTTCCAGCACAGTGGTGAAAAGCTTTCGTTTGGTTTTGACAAACACATTTGCATTCGTGTTGTAGCTGCGCGAATGAAGCTCTGGCAATGGAGGAGGCACAAAGCCACTCAATTTGGCCGCCGCATTCGGCATGCCACTCGCAATGCTCTGGGATTCCTCGATGCGTTCACCAGGCTTCACTTTGAGGGAACTGCAAATGATGTCATCCGCCTCCGTGTGGGGCGTGGCTGTGGTTGTGACCGGTATAAAAGAGCTCAAGCGGAAGTCATCGTCCAAGGAGCGCTGCTTCAGCCGAAAGTTCTTGCGACGCAATCGTCGTGGTGTCTCCAACACACTCTGAGTATCTGCATCGCTGCTATCGCTCTCTGTCTTGCTGTTCTGGCGTGATCCCATCTTGCGAAGACGCAGCTTCTTCTTGGCAGCATTTACACTGGTGAGTGGAACACTTGCCCGGCACAAGGTGCCCGTTGTGGTGCTCGTCTCTGTCTCGTGCTCCATTGGTGACGGTGAGGCGGCACTGTGATCCTCTAGAGAAAGTAAATAATCTCGACTAGAAGCATCACAGGTGGCATACGAGGAGCTCGTCTCCAGCTGCTGTCCATCCTCGCTAGTTATGTTGATGTCCGGCACAATATCGCGAGGATAACGATTCGAGCCACCCTCTGTAAAAGAAGTAGATGATTAATAGGGTAGATTGATAAGCTAAATACTAGTGATGTAAATCCAGACGGTGAATCGTGTTTAAAATCGAAAAAAAAGAAGAGAATCGAGTTGTCGATTAATCGGCAAATAACATATCGAGTTACAAACAACTCTTTTTTGAAAAAGTCTCAGGGTAGTATTTATATATAAAATTGACTTTGATGGAAAAAAAATTTAAGTTTTCCATTTTTGATGCAGAAGCAAATTAGTTACCAAATATTGATAAAATTGATATTCCACAAGGAAATCGATTAAGATTTGACAAAGTTATGACAGTTAAGAGTTTAAGAAAAAAAAATTAATATTTTAATTTTGAATCAAATTAAAACTGATTGTCGATTTTTCATGAAAAACGCTTTAATTAAATGATTGTTAAAAGCATAATCAAGTTAAAATAATTGAAAAACGCATCTGCGAAAGTCAAGTGTTAGATTTTTCGATGTATTTTTGCGTCACTAGTAAATACCAATTGGACTTACGTATGGATAACTTTAGACAGAGCAGAGACTCGTGCAGACCCTGCAATTCCTCCATATACTCGTTGTGGCGCTCCTGCATCGTCTCCTGGCAACAAGCCTCGTCCAACGGCGACTTCAGACACTGAAATGTGTAAGGTGAATGAAATCAAAGTTTCAGCCATGTCTATCTTTCTAGAGAAAGACAAAGAGAGAGAGAGAGAGAGTCTCCTACCAGCTCGGCGAGTCTTCCCAGCTCACTCTGGACATCGGAGACGGCATTGAGCACGCTCGGCTTCATTAAATTGTTGGAATAATATGGATAAATGCTGCGAATGCTCAGCAAAGCTGCCTGGCAATCCCGCATTGCGACATGCTCGACAATGTCAGGCGAGGCTTCTCTCAGCTGACCAAATAGATCCTCGGCACGTTTCAGTGCACCCAACAAAGGGGCAAGATTCGTGTGCGACTCGAAGCTTTGCACGCGACGCGAGTTGCTATGAACAGATAAAAATTAAATGCGGAACTGAAATTAAAATGAAAATAGGGAATTTGGGTAGAAACCTACACATAGTCATTGCACTGCACCTCCTCGTACTTGTAAATAGGTGTCTGTTGCTCCACCAGCGTGTGGGCCGTAACCAGCGGAGAGGCGGTGTCATGTATGTGCTCCTCCACCTCGACCATAACAGCCTCCGGTTCGTCGTATTTCTTAAACTCGTGATCGGTTGAGTCCACACAATCCTCCTTGAATTCGTTGACATCGTTAAGGGACAAGGACGAAGCCTGCTGTGAGATAACCTGTGCCTGATTCACGCTCGGCGCCACACTATCCAAGGACAATGAACGACTCAGGGTCGGCGAGTGCTCAGTGGTGGCTAAAGAACATAGGAAAAAAATTATATAAGAATTTATTATATTACATTGGATTGCTACGTTGATATATGGAACCACTATATATTTTAAATTGTATTCTATTTTACATTTTTGCATGACAAATATTTTTATGGTATAAAAATAATCACAATTTAAAAAATAAAAAATAAAATAAAAATGTGATATCAGCAAAATTTAGAGTCAAAATTTTAAAAGATCTCTGTAGTCTTTATAAAGTTATAATTTATAAAAGTTTTCAAAAATATTAACAGAAATTAAAAAATAATATTTTAAAAATCCTAACCTGCCTAACCTAAGGTTATTTAAGACACCATTTAGACGCGGACTCAATTTTGTAGTCAAGCAATGATCAACAAGACATTGTTAATTAAAATCGATATAGTTTTGATAAGGAATGAAATTAGAGGCCAAATAATAATAATAAAATGGATATTTCGCAAGGAAATCGGTTTAGTTTTGACAATGTTTCGATACTTAAAAGTTTTTGAAATACTTTCGAGGAGAATATATGGAAAAAAGTATTGAAATAGTGGACAGTGATGGAGAATAAACTAAATTCACTCTCAATTCTCTCATGCCAAATAATAATACAATTTACATTTGGCATGGAAATCAGAAAGGTTTTCAAATACTAAAATTATCAAAAACAATTTAATGGAAATTGTGTAAACTTCAAAAAAGATAGCTTCGTCTAGGCTAGAGACTCACCCTTGTTGCAGTCCTTGTTAATGCGTCGCACATCGATGGGACAGTAGCCGGGATGCAGTAAAGCAAATGTGGATGCCTCTGGTCCAATGCCTCTCGCCTTTTCCCATTCGTAAAGCTTTCGCGTGAACTTTCTTGAGATGCCCTCAAATTTCATGACCTCACCGTCGGAGGTCTTGACCTCAATGTTCTTGGACGTATGATCCGGTGCCACGATGGCTTTAAGGCGCGCCAATCTGCAAGAGAGTTGAAGGATTAATGGGAATCACAGATTTGGCTTGGGACTGACACACTTTTCCTTGTCGTGCGACTTGTGCTTGTACCAACGATCATCATCGGAGCCACGACGCGTGGATTGGTTGTGCTTGGAGCTCCGTTTGAGCGAATCATTATCGGAGTTTGTGCCGCCACCTGGCGTGCATTTCAAGCGGTTCCATTGCTCTATGGGAATGGGATGTAAAAAGTGTATAAATTCCGGCAGTTACCAGTTGTAGTGAACACAACTCTCACCCAACTTCTTTTGGAACTTCTCGGGCAAATCCTTTTGATCCGGCAGCGCACACAAGCCCTGACCCTCGAGCTTTAATGCGCCCGAACTCCAGAGATTCCAATCGATTTTCGGCTTTAATTCTCCACCACTTTGACTCTTGGCCGTTGGACTGGACGCTGGCTCTGAGGTGGCATAGCAATTGGAGCTCTGCTGCTTGGCGCGCCATTTGTGCAGCTTCTTCTTGAACTGCGGCGTCAGATTCTGCTCCAGTTGCTCCGTGGACATCAGCTCGCTGTGGAGCAACTGCGTCGGGGAATGCTCCTCGCTGCTCCGTTTGCCGCTGATG
This sequence comes from Drosophila innubila, assembly GCF_004354385.1. Lineage (NCBI taxonomy): Eukaryota > Metazoa > Arthropoda > Insecta > Diptera > Drosophilidae > Drosophila > Drosophila innubila. The sequence goes on from NW_022995380.1 coordinate 11,361,683, forward strand.
CTGCCAGGTCCACCACTGCATAGCTTGACGCCTGAGCGAGAGAGTATAATCAGTGATTTCTGGAGAGGATTAGCGGACTGTAGAGAGCTATCTTACTGCGATTACTGGCACTGGATCGCTCGAATTCGCGCTGCTTGAACTGCATATCTAGTTTGAGTTGTAGAAGTTGATAATGTTGAAATACCTCATCTTCGATCTTAAGCTTAGTCTTACAATTTGGCGTTGTCGGCTCCGAATAATCGCCACTCGATATATCCTCGCTCTCTGCAATGTCGGACAAGATTAATGGAAACTGCAAATGCTGGCGAGGCCAACCGCCAAATAAGCTCACCCACCGAATTCACCAAAGAAATCCGAATGTCGGGATGGGCTGCTCGGCACGGAGGAGTTGCCAGGTGAGTTGACATGTCGCATTCTCGGCATCGTGTGATTGCCATCCTTGGGACTCTTGAGTGGCGAGTGGAGTTGGGGTAGATCACTGCACACCTGATTGAGATTCAATGGACTTGGCGGCAATTTGTTCCTTCGACTACTCGTCGACTTTATCTCCGCCACATGATCCTCCGGCAACACCTCAAAATCGGAGAAAGCTTTCGACCGACGCAGCGACTTGTTCGAGGAGGATTTACTTGGCATCGTTGGCCTGGCCGCATCCAAGCGTTCATCTGTGGCGGATTTACGCAGCTCCACCTCATGGTTGGGCGTATGCGAGACGCTCTTGGATGAATGGCGACCTGCAAGGAAGCATGAGTAGCTAGATTAATGCTTCAAGCGGCACTTGGACTGGGACTGGGCATTTACGCATAGCTTGCCGATTGCCCGCATCCAGCTCATCCATGGAACTGGCCGAACTGATGGTGCCTGGCGTGCCGCCCGTTTCACTCATGAAATGCCCCGACGAGGAGCTAATGATGCTATCCGCTGAACTACTCCCACCCGCCGTGCTAATTGGAACCTTTAAATATCTGTAGAAGATTACAGTGTGAAGGTATTGTTTTCAATGGATTGCCATACGTATGATTGTTACCTTTCCACCTCTATGTTCAGTGGCATCAATGTGCCTGGCTCCTGGCTACCAGTTGGCGGCACATTGGCACGCTCCCATTTAAAGGCCGCCTTCACCTTGGTCCACTTGGAGACCTTGGATTTGTTGTCGCTGTACGTACTCTGGCGACGCAGCAAATATGGTCGAGAGGTGCTCATCTTCAACTGTCGGTCTCCCCTCAAGTACATGCTAATCTCATCCTCCATCATCGATTTGCTGCGTTCCCGTATGCTGTGAAATGGAGTCTTGACGTGATGAGTTGGTCCCGAGTAGATTAGTGACATACTTACCGCTTGAATTTACCGTGTTTGGTGGGTGGCACCACTTCTGTGCCCAGCAATGACTCCAGCCAGGTCAGCGAGTGCTCCAGCTCAAATTCGGTATCTACTGCAGGTGTTGTTGGGGTCAGAACAGGAGCAGCTGACGTAGGAGCTGGTCCAGGTGTCTGTGGCATTTGCTCGATCTGCGTCTCCTCCTCGTTGTCGGTGATGGTGGCCAGCTTTTGCTCCAGAAAACCCTCCAACAAGGCATAGGTGCGATGCAGCTGATCCATTGCCTCAATGGCCGAGTTGAGTCGATTCTTGAGCGGCTCAATTGTACCCCGATCCGCCCGATAAGGTTGACAGAAATAGCAGCTGTGCTTGCCATGCTCGCAAACGGGCAAATCCTTTTCCAGGCATTGCTTTGGCGAGGCAGACAGATTCCGGGCACGGGATGCCACAATGGGAAACTGAAAGATATTCTCATCGGCACGCCCACACATTGCAGGCGGCGCTGTCGGCAAGGATTCATAGTGCATGGCATTGATCCTTTGACGCGTTCGACGCGGCTTTGGCGGTGGCGCCTTATCCATTACAATTTGGGGCAAGATTGCGCTCAGCGCAAGATCACTTCATTTATGGATATTAAGATATTAAGTTATGTATCTGTGTGCCTCTCCCTCTATGTGTGCGTGCGTATTGAAATGCTCAATTGGCTTTTGTTTGTTTACTCAGCGAGATACGGCCACTAGAAACGCACGCAAGACAAGAATATCCCACGAATTATCGAAATCAAAAAATTTGTTTATAAAAGAGGAAGACAAATGTGGAACGTCCGCCACACACACACTCACACACTCATTTATATTGCATGAACAGTTTGTCAAGAAAATGTTTTGACAAAATAAAAATACTTTAAAAAATATTTAAAATAATTGAAAAACTATTTTTCTTAGAGCCATAGGCACGAATAATAAAATACAAAAATAATTAAAAATACAAAATAATTATATATAGTTTTTTTCAAAACATTGAGCTTGTAAAAACACTTTCTTAACTAACTGTTTGTATGTACACATATACATATGTATGTGTATAAGAATTATAAATATATGGTAATTTGAATGCCTTAAAGTGTAACGCTTAAAATACACGATATAAACAATAAATTTTGAAAAACTCAATATTAGCACGTTTCGCCACATGTGCAAAAGTTTTGAAAATATTCGAAAAATATTTACGCGTGTGTGGTCAATAATAAACGGGAATTGAACGATTCGGAAAACCACATTCGAATGCACTTTGTGCTATAAATTTCTACAGAAATACTATAATTCAAGAATCCAGCAGTCGGCAGGGAAAACATCCACAAGAACATTAAATTCACAAATAAATAGAAACAATGGCGTAAACTATTTTTAAATTGCTGACACTCTTTTGTTTGTGCTTCCCTCGCACCTCTCCCTCACCCACATGTCAGTCCCAACACCTCGTCCCATTTCCCTGTCACCTCATCATTCTTTATTTGAAGTATGCACACTTCCATTATTTCATTTTTAGGTTACACGCAATTAATATTTCCAATTTTTTTCTTTTGGGAAATTGGGCCCCCAAGTTTGCGTTTGTGTGCGTGTGTGAGTGGAGCACATCATGTGTATATTTTGGAGCCCATTACTTTCACTAGGCGCTCGTTTCGCCACTTTCAGAATCTTATATCGAAAATGAATACACATTTTTTTTACGACTACTCTGCTACATTTGATCGAATAAAATTCACAGATTTGAATTTGTGTATATTATTTACAAGTTTTTTGTTGGCAATTGAATGTTTTAAATTTGCATAATATGAAAACAACAAATGATTACTTGCACTTTTGTTATGCACACAGAATCTCCTATCTGTTCTATATTCTATATTCTATGCGATTTTTCGCGATTTTCACAACGCGATTATCGAAACCGTATTGTGCCGTTCGTTGGTCGAAGCTATTCTGAGCACAAATGGACACGGCGAGCGGTTTTCCTACTTGTGAGAAAGTCGGAAAATTGTATATTTATATTCGTTTGTATGACACAGAGAGCGATACTCTTTGTGACCTTTTCACGTTCTGTTTCTACTCATTGATAACATTATTGGGTAGTAATCATTGAATATTACTTAAATTGTCATCTAGTTTCGAAGATATTTTAACGAGTTTTTAAAAGTGTCTCGTAAAGTTTATAACTGCCTTTTAACTGTTGCGTCCTTGCTAAATTTCCCATAATTGTCAATCGACTTGGGAACTCTATATGGTGGGAAACTTGGATACAGTGCTGCCAACTTTTTTACGGTAAGAATAATTGCTGAATTTAAATTTTAGGTAATGCCAATTTCAAAATGCAATTAATAATTTTCCGAAAATTTTAATATCGAAATTTGATAAAAATAAAGGTAAACTTTTTAATTGGGTTCAGAAGTTACAAATTTAATTCTAAGAAACAATTTTGAAAAATCGACAATAAATTTTGAAAAATCGACAATATTCTAACAAAAATTTTAAGAGTTCTATTTTCAATATTAAGAAAATTTCAAAATTAGCTGAATTTTCTTGGGTGCAGCCAAATTTTCAATTTGATTAAAATGATACAAGCTGCCAGATCGGTAAATTCTGCAAGGTAGCAACCTTTGGACTGGGTGGCAGTCTTCCTCACCAGTGCTGGCAAGTTTTGGGGGGAACAATAGCTGTTTCTGACTAGAAACCATCTAAATTTGTTTTGTTGTACAGTTTTACTAAAAATATTAATAGCTGAATATATATTTAAAAAAGCCAGACTTTCAGCTAAAATTAATAATTAAATCTATCTAGCAAACGAATTCTAAATATAGCCAGATCTAGCTATGAAACAGCTAAGTTGGCAACACTGCTCTAATGTTATGTTTTGTATGGGGAACAGCCGGGACATTCTTATAATTATATAATAATAAATAAACGGCTGAAAAATATTAATAATTATAACAGAAATGTTATCGCTTTTATCATCAATGCGCGCCGTGGCTGTGCGTCAACAAACTGGAGAAGCACTGCGCTGCCTGCACCTGACTGCAGTCACAGATGCGGCTCGAAAAGGCACTCGTGAAAAAGCACGTAAGAAGAAGGTTAAAGTAGAGGTGAAGAAAGTGGGATTCATTCCTCATAACCAGCGTGACAAGAAGTGAGTGACAACTAAAGGCGATCTAAGCACTAAAAATTAACATATTATACATTTTTAGAATAAATGTTAAGCGCGCTGACAAACACGTGGATGACTCTTGGAAGCAGGTGTCTAAAGATGATGTCTACGTGGGTCGCTATTACCGGTGGCCGGTGTACACAGTTGCTGAGGCCATACAGTGTCATCGAGAGACGCATCACCCGAGCATGTACAATGTACCCAATGCGCCACTCAATGTGGAAATTGAGCTAAATATGCAAGGTGAAAAGGCAACACGATTTGTGGACAACTTCCAGCGAATGGCCATGATACCGCACAAGTTCGATCACGGCGAAGATCGCAAGATTATAGTATTTACAAAGGGCAACGTAAGTGAATGAAGTAAGCATACAAGTCTGTCCCTGCTAACACATTTAATTGTTTCCAGGAAGAAATTACAGAAGCGCGTGATGCTGGTGCGTCGCTTGTTGGTGGCGTAGAGCTGATTAAGGATATAACAAACGGCGAGCTGTTGCTCTCCGACTATCAGTACATCATTGCACATCCCAATATTCTGGCCGAGCTCGTTGCACTGCGTGGTCTGATGAAGCGCAAATTTCCAAATCCCAAAAATGAAACACTAGGAACAAATCTGGCCGAAATGATTGTAAAGTTTTCTAATGGCATAAGCTACAGTGCAAGCAAAGACGAATATCAGCAGAACTTTGGCTTGATAACTGCCAGCGTAGGCACTCTGAACATGGACGCACAACATCTGGAGGAGAACATAAGCTTTCTGTTGCAAGACGTCAATACAGTACGCCCCAAACGCGATGGACGCTTCATCACACGCGTCCTGCTCAAGAGTCCACCCAGCAGCGAGCAACTGAAGATCGATCCATTCGTATATGTAACTGAACTCTATGATAAAAACACTGCCAAAGTGAAGAAGGAAAGCAAGAAGCAAGAGGAACCAGTGGAGGCAGAAGAGAAGGCGGCAGCTGCCGTGTCAAATTAGTTTATAATATTGTTATGTACTTACAAAATCTAAAGCTTTATTGCTTAAGGATCCATTTGTGCATTGACAGTCAGAATACATACTTTAAACATTAGTAACTTGTTAGGAATCTGTTTATTCCGAGCAGCAGGTCGTCTTTGGATTCACTTATGTATAAACTATGTACGAAAATGTTGTGTGCTTCGACAATTAGAGGGTATATTGATAATCTTACGACACTTACATATATTAGGTTATTTTTAAAATTGTTTTTGGAGGTTGCACAATACGATCAGCCAATTGTAAATTCATTTCATTTGTTGCATATAACGTATACGACATGATCGTATGTTGGAAATGTTGGATCAGGCTTTTAATGTGGCAGCATTTCGCTGTTGATGCTGTTGCAACATTTCCAACTGCTTGACCCGCGTATAGGCAGCACTAGCTAGCAATACAACTATATTCGAAGTCCACCAGATGGCCGATCGCACATCGTTGTAATACTGCGTGGCAATAACTGTCTGGGCGCATGCTTTAGCAGTGCCAGAGATGTTGTGCGTTAGCGGTGAGGTAACCTGCAATCAGTAACGAGAGTTTGATAAGTACAACATTCCTATGTTCTGTTCTGTTAATGCTCGCACACCACGACATGAGTCACACTTACCTTTATCTCCAAAGCTGTGACAAAGCCAATGGCGAAACCACAAAATCCACTCAGCGTCATGGCAGCCCAGAACCAGGGAGCCCAAAAGTGTTGATAAGCCAAGAGGGTACCCAGTTCTCCGTTTAATATAATTAGTGGTAAAAATAGCAACATGGAGTACAGATTATTATAGTAGCTGAGCAGCCAGATTTCCTGGTTAACATAAGACAGCGCCTTCTTCGTTTGTATCGAGTACATGGCCAATGCCAAGGAACTAAGCACACCGAAAATCGTGCCACGCCAAGAGAAGGCTATCGTTAAGCTTTCCTGATCCACGCCCAGCCAAAAGCCCACCACAATGGCAGCACAGCACAACAAGCACTTAAAGCTGGTACGTTGCCTCAGGATCACATAGGTCAACACCACACTAAACACTGTGGTTAACGACCGTCCAATGTAATAAAAGGCAACTGTTACAAACGACAGCGACAAGTTATTGGCCCCAATCATCAGCGTATAGAGCACGGAAAGGGGCAGAAGCTTTCGAAATGTATCAATGTCCAGGGGATTGCCTTCCGGAAAGGTAAATACACTTGGATACCTCCGGCTGAGGCGACTCATACAAAAGCATATTGCGGTGGATACAACACACTGATACCATGACATGAACAGTGGTGCACCCAAATTAACAGTATCGCTGCTCAGCAGATGCTTGTTCACAAACACAGTCAGTATGGAGGTGCACCTGTCACAAATGCAACGTGTTAAAAATGTATCTTTGTATCTTGTATCTTGTTAAATGCTTCTTACCAGTACAATGCAACTACAAAGAATATCTTTAAATATTTATTCACCAGCCGATTGTGCTCCTCTAAATTTTGATACATTTTGTTTGTGTTTAATTTAAATTTGTGCCTCGCAATAAAAATAAATAAAAATTTGTGCGTTGCTTGCACATCGCCGGCTGTCGATCAGCTGTTTTTCAAATTTCCCTTCTAATCAAACTTCCTCCCCCAATGAACACGCACACAAACAAACAATTACTCAAGTAACTGTTTTGATAAAAAAAATTGATATATTTGTGACTTATTTTAAAAATAATCAACCTATTATTTCTTTATTATTAGTACTTCTTAGAAAGTGAGAATCATAACAAGAAAACAAAACTAAAAATAGTTTATTTTTTGCAAAATAAAATATGTGTCATAAAAGCAACTATACTGATTGCATTTGTAATTGTTTAATTTTTAAATAAATCAAAATGAACATTTTTATTATTGTTATTAGTTCAACTATGCTTTTTTATGGTTCTTAATATATAATGTGTGTATTTATGAGCTATGCGTGTATGTTGTTTTTCTGTTGTTTAATTCTCTTGCTTATTAATCCCAATTGCGGAATTCGGTTCCTTCGGGCGGTTTAATGTCAACCTTATCCTTGGACACTTCATTCCAGTTTGTGCTCAGCACAGTGCCGCCAGATTCCGAAAATGATTTGTTCATGGCCTTCTGCACTTCCGGTGTGGATGAGCTGTAGATCTTTTTAAACAGCTGACTGAGGGCTGCCTCGCCCTTAGCTTCCTTCTCTTCAATTTTCTCCTCCTCGCTGACCAAACGATCCCAGTTCTTCACCTGACGCGTTGGAATTGGAGCAGCCAGCGACGCGGAGTTGGCATTCTGTTCCAGCGTCTCCCAGCGCACGCCCGTTTCTTTGGCCAAAGTTATCTCTACTTTCGTTGTATATGCCTTGTGTGAGGAGCGCTCTACGACGATGGGGTGGAGCAGATGGAGCAGCAGTTCGTAGCCATCTGCAGTCATATGTACTTTATCTGCCTCAATTTTAACGTTGTAATTCTTCTCTGGAGCGTTCTTCAGCAGCACGGTTACAACCACTTTTGCCTCCGATTGGTACCAATCAAAACGCACGGACATTTTTGCGTCTGATTTTTTTAAACTATTATGAAAAAATATACGTATTTCTCAACTCTTTGTGATTTAGCAAAATTTTACTTCTAGAATGAGGGAAATATCTAGACACTGTTGCCAAACGTTGCCACCTGTCCTCAATGATGCCACCCTGCTAAATATTCCGATCTGGCAATATGTAAAATTTTGGGTCAAATGTCAAAATTGGTAGCCTTACAAATTTCCACCTTTTTTTGGACAACTTCTTAATTTTGAAGCTAGAATTTTTTAAAATTTGTGCATAATTTTTGAAGGAATTTTCTGAATTTTTTAAATTTTTTTTTAGAATTAAATTTGTAACTTCTCTAACATTGGGGTGACGAACTTCAAGCCTTCACAAACCTTTCCTTAATTTTATCTAATTTCGAATTTTAAAGATTCATCAAATTATTAATCTATTGCAAAGTTATTGCATTTTGAAATTTGCATCAACTAAAATTTAAATTTATCAGTGTGGCCGCACACAGTTAGCTAGTATAGTATAGTATTTTAGCTATTTTGCATCCCAATTTCAGCTATTTTTCGGATGCTTTCCAGCCAGAAACTGAAAAGTTGGCAGCACTGTATCTTATAAATATGCTGCCCCCTGACAGAAAAAACTGCCAGACCAAATTTGACATTCTAACAAAAATTGACAAAATTCTAGCTTCAAAATTAAGAAAAATAAAAAAAAATTGTTTTCCTACTGCTCTACTATTTTTGGCCATTTGACTAAAATGGTACGCCTTGCCAGATCCGAACTTTTTTTCTGGGACCTTGTGGGCTGGGTGGCAGCACGGCAGTGTTTAGTTAGTGCATGTCGTGCTCTTCGCAGCTACAGCTATTTTTTCCTCTAAAAGTTGGCAAAAGACGAGCGAGAGACGATAAATAATTTTTATTTTTACTTTAATAACCGTGATCGAAATGAAATTCTATTGTCGAAAAATGTTGGAAAGTGTGTTTGTGTGAGAAAATAGTGTAAACACATTGCCATCGACTAAACTAAAGGCAAAAATTCCTTGAAAGTATTTCCAATTGGAATTGTGCAAACAGGGTGTCTGTTTGCGTATGTGTGTGCTAGTGCCTGTGACTGTGTATGTGCCATCCTTAATTTTTTCGCACATATGTATATATGTTCATATGTTTGTATGTAGCTGAACATTTTTCTCTAATATACCAACAATCGTGAGAGACGAAGAGAGCAAGCAGCACGGCGCACAACCAAAGCCACAGCCACGGTACCCTTGCGAGAAAAGGTAAGTAATTGAGGTGTAATGTAATGTAATGTCCACCGATTTGCCCGAAGGTCTGGTCTGCGCGTTGCAAATGCTCTTTCAATTCCTTGATCGCCCGCGTCTCTTTACACAGCTGTCGTTAGCTAAATTAGACAGTATATAATGATAACGAAAACAAGTAGTTTGTTCATTAATTCAGAAATATTTGCTAACAATAAAAATTGTGTAAACCTTTTTATGCTGCAAATGAACTCTGTAATGTTTTCAAATTCCCCTGAACAACTATTTGTCTTTAAATAATTTGAAAGTTTTACATTAAGTGTTAGGGAATGTTTATGAAAAGCGCTTTTCCAACCAGTGTGCACTGTCATATTTGGGTCATTCGAATACTGCGCCTGTCTGTTTGCTTATTTTCTGTTTGTTCTCTGTTGCTCTTGCGAGAGAAGGTGCGCGCTCTCTCTCTGTCTCTCGTGCATATAAGTTTTTCAAGTGGAATTTTTGTTGATTTAACGGTAATTGTAAATTAACGCACTAGTCGCAATTGTCAAATTGTCAAATATACTTGTGCAATTTGCATTTTCTAAATATTGCTGTTTTGCCCTGCGTGTGTGTATTGTTTGTGCTGGAATGTATTCATGTGTATGTGTGTGCGCGCGTGTATACATATGTGTGTGTGTGTGTGTGCATGAGAATTTCTCGTGTTCTTATAAAAGTTAAAAAGAGAGGGTGAGTGAGGGAGAGAGCGGTCGTGTGTGCGCTGGGTTTAGGAGCAATCGCAACCCAGCAAGCATTTCATTAAATATATTATCAAATTCGAGTCTGTTTTAAATCCTCAGTCTGATTAAAATAATGATGAACGCTTTCATTTTGTGATGATAAAGCTAAAAAAGATATCATAGCAGCGACTCCTCTGATCAGTTTCCACTCATTGTTAAGTAATTTTTGCAATCATTTTCAACGAATACCATTATGAGCATACGCATATCATTTTCGTGTCATTTTTAAATCGCGCATAAGATTAATATATATTTTGTTTATCATCAAGAGGGCTCGAAAAAGACTCATGCTGGTGATTTGTGTGAAAACGATCTTGCAAATATTTGCTGGGAGTACCGCTTGTGGGAGTGTGATGGTTGCTGTGGGGGTGTGGGACTGGCGCAGAGGTATTAGGATTGCTTGTTGTTCTTTCTTTGTTGTTTTATTTGTGAAAAATATCTGCTACTGCTGCTATGTATGCACTGTCCGAGTGTATGTCTGTATGTATGTACATATTTGTGTATGTCTGTTTATGAGTTGAAGGTAGTAAATACATAAAAAAAAAAGTATTTTACTGTATGTATAAGAATAATATGTAATAGCAAATCAAAACTAAGCAACGACAACAACAACATTGTTATGGGCAACTTTAATTCAGCTTTATCTTACTATGTTTGTGTCTGTCTGTGTGTGTGTGTGTGTGTACTTACACAAAGCCATGTGAGTTTGTGATGTCTGTGTGATTTATCTCTTGTACGTTTCATAATTCGCCAAGCGTCTTAATTCCAATGCTGACTAACGCGAATCTCAATGCCTGAACGGAAGTGCAACGGATAAGAATATGCGCGGTGCCATAAAAATCTTTGTGTTCCCAATTTTCATCAATGCCAAAGTCGAGTGCGACCTTGAAATTCATTTGAGCATTTAGTATACGCAGAATGTCCAGAATGTCAATGACCTAGAGTTACAGTGCTGAAGGAAGGGAAGGGGATTCAATATAACAGTTGCCAGTATCAACTAATCGAGTTTCGTTTTGTTTTAAAATTTATAGAAGAACAACACCCTTCCAATTGGGAGTCATCCACTGAGGGGGAGCATTTTGTAACCACCGCAGCTGCAAGCACGCGGCGCTGCCGATTACTCCTGCCACGATCCAGATTATTAAAAATAACAAACATTCACAACATCACAAACAAAGAGACAAAAGAAGAGCACTCACACGTGGAGCTGAAGCAATCAGCGCAATGTTTACGGGTAAATTGCAAATTAAGGTTTGCGAGGCAAGCGGCCTACGTCCAACAGATTTTCAAAAGCGCCACAATTTAACATTTGGCAAATTGGCCGATGAGCAGCTCATCGATCCCTACGTGTCCATAGATGTCGACGAGAGTCATTTTGGTAAGTGTTCTTAGTGAATCTGAAACTGAGCCTGATGACTAATCCATTTTCAATATTCCCATTAGATCGCTCGACAACAAGACCAAAGACGTTTGATCCTGTATGGAACGAACAGTTCGTCCACGACGTGACCAATGCGCGCAATATTAATTTAACCGTTTTCCATGATGCCGCATTGCCTCCAGATGACTTTGTCGCCAACTGCATTATTCCGTTTGAGGATCTCATGCAGAGTGAGTCTGGAGTGCCAGATTTATGGGTGAGTGACCGTCTCTTGTCTTACAATCTAGTTCAAATTTTTAATTTTGGCAACTTATTTCTAACTGGCAGATTAACCTGGAACCACAGGGAAAAATCCATGTCATCATTGAGTTGAAGACCCGCAATGGTAGGCATGAGCATTATGGTTAGTTGTGTACATTTACCTTTGGGCTTTGTAACCCTTTCAATTTTGTAGATCAAGCAAAGGCCGATGCCGAGGTTGAGAAGACTGTGGCCGTTAACAAGGAGTTCAAAGAACGCGCCGGATTCAATCGACGTCGCGGTGCAATGCGCCGTCGTGTACATCAGGTAATGTGTTATCAATTTAAAATTTGATTACCATGATGATCAATTACTATTGTCTTCACCCTCAACGCTGATAGGTTAATGGACATAAGTTTATGGCAACATTCTTGCGCCAGCCCACCTTCTGTTCACACTGTCGCGAGTTTATTTGGTGAGTGAACAACTGCAGCATATGCTGTAAACGTACTCACAGCCAGACTGTCATCTACAGTACCATTTTTAAGTTGTAATTGATTTTGGATTTTGATATAATTTACAACAAACACACACACACACAAACCAAGCACACACCATCAAAGCATTGGAATAACAATTTAATTTTTAATTTTATTATTTCTAACTACAGACACAAACACTTACACATACATATATATCTCTCGACTATCTATATAGATTTCGATGTACTTTTATGTATCGTAATCGTAACACACACACAACTCTTTAGACTTCCACAACGTTTTTAGCTATCTTTTAACTTATTTATAAGTTTTTAAGTTGATTTCTTTCTCTTAATTAACCATTTTCACATACCATACTACTGGGGATTATTTTATCTGGCCCTTGGAGTGGCAACAATTTTTTCACTGGTTCACTGGGTTGGTCTCTCATCCTATACACAGACAAACATATGCTTGACTTTCATCTTTTGGTTTCGAGCAGAGGGTCTACTCCTTTATTTTATTTTTTGCATTCATCCATGCCTACACAATAATAAAAAACACTCATCATTCAGTTATAAAAGAAATATATATGCAATAGCCACGGAATTTCTTGCCTTTTTGCAGGGGAATTGGTAAACAAGGCTATCAATGTCAAGGTATGTGTTCTGCTTAAAATTTAAAAATTAAAAGGAATTTCTTCAAGAGACCCAACAGTTTCTAAGAAGACAATTACATAAAAAAAATATTTAAAAAAAAAAACAAAAATATAATGCTATCCATCACCTGCATTTGCTCGTTTCGTTCGTTCGTTTGTTGTTTGTTTTGATGTTGTTCAGTTTCGAAATAAGAAACAAAGCATTTTCCATTGTCCACAATTAAAATTAAGTACATATACATATACTATATTTTCAAATACAAATTTGGACAATCATAAGCAAAGTTTATACCTTTAATTCGCGTTGTCGCTGCTCTTGTTGCTTCTCTCTGCATTGTCCATGCACCTAAACCACTGAACCACTGCATTGAACATTTTGTTTGTGGTTTAGTTCAATAAACGCACACACCCACACATATATTGTAACTCGGTTTTACACATGTCTTGCCTCCATACTAATCTTAAATTGATAAGATTTAATGACTCAAACAAACATGCATATGTTTTTAAATTAATCCTACAAGAATTCTAAACAAAGATCATTATAGCAACATACTTATAAATGGTGTGTTTTTTACGATATGATATGATCGTATTGCATCAAAGTGGGAGTTTCTAAGAGCTAGGAAATAACCCAATATTTTGTCGAAATTGTTAGTAATTATAAGCAATTACTTAAATAAATGAAGGAGAATTTATCAAAGCACGTGAGACTTGTGATAATAAAAAACAATGTGAATTCAACAGGATTTATTTAAAAACCTGACTATTCTTCAAACTTAGAAAAGAAAGTTTCTCTAAGAAACTTTTTCGTGCAATCATACTCATTTCGTATAAAGAATATAGTAAACTATTTTCTGATATATTTTCTTATAGACATTCAAGATTGCAAAATAACATATTTATATATAGCTGATAGATGAGGTATTTTTATAATAGAAATAAAAGTTTTTCTTAACGAGCTAAGTTATAAGTAAAGCGTATATATTTTAATACTGCTCAAGTTTGTAGAAATTTTTTTGAATGTTTATCTTGTGCTTTGTATTGCTTAAAGCCCTAAATATATATAATAGGCATTTAACTTTAGGTACACATGGTTTTTAACTTGATTTTGCACGCCACAAGAGACATTTTGCACTCACGTAATTAAATAATTTTATGTTGTCCATATGATTATGCAAACTAATTTGAATTCGACAATGACTTGAAAATTGAAATTGAAACAACATACACCTTCTATCATACATTATTATTGTACGTGATAAATAAATTACATGGAATAAGCTAATTTTAGTGTGTGTCTAACCTCTGAATGTAATTTGTATACAAAATTAATCAATTCAAAGGTAGAAATGTAAATATATATCTAGAATATCCATATATTATTTATATGTACGTACTGCACTGCTGTGATTCGTTAGCTAAGTTAATTTATTTAATTGCCATGCACTCAGTCTCAAATGCTGAGCAGGATGAGCTGCCGTGCAGGCCGAAATCTTTGATTATCTTTGAGATTAATGATATAATATTTTAATTAAATCATTTCTAGTCTGCACCTTAGTTGTACATAAAAAGTGCCATCTGTCTGTGGTCTCCAAATGTCCGGGAATGCGGGATGAGGTGAGTAGAGATTTCATTTAAACTTACATAGATACTAAGACTTATTCTCATCCCAACCTTAGCAGCAGGCCAAGGTGGAAGTTGTGCCGGCCGGTCAGCGATTCAACGTAAATGTGCCGCATCGGTTTGTGGTGCACAGTTACAAGCGGTTCACATTTTGTGATCACTGTGGCTCGTTGCTCTACGGACTGATCAAGCAGGGCCTACAATGCGAGACATGTTACATGAACGTCCACAAGCGGTGCCAAAAGAATGTGGCAAACACATGCGGCATCAATACCAAGCAAATGGCCGAAATTCTCAGCTCGCTGGGCATCTCACCGGATAAGCAGGGCCAGCAGCCGCGACGCTCCAAATACTTGAGTCAACCGGGTGGCGAGGACAATTATGGTGCCTCATTGGGCGGCGAGGGTGGTGATAATGCGGCAGGCGCCTCATTTCGCAGTGGTAATCTGTCGGGCGACAGTTTGGGCACCTCGACAAGCACGTTGACCAGTGGCTACAACAGCAGTAGCTGCATGAGCCTAGCTGTAGGTGGCGGAGATTCACGTCCCGGCAAGTGCTCGCTGCTGGACTTTAACTTTATTAAGGTGCTGGGCAAGGGATCGTTCGGCAAGGTGATGTTGGCTGAAAAGAAGGGCACCGACGAGATTTATGCCATCAAAGTGCTAAAGAAGGATGCCATCATACAAGACGACGATGTGGACTGCACAATGACCGAGAAACGCATCCTGGCATTGGCTGCCAATCATCCGTTCCTCACGGCACTGCATTCATGTTTTCAGACACCAGATCGTTTGTTCTTTGTCATGGAGTACGTTAATGGTGGTGATCTAATGTTTCAAATACAAAAGGCGCGGCGTTTTGAGGCGGCACGTGCTGCATTTTATGCGGCTGAGGTAACGCTTGCCCTGCAGTTTCTGCACACCCATGGGGTTATCTATCGCGATCTGAAGCTGGACAACATTCTGCTCGACCAGGAGGGTCACTGTAAGCTCGCCGACTTTGGCATGTGTAAAGAGGGCATCATGAACGGCATGCTGACCACGACATTCTGCGGTACACCCGACTATATAGCACCCGAAATTCTTAAAGAACAGGAGTATGGCGCCTCCGTAGACTGGTGGGCGCTGGGCGTGCTCATGTATGAAATGATGGCTGGCCAGCCGCCATTCGAGGCTGACAATGAGGATGAGCTTTTCGACTCGATTATGCACGATGATGTCCTCTATCCGGTTTGGTTGTCCCGTGAAGCCGTGTCCATATTAAAAGGTATGCTGACAACTGCAAGATAATCACATTTATTTATTTATATATTAATCCATGTCCGCTTAAGGTTTTCTTACCAAGAATCCTGAGCAACGTCTGGGTTGCACTGGCGATGAGAATGAAATACGCAAGCATGCATTCTTTAATAAACTGGACTGGAAGGAACTGGAGAAGCGAAACATAAAGCCACCATTCCGACCTAAAATGGTAAGTTAAATGCTCAACAAAAGTAACTCTTACTAACTGGTCTGTCCTGTCTTTAGAAAAATCCACGTGATGCCAACAATTTCGATGCGGAATTCACCAAAGAGGAGCCAGTGCTAACACCCATTGGTAATGATGTAATACGTTGTATCAATCAGGACGAGTTCGCCGGATTCTCATTTGTTAATCCCAAGTTTGGGCCAGAGCGCAAGGTGTTCTAAAAGTGATGGAAACTATTTGGATGAGTGGACATGCGCTTAACGTTGGCGAGGAATTAACCAGCAAACTGAATCAGTCGAAACTTAAAGCAAAGGGCCATTTGTTGTCGGGTTTTTAATTAGGTACAGACCTATGCTATCTCTTAGCCAATTCCTAGCCCTAGCTTATCTTTAGCACTTGAACTCTGCTTCCGTTGATAATTTTATGAACGCTTTATTGTTGTCTGTTTCCAGTTGTCGTCTTTATCTTTATTTTGTTTTAAGTTATCTGTTGAAATTTACAAAGCGTAGCTCTAAAAAAATTATAAATCATAACTAAAATGCAAATGGAAAAGAGAAGCTAAGAATTGCAAGTTATAGTGTATACACATGGGTAGAAATGATTCTATATCTATTGCAAAACTTAAACACATATTCAGAGAATGCGTAGAGAGTTCTACATCGTCGTCATTTGCGACCAGTGCCAATAAACAACTTACTATAATTGTATGCATACACAATCGCGCACACTACACACATACATACAAATAGGAGTAAGAAAAATTTATTTATACATTTTCTGTTTCTATCGCACTGTCTGTCCCCCCTTTAAATCCTTTGCTTTTGCTAGTGTTAATGCTCAAAGTCTCGAAGCAAGGCGCCACAAAACTATCTTCTAATAACATTATTGTATTGATTGCCAAAATAAGTCCTGATCTAGTCAATGTTATTGCAATTGCTGCACCATGCTATTTGTTATTAGTTTTTTATTTATAAATGTGCTGAATCTCAATTTTCGCACTTAAATGCAGATAACATCGCAACAGCGCTATCCTAATCATATAGCACTTGCTCCTACGCGAATCTCAAGATAATGCCACAATAGCCAATAAAATACGCAGTCTGTACACACACACACACACACATACACAAACAAACACATTCAAGAAAGTATGATAAATATTAGCCAAGTTAATGCGTATTCGAACTCTTGCACAATTTCCTTCTCAAGTATTAAAGCGATATTATTTTAAAATTAACTTATTGTTATACTTACAAACATAATATTACTAAAACAAAAAAGCCAAATAAATACACGCACACCCACATACATACAGACACAAACTTTTGAGCTAAATAAATGCAGAAATTTAAACAATGAAACAAAGTGAATGAAACTAAGCTTGGTCATAAAATGAGAACCAACTTGAAAGAAAACCAAAATCATTTCTAAATTCATTAACATATACATTTTATGACACACAAACAAATTATAAATACATTCAAAACAAATTGTGTTTAGTCCGTAAGTTGGAGAAAGTGAAAAATGTCAGTAATTTATATATATAAATATATGTATTTTATTATGTATACACATATGTATATGTACATGAATGAATAAATAGCATAAAAATCTAGCATACTTATGTGGAATATACAGTTAAAACTGTTGAACAAAGCAAGAACAAATACAGATAAAGTATATAATGTATGTAATAATACCAATATTAAAAAATATTAATAATAAATATATATGCGTTGATTTTAAAACCAAAGACTCAAACAACAAATACAGTTTGCAACAAACAAAAAGAAGGAACAACATACAAACAATAACAACAAACAGAAACCATTGTATTTGATGTGCAATGTGCAATGTGCAATCGATATTTGCTAGCCTTGATTTAATCATTGATTTGTACGCCAATCAAGTTGAATGTATTGATTCTTCTTTTTTTTTGTATGTTTGTTTTAATGTTGATTTGAGAGCAACTATAAAATTGACTTTTTAAAATGTACTACACAATTCTTGTGCTGCATTTACAGGAGCGCAAAATGATTGCCGAATACTAAGTTTGATAAATTTGTATGGAAAACCCGCTTAACAAAAGTGGCAGTATAGAAAAAATTACTAATTTTAAGCAACATTGTTAACTAAACAAAAGAAAAACATATAGAAACTTTGTACGTAAGGATGACAAACCCAGTGTGTAATTATAATAATAATAATAATATTTACGAAATAGCAAGCATACCCATTTAAATGTTAACCTCAAGTATTCTCAAAAGAGCATTTTACTAAACCAAAATGAAGACAGGACAAGGTCAAATGCAAACCATATATGAAAAAGAAATGATATATACATAGATACAAACATGTACATGTAAAAACAAATACGACAATGCCGTTATTTACATACGCATCCAGCCAGCATACATACATATGTATTTACATTAGTTTATATCTATGAATCGCCTCGCTCGAGGAACAAGCAAACAAAATACAAAAATTGTTGGTTGTTACCGAACTTGAAAGCAGCTGCATTGCATTGTGAAATAAGATACAACAAAAACATATAAATATATATATATTTTAAAAAAAAAAAAACAAACAAACAAAACAAAATGTAACGCGTAACCTGAATAAAAACTAAAAGCAAGACGTACATAAATAGCTACAAACAAAATGTTAGTTATAAGACCATTTAAAATATTTTCAAAATAACCGCCGTCACGGCCAACTGTAGAGCAAAGTTGTCCTAAATTGTAACGCATTGTTTTGTCTGGCTAATTAATTACTGCATTAATAACAACAAATACCACTGGGTGCACGTTCAACTTCACCGCGCTCATTCTCCAACAAATCTCTTAATACTATCTATATACAAGGCCGATCGATGTCTGAATTGGCAGTGAACAAATTCAGCATCTCAAGGCCAAAATCAGCTTTAAAAGTATTGAAATCAATAATTGGCAGCAGTGTCATCTTATGAATTTGTCAGACTAACGTGTTTCAATATTTTGAAATTGTACCCTAGTCGCTTCAGTAACTTCTAGAAGCTAAAGTGCGGGGAACTCTGTCTAATCAATTAAGATACAATGCATAAACCTTTTACTTGCCACGCCTACATATACACCTTTCATGTACCTTCTGCAATTTAGATTCTATAAATAGACAACATTTAAAGTATAAAAGAAATGCAAAATTTAATCGTTAACTGATGTAAGACAAACAAAATCAGAAAATAGAAACTACTCACTAAAAGAATATTGAATAAATGAAGAGAAAAGTATTTAACACACACAAAATTATATGGAGATGAACAAAAGCATAAATAATATTTAAGTTATGTTTAAAGAATGGATAAATAAGCTACAAAGAAAAGTCAACAGTTGATATGTTGTAAAAAAAATTAACTAAGGGAAGACAGTGAGTGTTATTCAAGCAACAAATAAATGGTAAAGAAAGTAAGTAAGAGATGAAGTGAGGAGAAGAGATAACCAAAGAAAACAAAATTACTAAAATTGATTTATAATTTTAAGTGAACATTTAATGAAGGAAAACTAATTAATAAATAAAGAGGTAACACCTATTAAAAATGTACCACTCTGTTTTTGTTTTTCAAATTATTACTTTCAAATATCGCGGCAAAATAGCGATCTGGCAACGCTGCGTGTTTGAGCAACTCTGTGCGGCGCACATGGCACCCAAAACAGAAGGGAAAGAAGACGAAGCAAAACAAATTTATGCTGAATAGTCGCAATTTATTTACAAATTAAACATGCCTAAAGTAAAAACAGAAAAGAAAACACGCATACATAATGAGGTGCAAAAGCAAGGTAAATAATTACCTAAATAAATAATAGAAATATATTTAAAAACAAACCATTTACAGGCATTGTGTTCAACAAGGATTTTGGCCAGCATATATTGAAGAATCCCTTGGTTATAACGACTATGCTGGAGAAGGCTGCAATGCGTGGTACCGATGTGGTGCTGGAAATCGGTCCCGGTACTGGTAACATGACCGTGCGAATGCTTGAGCGTGCCAAGAAGGTAATTGCCTGCGAAATCGATACACGCCTTGCCGCTGAACTGCAGAAACGTGTGCAGGGAACACCGTTGCAACCGAAGCTACAGGTGCTCATTGGTGACTTTCTCAAGGCGGAGCTGCCTTTCTTTGACTTGTGCATTGCCAACGTGCCGTACCAGATCAGTTCGCCATTGATCTTCAAGTTGTTGCTGCATCGTCCGCTATTCCGCTGTGCCGTGTTGATGTTCCAACGTGAGTTTGCCCAACGGTTGGTGGCCAAGCCAGGCGACAAGCTTTTCTGCCGCTTAAGCATCAACACACAGCTATTGGCACGCGTGGACATGCTGATGAAGGTGGGCAAAAACAATTTCAAGCCACCGCCAAAGGTTGAGTCGAGTGTGGTGCGTCTGGAGCCAAAGAATCCTCCACCGCCTGTCAACTTTACCGAATGGGATGGCTTAACCCGCATTGCTTTTCTGCGGAAAAACAAAACTCTAGCGGCGACTTTTAAAGTGAACTCTGTGATTGAAATGCTCGAAAAGAACTATAAATTGTATCGTTCACTGAGAAATGAGGTAGGGCATTTCCTATATAATAATAATGGGCAGCTGTATTCAAGATTTTTAAACACTTTCAGCCAATTGAGGAAAACTTTAACATGCAGGAGAAAGTCATAGGTATACTGGAGGAACAAGGCATGAGCACATCTCGAGCGAGATCTATGGACATCGATGAGTTTATGCGTCTGCTCTTGGCTTTTAATTCAGCAGGCATACATTTCAACTGATCCGCTCTATGATTATATCTAGAATATATTTTATCTTAAGAACTCGTTTAATAACTTTATTAAACTTTGTATGCTATTGTACATACGAATTGTTACACACATTTAAAATAATCTTATTCTGTAGTGAGTGTATGATTCAGCAGATCTGAAAGAGAGTGGGAGAGTCTTACGAACATTGCTGCTGACAGCGCAGTTTTCAACTAGTAATTCAATCGAGGCGATTTCTATTGATCAGTCGCTCTCGAATCTCGCTTAAATAAAGTTCAACGCGTCGGAATTAATTACAAATTGATGCTAAGAAAATGACTGCGTTTAACGGAGTTCGTTTGCTGTTGTTGCTTTTGGTCTATAGCTCTAAAGTGATCTGTCAAGATCCGGATCCAGCGGTGAAAGAAGGTAGATATGGTTATCTTCGATGCGTATATCTGATTAATACTGATTTCAACAGCTTGTACAATGTTCAAGCGCACCGTCTTCGAGGAGCGAGTGCCCATAAGTTTCTTCTTTGCCAATGCGCCCGTCACTTGGGAGTCTATTGATTCCTGTCAGGGCTCAAGACCGCTGATAGTCGGAGGGAAGCCTGCTGATCCCAAGGAATTCCCGCACATGGCGCGTTTAGGAAATCGTAACAGTGACAACCAAACTAAATGGTTCTGTGGCGGCACATTGATCAGCAATCGTCTGATTCTCACGGCAGCCCATTGTCTCTACTCGGAGCTGTATGTAACGAATGCCAATGCATTGTATTAGCTAAAATTAAAATGTATTTCTTAAACTCGTATTTCAGTGGTGAGGTCAATGTAGTGCGCTTAGGGGAATTGGACTTTGCTACCGATACGGAAGATGCTGAGCCCGAGGATTTTGGTGTGCGCAATGCAACGGAGCATCCGGACTTTAAACACAGATTGTTGTATAATGACATAGCTATTTTGGAACTGGATCGTGCTGTCAATTTGAGCGTATATAAGCATCCCGCTTGCCTGCCCTTTGATGATGGACATCGTCATGAGAACTTCATTGCCATTGGCTGGGGACACAAGAAATTTGCTGGCAAAGAATCCAGCATGTTGCTTAAAGTTAATCTCAAGAACTTTGAAAATCAATGTGGTGCCGTCAGTGAGATTGACGAGCTGCCCAATGGCTACGATGTTAATACACAGCTCTGTGTTGGATCCAGCGATCAGAAAGACACCTGCAACGGCGACTCTGGCGGTCCACTGTTGACCTACCATGAGGAATACCCATGCATGTATCATGTGATGGGCATCACATCGACGGGCATCGACTGTGACACTCCCAATGTGCCCAGTCTCTATACGCGGGTTCATCATTACTTGGATTGGATCAAACAGCAGTTGGCTAAAGCTCACAAAAAATAAATATCAATCATAAAATCAAATTCAATTTGTATTTCAAATATACCTAATTGTAAATAATTACACCAAATCTGAAAAAAATAATTACAAATTGACATTTATTAATCTGTCTTCAAATAATAATTAAAATTGTTTTTTTTTTTTTTACTTTTTTTTGTCCTTGGCTAAAATATAATATATTTTTTAAGACATATATATTTTTTATATATACCTTAACTCATTTTAATTCTAGTACACACAGATCTGATTGGGTTTTCCTGGGTTCCTTCAATTTATGCAGCAAATGAATTTAAAACTACTTTTTGTAATTGCTCTTGGTTGATGTAAAATAAAATAAATGATATATTTGATAACTTCTGAAAGTACATACTATTTTTCTAATTTAAAAAAAGCTTAGAATAATTTCAGTTGATGTCATTAAAAACATAAACAATTACACGTATGAGCACACATACAAACACATTTTTTTCTAGATTATAATGAAACGAACACTGTTGAAAACAAGATTTGCATGTTATCTGTTAATGCGAGTGCGCATTTAATAGATTCCCTGATATTGAACCGCCTCAGTTAGAAAACTGCCTTCGACAGGCAGTTCCGTGTCGCTGCTCTTTACATTACACATTCGTGTATATTATTATTATAAATATAATGCGTTTAACATGTTGCTGTAAGAATGTTTTAAAATTAAAGACATTGTGGCTAGTATTTCTTCTATTGCTGATGCTGTTGGAGTCGCCGATCTTTGCCCAAGATGCCGAGATCGTCAGCTGTAAGCCTCACTGATCTCGTCGAATTAAATTGTGGAATAACTTAGTTTCTTTGTCAGCCTGCACGCGGTACAAGCAGAGCGTCTTTGATGTCCAGGATGGTTACAGCTTTTTATTACCAGGTGCGCCAATCACCTACAAGAAATTGGACATGTGCCGCAGTTATACGCCTTTGATAGTCGGCGGAAAGCCTGCCGAGCCCAAAGAATTCCCCTACATGGCACGCTTGGGCAATCGCAAGAGTGACAATCAAACCGATTGGTTCTGTGGCGGCACCTTGATCACCAATCACCTGGTTTTGACGGCAGCCCATTGCCTTTTCTCAGGCAGGTATGTAGAATAAGATAGAGGAGCGTTATGCCATTTATTGAAATCTCCCATACAGTGGTGCTATCAATGTGGTGCGCTTGGGCGAGCTAGACTTTGCCTCCGATACGGATGATGCTCAACCCGAGGACTTTGGTGTTAACAAGCTGACAGAGCATCCAAGTTATGAGCACAACATCTTATATAATGATATAGCCATTGTACAATTGGATCGCGGTGTGAGACTTAACGCTTATAAGCTTCCTGCCTGCCTTCCCTTTGAAGACGGGAATCGTTATAACAGCTTCATTGCCACGGGTTGGGGTCACACTAAATTTGCCGGCGTGGATTCTAGAAAACTGCTGAAAGTCAAGCTAAATGATTTTGGAAGTAACTGTCCCACGGCCGATGAGATCGATGAGCTGCCCAATGGCTTCAACTCAAGCACACAGCTCTGCATTGGCTCTAATGAGCGTAAGGATACCTGCAACGGTGACTCCGGAGGTCCTGTGGTGGTCTACCATGCGGAGTATCCCTGTATGTATCACGTTATGGGCGTTACTTCATCTGGCATTAGCTGTGGAATCCCCAATACGCCAAGTCTCTATACACGAGTTCACTTTTACTTGGATTGGATCAAAAAGGAGATAGCTAAACTCAGCTAAACTTCTGGCGAATCCAGGAATCCCAAATATGATTTTTTTTTATATCGAACATAAATATATTGTTTAGGGAATTCCTTTAAATAAATATAGTAAATATCCCGTTTAAAAAGATTTGCAATCATTTTCTATATGTATTTATTTTCTTAAATATATTAATAATATAAATTGACTAATATTTCTTAATCGAAAGTGAAAACATAAATTAATTTTTTGGTTTTTTTTTTAAGTTTTTAAACAAAATTTAATGAGAATAAAAACAAAATAAAATTGTTTTGATATTAATTTTTAAATTTGTAGTTTTTAAATCGAAAATAAGAGTTTAACTGAATTTCTTAAGTAAAAATCAACAAATAATTTTAATATACAAACAGTCGACCAAAAAATTTAGTCCAACATAAAGTTAATCAAGAATATATTAAATTAACAATTAAGCTTACAAAAAGATTAAAATTTTGAGATGAAAAATTTAAAAGTTGAAAGCTCAACAGTTATAATCATTATTTTTTTTTAATATATTTTCTTGTTTATTGGGTTTCCCAGCACTACACGTATAAATTTATTATTTAATGTGCTTGTCACGATGTAATTATTACTTAGTTTGTAATTATGTTGTATGGTAAGGTTGCTGGTTATATCATTTATAATTTCATAATTTTTAATTAATTAAAGTTATTTTGATTTAATTATTACATAATTTTTGAGAGTAACCTAATAATGTCTAGAGCTTAATAATAAATTGCGTAGCACTTCCAATTATTTTCATTCCGGTCCCTGCGGGAAATAAAAGGGCGTAAATTTCACAAGAATCGATTAACATACGATTAAGATCATTCTCTTGAATAATTAGAAATATTATATGGATATTTTGAGCACATACAGTTAGTTACACATGTACTTAACACTCTCGCAATACTCGGACTGCAGTTGTCATAAAACGATTGGTGGGTCAACACGGCGAATGCGCAAAAACTCAGCAGGGGAATCTCCAGGCACTTTGTCTGGCAGAACAGCTGATTGCTGGAAGATCAAAATCAGTGTCAGTCTCTCAGAGAAATGCGAGTGTAATTGTGAGTAAACCAGTCCAGAGAACAAAGTTGAATTCACTGCCAAGATAAAGGTATTTTATTTGTATTTTCCCAAACCGGTTGAACATTTGCTAATTGTGTATTTGGTAATCAAAGTCAGGTTAAAGATGTGGCTGCTGACACTTCTGCTGACCGCACCGTCATGGAGCCTAATTTTTGCCCAAAATGCGGAAATTGTTAACTGTGAGTATAAAATGTAAATATGTGGTAACTATCCATATATCTGCAATTACTCGTTTTCTCAGCTTGCAAACAGTACAAAAAGGATATTTTTGAGGAGAAGGTTGCATACAGCTTCCTCTTTCCCAATGCACCCATCAGATATGAGATAGTTGACAGTTGCCGTCAGTATACGCCCCTAATTGTGGGCGGACAACCTGCCAATCCCAAGGAGTTTCCCAACACGGCACGACTCGGACACCGTAATCCGCAGCAGGGCAACATCGAGTGGTTCTGTGGCGGCACGCTCATCAGCAAATATTTCGTGCTCACCGCTGCACATTGCTTTGAATCCGATCAGTAAGTAATCATACCCATTACACAAACAACGAGAAAATGGGTATACAGAATTCGTTTCAATGGATAAAAGAGCGAGAAACAACAGCTGAGTTTATGTCTTTTCGTCCGTTTGTTTATCCGTCTATATTAAGACTTGAATCCCAGAGCAGATAAGAACTAAGGCAAACAAATTTGTGAGCGTCTAAACTTATAGTTACAATTAATGAATATTTTTAGAGAATATCTTATAGTCAGGGACTCAACTATAGCATTCTTGTTGTATTTTTAACTTAGGGGCGAGGTTAACATTGTTCGTCTGGGCGATTTAGACTTTGGCACCGATCAGGAAGATGCCTCGCCAAGGGATTACGCTGTCAAGGATTATTTCGTGCATCAAAACTTTACCAGCCCAGAGCTATACAATGACATTGGCTTAATTAAACTTGCTGAGCCTGTTCAATTCGATAGCTATAAGCATCCTGCTTGTTTGCCCTTTGAGAATGGTGAGAACATCGGATCCTTTATAGCTGTAGGCTGGGGCAGTAACAGCTTAGCCGGAAGATCATCAACGAAGCTGCTAAAGGTTAAGCTGGATCGTTTTGCTGATGAGGTAATTATTATAAGCTAGTCCCACGCTACCGCCTAGTCTATAATTTCCTTTTTCAGGTGTGTCGCAGGGTAATTGAGACAAGCGCGGACTACCCAAAGGGATATGACAATGACAGCCAAATGTGCGTAGGATCTTCAAGGCCAATGGATACATGTAGTGGAGACTCGGGCGGACCTATCCTTGTCTATCATCAGGATTATCCGTGTATGTACCATGTTATGGGTATTACATCGGCGGGTATAGCCTGTGGAACTCCAAACATACCTAGCATTTATACCCGAGTGCATTTCTATTTAGATTGGATCAAGCAAACTATGTCAAATAATTAGAATTTTATGGAATGTGCAGAATAAATTGGATTGATCAAAGTGATTGTAGTTCAGTTGATTCGAACCCTTTATCTCATTGTTTTTTATTATTTGCGAATTTCGCCTCCTCCTAAGCCGCTTATTCGACGTCGTCGTCTTCTTCCTCCGCCTTCACCTTAATTAGTTTAACTTTAAATAAAAAATTGCAAATTTAAAATAAACTTTCCCAATAACTGTTTTATGAAAGGTGCTGCCAACTGGCAAAAAAATGTGTGAAATTTAAATCGGGAAAGAACTGTAAAATACCGCTAATGAATTTTCACAGTCACTAATAGTGACTCGATATTTTTAACGACATGTAACAAGTAACAAAAACGTAACTATCGTCCACCCCTATTGTTGTTTACAAAAAAAAAAGAAAAACATTAATTAAAGTTGTCGAAATACAACAGTAAATTAGAAGCGCCAATAAGTCAAAAAATTAAGAAAATATATAATGTAAACAATTAAAAAGAGTTTAAATACACTACGCGATTTTAGACATTGCCGCTCTGCGCTTTTTTTCCATTCGCCTTGTGGTGCGTGCGACGCACATTAATTCACATGTATGTAGAATTGAGCCCAAAACCAAACAGTTTAGGCACAAACATGGAGCCGGACGAACTACCGCCCGAGATGACCGATGTGGTGCAATCGTATAAGACGCGGGCCAAAATGAATCCAGCTAAAAAAGACAATGAGAAACGGCGACGCAAGGATGCAATGCGAAAGGTAATTAACGAGCATGTGCCCGTGTACCTGTGTGTTTGTGTGTGTGTGTGTGCGCCAGTTGTGACTTGCATGTGAACATTTATTTGAATACCCAGTTTGTTTAAGTAATTATTTTGATGAAATACAAAATTCACACATTTTCCAATTTGATTATAGGTATAAAAAAAGAAATTATTAGATTAACTTGGTTTAATTATTTTTAAAAATAAAATGCAGACGTGAATTATATATTTTGTCTTAATAATTGCTTGACTCACTGTTGTTTTTAAACGTATGGTTTTATTGACCGATGTTACAATTACCATAACCAGGTATCGCTAATTTTACGAAAATGCGACACAGTTCGCACCGCCGAGGATCGTCAATTTCTTGAAAAGCATCCGG
Source organism: Drosophila innubila (assembly GCF_004354385.1). Taxonomy (NCBI): domain Eukaryota; kingdom Metazoa; phylum Arthropoda; class Insecta; order Diptera; family Drosophilidae; genus Drosophila; species Drosophila innubila. The sequence goes on from NW_022995380.1 coordinate 11,389,182, forward strand.
ACATTGTGAAAACGACAAAGAAGCGTAAGGAACGCATTGAGATATACAAGGAGCGTGTCGTGGAGAAGGAGGATGAACCCCATGTCATTGAGGCTAAGGTGGAGCAGCTGGCCAACATTGTGTCGCAGGCAAAGCATCTCATTTGCTATACGGGTGCGGGAATCAGCACATCGGCTTTGATACCCGATTATCGTGGCAGCAAGGGCATCTGGACGCTACTGCAGAAGGGCAAGGATATTGGGGAGCACGATCTGTCCAGTGCCAATCCCACCTACACGCATATGGCCCTCTACGAGCTGCATCGTCGCCGTCTGTTGCGTCATGTCGTCTCCCAGAACTGTGATGGACTGCATCTGCGCTCCGGTCTGCCGCGACAGTCGCTCTCCGAGATCCACGGCAACATGTATGTGGAGGTGTGCAAACACTGCAAACCGAATTCGGTCTATTGGCGTCAATTCGATGTTACCGAGATGACGGCACGCTACTGCCATAAAACGCATCGACTTTGTCATCAATGCTCGGAGCCACTGTATGACACCATCGTGCATTTTGGAGAGCGTGGGAATGTTAAGTGGCCCCTGAACTGGGATGGGGCCACACAACATGCGGAGCGAGCTGATGTTATACTATGTCTTGGCTCCAGTCTCAAAGTGCTCAAGAAATACACATGGCTGTGGCAAATGGACAAACCAGCACGACAGCGGGCCAAGATTTGTGTTGTGAATCTGCAGTGGACGCCCAAGGATAACATTGCCAGCATTAAGATCAATGGCAAATGCGATAGCGTCATGGCACAGCTGATGCGAGTCCTCAACATTACGGTGCCCGTTTACAGCAAGGAAAAGGATCCAATATTTGCTCATGCCACGCTGTTAATGCCCGAAGAGCTTCATACTCTGACACAGCCCTTGCTGAAGAACGCCGACGAGGAGGAAGCAGGAGATACACAGTCTTGCACGACCACAACAGAGGAGACACAGGATTCCATCATTTCTGGCGATAGCTACAGCGATCTTCCCATTGGTAAGGGTCCACGCATTCGCACGCCCATTAAAAACGGGCGACACATCAAAACCAATCTGGAGGTGCGACAGAAGTATTCCCGTAAGCTGAACACGCCTCAGCTGAATGGAAATACTGAGGAGACCAAGCCAGAACTTGATCTTAAGCTGAAGACGGAGCCGGAGAAGGAGACGGAAACTGAATTAGACATGAAATCAGATATCAAAGTGGAGACTGAAACTGTGACGCTATGCGGGCTGAAACAGGATGTGAAAGATGAGCAAAATTTGCTTGAATCTAGTCTGGGAACAGTCTGCATTAAGCAGGAAACGCCACTCCAAGAAATGCAGCACAAGTTTGAGCCACTCACGCCCAAAAAAGAACCGCCAAGTGATATCACAAATGGACACCAGCAACCGCAAACACAACCACAACAACAGCAACACAAAGTGGGTCTCATGGAGCTGCCGAAACTAGTCGCAATACAAAAGCCCTACGTGGATTCTGCCAACAACTGTCCTGGTCACTGCCTGTTGCCAGTGGAGTTGCGGTTAGAGCCACGATTGGAGCCATTTATTGGCAGTCTGGCGCCGGTGCAACTGCCTCCGCTGGTGCCAATTGGAGCGCCACTTTACACACCCTTCGTTCAGCCACAGCCACAACTACAACATGGACTTCCTCCGGCATTGCAAGCGCTTAATTTACAAAGTGACAGTGCCACCTGCTCAGCGGACTCAACCACAGAGGGTGAAGACGACGAGGTTGAGGACGAGCAGTTTGATATGGCCCAAATGGATCTGCTGCGACGCCACAGTGACCATGAGCTGCTGCTGCAATTGCCCAGCTGGTATGATGCCAAGTATGCGTATTCGGGATTGCACAGCATATTGATACCGCCGCCATCTGATCTCAATATCTGGAACTCGCAAGTGGTGCCGAATTTCGCCATGAATCGCTCGGCCGCCGGCTGTGAGTTCTGTTTCGATCGTTATGCCGAACTCGAGTGCCAGTTTTACAGCCGCTGGCATCTAAGCCAGCGGAAGCACAAGAAGCGTGCTCGAAGCGGACGCTTTGTGGTCTGTGATTGCTGTCCAACCAGCGATGATGAGGATGATTACGATGAGAACATCTCATTGGCGCACATTGCCGCCGCCGAGACGGCCAAGCGGCGTCTTCAACTGAGCCACAGCTTTCCACGCAAGCTGGCACGCACCCAGGCCGGCTGGTATGGCAAGGGCTACAAGAAGGGACGAAAGCGCAGATAGACGCATCCGGCGATCCTCACTCAGTCCAATTGAATAGTATTCTAATATAGTTTAGTAGCTGTAATCATAGGCTATAGCTTAGTATTAATTAATTATACATACATACTAAATAGCTAGTAGTGCCACTCGCATTAGGTGTTCGTCTAATTAATTAATTATAGAATTTTCTTTTAAAATGTGCTTGCAACATGTGCAACATCAAGTATTCTTTACATGTTTGTGCAGTCCCATTGGTCCAATTTAGTTTTAAGCATAGTTTTTTAACACCATTTTCAAACTATTGGCATATTTTTTAACATGAGTTTTAAATGTTGTTCGCAAATTGTTTAAATGTACTCGTAATCATCTCGTTTAATTATTCATCGGGCAGTTTTCCATTCAAATGCAAAAAAAAAAAATTAAACTGAGAGAAAATGATTCGTTTTTTTTTTTTGTTGATGTTTATACTTAATTTATTTAAAATACAATTTATATGCTTCATAATTTCATTAACTTAAACATATAATATTGCTATTCTAGTTTAGTTTTGCTTTCGTATGTTTGCTTGTGTGTTTGTCTTTGAAGAGATTCAACTTGCAACAAAAGTGGACTTAGACTACACAAAGTGTTCAATCCCCATATGCCCATGATTGAGTGTGTTTGTGTGTGGATGTTTGTTGCGGGTGTGCTTGCCCCACAAAATACGAAACTACAAAAAATACCTAAGCAATAACTCAAAATGCACAACATAAACAAAGACAACACAGAAGGTGGAAACTTAAACATCAAAAGTTGACTCTAGATTAGCGTTACCATACGGGCAACAACCCATTCTAAGACTCTAAACCAAGCTGGCAAAAGGCCAAAAATAATATAATTATAATTATAATAGAAATTAAAATTTTACACAAAATACAATTTGAAATGAATAACTGCTAGAATGCTCCCCAGGACGCAATGTCAACAAACAGTACAAAGCTAGAAGAACCCAAAAAAAAAAGAAGAAATTAAATGAATAGATGGATACATAGTTACATGACGAGATAAATGTTTGACTGAGATATAAAGTAGAAGATACTTAGCCACGCGCTTAGAGCACACAACAAATTCAAAACTAATGGGAGCATTTTTGGAGGGAAGGAGCTGAGCTGAGCTGAGGTGCGGTTGCGGGTGGAAATGGAAAGGAATGGTTATTAGGCAAGGACGCAGGAGCCATGATAGTTAGGCCACATAAATGAACATGTTGATGTCGTCGTCATCCCGTCTCATATACTTGTGCTCAATGAGCCACTCGAGCTGCTCCTTAATCATCTTCTTGGATGGCAGGAACATGTTCTTCAGTATATCAATAAGCTCCGCCTGCAAATGAACAACAATTAGTCAGTTTTATTACTCAATAACCCACTCGAGAAGGGGAACCCACCTGCAAGGCTGCATTGTTCATTCGCTTGCGCACCTTCATGATCTTGATGATGGCTTCCTGGGTGCGCAATATGCGTAGCTGCACAATGGACTGATTATCCTCCTGCTGCGAGCGCTCTGTGCTCAACTGCAGGCGACCAATAAGATTGAGCTGCAAGTCAGAGAAGTCGAAAGTGTTGAATACATTGTAAGAATTGGAAAAAATTATGAAAAAAAAGAAAGCAAAACTTGGCAAGCGTAAATACAAAAATATATTCTATAGTTAAGAAAAAATTAAGTTCATCAATATAAGGAAAATATAGATTTGATTTTTCTGAATCCGGTTGAAATTTCTGTTCAAATTCTTTTTAGTTTTTCAAATACATATTTACTAAATTTTTTGTCATCCATTCAAGAATTTATCGAATAATGCCCTTTCTTACCTTTCCACGTCGTTGTGATTTGCCATTCTTGACAATGGCAAACTCTTGATTGATATAGAACATGGTGTTCTCGGCAAAATCTTTGGGCGAACTGATAGCCGTTGGTTCCATGTGCAAAATTTGCTTCTTGATCTTCGGAAATGCGACCAGAGACCACAACGTGCGCCTCAGCTCGGGATCTGTCATTGAAAACAATATGGTTTAATTAATTTTTAACTGAGTAATGTCAACTTACCTGGCAACTCGGTGGCCAGACGGAGATTCTCATAGGAGATCTTGTCGTGCTGTCGCTGATTCCAGGCAAAGAGTACAGCCATTTGAAATGTGGTCACATCGAGATCATAGCGTCCGAAATTGTTGACAAACGTGATGGTGCCATTGCTCATGTGATGATACCATTGCAGCTTACGGCCGGAATGCTTCTTCTTGTAGAACTCCTCCACGTCCGGTATATAATCCTCCAGTTCAATTGGCAGCGAAACTGAGACACGCTCCGAGCAGCGAGCCCACGCGCCCGCATTGAGTATTTTAATATTGATGGCATCGTGCCGACTTATCGAATTACGGAATTGAGTATTTAGATCCTCACTGACCTGCGCTTACCCAGAAGACAATCAGGGAAATAACAAAAGTAAATTGTTATAAGGTCGGTTTCAATATATTTTTTCAAAAATCGTTTTTAATTTTCTGCATGCTTTGAAGTTTTTAAAGTTGCTAAGTCAAAGGATCGAAAAATTTTAAGCTGTCATAACTTTGTCAAAACTGACCCGATTTTTTAAGTGAAATGCCATTTTAATCATGGTTTGGCCTCTAAACTCATGAGTCAACTAGTCATATTTAGTATAAAACAACAATTTAACATTTAAACATTTTTAAAATTGAATTTACCGGTACTGGTACCGAATCCGAATGTACAAACCCGAAATAGAACCTTTTACTGAAATAACTGGAGCAAACATATGGACGGTTTAAATGGAAACAGACGAACATGGCTATATTAACTCAGCTTGTCAACCAGGTTAAGATAATATATAGTTTATAGGACCTGGCATTCCTTCTTAAGTGTATTATACATTCCGAGAACTAATTATAATCTCTTTTGGAGGGATAAGGTAAGTAAAAACGTAGTTGTGGGGAACTTGCCTTTATGTCCTGGAACATGCGTGCCAGCCTGTTGACATAGTCAGCGGGCATGCCAACCTCGCGCAGCCACTCGACAATGTCCTCCTCCTTTTCGCTATCCGCACTCGTGCCGAGAATCAAGCTGCAATCGTTTAGAGTATTAATTAATATATTGATCCCTTGAAGTTCCGCTTCAACTTACCGTCGTGTTAAATGCACTTTGTGGTAGCGCATGAAGACATCCTTGTTGTTCACGTATTTCAGCACGAGCAGCACATCGCGGAGTCGTGCATCGATCTGCTCGCTGGTAAGCCGCTTGCTGAGCGGCGTCCGACGGAGCAGCATGTCACAGTAGTTGGCCAGGAGTTCGGGGCATTTGCTCTCGGGAGCGGTGTATTTCACGCCACGATTGGCGATGCTTGTGGGCAGCTCCATTTTGAACACACTGGTGTCGTTGACCACCATCTTGAAGGCAATGTCGCGGGCAGTGAGGAAGCGCGGGTCATCGTTGAAGGCATTCCGCACCAGATCGCTGAACTTGTTAAACAGTTCCAGCAGCCGTTCCACATACTTCTCCGAGTCCTGTGTTATGATCTCCGATGCGGATTGCATGTCAGCCAAGCCAGCGGACTTGATATGTCGCTGCAGATCGCTCATCATCGCCTCAACTCCCTCGCCATCCAGGACGCGATCCATCAGGCGAAACATCAGATTCAAACGGTCCGTCTCATAGTCACGTATTAGCGCCGGACACTCGGCTATAATTGAGTTGAGATGATCCACAATCAGCACTTTGACCAGACGGCATGTAAGTATATTAAAGCTGCTGGGCTCCAGGTAGCGCTTCGCGCGCACCTCCTCCTCCCGCAGCTTGGCATCCGCGTACTTCATGTAGGCCAGGACACCGTTCTCCTGCTGTTGCTCGGTGGACTTCAGTCGATAGAAGTCGGCGGTGGCCTTCAGGTAGGCCTTCTCAAAGTGCTCGCGATAGATCTCAAGCTTATCCTCAGCATTCGAGGACAGATTGACATAACTTTCGCGCACTCCAACCACAAGCTGGGCATCGTAGGCATCGCCATTGCGCTCGGCGTGCACAATTTTCATTGCGGACTCCTGCAGGCGATCCTTGATGTCGTGAAAGATGTGCTTGTTCCATGAGTCAAGCATCAGCTTCCGCACCGGACTGTCCTCAGTAGGACTCTTTTTGGAGCTGGATGCTGCTGTTGCTGAATTGCTTGCCGCACCAGTAGAGGCACCACCCGATGTGGCTGCTGACGTTGACGCCGCCGCCGCTGCCGATGTTGAGGCTTTCGTGGAGGAACTGCTTGAGGACGCTTGATTGTTGGATGAGGCCGCTGCATTCGATGTGGATGCCCCAGCATTAGCACCAGCAGCGGATGATGATGACCCCGAGCTGGAGCTCGAGGACGGTTTCACTTGAGGCGACTGCTCCAGCTGACGAAAGGGCAATGGCAGGTAATTGGACTGTGTAAAGAATTTACGCCATTCCACAATATAGGTGGCCAATAGCGCCTGCTCGCCCCTTTGGGCCTGCACCTTGGATTGGGCCTGCACAATGAACTCCACAATATCCTGTTGAAGGCCGTCGTAGATTTTGGCGGCACCCTTCTCGTCCCACAGGCACACAAAGTGCACGCCAAAGAAAAGGTCCTGCCATTCGCGCTGCGACACCGTCTCCTGGCGCAGCAGCTTGAGCACAATTTTTCTTTTCTCCGGCCATACCTCATCGAAGATGTCCCTGTCCCGTTTGCCTATCGCCCGTAGCATTGTGTTGGTCACAGTCTTTGTGTTCACCTCTGCGCTGAATTACCGAATTATGGAAATAAAAAATATATTGTGATCAACGCTATTTCCTCCGCCTATAAGCGGCCGATTACAGTTTTCGACCGATTTGTTGTTGTAAAAAGTGCGATAACACTTATTAACAGCGTAATAACAGAACCATAACAAAGCACAGCTGTTATTTAACACTATCGATTATTAATCTTATAGTATGCATTGCCTTTTTAAAATTAATATTATCAATTGACATTGGATGAAAAACAACTAAGAAATTTGTAGATTTCGCTTGTGAATGGCTTTCGACCGAGTTGATTTGTTGGTCTGCAATTGCGATGACTATTTGCGATATATCGATTTTGCTGATTTCGATATGTCGATTTGGCAATTTATGCGCGATCTGGCAGCGATAAATGGTGAATGGCAGTTAAAATATGCGCGGTCTGGCAACGGTAAATGGTGAATGGCAGTTGGAGCAGCTGCAAAAATGCTTGCACGCACACACGGATAAAAAGTGTAGTTTAAGTGCCCAGTGCTGCACTGCGTGCGTAGAAAAGTGCGGGAAATTATTGCAACGAGACTTTCAAATAGTGTTAAGAAGAAACGAACTTTAACCACCAACTGGTAATTACAAAGTGCAATGAAAAGTGGCACGAATGTAATGACTTAATTTAAGCAACAAATTATTGGAGGCATGTTTTGTGAATTTCATAAATCTCTCGTTTCGTTTTGGTTTTTTTCTTCTCTACCACAAAAAAGGGCGCGTGAGTGAGATGACAGTATTGCGGTGCCAAGCAACTACAGCTAGCTATCCCGTTTACTCGCACGCGACTCACACGTCGCAGACTCAAAGTCTGCTCGCTCTCAAATGTTTGACATTTTTCACATTCAGCATTTTCCCTTTGTTCGTCGGCGGGTCTCGTCATATGGCTCGTATAGACGCTCGTGCGTGCGTAACAAATAAAATTGAAAAAAAAAGAAACGCAAATAATCGGTGTTTTAAATTTACAAAAATAGCGCACAAGTGTAAATAAACAACTGTTAAATGCGCATGCAGTGCACAAGTGTATTAAATTCATTGAGAAATATGCGTAAAAAGCGTTATTTCGTGATTACTACGGCAACAACGACGACATCAAAACCAACAACAACTAAGTGCTGCTGCGTTCATTGACGTGACGCGCGAGTGTGAGTGTGTATCTGTGTGTGTGTGTGTTTGTGTGTGTGTTTATGTGTGCTGTTGAGTGTGTGTGTTGCGAGTTGTTTTCAAATAAATAAAATACAAATCTAAAGTCCGCAGCAGCAGCAGCCACAACAAACAAAACAACACATACAAAATTGCAGTAGTTAAAGCCGCTGCAGCAGCAGCGTCTAACTGCATATAATAGTACATACATCAATTAAACAACGAAATATTTACATCACTTCAGGCCGCGTGTCTCGTTGCGCGCAAATTCTATGTGAAAAGAAAGTGCGGTCAACAGTCATCATAAATCGCTTAAGTAAAATGTGTATTTGTCCATGTGTGTGTGTGTTATCCGTGTATAGAATTGAATAAGCAGGAGCAAAGGAAGTTAAAAGCAATAGTCAAGCAACAACAAAAATAAGAATAATAATAATAATAAGAAGAAGAAGAAGACGGCAACTAGCAGCAACACAAATGAAGCAATCAAATTTTGTTCAATTTTAAACCGCAAATATCTGTATCCCCAAGCATTAAACAAGGAGCATAAATTTTTGCCAATGAGTCGCAGACAGTCATTGGATCGACCAGGTGAGCATTCAAAAAGTTGCCCTTACCTATTGTAATTAGCATTTCATTTCATTTACTCAGCATCATTGGCCTGCATACGTGCACTTTGCGCGCACGCTCTCACTCTCTTTCTCTCTCTCTATCTCCGTCTTCGTGTCCGTCTCGTTTTTTTTTTTGGTTTGGAGAGCGCTCTCGTTGTTATGTTGCTCTCGCTGTTGCTGCTGCTATAAATAAATTGCTCTCGCTGCTCTGAAAATGCTGCGCGGCGCAGCTGCTTAGAGCTGTCAGTTGTTGTATGTTGCCCATTGTTCTTGTTGTTGTAGCAAACAGCAGAGGCAGCAGCAACTGTGAAAACAAGCAACAGCAACAAAATGCCAAAACTGTTGTGATGCAAAGGCAAACGTACTAATAAATGATAGGCCAGTGAATCTTTCCCTTTTTTCCTTCTGATGAACTGTGGTGAATTTCTATGTCTACCTTTAGCAGTGCGCAATGCTAACAAAATTAATAATAATAAAAATGTGATTAAGCCTGATGCTTATTTATTTATGATATGACTGTCATGCAACTAAAATGTTTGTCAAACTTATTTTTAGCATTGCTTTTGTTTTGATTCGAAATATGTTAATAAGCGAGTTGGCACTGGGCCGGCACTTAAGGTAAAAATTCAAAAGAGAAAGTGTCGCGAACGTTGCAACATTTTGTAAAATGTAAATGTGACCCAAAATGTGACGTACGTATGAGAAAGCAGAGTGTAGAAATAAAAAGGTAAAGGCCAAGAGCCGAAAGAGGAACCAAAAATATATATATAAGCCACTATTGCGGTTGAGATACTTTTGTATCTTTTTATAGCTATCGACAACTGCATGAACATCCGCCTTGAACGAGTTTTAAATGCTGGCTACAATTTTCACTTGTCGCCTCAATTTAGACGAGCTATGATCATCTCATTGCATTTAGACATTTGACATTGTAAATGAATGTAAACAAATTGCTTGCAATATGCAAATTATACATCAATAAGTTGTTGGAACATGTCTACGTGGAAACTTGTTGACAGCTTCGATAAATGCATTCCAACTGACTACTTTACTAGAAGCAAGCATTAGAATGTAATTCTGAGATACAATTTGAATATCTGTGAGATATAATGTTTGGATATCTCAGTTCCATCAATGTGTTTCTCTTGATTTATCCCTTTTGCTTATTATTCATATTTCAGTAGACTAGGCGCATTCTGTACGGATTTCAATTACAAACGTATAAAATGCAGTAGTCCGATTATTTATTTATAAAATTCAATGTTCACGCGGCTAAAGCGACAGACCAACAACACAAATGGTTCTTAATGCAAAGTAGCTACAATAACACTAACAACAGCAACAATAGCAACAACAACTTGCTGCAAGCAGCCGGGTTTTATATTTTGTAGGTCAGGGTTGTCGCGTGTAATGCAAAACGTGCCAGCAAATTGAATGAATAAGCGCGCCCTGTCTGCCTGCTTGCAACAACAACAGCAACAACAACAACAGCAACAACCAGAGCAATATCAACAGCAGTTACAACAATAACAACAACAAAAACAACAAAAACAACAGCGGCTATGTCAATAGCTTGGCTAATAAGCAACAAACTGCATAAATTATATACGACAACAGCAGCAACATAAACTGCGACGTGAATTGTATGTGTTTATAATCGCCAAAGAGTTCGATGCCTTGCACTTGACACAAACTCGTTACTTATTTAAATAATAATAGAAAAAACGACGCAATTCAGCGTAGAAATTTTTGGCACGCGATGCAACAACAACAGCAAAAATAAAATAGATACAAGCTTGAAAGGAAGCTTCTAGTACTTAAAATGAATGCGCAGATGTCAAAAAAGTCGTTCTCGGAAACAAATGTATATATTTTGTATTAATTAATAATATCGTAATCGTAATTATAAAGTGGTTTCTTATATTAATATATATATTTTTGGCAGAATATGCAGCTTAACTAATCTATGAAAACTTTAACTTGCACTTCATATTCGCTAGTTTTAGATACAAATGTTTGACTTGTTATTTGCTGTTTGCTGTCACGCTGTTTTTCTGTTTCTCTGTCAGCGCGTGCCAAAAGCCCATTAAATGTATTTTGAATGAATGTTGAATCGATTTTCCACGCTATTAAACGCCTATTAGCATTGTCTATCAGAGACTAAAAACCATCACGCTTTCATTAAGCTCGTTATATGTAAATTTCACTTTAGTTTTTCTATACATTTATGTTCTTTATTATTTAAATGCTAAAATTCAATAATTTTTGATTGTTTTCAAGGCCAAATTATTGCGACAAAGCATTTTTGTTGACTTTTACTGATAAGAATATTTGTTAAATGATATATCGATTCATAGATAAACAAATATCCGTACAATAATGACAAGCAGAATGGGGACAATTTAATATTAGTCTTATTTGGTTGTTGAAGCAACAATTTGATATAAATAATACAAATTCATTGTTTAGAAATGGATATCATATTATATCTTATCTTTTAACAAAAATTAATATTCACAGCTGAACCTGTTGGTAACTGCAAGTGTTTTCTTTATTTGTTGCTTCATCAATATTTCTTTTATTTAATTGCTCACTCTGTATCTCTTCCGCTTTTTCCAAAATAATTGTTCCTGTAACTGCTTAAAGTATCTGTATTTGCGAATTTTGCGGCTTGTCACCATTATTTGTAAAGGTGCATGATTTCATCACAAAAATTAAATCATGATCATGTGAAATACACGTATATTAGTTACATATAAAGATACTCCTATTGCTGGACTACACGTGCGTGCAAGAGTGAAGGTAATTTTATTGGTTCCGACTATTGAAATTGAAATGTAATTTAGATGTTTGCAAAAAAAGCTTTAGACTGATAAACAATATGATCCATAAAGAATAATATATAACTATATGCACTTATATACATACACTATTTGAGCTTATCAGTTAAAGCAACAGTATTTGGGAGAGCGACACGAAGGTTACTCTCTCATTCTCATTATGCGCTCTAATCGTATGTTCTCTTTTGTTTCTGCTCTCCTGTTTAATGCTCTCTCACGCCTTGAGCTTATCATTCAGATTTTTTTTTTCTGCTGGCTCGACTTTAATGATTTATTAACACTCGAGCACAAAGTAGAACAACAAAGTTGTCGCTTTGATGAACTTTAGCTGGTTATTGGCATAAGCCGACTCGCATGGTAATGACTAAGACAAAAAGCACAGCTCGATGAGCTAATGCTGCCAATTGGTTGACATTCCTGCTGCTTAGCTGGTTTAAATGATTAATCCTAGAGACAAAAGAGTCGCCAAGGCTACGTTAGGATAGCATTTTCTCCATTCACTCTGTCTATACTTATTTATTATTTTCTTGTTTTTTGTTTTTGATTCTTTTTGTTGTTGATGTCCCTTTTGTTGTCGCTAATGAACGAAATTGCTTTCATTTGATGTCAAAAAAGTTTTCTCATTCGAGAAACGCACTAGGAAAATTACACGAATCTCTGCGACGGTTGCTCTGCCTGTGTGTGTGTGTTTGTGTCCATTAAAAGTTTACACTTTTTGGGGGTTAATCGTTGGCATCAAAGTGGTTGCTTTGGTTGACTGGTGGGCGAATGCGATGTGTATCTATCTATTAAAAAATCGAGGCGAATCGAGCGAGTCGCGTCCCGGAATGGGCAAAGACGATGCCCGCTGTAGACAACGAGCAACGACGATGACGGCGACGACGACGACGACGATGTCAAAAATTTTGAGTGCGACGCTCTCAACAAACGTTTTTGTTGTTGTTAGAGCCTCAACAGCAGCAGCAGCATCGGTAGCAACAAAAACGTGACAGCGAAATTAACGCCAATAACAATGCGAGCGCGAGAGTTGATTTCTTTTGGGTGCAACTCGTGTTTCCTATTTTTTTTGTGCTCTTTCATTACTCGTTGCAAATGTCGCACAAAAGTAGGCAGAAGTTTGACAGCCCCCCTGTCCCCGGCAACCCCAACCAACACTAATAATAAAGCAAAAGAAAACGAAATGGGATTAGCCTTGCCATATCACATGCTAATATATTCACAAATAATCTGGCAACCTGTAAATCTTTTTAATCATTCAAAGTATGAATTTTTACCACAGTACGTATATATGGGTGTGTGTGTGGTCTAACATATTTGTTTGTTTGTGTGCTTGCAAATTCTATTCCCAGTTGGCAGCAACATATCGAGCAATTTCCGATGCTTGCACTTCACACAAAGATGTTTTGAGTGTGGCAGCAGTTGGGGCATAAATTATATTTGCCTTGCTCATTCCCCCACATCCCCATTCTCTGCCACAAAATGGCGTCAACGGATGCGGTCTACACTCTATATGTATATGTATGTGTTTACGATTGTATGTATGAATTTCTATGGCACACGTTCATTTAATCGATTTTGGTAACAGTTGTGTTGCAATTTTCATTAAGGGTTATTCCGGCTTGATCTGAGCAATGGCAGTGGAACAACAACAATATGCCATAGAGCTCGAAACTAACACCGTTCGCTGTTCACTGTTCGGGACGAAAAGGACGAACGCATGTCCTGCCATCGGGCCGCAATCGTGCGTTTTCAGCTTCCATTTGTTCAACTTCTCTCTGGAGAGTATGTCGTAGTCGGGAGTTTTTGATTTTCGACATGTCGCTTTCCGTTTCCTTCTCCCCTTCGACTTGATGCTTAAATTCAACCCTTTTTTTCGCACACACATACACACACACATACACATACATACTCATACGCGAGCAAAGTTTTGCATATTTATTATAGATAATTTGTGTACAGGTTTTTGTGCTGGCGCGCAAACTCTCAACAGCGTCCTGTGAGCATCCTGTCCTGTCCCGGTCCCATTCCAACGTCATTCCAATTTGCTGCTGCATATTCCGCATATGCTGTAGCATGTTATTATTATTGTTGTTGTTTCTTTTCTGGCTTTGTACTGATACCGAAGGGGTAGCGGGTGCAAGGTGGCAGAGTAATTAATTTCTGGCTTGTACATCTGTAAAAAAGAATAAAAAAAATAATGATTCGGGTTGATTTTTAAGCATTTTTGATATCTGGCAACGCTGTGCCAAGAGTTATTTCTTTTTGCCATTGCTCTTTGTATCCCAGTTGAAAGTTTGTTGTTGCATTGTGAGTAATTAAGATTAATGTGAGTGAAATAATTGAAATACATTCTTGGCATTTGGTATTTCGATTTGTAATTATGATATAATTACACTCGATAAAGTAATCATTCTAAAAGAACGATTTAATGCATGTATTTGGCAATAATACTCACAGAATATTAACTAAAACTGCTGTAAACTTAATCTCACAGTTGGTTAATTGCCCTAACTCACCTTGACGTGATTTAACTTGTTTTATTACACGATATTTGCATATTTAATTAAAGTTGCTGCAACAACAAAAATGTTAGTCACACATCGAAGCTAAATAAAACGATTTGATTTTAATTGAACTAGTTTTTTTATAAAGCTTTTATTCAGCATTCCCAGCCAAAAATGTAATTAATTTAATTTATAAATTGTAACAGTGGGTAGTTTGCGACTGTGACATATCCTGTAATTTGTTTCTATGAGAAACAATTGAGCTTTTAATAACATTTTTTGGGCTAACAAATAAATCCTTATTGTATAACGAGTAGAAAGCTCAAATTTAGTTTTTGTTTGATGATCGTGATCAAAACTACACGTACATCAATAGTGACAGTTGAATAATCTGGTTATCGATTTTTATATTATTTTTTAACTTGTATTTGAGAATGAATTCAAGCGGAAATGACGATAATAATAATTCGAATAATTATTAACATTATTATTGAGGTCTGGAAATTCTCTCGAAAAATCGTTTCAGAGCAGCAACAACTGCAACTCGAAAAGCAGCATTCACAACAAGAGTGTCGACTGCATTGTTATTTGCCTGGCCTGTTTCCTGTTTGTCGTCATGTTCGGCCACATGCATTTCCTACACATGCCACAAATACTCGACTAAAAACTCTCTTGGCACATTGGACAAACTTCTGTATTGTTGCATTTACCGCCTGTGGCGCTACTGGGCGAGTATTAGTATATATTAAATACGATTACAATTACCGTGTTCAGCAAGGGCATCTTATTACACTCGAGCAAGCGCATTTACGGCATTCTGTTTCTATCATCCATTTCACTGCCTTCCACTTCTCTCTTTTTGTCTCTCTCTTGTGCCCTTTGTCTTGTGTTCTACAGAAATCACTCATGTGCGCACTTTTACAATTACACTTGACATTCGCATCAACATCATCGAGCCTGACTGACTCGAGTTTGGCTATGGGCTATTGGATAATGGGTAGAAGATGGTAATGGGTAATGGGTAGAGGATAATGTATATTATGTTCAAAGTTAGGATATGTGCGAATCTGTGAACTCTTCTCCAGTCAAAGTGAAATTTCAAGCGTCGATTCGTTTTGCATAACTTTGCATATATGAAATGGGAGCAAGAATCAAGCGAATAATAAATTACAAACATAAATACATTTATTAAACATACATACATATTTGCACATTCCAACATTCATTTGTATACATATGTATGTTCTGATAACCGCCGTTGGGTTATTATAAAACAATCCACTGCATTTGAGTTTGTTTTGCGAGTTGAGTTTGTTTTTCGACTTCTGCTACACTTGGTAAAATTCTCGCGTTGTGAATTTACTCTTTTATCACCCTTTCGGAATGGGTATGTGCCCAATAATATATAGTTAACAAATACATAATTGATATTCCTGTATCCCTTAGTTTTGAGTATAAAAGTATTTATCTATCTGATAGTAAATTCCGTTTTAACTTTAAATAACTCTTGATTTTTATAATTTTCTTTTGTTTATTTAGCTTTTATTTTCACAATTAAATGTATTTTTGTCAAAACAACTTAACTGAATGGAGAAAAACTCGCCCTTTGGGCTTTTTTTTTTTTAATTCAACGAATGTAAATAATTTAAAATTGTATAAAAAGGTTTGGGAAGGCAGGAAATTGTACATTTTTTTTTTTTGGAAATCGGCTATAAAACGATTTATTTATTAGTTGTATTTATTAGATTTATTCATTAATTTATGAATAACTTAAATATCTTTACTGTTTGTTTGTAAAAATCACTCTTGTTCTTGTCAATTCTTTTTTTTTTTTGTAGCGATTAAAACTGATTTAATTGTAACATTTCACAGAAAACGTGAGGGTATCTTGAATTTGGTTAAGGTTTATTTTACTATGAGACTTTCTAGTGAGCTTCATTATAAATTCATATGGTAAACATTTACACAAATGGTAGCAGCGGTTTTGCGGCGCTTTTCCCAGATATCGTGCTCCCAATGAAGATAATCATCATGATGATGGTGATGATGACGGAGTCTTGGTCTGATGGTGGTAGATAGGATTTTGGCACTTTTTAGATGCTAGCACGGTTCGATGAATGTTTGCGCAGCTCAGCTCAGCTTAGCTTAAAAGGGCTGCTCTGTGGCCAGGGAAATATAATTGAAAATGTAAATGGAGTATAAAGTATATAAAATATATAGCCCTTAGGACATAATTAGAAATTGAATGAAATTAATGCAATAATCACAAATGGATTACACGCAATGTACTTGTAAGAAAGGTCAGGAGCTTTAATTTTTGGCTTTTTGCTGACCCAAATTGTTAGCCGATAAAGCCAGGCCATGACCCTGGGCAGCATAAGTTTTGCTGCAGGTTCGACTTTGAAACTGACACCGCAGACAAAACTGACCAAGGGAATTTACATAGCCAATGGGCAGACAAATGCCCCACAGTTACAGACGTCGAGTCGCATGAATGAATTATGAAGGCTACTGTACCTACTATTTAAATTTGTACAGTTGGTTACAGGGACGAAATTTAAAATTTACATATTTAATTTAGCGATAAAAACACCTTTTTTATTTGTTTCCTATATTTTATAACAACAATTTAAGAAAATGAAATTATGAGATCCATAAAAAAACAAACAGAAAACAAATATTAGACTTTCGTATTTTGTCAAAACATTTGCTTGACTAACTGTCATGTTATGCATTTTATTTTCATTTGTTGGCTCTTCTATTTTGTGTGTGGCACATTTGACAGTCAGATTTTTGACCACCAGACGATGGGGTCTTCAATCTCATAATCCAATTAAGTGTCAACTTGGTGTCAGTTTTCATTTCGGACACCAAAACACTTGACGATGCAGTCCTTTCCTTCTCCCTCTCTTTCAATCTCTGGTGTGGTCATGTGGCAAGGCTAAAGTGGAACGGGGGGGCCAGTGGATAATTGGTGGCACTCAGGCATAAAACCGAAACTTACGAGCAATCCTTGAGGTCACTTTGTTTTCCACTCAAGTTTCTACCAAACGGTATCAGTATCTCTTCCGCACTCTTTTTATTTTCTCTTTTATACTTTTTCTTTTCATGTTGTCATTGTTGTTGTTGTGTGTCTGCTAAGTTAACCACAGTTATTTTTGTGTGCGGGTGCTGTTGCCCTTTTTTTTTTCGCTGTTGTGGTTGTTGTTATTGTAGGAGGGTTGTTTCAAAAGTTTTTAATTCGAATGTGAGACGAAAGTTTGCCAGAAGTTCTGTTTGTTATTGATGACTCTGTCGTTTAACTATACTCTCTGTCAAATTGAGTTGGAATTGAACGAATGGAAGTTAGAGTGATAAGATGAATGAGAGTTGTTGAACAACTCAATTTTGTTTAATATTATAAAAATTACAAGCTTTCAATTTGCCAAGCTTAATTTGGCGTTTGCTCTTTAACAATGGAAACACTCGAGTAATTAACTAATTACCTGCAATTAAGTTGAAAAGAGAGAAACTCCGTAAACTGTGAATGGAATAAATCTCCGATGGCTAATCCAAAAATGGCTAATAATCTTCAAACAGACAATGGAAGCGACAGCTGCGTAGCTGGCAACCTTTTAGATACAAGAACTTGTAATGGTCGGTTAATGATTACAAGAAAGGGAAATACAATCAGTCGTAAAGTTGTCAGACGAGAGCTCAAACATATATAGATGTATGAAGAGGAAGACTCAGCAGATGCTTCTTTCTTCTTCTCCTTTTTCTCCTATTCTTTACCTTTGCCATGTTGTTGTTCTTATGCATGTAATCTAAACAATACCTGCTGCTCAGAATTTTATCTGAGCGCTGTTCAATCGAGAACAATGAACCGAAATAAATGCACAAAAGCGAATCGAAGCTCATTGACAAAGGGAATGTGGCAGTTACCAAAATCAGTAACAAGAACACTGCACATTGGTTACCCAAGGATAACAGGCGTTTAGAAGCTGTCACAGGATACCAATAGAGAAGAGAGATAGAGAGACGTACAGGTAGCTTAGCAACAGCTGCAAAAACTGTATTACCAGGCACTTGGCTCTCTCTATCTCTCTTTATCTTCTATTTTGCTGGGCTAACCAATTTTCGAGCATTGGGTATTTTGGCCGCACAGCAGCTAACAATGTATTTACCTGTTGTCGAAATGTATCTGCAAGATACACACACAATTGCGAAGAAGTGCAGTCTCTTCATCTCTCTCTCTTTTTCTCTTCGAGTGCTGTGTGCTGTGAGTTTGGCCCTTGGTTTCCATTGTTTTAGCCATCATCAGCAATATCAGCAACGTTTTGTAGAGCTCCTTTCTTGTCGTTCTGTTGTTGTCCTTATTATTGTTGTTATTGTTGTGGTTGGTCCATCAGCTGTCAATGGCTTCTGCGCTGCCTGCAGCACAGTTTTGTTGTCTACCTTTTTGAATCCGCTTTGCTCTTTGCCTCAGTCTACTGCACACACATGTGTGCATCTCTCTCTCTCTCTCTCTCTCGCTCTGTCTCTGTCTTTAAGTCTTTTCCAGGTTGTTTATGCCAGTTTTAGTCCGCCATAATTGCAGTGCAGTCGCCTGTCCAGTAAGTTGTTGTTGCGAACATTTGCAGCTTACACTGTGAAAAGAGGAAAACAACAGAAAAACCTAGATAATTGGAAATATTATGTCGATTCCACGAATTGAATAAAATGCTCCCGAGATGAATCAATCTTTCTTTGAAAATTGAATGTTAGTTGTTAATACCAACAGTAACATTTACAAGGCGCATTTTTCTGAGTGTATTCGAAGCTTATAAAATGTGTATAAATGTATTGCATTGCCATGAATTATATTCAACTGGCAGCTTGGCAAGCCGCTTGTCCTCCATGGTAACCAATCATTGATGGCTGCTGGCACCCACTCAAAATCCTTTCTAGTTGCCATGACGGGCATTCGATAGCAGAGTAAACATGTTCAAACTGCAAAATTAATCAGGCTTTGGGACTAGTTGCTTGCTTGGGTGTCAGCTGCCGGTGGTACAACATTTTTGAATTCTATTGTCTTCACGCTTTTCTTTCTTTTTCGTGATGAACTGAGTCGATATACAGCTCTGAGAATGTACATGTGATTGAAATTTTGAGAATTTGCGTGCTGCAGTTGCCAGAAAGTTACCAAAGCTCCACATCCATTAGAAATCGGGAAACACGAACACACACAGCTACAACTTCCACTATTAAGTCTTTCATTCTGTATCTCTATAATTCTGTATCTTTATAATTCTGTATCTCTATAATTCTGTATCTTGCGCATTTATCAAGAGAGTGAGAGTGAGAGAGCAGAGAGTAACTGGAACAAGCTACAAATAATAGATTATATTAAATACCCTTTCAGAAACCAGTATTCAATTTTGCAAAGAATTACAAAATTGTTATACTAGAAGTTTATATTTGACAGATTGTTGCTATGATAGGTATATGATGTAGTGGTACAAGTAAGAATTATCTTAAAGTTTGATTTACATATAAAATTAAACTTATAATTAAATTTGAAATATAATATTATTATATATTTAGTGCAAGGTTATAACTATATTATCAACTTGTCGACCATAAATTCCTTGCGCTTCTCTCTCTCTCTCTTTCTCTTCATTTCTCTGTCATTCCCTCTCTTTGTCTGGGCCAATTGCATGACTTTGATCTGAGCCAGACTACCTCCGGTTACTTTTAACTTGGGCGCCGCTCCGTTCAAGCGCGTCCAAAATGGTAATTTGCTTGAGTTTAGGTGCCGCATCGTTAATGTCTGAACTCAACTCAACTGGTTGCCTACCTGATCCGCTCTACAGGTCGTTGTCTGAGTGTCGGGCGCGTTTCATGATCAGTTCAGGCGCGAAATTATCTCACATTAAATGTGGGAAATTGTTCTTTTTGAATAATTCTCTTCTCATTCTATCCACTCACCTAGAAGGCATCAGCAACTTTAATTACATTAAAAATTTTTGTACATTGAAATCTCAATTTTTGAAGCAAATCTACATAATATAGTCTAATACATATAAAGTTTCTCTCTCGGCTTTCATTAAACTTGAACTTTAATAATGTTTGTTTTATATACTTTTGTCATTGCAGGTAATTATATTTTCTGTATGACGACCTCAAGGATATGTACACACTTTATAGATAGTAAGGGATAACTAAAGGCAAATTACACCACTGGGTTAATGTAACCGAGTCCCGTTGGTCCGTTATATCCCTGGATTTAGTTCATGTGTCACATACACAAATTTTGATCTCTTCGCACTTAAATGTTGTGGTCTTAGCATTTGGTTTGCAAAGGGCAACAACAGTTTAATGACTGCCACAAAGTTCTTAACGGTCATTTTATGCTTTTTCATATTTTATACTATGTATTAACACATCTAAATTATTTGGTCAAACAAGCGATGTGGGAGGTATTTCCACAGGCAAAACAGACTTGCAAATGATGTCAAAGTCAAAGATGATATACATCTCTATGTTTGCACGTGGCGTAAGGTGGATTAGCCCTGTTGATGACTGCTTATTTATTTATACAGCATTTTTAAATGCCACACAAGAACAGACACACATCAAATTGCGACAAGACGGTGGAGATGGCCAAGATGGTGAAGAGAAAATCAAAGCGGAAGTTGATTAAAACTAATTTCCTACGTAAGGCTTTGGCCTGCTCCACACAGAGTCAAATACACACACCGAAGGGGAGAGGAGGTGAGGTCTG
Organism: Drosophila innubila; assembly: GCF_004354385.1. Classification (NCBI taxonomy): domain Eukaryota; kingdom Metazoa; phylum Arthropoda; class Insecta; order Diptera; family Drosophilidae; genus Drosophila; species Drosophila innubila. Next base: position 11,410,077 of record NW_022995380.1, read on the forward strand.
CGTCAGAAACTCAACGACACAAAGCAATCAAAGCCAAGCCTGCCAACCAACGAACGACTGACCGTCAGAACGACCGAGTTCCCTGTTGCCCTCTGGTCAACCCAAAGCACCAAAAGAGTCTGCTCCAAACACAACAACAGCAGCAACAACAAAAGTAACGATAGTAAACAGCCATAAAGCGAAACAAGTAATAACGCTAGTGTCAAATGCCCGACCATCAGATACCTGTTACACAATTTTAATATTTGTTTTTTGTATCTATGAATCTTAGGCTTCGACAGCATACAAATTTTCTTTAAGACCTGTCAACATTTTAAATCATAATGCAACAATTACAATATACCCTTGCTCTTTACGAGTAACGGGTATAAATATGTAGAATAAGAACAGTAAAAGAGAAGCAAAGAGGAATAGAAGAATTATAAGAATGGGGTGAGAAAAGAGTAGAGAAACAAGCTGAAACTTGGCACTGAAATTACTTGGAGTACTTGTAGCTAAGTTCACTTCTAACGTTATAATATGAGTCGAGTGCTGTTGTCGTCGTTGCTATTGCTGTTGTTGTTGCTTTGACATTTGTGGGTTAAGAAAATAATTATCCTAATATTTATAGAGCTTGTGTATAGCTGTAGCAACAAAACAGTTGGCTAGATTCGAAATTTAATTGCCTTAATTTTGCCATGGTTCTTATAACTCTGTTCATACACTACCCAACAAAGGGTACATAAGTGTGTTTGCTGTCGTTTGTATTTGTACATATTTACAGTAGATTAATTTCTAAAGTACTCAATGCTTACGGATTTTGTTGTTAAAGCTTTTAAATTCGCATTTAATCCTTGTTTTTCTTATAAATGCACAAGTTTCATAAATCAATCAACAGATTCGTTTCTCCAATTAGCAGCTGACCTATCCTGGGTTTGCAAGGGTATTAAAAACTTGATAGCTTCGATGTTATTACCTTGTTCTTGTTAATGATTCTAGAAATGTGTGTGTTTAACGCTCTTTTGATTGCGCTATGTGGCACATGATGTAGCACTGTATGTGTATGTGTGTGTGTGTGATACTGTGTGTGACGACGACTTTATGATGAATGAATGGTTGGGTCTTTTGGTTACGTTCTTTGGGTTCTCAGCTAGTTCTCATTGGCCAGCTTTATTGTTGGACCATGCCAAATGATTGCTTTGCATGTCATGCCAATGAACCCGTTCTACAAAACAATTCAATGGCATATAATACCAACGGCATTAACGCCTGTTCTTAGCCCCTTCTCAAAACCTGAGCAAAGTTACCCAATTAACACACATCACGTGCCGACACGAACTTCTTCCAGCCCAGCAGATCCCCAAAAAGTGACCCAATTTGACAGTATATGAATATATTGCGGACCAAAACGGATATCAGAATTTATTATGTATTTCGCTTATTGCAAGTACATATGGCGTTCCCCTTTACCCGCTCTCCTTGACTGAATGCAGCTCGTTCGGAATTTATTTTTAACTTTTGTGCGAAATGGTAAAAATGATAAATAATAAATTTATTTATTTTTGCTGAATTTGTTTGTAGCTTTTGTTGTTGTTATTTGCTGTCGGTGTTGCCTGGCTGCCAATTTGACTTTTATTAGGCCAACTACAAAATGTTTTTCATGGCTGTCAGCATTTTTTTTGGCCCCGCTCTCCGCACTCTCATACAACATTTTTGAGCATTTCTCGCCCACCCAATTTTCGGGCTATATTTTTGATGTGACCCATTGAAGAAAGCCTCATGGGATGATTTCAAGTATTGACATGATTTTCGGAAATCGGACTACAAATTTCTTCTTTCTCTCTATCCCTCTTTAATACGTCAACATATTTTTTTATTTTTGTACATTTTGCTTATGTTGCATTTCACGTTTATTTTGTTTACTAAATTGCCTATGAAAGTGTTTATGCTTTAAGACTTTGTCGACTTCAATGGGTTAATGGGCTCAAAATAATTTGTTTGCTCCACTCATTTAATTATTTAATTGAATGTGGAAAGAAGAAAAAAAAGACATTGTTGTTGACCCACAAGAAATTCATGAGCTGCAATCGACAACAGAACTAATCGCATTAAATTTGTGTTTTTTATTTTATTAATATTTTCGGTTATTATTGCCGTTCATTCAACTCATGGAGTTATCTATCTATTACAAACAAAAGTCGTGTGATGTGTTGTGTATCCATTTGAACAACAATCTAAAGAGTTAACATGACGGCACTTGATATATTTGTTAGCTGTCATCAATAATACGATCGATAGATGTCTTGAATCTGCTTTATTCTTTGGTAAAATGCTTATTAAATGCTGTTTTAAACTTTTAATAATATCAATAATAATCAATTATTCATTTATAGCTTGCAGTGTATCAGCAAGCCGACAAACTGACAAATGTGCACTATTAACTCGTTTTTTATGATGATTGCCAAGCTCAGCATTTGACGCTAAAAAAAGGCAACAGCAACAGAATAGTAATAAAAACTTAAATTTTTTCTTATTTGTTTATTTATTTGATTTTTACAAATGCTTGCGAATTGCTATTACTTGCCTTAAAAACATAAATAAATGAATTAAACATATAAATATTACGCTAATTACAACAAAATGCAAATATAAATCAATTCTCTAATTTTGTGAGAGATGGTGAAGATTAAATCAGCCATTTTTAGAACTGTGAATTTTCATGAGATTTTAAAATAAGAAAGCGTTGACCTTCCTCTATATATGTATGTTCATAAACGTATTTGTGATGAGAGAGTGGGGAGAGGCAGACAGTGGCTGTCATTTAAAGTGTTTAGCACAGATAATTCTTGTTTATTTATAATTGGGTGCTGACCATTTTGTCGACATTTGCGCTAGGCAAGGAATTTCGCATCGCTTGAAATCTATACAATATTGGAAGAATTTGATGGTTGATTTGATAATGATGCAAGCTTTTATTATTATATTTAATAATCTGTGTACATTAAAAAATAGAATGAAATAAATATTTAAAGCGTGTTATTTATATTTAATTGGACAACGACAATGATTGTTTGTCATTATCACGCATACGCAGTGTTGGCCCGCAGTCACCCTAAAATTGACGCAGGTGAAACCACATAAGAATTTGTGTGTATTTATATACACATGTTATATGCACATTGGTATTTCGTATCCTGCATTTATCAAGCAATGCATTCTTCAAACAACACAATTTGTTGTTAGCCTCTTTCTCCCCCTCAGTTTTTGATTTTATCGCCAGGGAATTTATTTGATTTGACTCGGAATTTCATATTTATGGTTTTGTTGGCTTTGCACATTATGTTTGTTTTTCCCTGGCATTTCTTAACTTATTATATATTTGATTCTCCTCGGGCAAACGTTAAAATCTCACAAAAAACACCTAACGACAGCAACATAGAAACACGCACAGCTGCTTAACATTTGCCTAGCTATGAAATCAAAGAGTTATATATTTTCAATTGCAGCTACTAAATCAGTTGGCTGTAAAATATACATAATTAATATTCGCACACTCAATTGCATTGCCCCGAAAATTCATCTCTGTTATTTGCATCCATCTTATATGGTTTGCTAAATTTGAGTTCCCTTAAATGCACATCAATATGTAATTACGGACCATACTTTAAGCATGCTTTTGTTGTTGCATTTATTGTTGTTATTCGTTGTTGTTGCTGTTGTTTCGGTGTCTTGTTGCAGTTGTTGCTTTTCTGTTGCCTGCGCTTCAGAGATGCTACCTTTGTGCTTGCTTACTTTGGTTGCCAAGCTGCCGAACTGCCAAATTGCATGGCTGCACTGCAATTTGTGCAATTACTCAAGTTTAACCCACGCATATCTACAAATAAACACACACATAAATACACACACAGATTCTCATTCATGTGTGGCAATTGAATATTGGCAAAATGAAGGCCCACTGACAGACAGTTCCATCGGTCGGTCGAGCCTTTGAGTTGGTTACGGTCTTACGGGTTTTCACTATCAGGAATTACAATTACTTGCACGTTTCATGGCATATATTTGGACTTAAGTATTTTCTGTTAAAAGCATTTATTATAGGCGTGGCAATTGAATTTCGTCTTTCTCACGATAAGCTCAAATTACCATTTACGTAGCGATTTCTTTCTTAAGAACCCAAATAAAAATGACCAACTAAAACAACTGAATATTTAGTGCAGAGACTAGAAAATACCCTATTTGAGAAGTATTGAAAACACATAACTAACTATATCAATACCTGTTTGTTTTCTGTCTGTCATGCCCTTTTAGTCGTGTGCTTTTCTAAAAGAGTATATAAAAATAAGCATTTATAAGCAGTTAATAAATAGATAAAAAGGTTAAAAGGGTCCGTCTGGCAAAGTACTTGAAGGTGGACAGCAGCGAATCGGACAATTCAGTCGGCCGTACATAATGGCAACAGACGAACGGAGCACTTGACAGTGTGACAATCTAATTATATGGATGACGTGTTCAGTTGGGCTAACCAAGTCCAAGAGGAACGCATTAACCCGACCGGGCTGACAAACCCACCCCTTGCATTGTGTTGTTGTCTGGCTTTGATGTGTGCAGTGAATTTGAATAAATGAATTGAGCGCATGAGTGGAATGATCGCTGAAAGGGCGGACACCCCATTGCAAACAACGGGGCCAGGTCAGCTCAGTTTAGTAACTTTGGCTGAACATTTTTAGCTACTAGAGAGCCACCATGTACAAGTAAATAAAAAATAAAATAAAAACAACAACTAACGTGTTTGTCGAACGTTCGAACGAAGGCTGTCTGCCTCCAATATTCCCAACTCCTTTGGCAAACCAAACTGTTAAGGGAGTGTTGTGGAAGGAAGAGAAGGGGGATTGTCAGGACACGTACTTGACATAAAACGCACGTAGGCAGGCAAAGCCACACAGAAAGTGCACATTTCAAAGCAAATCGCCAAAGAATTGAACGCCATTTGTTATAAATGTTTTAACAGTTACATTTTTTGGGGGAGTAAGCAAGTCTATCGCGTATATGGGAATCATGAGGATACCCTATAAAATGAGAAAGCCTTGAAAACAGTCTAAAAAGGATAATCAACATTTTTTTTTTTTTTAATAATACAAGTAATATCCTTTTAATACAAAAAATTCGGTACATGGCCCGATACGATAAATAATACAATATCCTTTTCATCTTTATGGAAAATAAATAATATTTAAAATGAAATTTTTATTTTATTTAGTTTAATTATTTAACGTCAACTAAAAGCAGTTGTCAAATGAAAAGATAAAAAAAAATTTTAATTTTTTGTAAATTAAACTTTTTAAATTAACAATTTAAATTTAAAAACTGAAAGAAAATAAACAAATATTTAAAGTTGAAAGACTGGGCTGATAAAAAAAATATTTATTAATTCTATCAAGTGATGATGATGTAAGGAAGAAGTACTACTTTAATCCATAAATTTCTGCAATTATGGCAATGTAAGGTAAAGGGATATGATTTCAAAGAGATTATAAATTATATCAGCCTCTTCAGAAACAATATGAGTTACAAAACGAAACCTTTCTAATATCAATTCATTTCGTATATCCTTCATATAAAATCGATGCAAGATCTAATCCAACATGATTGCCAATTGGTTTATTGGCCAGATTGCAGGGTGTGTTTATATGTTTGAGTATCAGACCCTCATTCGGCCATAAAATACAAAACCTATTCTCAACAATACGCTTCAGGGTTGCTGCCCACAATTCATAGTCAAAGTAAAATAGTAAAAAATATAAAATAAAAGAAATCAATTGGCAATATAGACGGCACTTTACGAGTATTGTTGCTATTTGAAGTTGATTATGTTGAAGCGCCTTTATGGCTGTTGCTGTTGCTGTTGTTGTTGTCCATTTGACCATTTGCCTATTGGCCATTGCAAATTGTGCGACAATAACAAATTAGCTGCAATGTGTGGCCTGAAATGGAGAGATGAACATTGGGACAATCCGACGGACTGTTGAGCATTACCGTTTGAACTGAACCTGTTGTGCATGTAATTTGGCAGCAAAAGCGGAACCCTTTTTTGTTATGAGACCCGGCAGACGCCAGACGACAGACGATGAGGCCGCCGTTGCCGCCAAATGTCGAGAGTCAGAGCCGGCAAATCCGAGTTCCAGTTCGTTGACTCTCACGTGCGCCAGGGATGGACGCTTCGTTGGTTGTTTGGTTGGTTGGTTAGTTGGTTGGCTGCTTGGTTGGTTGGATAGATGGTTGCTTGCTTCGTTTGTTACCTGTGCGCGTTGCTTTGTAAATGACAATTTTACCGTAATGTGGCTCCTCTGTCTGCTGCCCCGTTTTGAAGTACTTTTAAGACTGGGCCAGCAATTTGTTAAAGTTGAAACACTGCACAGTAGTTACGCATATGTTATTAAATAAAGCAAATATACTTGATTTTGAAGTATTGATCAGTTTTAAGATATTACAGATTTCATTCATTTAACATAAAGAAAAAAAAATATATTTTAAGTATATTTTTATTTGAAATAAAATAAGAAAGCAAATAAATGCAATTTGAATTTAAGTCTGAAACGAAATTAAGCTGAATAGCTTAGAAGTACTTAAAATATTTTAATTGCGTGGCACATTTGTGAGAACGATTGATATGATATATTACTATTTATTGATATTTAGTACTAGGGTTTCTATAAATAATTTTAGCCTTGGCTACCTTAAATGTGGTCAGGTCCAATTTGATACTTTATCTGATTGACATTTTATTAACAGAAAAAAATATGACAAATTAAAAAAAATTAGGAAAAAAGATGCTTATACGAAAATCACATTAAACTGGATTAACATTGACATCAATCTATCAATTGCAATTTGAAGCACATTTTAATAGAATAGCATCAGTGTGCAGTGTGAACAGGCAGTTACTTGTGAGCTCACACTTTTCATTGTTGTTGTTGTGGCTGCTGCTGTGCGTGCCTTTTGCGGGAAATTTTTATTATGACTTTGCTAATGTCAAGTGCAAATAAACGTTTGACTGACTGACGACGACGACGAAATGCTCGACAAGTACGTGAGCCCAGCGAAGCGAGCCACGCCTCCCAGCAAGTTAGCCAGGGAAAATAACAATAACAACAAGCGGTAGCATCAACAACAACAATTTGTTGCAATCAACATAATCAAAACAGACACATAAAATGTTGGCTATGCTGTTTGATGGGAGGCCGCCTTCATTGATGACGCCATTAAGTACACACAGACACACTTAGGTACTTTAACATATGCATATACGAATACGAATACAAGATACACATACATTTGCACACATGCAGTTATAACAAACATTCAAAGGGGACAAACAAAGATGGCTCCAAGTTCGGTTTGTTGTTATGGTATTACCGTTTTTGTGTTTGGTGTTTTTGCTGTTGCTGTTGTCGAGTCAAGTCAAGTCAAGTGTTTATTGCACTGCAGGTGCGCCATGTTACGCTTTAAACGGTTCTTCAGCCGATTTGTATCTGTATCTGTGTGAGCGCTATAATGACACACCATAAAAAGAGGCCCGCATATAAATAACATTAAAACAAACTTAAAACGTTAATTGCATTTGAATGTTGAGTACAAGTACGAGTACGTGAGTCGCGGCTGTAACGATGTTTGCATAAATTTTTCTATGTATATAAGCATACATCCCCCCACATCGTTGTAGGGCGTGGCAGGTCAGACTAGACTACTTGGTTTAAGCTTTATTACTGCTTCAAATTGCACTTACATTTCAGCAATCAGCAGAACAATTTGAATAAAATAAATAAATAATGATATTTTACATCACTTTTTCAACATTTTTTCATTTCGGAGGAATAGAAACACGAAAAGGCAGGTGAATATTGAAAAATGGAGAAATATTGTTAGTATAATATTTGATATACATACGAATGTATAACAAATTTTCAGTTACCAATCCATTGATAATGTTTTGATAGTATTTGCTTTTACTTTTGCATTTTCTTTTGCATTTCAATATTCAATACGGATTCATTAAACAAGCTAATGATATTAATATCAACCAACGGCTCACTTTTTGTATGTGTGTGTGTGTATGTATGTGCAATGGGGGAGAATGTGGCATGTGGCAGCAGCATCAGCATCAGCATGCGGCGGTTGCTATGCAGCGACTGGAATATGCATCTATTGTTAGTTTGTTTTTGTATTATGCAACGAAATTAATTAAAACTTGGCAAATGCACATACAACATAACCATAAGCTTTTGAACTGCCTTTGTGTACTGCGTTGTGTATGTGTGGATGTATGCATGTTTATGTGTGTTTGTGCAGCATCTGCCACAGGCACCGATGTTCAACAAAATTGTTTACAAATATTTTTGCTTAATACTCATTGCTTTTATGTTATTGTTTATTCTGTTGATGCACTTGTTATGTTATTAAATATGATTTATTATATAAAATTTGAAAATTCTGCATAGCGACAGAAACACGTTGATTTAAAATGCATTAATTAGTTATCAGAGATTAAAGATTTGCATCAAAGATCACAGTTCAGTTCATTTAATGTGATTTTAGATAGCCGAAACCACACATTTAAAAAATGAAATTAATGTTTGTACAAATAATAAACAGTTTTCTTACATTGTTTATATAAATTTACATAATGATCGATACGGACCTGTTAAGTTAAGATTTTCGATTATCTTCTCTGATTTTATGAACCATATAAAAAGAATAATATTTGAGATTTTTCTGAATATCCATTAAGCTTTATAAAGAATTTCAATTTTATTTGTTTGTAAAAACATACTTTGTCTTATTTATACCAGTTTAATTAATTTATATTCTTATTTTGATAGTTAAGACCTTTTAAGCACTTCAGCATTATATAGAATTGTGTGGCCTGTTTAAAAGTTCTCTTTTAAAACAATAGCGTTTAATTGTGTATCTGTATCTGTTGGGCATACGGATATGCAATTAATATGCATTCTACGGATGCTCGGCAACCAATAACTTTGACAAAGATCAAAGTATGTATACTCTGTACATACACAGAGTAAGCACACACACACACATGGCCCACATACATGTGAGTCGGTTGCGTAAATCTGTGCACAAATAATATACTGAGAAGTTGTGATTCTCACATTGTGTGAAGAGAGAAGAGAGAAAGAGAAATGCACACAGAAACGACATGAATGTCAATGTAAAGTGAGTTCCATTGATGCTGTAGATATTTTTGTCGTTGTTATTGTTTATTGTATTGTGCAACTGCATATATTCTCTTGGATATAATGCATTGCTTTGCCCGTCGCTACTTCAATTCAATTCGTAAAAAGTCCAAGATATACAGACAGACAAACAAATGAACATGAATAAGTCCCCAATTGAAAGGTGGCAATAAGTAGGCATATGTTTGATGGGGACGTGTACAAAGAGGATTTAATTAATGATATGTCAAGCAGCTGCAGATGGATGGATACACGTACATACAAAAAAACAGTTTAAACTGTGGGTAAAAGTCTCGACATAAGGATTTTCCATGTTCTTTTTAAATTGAAAGTGAAAAAGAAAGATGAGAGTAGAATCAATTACCTTTCGCTAAATAAAGTAACAGATGATTGTATCTATTAGCTAATGTATCTATTAGCTATCGAAGGATAGCTTCACACTCGCCCTTCCCTTTTATTCAATTCTTTTTAACTTTGATTCGACGTGACAGAGTGAGAGTGAAATTACATTATCAACGCAACTTATAGTACATAGAAGGCTATTTCTTTTCCGCTAAGTGCGTGCACATGCCAATGTTGCATGCCACATTAATAAAGTGCTCAGATTCTGTTTAGTTCTCTGCAGCAGCGTGGAGGGCAGTCTAAAAATATACGAGTTCTCATTGCATTTGAAGTACACTCGAGTTTGTATGTGATGTGAGTATGTATGTATGTCAATTAGTTGGACAAATTGAGTGCCGCTGCTGTTGGCTCTCAGCTGGAGAATTTGAGAAGCAGCTGCCACTGACAGACTGAGAACTGAAGGATCCTTTATATGTCCGTCTGTCGGTCAGCTTAGGTTAGTTTGACTTTAATTTCTCCCTATTTCTGTTGCGGTCACCCCAAAACGCTTTGGGCTTCATTTGGAGTTTATTTTAATTGCACTCAAGAAGGAAATCTCAATTTCACAGCAATTTCAGTTCAAATTCATTAAAGCAAATCGGCACGAATCTTCATCTGAAGTCGCTTGTGTGATGTGATTTAATGCAAGTTTTGCATTAATTGCCATGCGCGAAGCCCAGAATGGGAATTATGCGATAATAATTATGATGATGATGCTGATGAAGATGCAGCTTATAATGATGTTCTTGTTAGTGCGCCAGTTGGTGTCAAGTGGTTCAAGTCAGGCATAATGGAAACCGAGCATTTACTTATCTCGATGAGGGTCTATAAATTGAGCCATGAAAAATACGCTTTATTTCAAATGACTTTAGCCAGAGATTCGAATTAAATAAGACTTGATTCACGTATTTTCAATTTTTATTATGTGATATGAATGAAGACAGCTTTTCCTAAATGACACTTGCTTACAACTTAAATCAAATTATCAATTAAAGTCAATTTTCATTAACAAATAGTCATTGATAACTAAAGAGATATATTATGTATGCGATGCAGGTTTTCTAGTTCTCAAGGTTTTTCCGAGTCTACGAGATAATATTTAAACCCTTTCTGATAGATACAAACTTTACAGTTGTTGTACGTGTCTTTTTAATTGTCAACTTGAAAACTAGAAGGTTTCAGAACTGTCATATTACTAAATAGAGCTACAGGTTAACCGGTATTTGATTTTTTTCGTCTACCTTTGATTTGTTGACTCTCTCACAACTAAAATACTCATGTCTTTTAACTTAATTTAAATTAAAACATGATAAAACTCTGTTGGTAAATAAAATGTTATATTGACTCACGTTCGCTTACCTCTTACGTGTGTTATGTGGTTCGGTTATCAGGGAGAGCGAAATTGTAAAATTGTCAACACAGCGAGTATTTATTCTGACAGAATTTCCGTTTTTAAATGAATGAAACTAAAACCATCAACGGTAGTCAAAAGTGTACACATTTAACTGATTCTACCAATTGGGCCCTTGGCATTTGTTTGCAACACCAAAATATGCAAAAATGTTCACGTTGTTGCTGGCCATTGACTACAACAAAAACAACAACAACAAGTAAATCGTATATAGTTAAATTAAACGCCATATTTGTTGATTCATTGTTTCGACGAGTTTCCATTTGCATTTTGCCGAACAACAAGTCAAAGTGCCAGTGGAACGAGTGCAGCGAGAACGAGAGTTGCATTTGCTTCACTTGCCACACCCTGTATACATTCGCAAATGGGTAGCATGCAACTGTGCGATAGAAATGTTACAGGTTGTATATATTTGTATCTATACTTGTCTGTCAAAAGGGTATCTCTTAGTCGTTCACTCGCTTTCCCAGCACTCTTGTGTTTGTTGTGTAATGGTCAGCGTTGTTGACTTTCAAAGTATTATCTTCTTTGCTTTGCGTTTTGTTTTTATTGACCATTATCTGTGTCCTTCTTGCACATGGCCAAAAAAATATATACATATATGATGCACATAATCACACACACACACACACACGCATAAAACTATGTATGTATTTGTGCACACCTTGTGCATACCATTTGTTGTTTTGTGGCCAAAATTAATATTTGTGGTTGTGTCTTATTGGTTTCTTGTTACTTGTGTAATGCCAAAAAAGCACCTTAAATCCTTGATTTTGTTTGGGTACGTCTATTACAATGCGTTGACAGAGCTGTATCTCTAAAGCATAACATAAGTGTGGCCTTCTCAATAGGTTTGTTTGTGTGTTTATAAGCCTCTTTATGCCTGTTACTTGTATAGTGCAAGTGGTATCTATGAACAGATTAATTTTGTCTTAAGAAGCTGCAGTAATTGTTAAATATTCGTAGATGCAAACAAATTTATATTTTAATTGAGTAACGAGTATTTTTTGGTTGGGGACTCGATTTTAGCGTTTTTACTTGTTGTGTATTGCGTATACGCACTGCATGCCACCAACAGAGAGAGAGAGAGAGAGAGAGAGAGAGCCCATAAAACAAATGTCATCTGCTTTACACCATATAACATATGCAATACGAATGTGTTATTTTATTTATTCTTTATTCATTTTTTTTTGGTTGCCTATGCTGCAGCGGGTATTGAGATACAAAACAAATCTTTATCGACAACACACGGCAACAATCAAGGTGTGTATTTTGTCTGACTTGGTAAGATTTTTGACGACTCATGCTGTTGGTGTTATTGACTTGATTGTGATAGTTTATTTTGTGAGAGTACAGGCACAACACACAGATACACACACCGTCCCCCTATTACACCATTAAACACAGTCTGGGCAAATGTGTTAATTGTATTTTGATTGAATTGCGTTGAAATATTTACACAGCAGCTGAACGTTTAAATGAGAAATATGTTTGATTTCTGATTCCAGATAACAAAAAGTAAAAAAGGCAACCAGAGCAGGAATACGGCCAATGGGTCCCTGGCACTTATCATAATAGTAACAGGTTTTCAATGAGTTCCCAAAGTGGTTTCTCACCTCACCCATTGTGTGTGTTTGAGTTTATTATCCACACTCACTTATTGTTTACGATCTGTGATGTTTATTGTTCTTGGTCGGTAACTAAATGCAAATTACAAACTGCAGCAGCAGCTGCAACTGTAAGAAAACCTACTTGAATATTGATAGGGATTGTTTAACAAGTATCATCACTTAGAATTTATACAAATAATATGCCTTGGTTATGATGTCTAGAACTCCATTTCCTTCCCTTCTGTCGTGTGTTACGTGCTCCCCCCTCTCTTCTGTGCTCTCTTTGTAATTTGTGTGCCCCATTTTTATAATAATCCATATCCATACAAATTTTGATTCATGTATTCTTTGCTTAGTTTGGTTGAGGGTTGCTTTTTGTTGTGCGAGTATCCTGAGCACTCAGTGTTGGTGGTGTGTGTCTGCGTGAGAGTTTATTCTCTCTATCTATCCCGAGAGAGTGCTCTCTTGAACAAAACTTAGACGATATGAGCTCCCTCTCTCTCTCTCTCTCTGTTTCTGTCTCTGTCTCTCTATCGTTATCGTACTTTTACCCTAACTACAACGTCTCGTATTCACGTGCTTGTATTTTGGACAACATTTTTTGTGTCCCCCCCGATAGCGATATGACAAGCAGCTCCAAACAATTTTGACCGAAAGATGGCGCCACGTCTATTTGTTGCCGTTAATGGAAAAATCATGAAAATTAAGCTTTGTCGGCAACGTCAAGTTCCCAGTTAACTTTCCCTTTGTTATTCGGCTTGACTGACTTTGCTTTTGTCTTTACATTTTCCTTGGCTACTTATCCGATTACTTTTAACTTTTGACATATTTTGTGAGCGTGCTTCGGAATGTTGCCAGATTTTTGTTTTTGTTTGCTGCTAATGTGACACTTGAAATTTTTGATTTATGAAGTCGTTTACTTACTGCATTGTTCACAGTTTCCGAAAGTTTTCTCTCGCCTGCAGGCGAATGTGAACTGGAAGAGAACCAACTAGAACAGTTCAATTAGAGTGTCGGTTATAATTAATTCAACTAAGTGAAATATGATATAATTAACACTTTATTCATTTTAAGCACATTTGATAAGCTAATTGAAAATTTACATAAACTCCAACTTACTAAACTAATTTACATATTTTCTTTGTAGGTAAATAAAAACTACGGACAGCACGTTATTGTTTTTGAATACTCTATGAGGCAATGTCATTTAACTTATGCAATTTATCGGCAAGTAAGTCAACAGAATTCACAAGATTATGAAATTCCATTGATAAGACTTCATTAATGCATTCAAAACAGTGCTACCACCTGTTATCAAGAACAGTTAGTAAACGCTGTTTTATTGCAAGTTCATTAATTTAATCTGGCAACGCTGGCAGGCCTTCACAATGCATTGTTGTTGTCATTATTGTGCTCTGGTTTTGTGCTCTTGTGTTATGTTGCGCTCTTTCGAGGTACTAAGTGATTTTACGTGTTTGGTGCACCACACACGTCTCTGCCCTCCACCTTTGTACACTGCCCGCATCGCTGACGGTTCGTTCCTTTTCGATTTTTATTTTCTTCTTCACGCTCTCTTCACTGACTCTCTCGCGCGCGCTCTCCAACACTCGCATTCTCTCGCTGTCTGTTGTTCTTGCTCTGGTAATATATGTACATATATATGTATTTTTTTGCGCTCTGTTATTTTTCGGCTTGAGTCGCGGACTGAGTTTTTCTTCTCATTCTTTGCGGCGCGCGCGAAGCAACAACAACAAAGCCGACGATGTTGACGACGACAACGCGAAGCACAACGAGGACATCGCCGAGGACGTTGTAGGGATATAAAAATGTTTTGTGCGATTTCGCCGCGACTAGTCTTACGTACGTGCCGGGATCGCAATGAATGTGTCGCCTCGTCGCGCCTCTAATCTACACTTCCCACTCATCGTCATCGTCGTCTCCGTCGCCGTTGCCGTTGCCGTTGCCCTCGTCGTGGTCGTCTCTTTGGAGCAGTAAAGTTTTTAGGCATTTATTGTTTGCCTCGCATCCCGTCGGGAATAGCCATAAAAAATTTGATAATACACAAATTAATAAAATGATTGGCGCGCGTTTTGAAATGTGCGTGTGTATCTGTCTCTCACTCTTTGTATGTGTATAAAAGGTGCCAAAACAAACCATAAAAAGTGCAAAGCAACATCTTAAAAAGGATAACAAATATCAAAAGCAATAAGCAAAATCAGTTAATTCAGTTGATATTATTCGTGCTTGTGCAGTGCATAAAAAGCAGTCAAAATTTTCACCATTTATCCGCAAATATTTAGTGAGTATCTCGGAGATGTCCGCCCATTCCACACTTCCGAGCTCCCTTGCTCCAACAGCTTTCAGCATAAACAACGTGCGTGTGGGAAAGAGCACGCGTGTAAATGATGTTTGGGTGTTGTTGTTACTACTTTGCTGTTGTTTTTCTTGTTGTTGCTAGCTGCTAGCACGTCTTTAGATACGTCAATATAGCGCCACAAACATACATACATACATACACAGATACAGATAGCCAAAGAACAACAACTATAACAGCAACAACAACAACAACAAGAGCAAGAGAAACGTCGATGACGACGATGTGAATTGTGAAGAAATGCGCGTTCGTGTGACCCCATAGTATCTTCCGCTCTCACCCTACACTCTCTGCCTCGCTTCCCCTCTCTGCCCGTGAAAGCCCCCACACCGCGGAAAAGCAAAACAAATAAGATGTAGATACATTTTTTCGTTCCTATACGTTGTTGTTGTTGTTGTTTTCTGTTCGCCTCGTTGGTGGCTGATGTATGTGTATTATATCTAGGTGTATAAGTATTCGTTGGTGTTGTGAGTATTCGTGAGACAAGCGTAACTCTCAAAATACAAGTATCTTAGCTGCTGTCCATTACTTGTATCCATTAGATACCTTTGCATGTGCTTTGATGTCGTTGTGGTCTTTTCCCGTCTATCTCTATCTGTTTCCACCACATATACTTATACCTCTACCTCTGTCTCTTTCGCCTCCTTTTGAGTTCGTAATTCGTAGTTTCGATTTTTGCCTTTTTCACACTTTGTTTGTCATTGCTGGTTGCTTGTTGTGAGGCCTGCGCTTCATTTGAGCGCAATAATATGATGTCTTCAAATGTTGTTAACTTGTTGGCCAAGCTTGTGGTATTCTTGCTATCGCTTACACTTATATTTTTCTTTCTCGCTTTTGCTTGGTTGTGTGCTTTTATGAAGTTGGAGGCGTTGGTTTCATATTTATCGACTGACAACACTCACTGCAATTGATGGGCATATTTAATCGATGTCGGTGTCGCAATACGATATAAACAGAATGCAAGATGTTCTTGTTGTTTTTGTTACCGTGTGTAAAAAATATGATCGCCAATTTGCATGTCCCACATTTTAATAGGGATTTTAGTTGAAATTGGAGTACTAAATCTAAATATTCATTTAAATTACTTGAAAAATGCGTTAAGTGCGCTTACGGTATTCCGTATAATGTATTTAAATATAATAATATTTAACATTGGTTTACGTATTTTTTGTATTAAAATATATATATATATATATATATATATATATATATATATACATAAAATCACATCATTAATCATTTGTTTTCAACTTATGGGGTGTTAAAATTAACATGTTAAGAGTTATAGTATAAGTCATTTTACAAAAAATTGCTGTTCTAGCAGCTAGTCGGTAAATTTATCACCAGATAATATGAGAACTCTGTTTGTTTTCAAATTATGGAAATTATGGAGTTTCTTATTAACAATTTAAAAATGTTTGGATATCACAATCCAATTCTAGATTGTTGTCATTTGATGTATACACACAAGAGCGCAAAGATATGTTGCATAAAGAAATTTAAAAACTAAATGCGAGCACTGCGATTAAAGCAGGTGACAAGCGCCAACGCTTTGGCCAGACCACGAAATAGCCTAAAAAAAATAAATAAAATGTTGTCTGCCAAATGATTTGTTGTTATTATTGTTGTTGTAGTGTGTGTTGTAGGTCGTAGGTTGTTGACGCGTGACGTGCTAATGACGTTGCCATTTAGAAGCGTCCAACGATACGAGTCGCAAAACAACAAAACAACTTGCATGCCACAAAAGTACATAAATATGTTGCCCCACAGCTGTAGTTGGTTGCGTGGCTATGTGGCTATTGCGGTGGTGGGGTGTGGGTTGGTTACTGTGCTGTGGTTTTAAAAGCTCTAGCAATCATTTTGCACCTACTTGTGAGTGAATTTTTGGCAGTCACATGGGTCGTATGTGTAATGCTGTGTATGCTATGACTTGACAAATTCTTGGCCTCAACTATGACTCATTGAGATTTGCTGCCAATGTGTATGTGTTTATAAGTTGTAGTTGTGTTGTTGTTGTTGTCGTTGTTGTTGTTTCTCTTTCTGTCGCTGTTGTTGCGTATTGATTAATTGTAAATACGGCGCCCATTTGCCATTGGCTTTGGTAGTGTCAGCAGTTATTGTCAGGCCGTTAACATCAGTTGGCACTTTTCCCATGGCCATTTAATGCATATTTAATGCGCCTTACACTTAGTGTAATATGCACAAAAATTCAAACTCAACAGTCATCAGTTACCAGTCATCAGACAGTTGCAGTATGAGATACAAACGTAAAGTGCATAAACTAAATTAATTTGATTGGCAACGCTGGCAACCAATGTTTGTTTTTATTGTCGAGGCAAATACAATCGTCGCTTCA
Organism: Drosophila innubila; assembly: GCF_004354385.1. NCBI lineage: Eukaryota > Metazoa > Arthropoda > Insecta > Diptera > Drosophilidae > Drosophila > Drosophila innubila. Next base: position 11,427,436 of record NW_022995380.1, read on the forward strand.
TTTTGCTATCTAGCATTCACAAATGCTATTTGGTACCTCCGATTCCTATTGACGCCCATTTGCCACCCTTTTCAATTACATTAAGTACAATTTGGCCAACAGTTCTGAACAAATGTTATCCGTGAACACCAGAGGTGATGGGAGAGAGACTTCAAATGAATATGAATCAATAATCAGTTGCGTTACGGCAAATTGAATAACATCTAAGCTATTACTATATATTCAATAAGTGTTTTCCTAGAGAAACTTGTTGGACCTCATCTAAAATTGTACTGAAATATCAAAAGTATTAAATCACTTAGAAATATATACATATAATTTGTACACCCATTTCATTGATAATTATTTCAAATGATTCAACAAAATGTGAACGTCAATCTGCCGAGCTTAAATCAAATCATTCCGTGCAGTCAGAGAATCGCTTTTATCTTTTTAATCTCAGTGATTACTGGATAAAATTAGGCCAATTTAATGCTCAAGAGTGAATGAAAGATGAATGAATTGTGAGTGTTATTTGAGCTCAAACTGTTAATGATTCTGATCAAAATGATGTGGTGTCATCGGTGGCTCGCCATTAATTTACGTGCCCCACTCACCTGGGCACAAAACTGAAAACTCAAACTCATTTCAACAGCACTCGAGACATGAGTTATTTGGCTCGAGTGTTTTTTTTTTTCTCTTTTATGCGTTTCAAGTACGGGGGCGCAACACGATGCAACACGACACAACGTGGCAAGCCGTGCCTTTCCATAAAACGAAGGTAACAATTTTTAATTGCAATGGCTGGCTGACGGACGGACTGACTGACTGACTGACTGCTGCTGCTGGGCGTCCTTTTGTCTGCCTGTTGGCTGCTGGTTAATTGGCAAGCATTAAATGCACTTTGTCTGCGGTTTACATGTCGTATACGTAATATGACTAAAGCCTTTTTGTTGCTCTACCTCGTTCCCTTGCACCATTATCACTGCTGTTAAACGGCATTAAAAATGGGTCTAATTAGCAATAAATAAAATATTTAATTATAGGCGCAGCAAATCACATAATCAAAATTGACATTATGTCTGTCTACCTCTGTATGGGTGTGTGTGTGTGTGGGAGTGTATTAGGTGTACACACAAGCAAACAGTATTGGGTACAAGTTTTTCCAAGAAACAACAAAACAGAACAAGCACTGAGGATAGTTAGACCCTCACGCAAGTTGTCTCCATCATCCATCACAAGTTCCCCTGAGTTCCATCCTCTCCCTCCTTTACTATGGCATAGCCAAAGCTGCCTTATACCACCATCCGAGCGACAATATTCACATCCAGAGCCCAGCGACCATTCAAACGTGCCTACACTTATCGATTTTTATTTCATTTTTATCCATTCTACGCTGTCTTATTCTGTTTTTTTTTTTTTTTTGCCCATGCCTATCCACATCTCCTCCACTGCTTGCACTCTTGTGATTTCACATCGGAGACTATCCTGTATGCCTGCGCATTGTTTTTGCACAAACATTTTTGTATGTTGCTTACTGCTCATAAGAGACGATATGGCAGTGACTTGAACTGTGGCAACACTCTCTGTATGTGTGTGTTTGCTTGTGTCTGTGAGTGTGTGTGGAGGCAACTCGGTAGTCGACGTCGGTAGTCAGCGACATATCGCCATAACACCATCAACAGTTCATACACCAAGACACGAGCACAGGACAACGACAAAAAGCGAACTGCTTTCAACTTCATGTTGTTGTTGTTATTGTTGTTCTGCCTGTCTCCCTGGTCCTTTTGGGGTCGAATTGTCACACGGCTGGTTGGTAGGCTGCATGTTTGTTTGGTTGTTCCTTCGCATAGCTATTGTTACAGACTGTGACAATAGAAACAGCAGCCAGGCAGAGCACTCGCTCTTTTCCTCTCCCCCCCTTCTCTCCCTCCCTCGCTCTCTCTCTTTCTCCCTCCCTCCCTCTCTCTCTCTCTCTCTCCCTCTCTCCCTCTTTTCTCTCTTCCTCGCTCTTTGCTGAGAGTTCTATAGCATGGATCCTACTTAGTGTCCATGGAGGAGCCGCGGGGCTGAGGTTATGCCAGTCAACCAAATAAACGAAACAACAAAGACGACACACACAGACACACAAAAACACATTAAAAGAGAGCGAATAAAATATGCGAAAGCATAACAGAGTTGCCATAAGGTGGACTCCAAGGCTCGACTACGGCGCCCTCCCTCTCCAATGCAGTTGCAAGTCCGTGGCCATTCCCATTAGCAGCCAACGGCAACAACTTGCACATAAATAAACAATTTTTTACTGTACATTTTTTGAAACTGAACTGAAATCTGCAAATGCAGAAGGCTAGAGAGTTGGACTGAAACTCTCTGTCTCTCTCTGTTGCCAAAACTGATTTCTTGTTCATAAATATCATTTTTGACAAAAAAAAAAAAAAAAATACTTGGGTCGGTTGAAATTGTGAATTAGATTTGAATAGAACAATGTCGAATTCTAGTCTAATTCTTAAAAATATATATTATCTTAATAATATATATATTCTGTACTTATTATAATATATACCTCAAGAAAGTATTGAAAACTAGCATAATTTGTAAAACCTATTTGTATCTTAATAGTAAAAAGTATACAAAAAAAAGTACAAAAACCGTCCAGTTGTAATATGTTTATACAAAACCAAAAACGAATGACACAGTAAAAAACTTGAAAAAGATAATAAAGATATAATAACATAAAAATTATGTTTTTATTATGTAAAATTATGTGAAAACTCAATAAACTCAATTTTCAAAATTTCTACACTTACTATAATAGTATTTCCGCCTTAGCTACTTTTCTGTTTCTATCTGGAATTAAAAAACTTTTAGAACAACACCAGCTCACCAAAACATGGGCAATACATGTACAGTTGCTTTAGTATTTATTTGTAAAATCCTCACTTTCAACCTGTCCAACAATTTAAATAGACTGTGATCCATTTATGCAGTTTGTTGACTCCTTATAATAGAAGCTGAGTAAAAATGCATAATTAAATTACATGCCGACCCAAAAAAGTAAAAATAAAACAGCGTTGTAAATCGTCATACCAAATCTAACTACTGAAGATGTGTATGTGTGTTGTTGGGTCTCTCGAACGGTCTGTCTGTCTGTCGACTTCAAATACTCTTTGCAATTTTACTTTACTCAGCTTTGCCTCCTCCATGCCGCATTTAGCTTAATTCAATTTTGCTGCTTAACAAGCCAAATGCCTTGAAGGCAAGCTGAAAACATGAACCGCCGTCGCCCAAACAGGACTAAAGGATAGAACGCGCCAGGATTGTGGCTCTGACTGATGGCAAAGTAGTTGCAGGAGCGGAGAGGGAGGAGAAATGTAGGGATATACAAACAAAAAGCTAAAACTACTCGCACTACACTTTCCATTACCTTTGCCGTTTACTTTTTATTTTTCCCTCTCATTTTTCTGCTTTTATTTCTCAGTATTTTGTTGTTGTTTGGTTCCTTTTTTTTTGCTTACGCTTCAACCGACAAAATTTTTACTGACTTTGACAGGCAGCAAAGCGGCGCACACAGAACGAACTTTCAGATACTCGAGTGCATGCACACAGATACACATTCACACATACATAGATACAACTACAGTCGGTGACTGTGCAGTCAGTCAGAGTTTGTGCCTCGTAAATAGGATTCATCTTGCTACGCGGGCAGCCGCCGTTTGACTCTGTCTTTGTCTCTGCCCCAATCTCCTGTGCGCATGATTTTTTTCGCCTTCTGCTTCTGCACAAAATGCAAAATAATGTGGCAACATCTGGCCCTACCGCCCGCCCTGCCTCCAGCCGTCAGCCTTCTGCCAGTCGACGTCGCCTCTGTTCTGCGCCAGACACTCAAGTAAGTAGACGGCAGGCTGGCAGGCTCTCTGGCTGGCAGTCATGCAGTCGGGCAGTCAGTTAACTACCATCCAAAAACATGGCAACATCCAACCATGCAACTATGCAACCGTGCAACCATCCATGCAACCATTCGCCGTCTATCCGTGCGTTCATCTGCGTCTCGGCTAGCCAAACTTTTGAGCATCTCTCGACATATGTACGTGCATATCAAGTGTATATCTTTTTCTCGATATTCACTTTGTTTTTTTAGTTTATACTTCTTACAGCGAATGGAAAAAAGAATCATGTCTCAATTGGCAAGAAATGAATTGAATGTGCAACATATTGTACTCATTTCACAGCAGAGTTACAACCCAAAATGCTAAAATTTTCTGAAAACAATTGCAATACTGCAATTGTTTTAATTTTCTGTAAGAGACAGGACAATAAATGTTATTTTTCAGCATAATACAGCAGCTAATAAACTAATTTCTTTGGTTTAAGGAACAATTTTAATCTACTTAAAATAAAATATCTGATTTTTTATAAAATATATGTACCAGGAACCGGAACAGTTACAACTTAAAACAAATAGCGCCATAACAATTAATTTCCAATTTTTATTGTATTGCTTAAAATATAATAATTATTTTTAATTATATCCGTTCAATAATTATTATGTTGTACATTACTATGTATTTCCTATTGTTGGCTCCGTGTATATATTATTTTTATTTAACTGTTTTAAAAGATACAAATAGTCTTTATTGATAATCTGTAGACACTTGACATTCCACTTGATATAATGAGAATTACGCTTTACGAGCTGCCACACCTGGCTTTAACCTGATTCGTTACGGTTCTATCTATCATATCATATCATACTTCAGCTCGTACTCGTACTCGTATCGTGGCTGAGACACTGCGAGGCATACTTATAAGTACGTTTATTCGTATTTATGTATATTCCATGTGAACACTTATTGTTATTGAGAGCACACGCGGCGCGGCTTTTGAATTACGTTGCTTGTGGCAACATTTCTCGACTCGACTCCTTTCCCTTCCACCACTTTGCGTCCACTTTCCTACTTGCCGCACAGTCGTTTCGGGGCACCTTGTGCTTTGGCTACAACAAAAAATGACTGTGCCCAGCGCCTAAAATATAAAACTCGAACGTTGCCAGGACAATTTCACAGTAAAGCGACGACGTTGGCTTTGATACCGACAACGACGATGAGGATGTGGATGATGATGTGTAGATGTATGTGTATGCATCTGTATTCTTCGTATGCTGAATGATGAGAACGACGCCGTCTCCCGCTGCTAGCAGTTCAGCTGTAAACGGGCGGGAGGTGCTTGTTAAATTCTTTTATGCTTTGTTTTGCTGTCGATAATGGCGGCAATGGCTACACATATTCCTTATCCCCACACACACACACACACCCATATAGAGGCGGAACAGACAGTAGGAGGGGAGTACTTAGCTTTGGCTCCAGCTCATGCCTCAATTCCAATCGTTGAGTAGGAGACGAAAGGCGAAGACTTCTTTTGATGCTTATGCTCATTTATCCTTACCTACGCCTTTGCTTTCGCCTTCGCTGTTGTTGCTGTGTGTTTTTCTGTTGCCGCCTTACTTATCCGTAATTTCTCATTTTTCGTGCGCCCTTTGTGTCTGCCCAAGCGTCTGTCTACCACCGCACCTCCTTGGTCTGTCCTGGCTGTGATGTATGCAAATTAATGTTGGCTGCCTCAGCTTGGTATTATGCAAATTTGAGAATACTTTCGACTGTTTTGTTGTTGGTTTTTCAATTTCATTTTCTAAACAATAAATAAATATTAAAGGGGCAACAATGTACGAGTATTGGCAACATATTGTTGCTATTCCTTGCTGTGGTAACCACAAAGTTCAATTTTGAATTGAAAAACTACTTGAGACACACCTTCGCTTCAAGTTTTGTTTCATATATGTTGCATATATATTTTAATAAGCGCCATTACATGCTTTCAAAACTTTTGGCGACAGCAGCAATATTCAATTTTAAATATTACGACGTTGCCAGTGGGAATTTAAATATTTATATTTAAATACTTTTTAATGGTATCTATCTTTTTTTCTTATGTTTAAATAATAGTTTATTTAGTGCCAGTTCTTTATTAGGTATTCTATATTAAGTGTAACTTTAGAACTTTCAGTTTTGCTATCGTATTTGAGGATTATAATATTGCTCTTTATTATTTGTGTATTTGTAAATTGTAAATTTTTCACTTTTAATCTTTATAGTGTCTAAAACAACCTACTTCCTGTTGGCCAATATATTCAAAGCAAGCTGTGAACAAGAAAATAAAGAGGACAAACTAAAAAATTAATTATTACAAAAATACGCTCGACTAAGAAATACCCTATCTACATTTATTGAAACTAAAAAGAGAAATATATTATAATATGAGAAATTATGATACTTTATAAACAGGTAGATCTACATTTTATAATATACCTTCAATTGATAGGGACAGTTTTGTAGATGGTTAAACTTTTGTTTTAGACTTGAACATACCCAGTATAGCCCATTTAAAGGGTGTATCAAAAAGAGAGCACACGGCGCACAATTTGGAAATAAAGAAGTGCAAAGAACTCTTCAAGCACTAATGAAACTGGTTTGTTTCTGTTGGACGACTTGCAAACTGGCAAGGCTAAGCCCTGGCCAAATATGTGAATGTGTAGAGGAGTTCCCTTGCCCGTTCCCCCCACGCTTCCCCCGCCCTTAACAGTGGCAAACGGAGCGCCCTTCTGTGCTAAATTTGTGCCTGAAAATGTGCTAAGTTGCCTCGTTTTGTATGCACAAAGGTAGCCAAAGGCAGCAAACAGCAACCGAAAAGTGGGCAGGATGCAAGGGAGGTGTGGAGAGGGAAGAGTGGGGCAGGGGCGCAGTCTGTGGCAAATATAAGCGTACCAGCTTCAAAATAAACAACTTTGAAATGGCGCGCTATTTTGCCCACTTACAGAAGCATACATATAATGTGCATATACAGATGTACATGTGTGTGTATCTGAGAGATACTCTGTTGATTGTTGTTCTTGTTGTTGTCTGTATCGCATGTATCCAGTTGTGCTTTGGTCACGTACAAGATTGCTGGCCCCAAATGGCTGTCGATGTTTTTGCCTCGACTTGTGTTCATTATGGACAACTCGCGACGCATCTCCATCCCTTTGGTTACCCGATACGGATCCTCCCCAAATGACATTAGTGGGTCATTGGTGGACCAATAAATACAATAAATAAGTGCACTTGTTTTCTCCCATTCCTCCTTCAATTCTCTCTTTTATATTTATTAATTCTTAGCTGATGTTTGGCTTTTGCCTTTGCTTTTTGCAGGAATATTGTCTCCTCCGGGTCCGTTTCTGACGCCCAGTCCATCACCATCGATCTCAGCTAGTCCACGCCTGCAACCATCACCATCGCTGTCGCCATTCCCACAGGATGTGGTGCTTGTAGCCGGTGGCAACGCATTAAACGCCAACAGCAATTCCCAGGAACACGTAAGTATTGCAAGGCATATCAATACTTTAATTTAATTAGTTATTTTAAAATGTGTATTTTAATTTATTTGTTCTTTAATATTGCAGGAGCGCAAGGCGGCGACGCCTGGCAGGCGACAATCCATACATCAGTTCACAAATGGCAGTCCCAATGCCGGCACCGTTGTCTTTCAACCGAGTCCCTCACAGTCACCGGCCGCTGCCACGACGGTCATTGGCGTGACAGCTGGCGGTCTTATAGCCGCCGCTGCTGCCGCCGCCGGTGGACACAGCAATGCAATTGGGAATGAGCTAAATGCCACCCTTGTCGGTTCCAATAATATACAACTGAATAAGGTAATGTTTCAATTGACTTGCACTGCTTACAATTCACTTTGATAAGATAAGATCAGTATCTAATTGGAGCAGGCCAGATAACGATGTAAGGAATACCTGCCATCACCTGCTCATTCCTAAATATGATGCAACCCTTCAGAATGCATAATTTCGAACATGACTCTGTCGTTTACTCTAACAAAATTGAATTATTGCGATATTTTCATGTTGAAGCAATTTTAAAAAGTTGTTAATTCAGTTGTGATTTAATTTGTAGAACTGCTCTAATATTTGCTTTTGATGTTGATATATTTCCAATGAGGAGTCTCTAGCAATTTTCAATTTATATTTTTTTTGGATAGTGTAATTCGTCGACTAAATATCTCGTAAGGTTTTTTGCGGTTAGCGTGTTTAATTTTAACACAATTTTCATAGTGCAAAACTTTGAAACTTTGCATTTCTTTTAGCTGTTAATACTGATCAGGAATATTTACAGTAAATAATAGGGTTGGATATCTTCTGTTCTTCGGTAACTTACATTAGCACAAAGTTATAACACTCGAGTTGATTACGATCTTTACTAAATTGTTTCAATTTTAAACTCTATTACAGAAGGGCAACAAGCGAACTGGGCAGCAGCAGCAGCAGCAGCAACAACAGCTACAGCAGCAGCAACAACAACAGCTACAGCAGCAGCAGCAACAACTACAGCAGCAGCAACAGCAACTGCAACATCAGCAGCAGCAATTGCATCAGCAAATCTTTAGCAGCAACGCAGCGGCTCCCACATCGATCTGCTCGACAATAGCCGGCGGCTATGGGCAACCAAACGCAACGGCAATCAGCACGCCCATTTCGTTTGCGACAGCAAATGTGGCTAGTAGCCCAAAAGGTCAAGCGAAAAAGGGTGTCACTACGGTGCTGAGCCAACAGCAGCAGCAGCAACAACATCAGCAGGCGCAGTTTCAGCATTATCAGAGCAGTAGTCCTCTAATAGCGGATAGTCCTATACCCAGTCCGAGTAACGCGATTGCTGCAGCGGCGATAAAGCCACCAACGCCACAACCACAGCCGCAGGCCGTACAGATGTTGCCGCAACAATTTACAATCACAAGCGGGCCGCAACAGCAGCAGGCTCCGCAGCAAGTGTTTCAGTTTATTCAGGGGCCGCAGGGTCAGATTATTGCCACTACGCAGCAGCAGCCAACGTTGCAGCAGCAACAGCAGCAGCATCTGCAACAGCAGCAGCAACATCATCAACAGCAGCAACAGCAACAACAGCAGCAGCAGCAGCAACGTTTTAGCAGCAATGCAGGCATTGCGTTGTCCACTGCCAACACGAAGGCAAGCAAGGCGCCACAACAGATTCTGCCGAAGCCGCAGCAGGAACTGTCATCTCAGACGCTGCAGCAGCAGCAGCAATCGAAGAGCAAAAACATTAGCAACAATAATGTCCAGCTGCCGCAGATCTCGCAATCCCCACAGCCTCAACAGGCACATCTCAGTGCAGCTCCCACCAATGCCAACAACCAGCAACATCAGCAGCAGCCGCAGCAACAACAGCAGATATTGTTGCCGGCAACAACAGCACAGCCGCAGCAATTGCTGCTTAATCAGATGCCCGTGCTGGTCCAACAGAATCCCCAAGGTGTGCAGCTGATATTGCGACCACCGACGCCACAGTTGACGGCGACACCTTCGCTGGTTATACAAAATTCTCGAGGGCAGCCGCAACTACAGCAGCCGGCACAGCAACAGTTGCTGCGGATTGTTGGTACAAATGGGGCGACAATGCAACTGGCTGCAGCCACACCCACCTTCATAGTATCCTCGCAGGGCAACCTCATCCAGCAGACAGCTGCCGGCGGTCAGTTCGCAAGCGCCATCAAGACCGGAACGCAGCTAAGCGGTCTCCATGCGGCGTTGGCCGCTCAAGCGCCAAGATCTCAGCCGTTTACGACAACGGCAACCATCAACACTCAATTGCTGGGCCAGAGTGTTGCAGCACAGTTGCAGAATCTGCAGTTGGCCGCTGCGGCGGCTGCCAATGGCAATGGCATTGCCCAGATCCAGATGCCCAATGGGCTGGCGGCCATTTCGCAGCTGCAACAGACGCTGGGCGGGGCCACCATCAATCTGAATCAGTTGAATGGCGCACATCTGCAACAGATTGCAACCGCCTTTCAGACGCCGCAGCCTCCGCCGCAGTCAACAGCAGCAGCAACAGGAGCGACAACCGCAACGAATGGCAATGGCAACAGCTCCACAGAACTCTTTGCTCAATCCTCGCCAGCGCATTTGCCGTTGGCGGTGACTCCAGAGCCACTGCGTCAGCCGACGGCGCAGCAACAGGCGGCAATGGCGACCATTCAGTTGCAGCATCAGCAGCAACAGCAGAAACAGGCGCAAATACAGCTGCTTACGCAACAGTTGCATCAGTCCCAGACGCAGGTGCATCAGGCGCAACAGCTGCAACAACAACACCAACAGACCGTCGAGCCGAAGAAGAAACCGCGTCCTCGCAAAAAGAAACCGCCAGCTGCAGCGCCAGCGCCAGCACCATTGCCATCGCCAACAGCAACAGCAACAACACCGCAAAAGGTTGCAATACCTGCCACGCCCACAACGACGTCAGTCCCAACGCTAACACGAACACCCACACCACAGTCCCATGTGGTCACCCAGGCGCAGGTGGTGCGAGCGAAGTCGCCATCGCCACCACCGACGCATATACAACGCGCCAGCAATGGCAAACTTGATCTCGGCGATGTGATGAAGTTCTGCGGCATCACCGAGGACGATGACGACGATGAAGACTATGGCATGGATGCAGTCTCAGCATCTGTTTCAACAGCAGTTCCTGCTGCCAGCAATGGCAACAACAACAATGAGGAATCATTGGTGCAGTCTCAGCAACAGCAACAGCAACAACAGCCGTTGCCGTTGAGCAATGGATTAACAGGTGCAAGCAGCGGAAGTTCCAATGATATCATGATCTCCATACCGAGCCAAAACGGCAGCGATGGCCTGCCCTTTACGCTGACCATTCCGGCCCCTCTGCCGGTAAACGAAGCCACCGAAATACCAAATATCCTCATCAAGATTGATCCAAGTGACGCGGCAGCAGCAGCAGCAGCAGTTGGTGTTGCAACTGGAGCAACTGTACCACCGTATACGCCATCAACGCCACGCCTGCCCACCGCCGAGGAGATTCAGAGGCAGGCACAACAGCATCTGGCCCAGCAGGCGGCAGCTGCAGCAGCAGCGGCAGCAGCAGGTACCAAGATTTGTACAAGCATCCAGGCAACGACGCCGGCGCCAACGATTAGCTTCAGTCTGGGATCGCAATCCCAAACGATTGGCAGTGTTACGTTGCAGCCGACACCAATTGCTGCTAGCATTACGCTGACAACGCCCACGGTGGCAACGACAACCACCGCCTGCACCACCACAGGCACAAGCAGCACCAGCACAATAGCAGCAACCACAGCGGCGGTGAAACCGCGACGTAAACCCGCTGTGCGACGCAATACGAAGAAGCAAGAGTCCATCAACAACATGACCAATGGCAACGGCAACAGCAATATCGTGAGCAACATTAGCAGCAGCAGCAACTGCAACAACACTCTTAACAGCAGCAACATCATCATCAGCAGCAGCAACATTTGTAGCATCAACACAAGCCCCACGACAACCATTAGCAACAGTGGCTGCATCAGCAGCAGCATTAGCATCGGCAACGGCACTGTCAACACCATAACATTGACAACACCTGTGAGCAGCAGCAGTTGCAGCAGTAGCAACAGCAGCAGCATATTGCTTCCACACGGTCTGGGATTGGCCAACAACAACACGCCCACAACGGTACCAAGTCAGATTGGGAACATACAAATATCGCAGGTGCAAAATCATCATCCATCAACGTTGCCCATCAGCAGCACCGTTGAGAATAAGATACAGATAATGCCCATTCTACCCCCGGGTGCCACAGTTATGGGTGGCGTGCCAGGGTCAGCAGCAGCAGCAACAGCATCAGGAGCAACAACAACAGTTGCTGCACCACAGCAGCAGACGCAGCTGTTGTTTCAACAAACGCCAGCAACAACAACTCCCGGCCCTGCGGAATCAGCCACCATCAAGTTGTCCAGCGATGGGCGCCAGATGCAATTGGTGGCCATATCACAAGCATCGACACCGGTGAACACAGCAGCAACATTGCCAGCGGTGACAACAGCTGGTGGCGCCACCATACTGCCACCACAGCTAACGGGCATGCCCAGCAATGTCTCAATTTCGGTGGGCTCACCCGCCTCTGCGGCGGCGTTGGTGCCGCAGCTCACGGGCAGCTTGACGTTGGCCGTGTCGGAGCTTTGCGAGCGTTTGATATTACGTCATGATCCTAACAGTCCCCAGGATCATCAGTCGCAGCTCATATTGCAGGCATTGCTAAAGGGTGCATTGCCCAATGTGACCATCATCAATGAGCCCACACGCGTGGACAACAACAAGACGGCAGCACCAACACCAACACCACCGCCAACAACAGCACTGCAACCGCAGCAACAGCCACTTCTGCAGCAAGCACAGCCAACGCCAATAACAACAGCATCAGCAACCGTGCAGCAGCTGCCCAAGGTGCTGCCAACAGCACCCAAAATTGAAGCCAAAGGTAAGTGCAACAAATGTTTCCAAATGGATTGGTTCAAATAAATGGTGTTCTCTTTTTCCAGTTGCCAATAACAGAAAGCTATCAACACCAGTCGTGCCCGCCAACAATCTGTTAAGCAGCAGCAACAGCATTAGCACCAGCAGCACCACCAACACAACCACCAACTCTATAAAACCACCGACAATGTCCGCTAAAATCAATGATGCGTTAAGCTTTCCACAATTGTCAACGACGACAACGACAACAACGTCCATAGCAACGCCTCAGCTGATTGTGCAGCAGCAACAACCACAACAGCAGCCCCAGCAACAACAGCCCCAGCAACAACCACAACCACAACAGCAGCAACCACTGCAGCAACGTTATGTAGCATTGCCACCGATTGATCCCAGCACACAGCAATTGTTTTGCCTGAACAGTGTGTCCAATCAGATAACAGCAATAAGTGCTGGACAAACAGCAGCATCGATAGGACCAGCGGAACGATTGCTGATTGCTCCTGCGGGAATTAATGCCCAGCAATTGGCTCAATGTTTGCAGCTGGGACAGTTGCATTTCAACGATGTAAATCCGTTGCCACAGCCACAGCTGCAACTGCAGCAGCAACAACAACAGCAGCAGCCACAGACGATGACAGCAACTTTGCCCATTCCTTTGCGTCCACAACCGCCGCAACAACAAATTGTGCATCCGATACAGCCCATCAGTAATGGACATGGCCTTGGATTAGGTCTGCCCATCAGCACAACGACCACTACGACATTAACCACCAGCAGCAGCACGACGACAAGCACCACAACGGTAACCAAGCAGGTAGCCAATGTGGCGCCAATCATTGATCAGAGCAAGGCCAAGTTGGAGCCCGCTAAAGCGGCAACAGGAGCTGGGGCAGCAACAGCATCTAGCACTGGAGCGGTGGCCAAGAAGAAGCCCGTGCGAAAGCCGAAAACGACGCCAACAGCTGCCGAGTTGGCCAACTTGAAGAATGCTAGCGTAGTGAAGCCAATGCCCAAATTGGATCCTCTATCGCAGAAGCCCAACAATAATCCTGTGCAGATTGTGCAACCGAATGTGGCAAGTGGCAAGCAAATGATTGTTGTGGTTAGCTCAAGTGGAAGCCAGACAACAACCACCACAACAACAACCATAATGAGCAACAGCATTCAGCCCTTCCAAACGACAAGTGGCACTAAGTTGGTGGGCGTCACAGCGCCAATGCAACAACAACAGCAGCAGCAGCAGCAACAACAACAATTGCAGCAGCAGCCAACGGCAACGATAGCAGCAGCTGTGCAGTCACAACAGCAGCAGCAACAACAACAACGTGGCAGCTTCAGCTTAACGGCAACAACAACTACAACAAGTTCTGTGGTCAGCAGTGGAGCAGTTGCAACGTCAGCACCTGTTGTCAACCAACTGCAAATAGCAGCACAAATGCCGCAACAACAACAGCAACAACAACAACAGCAGCAACAACCGCAACCAAAGCAACAACAACAACAATCAGTGCCGCAGCAACAACCTCAACAGAATACCATTTCAAGGGTGCAAACTATTCAATTGACACCGCACATGCAACAGGTGTTCAGGACAGTGCAAATGCAGATACAGTTCCTCACAATCAAGCTACAAAACAAATCCTTTGTTCCCACGTTGCCAATCTCGCCGGACATTGATCCGGCGGCAATTGCCCTGTACAACAAGCCCATGAATGATGCGGAGATCAATGTGGCATTGCAACGTTTATTTGCTGAACAACATCGTATATTGGCCTCGGGTAAGGAGGTGCCCACGCCGGAGGGCATGGTTCCTACGCCCAATGCCAATGGCAGCTTTAGTTTAATGCCACAGCAATTCCAGCATGTGCAGCAACAACAGCAGCAGCAACAGTCGCAGACGCAGACGCAACCGTCGGTGGATTCAGTGAAAGCAACAGCTGCTGGTGTGATACTCGCGAATGTGGTGCAACCAAATAATCATTCAACCACCAACACGGCAACAGCTATTACTGCACAGCAGCAACAACAGCCGCAGCAACAACAACCGCAGCAACAGCATCAACTGAATGTTGCCCAACGCATTCACATATATCCCATGCAGCATCAGCAACAGCAGCAACTGGCAAATAAACAAAAGTTGGCGCAGCAGAAGCAGCAACAACAACAGCAGCAGCAGCAAGCCGCAACTATCTGCAACTTGCCTCAGCAACAACAGCAGCAAACAGCGCAGCTAAAGCTCAAGGAATCGCCCTGTCGCAGCAAGACGAATGCTGTGAATCAACAGCAGCAGTCGCTGCAACAACAAGCCAATCCGACTGTCAACATGTTGCCACAAAAGGCAAATGTGTTGTCGGTGCCGTTGCCGTTGCCGTTGCAACAGCAGCAACATCAACAGCCGCCCGTTGCCTGCATTAAAAATGGACCACCTCCTCTAATCTTTGCCAGCTCAACAAATCTTCTGTCGACCAGCAATGTCAGCAGCAGCAGCAGCAACTCCAACAGCAACAGCTGCAGCAATAACAACAGCATCAGCAACCACAGCAACAACAACAGCAGCAGCAGCAGCAGCAATAGTAACAGCAACACGCAAGTCAACAATATTTTGACAATGCCACCCTTGCAACCACAACAACAACTGCAGCAACAGCTTCAACAACAACAGCTTCAGCAACAGCAACAACTGCAACTGCCATTGCAACAGGTGCTTCAACCAATACCTCAAACTGTGGCAACAGCAGCACCAGCATTGGCCAATATAATTGCCCCAACGCTGCCCGTGTATCTGCCAGCAATGACATTGCCACTGCCAAAGCCGGAGGAATTGCTGCCGACACCAAAACCAAAAATTGCACGCCTCTCCTTGTGAGTAGTTGGTTGAACAATGCCGATTTTCAAAAATGAGGCCAACTTGAACACAATTAATGAAACCAATTGAGAGCCAAAAATTAACCAAGTTTCCTTTCACAGGTTCGTACGACAATTGGAGGTCGATCAGGAGAGTTGCTTGAAGCCGGACTATGTGAAGCCATTTCGTACCAAGGACGAAGCAGTTAAGCGGCTAATCAGGTAAGTTAAAGAAAAAAGACATAGGACGAGCAGAGTTCCTCAATGACAAACCAATAATAATCCCGGATTATTTGCAGGTACCATTGCATGCATGAAAATGACTTGGAGCTGCCCTCCGACGAGGATGAGGAGTTTGAGGCAACGGCGCTTGGCTTTCGAGACAAGTTTCGGCAATTGAATGGCAAATTTCAGGAGATTCTCCTACAGGAATCAACGGTAAGCAGTCTGCACAAGTCCCAATGTCCAGACATTTTCCTACCCTGTGCCGGGAGAGAGGAAAAAGTGAAGTCTTAAATGTTTGAGTATCTAGGTTCCTGCGCACAGGGTATCTCGTAGTCGGTCTCTCTCGACAAGGTTATTTTTAACTTGTTTTAATTTACAATTTATTGTTGCAGTTGCAGCATCGCACGTCAGAGTTGCTACAAGTGCAGCAGCTGATGATCGATGACCTGAAGGGCGAGATCAGTGATATACGTACAGCGGAGAAGGAGCTGATAGAAAAACAACAGCAACAGCAGCAGCAGCAACTTAAGGAGGAGCAGGACTGCAATGAAGCGACTGAAACCGAGTCGGCGCTGGACACCAAAGTGAAGGATGAAATCAAAGTGGAACCATTGGAAAGAGCGTCAGAAGCAACTCACGTAGCAGCTGCTGTTGTGGATACATTTGATTTGCTTAAGAACAGTGCTGATTTGAACAAGGCATACAACAAACAACAGCAACAGCCGCATCAGCAACAGCAGCATCTACAACAACAAGCTTCACAGCAACAGCAGTTGGTCAAGCGAGAGGAGAATGGCGACTGGTTAGGAAATGCTGGTCAGTCTGATGTTGGCAGCAATAACAACGGCTCGTTGAATGATGCTGTTAAGAAGGAACAGCAAAACAGCTCCAAGGATAACGTCGAGTATATCAAAAAGGACTACGACAACTTTGACATCGAGTCGGAGCTAACGCCTAGTTTTATCATGAAAAAGGTCGAGCAGAAAATGGAGCCAAATGGAAGTGTGCAGCAGGTAAAGAACGCTGACAACTGTTATACGGACAACGTATTGCAGGAACAGCGGCCACATCACCAACAACAGCAACATCACCAGCAACAGCAGCAGCAACAACCTCAGACGCAACAACAACAGCAGCAACATATTAAGAACAATTCTCTAGCCAACGAAGATCACGAGGATGGTTGGTTTTGCCTACAAAAGGAGCTCAATCTGATGAACAATGAAGCCTTGCAGCCGCAGCAGCAACATGCACCACTGCAACAGCACCAGCAACACTTGTCGCAACAACATCTCTATGATAACAACAGTGCTGGAAGTCTGCTAAACAATGGCAATCATCTGTCGGACCTGTTTCCCAATGGCTGTATCGACAAGAGCAATCAGAGCAACAGCAATAGCAGCAGCAACAGCAGCAGTAGCAGTTGTGCTGGCGATGTTGGCGGCAACAGCAGCAATGTTGGCAACAACAATGTGCCCATCGGCCATTCATCCTGTAGCCAGCAACGGCAACAGCCATTGGCAATGCAAGCGGATCAAGCAAACCATCATCCAGCAATCAACGAGTTCTTCAACAGTGATTCGGATGTGCAAAAGTCGGTGGAGACGCGACTGGAGGCCATGTTCGGTGAGTCGCCAGTGCATTTGGATGTAAAGAACAGCAGCGATGCGCACGATATTGAATCCAATCTGGATGAGATCTTTGGCGATTCAAAGTCGCCCGCAGAGAATCACAAAAGCAAAATGAACATTTGGGCGCCAGATGCAGGATTCGGCTCCAACTATAACAGCGAGCAACAGCAGCAGCCGTATGGCCATCAGCAACAGCAACAACAACAGCAGCAGCAGCAGTCACAACAGCAGCAATCGCAACAACAGCAGCAACAGCAACATCACATTGAGCTCAACTGCAACAACAATCCTCGCTGGATGCAGAGCATGGAAGCCCATTACAGCGACTACATGTCCAGCAACACGAGCACCGTCGATGGCCAATCACATAATTTGTTGGTCAATGGCGAGACACGCAAGCGACATTGGAACGGTCAATTGATGGGCTCTAGCAGCGACATGGAGGATGAGAGCAGCAGCAAGCGTCTGTGTACAGCTTCCTCGACATCGTCTTCGCCCTTGTCCTCCCAGCAGCATGTTCAGGTGGCGCCCCATGCAATGTTGGACACAGATATGTTGGCCTTACACGATGGCATGGGCGTGGATGGCGTGGTGGGCGTAACAGCGAATGGTCCTGCCGGCTTTTCACAATTGCTAATGGAGCAACAGCAGCAGCAGCAGCAACAACAACAACAGCAGCAGCAGCAGCAACAACAACATAACTTTGCCAATCATCAGGCGTTCGCCAATATGCTAGACCCACAGCATCAGCAGCAGCAACAACAACAACAGCAGCAGCAGCAACAACAGCAGCAACAGCACTACCAACATAGCATACAACAGCAGCTGCAGCAACCGCAACAAGCACAGTTGCATGTAAATCATATGGGTGGCACATCTGTGGTTACCGGAGAGTATGATGATGACATTAGCCGACATGTGGCAAGTGCCATTGACAGCATACTCAATCTGCAGAACAGCGCCGATTCGCTGCAGTTCTCGCTGGGCTCATTCCTTGGCGATAGCATCCTCGACGATCAGCGGCAGGCAGCTAATTTGCCCAGTTGCCAGCAGGAGCAGGCGAGCAACAGGCGTCGCCAGATGGGCGATGACATTGGCGATTGCCTGATTAGTGGCGAAGCTGCGGCAGTTGTCAGTGCGGTGGCGGAAACCGGTGGCAACATGCTGTTGGATCATCATCACCATCACCATCATCAACAGCAACAACAGCAGCAGCAATTGCTGCAGAATCACATGGGTCAGCAGCAATCACATCTGCAGCATCATTCGCAACACCATCACGGCTTGTCGCAGTCGCAGACACAGCATCATGGACAGCTGAATGACTTTAGTTGCGTGGCAGCTGGCATAGACGATGCTGTCAAGTCAATTATGACCTCTTGACTTGGACTCCAAGCAGCAGCTGGTCAGGCAACAGCAACCGAGCTGCCGCCGGCGGCAACGGCAACTGTTGCCAACAGCCTGATACTGGAGTTCAATGCAACCACCTTGTGAATTTCTGCCAA
This sequence comes from Drosophila innubila, assembly GCF_004354385.1. Classification (NCBI taxonomy): domain Eukaryota; kingdom Metazoa; phylum Arthropoda; class Insecta; order Diptera; family Drosophilidae; genus Drosophila; species Drosophila innubila. The sequence goes on from NW_022995380.1 coordinate 11,446,008, forward strand.
AGGCAACATTGACACATTCATTGTATAGTTAGTCCCCTAAGTTTTCTTTAGTTATTGTGCCCTGGCGCTGAAACATTGCTCAGCAACAGATGCCAACATTTGCACCCTGCTCTGTACAATTTTTGTTCTTAATTTAGTCTCTAAGTTTAAAATGTAGCATAAATTGTTTAAGTTCTTGTTTTCGTTTTTAGTCCAATGTGTTTGTACAATATTTAAAAAAGAAACTACTCGTAAAAGCAAAAACATCCCTCGATTATTATTTGTATAAATTGATAGTCACACAATCGAAGGACGAGAGCATTATTAAGGGACAGCAATGGACCTTCAAAGTCAATAGCAAAAGCAATTATAACGCGGAGAATTGAAAACAAAACGACGAATAGCATCAAATGCTTCTTAGAGAAGTACACTGAATGAATTCTATTGTAATACAAATTAAATAACTACAATAAATAAGTGAAAAATGCCTAGACAATTTAATAAAATCTAAATCTTAGCTATGTGAATGTGAAAAAAGCAAATAAAATAAAACAAATTGTTTTTCGGCCTACCGAATATTGAATAGCCTTGCAGGGTTTAATATATTAGTCCGATTTATGCGGTCTATAAAGAAGATATATATCTGTCGAAAGAGACACAATTCAATCACTATACAGTCTCAATCTTAAAGCTTTAAAATCGATTGCGCCCTGCAAGATCATAAGGAAATTATAAATCGGAACAGAAATAATGATTGGTTGTAATTAATTGAGAATTTAAAAAGTGAAACGTCAGTAAATGCTGATCCCGTGGAGAGCATTCGGAATATGTAATTATATTTACGCATAACAATTGTAACAATGTTGCCAATTTTGTTGAAATGAATACGGGGGGAGAATTCAACCACAGCAAATCGATTTATATTAAAATATATATATTAAATTATTTATTAATAAGCAATTGTAAATACAAATACATTCTTATATACATGTTTATGTATGTATTGCATGCGCCAGTTTCAACAACCGCAGATTTTAAAACAATTGGATTTGCTCTTAGTGTAAAAATGTGTAAGAAAAAGCTTGCGAAAATACGTAAAATAAATTAATGTAATAATAAAACAAAAAAATAATTTGATAAATTGAAGCTAAGCAATTTAAACTATTATTTATAAAACGCTTAACGTCTGTCTGCTTCTGAGCTAACACGCACACACATACATACATATAGACATATATATGCATTAATAATTCGAATAATTAACGTGCTCAATTTGAATTAGAAAGCTATTAACCAAGTCTGTCCACTTGGCTTCGACTACGGGTCAAATCAGTAAATGTCTTGGAAGATTTAAGAAAGGACAAACGACGAAGCAAACCAAATGCAGTTCAAAAAATAAAATCACAATTTTAGCAAATTTAGTTTAAACATTTATTAATTATTATATAAATAAATATATACATATGTATGTATGTATACATATTGTACATGTAATAACACAACAAACAAAAAATGAAAACGAATCGTATCATTGTATCTTGATCTTGATCTTGCCACAAATCTGATTTGTGATTTGTGCCACGTTTTAAATATCGATGTCTGATTAGCTTGTAATACAATTGAAAACCAATAAATCCATAGTAAGCAACAACTACGAACTTAATCCAAATATTGTAAATGTTAGGAAGCCGCGCATAAGATTCACTCATTTCACATAAACAAAATGTGCGACTTAAATAGTTATATATACATTTATACATATATACATACTTAGTCGTCCGTCACGTATTAATGCATACCAATTACAATAAATACTACTACTAATACTACTTAAAATACCACCACAACAACAAGAACAACAACAAAAACTACTAAAACATATACATTCTTAAATGAAATGTATGAAAAATGTGCGACTAAAATAGAAACGTATTCGAACTACATTATATGTAGTTGATAAGTAAATTTCAGAAGGAATTAAATTGTACGTATTATATATAACTATATCGAGTTTAATTGGTTTAGCCCCCCTGACATCCCTTCCCATATCCCCTTTCCGTCTGTATGATTTCTTACAGAGGTGCACACGCAACACTTTCTAGTTGTTATACAAAGACAAATAATAAAACACAAGATTGTAAAGATTTATATGTAATAGCATAAATTAAGTTAGTCAAGGTGAATTGCATTCGATAATAATATAGCTGCCGATACAACAAATAAAACACATGAAAAGATAAACAGAAAATAAATGCAAACAGAACTTATTACTCGCTAGGAGTAAAATTTAATTAATTATTGATTCAATGATATCATTTGTAACTTATATACGCATTGTTTGACCTTTAAACTTGTATTCAAAACGAAACGGTTATTCAAATCGGCTTCAACAGAAACTCCTCCCTGTCTACCAAAAACCAAACAAAACTAAAAAACCTAACGACGAAGTGAAACATTCAAAATAAAAAGAATCCCAATATCGTAACATAAATTGTTCAGCTAAATGTGTCTAAATGTAATTTATATGAAAAACAAAACAAAAAACAAAGATTTTTAATGCAACATTGTGAGTTTTAATTACAGTAAAACAACTTAAAGAAAACAGAAATCAAGCAAGTTTAATATTTCATAGTTTATTAAGCCCATCCATTCATAGTCGTCATAAACATTAAGTAAATAAAAGCAACGTCTATTGTATTAAAAAACGAAACGCAACAACAACAACAACAATAGATACCCTGGAACCGAATTGAAACAGAAACTTTAAATATATGACAAAAACCAACAAAACAAAATGCAATCAAATTTAAAGCGTGTTGTTGGGTGCAAGTGCAAATCGTACGCAAAAAACAAAAAAAAAAGTAAAAGAAAAAATCGAAAAATACGTATTCATAAGAATAAAGAAAATTCAGACAATTTTAAATCAGCGTCTTTTATTATTCACATCATTGATGCAAAGCATATACAAATTTCGTTATTATTTTCTATGCGATTTGTTAAAAAACGCTCTACCAAGAGTTGATTTTATGTTTAATTTACTAAACAATATTATGGGTGTTTACGTAATTACATACACATGTACTAAGTACCTACCAGATAAATATTAAGATTTAGGTGAGCTTACAATTATCATTACCAATAAACATTGCGGCAGTAACAGTACCAGAGTGTGAGTGCAATATCTTTTGAATACAATATCTTTTGGATCCATAAGTAAATAAATAAATATTAATGAGCTAACTTAGAACGAATATATATTACAAATCATACATCATTCAACAAATCACACAGCATCATTACATGGTTTATTGGTTGATACAGATCTTCATTAGGCCAAGTGCACTAAAATATTTGTGCATTCTAAGCTTGGCATAGTATTTGGCATTTGCGCTTCACTACGGACTAAGACGGAGAGGGAGACTGCCATATTGATTGCTGCTAATTACCTACATAGTACTAGTTTACCAACTATACTTAGTGGTTATTAGCTAATTACAATTATTGCTGGTACACTGGCAGCGGATGGCCCTCTGAGTTGAAGACCCATTTCTCTAGATCAATCTCCTTTCGATTGTCACTAAATAATAAGTAAAAGTATTTTAAAGTCTCGCTCATCCAGAAGCTTTCCATGAGATCGCGCATACGCGTGTTTAGGGTGTTCTTTACATTGCCCAGAGATGTATAGCCAGCAGCCACCTTTGAATGCTTCTCAAAAGCCTGAAAGATGGTCCAGCCCATGTCCTGATATGTCCGGTTTCCTGTGAGTGCATAAAAATAGTAAAGACTCTCGATAAACTCGGGGCGCAGCAAGTTGTGCGCGTCGTTGGGCTTGACATAGATATCGTTCTCGTCCTTCTCGTTAAGCGCAAAGTATGAAATTTCAGCTGCCAGCTGAGTCGGTTGCTTAATGTAGGTCTGATAGCAGGTGTCCATCATATCTCTGGCCAATAATAGATGCGAGTCTGGCATGCCATTCTGATGGCCAAGCAACAAAGTACCAGGCAAATAGCATGTTAAATGATCCATTTTTGGCTTAAAATCGTGCCCATTTATTAGCTCTCCTATGTAAACCCAATTTTCACGTGGCGTGCGACGCATTAATTGCGTTAAAACACCATCAATTGCTTGCATATAATCCAAAATGAGACTGTAGAGTATATAAGTTCAGTATAAAAATGCTCCACACATAGTTTAATTACTTACTTGTCGTTGTCTTTGCGACCTGTTTGTATCCACTGCTTCAATAAGTACTCGTAATACGAATCGCCGCGTGCTCCTAGAGAAATAGTAGCATAATTTCGAAAAGTGCCTGTATTAGCATTAATAAATATGGGCACCAGGCCATGAGTCTTATCCAGCGCATGAATCTTTTCGTTCACTTTGTTTACAACCTAAAAGGTAGATATTATGATATTTAAAAAGTTAATTAAAGCCAAATGGAAAGTCAGCACTTACACTTTCGTAGATAGGAACATTTGTGGAGCGACTAAGATCACGGAACTCCAACTGAATGGTCGTTACTTCGCTGGTCGAACTGTCGGGGGACCATTTTGGCGAATGTGCTGAACTTTCCCCAAGATTCACATCCGAATATGGTATACCCGATGGTGTAAGAAAACTAGGTAACAAGCGATTGCCCAACTCGGACGCTTTGACCAAGAACATTTGATCCCCGCTCAAATGGTAAGCCGATAGCAGACCGCCGAGAACACGTATTGTTACCTCAAAGAGATTCACATCGCGGCTTGTGTGGAATCTCAGCGAATCCTTGACCCAGTCTCGCGCTTCATTGAACTCTATTAAAGTTATAAAAGTGGTCAGTTTCGAAGTTTATAAATAGATGCAGCTATCACATACCATCCTCCAAACCCATGATGTACATTGTGTCCAGAGAATCAACAATTGACAATCCGAGACCAAACCACTCGTGTGAAGTCTGCGAAACGGGCTTGAGATTATCATGACCCCAAGCATACTTCTTGTAACCAGCCCAGGAGTGCTTAAAGGCTGCCACGACGGCCGTCTGACGTTCATTGGTTGCGCCATGGAAGTGCTGCGCCTTGGCCAGCTGCGTCTGCATCTTCTGCAAATGCAAATCAATGCTTTCTCCCGCCAAATTGAAGGGATGCCGGATAGCCTCTTCTAGCTCGGCACGCATGTCTGACTGCTCCTCGATAGGTAATGACGACTCTCGATCAATGGGCTGTTCTACATTGTTGACTATATCAATTGGCCCATTAATATTTTCATTGCCGGCAACCGCGGTTTCCGGTAGTTTCACAACGTTTTCCGCAGAGTTCCCCTCGGGATAAGCCACATTACCAGCAGCCTGGGCAATAAGCAAATAAAATATAATTGGTAAATGTGCTTTATAAGTATTTGTCGATTTTGCTTCAAGTATCCAAGAGTCAATAAATCAAAACTGCCAATCGTATAGCTAATGATTGTCGTTATCGTTATCAGCGGCACCGGCGCTTCCTAATAACTTTTTAATTGAGCCGCGCCCCTGAATGGGGTGTTCTTTGGTGTGTGTGTGTGGCATTGAGTAAGCAAAAATTCATTTACTGATAAGGCCCCCTAGCTGATAGGCTACGTTGAGGTAAAAGTTAATTAATTGGTGCCAGACCTCACCTTATCATTCGATGGCTCCTGTTTAATGAACCTGTCTTCAGTCATTGGCGATGCTACTGCTGCTGAAATCTCTGCAGGTAAATCATTACCATGCTTTTCCGGTGATAGATTTGGATGATGATGTGGATTCTGCAGTGTGTTCTCCCGTCGCATGTGAAATGGAGCCGCGCCAGGCTTAAGGTGCACATCTTTCATACTTATTAGCTGATCGCCGGGCAGAAAGAGTAGGAGCGTTACACAAAATGCTGTGATGCCCATTATAATGAGATTGCGTTGACAACGAGGGAGTTGATTCCACGACTGCAAACAAACAAATATAAGTATATGAGTAAAGAAATATGTATATGTGTGTTACATATGTATATTAACAAGAGCTGTGACTGTTGCTCTGTTAAATGTGTTTGATATGCAAATTTGACGCCCCATTAGTAAGCATAAACAATACAATGCCAATACACACTAAATTTCGATACACGTAAGCTTAGAAAGTTATTAACGTAATCATCAGCATTATCATCAGAAATTTGTCCACTTACCCGTCGCAAGCTCTTGCGGGAGAGATTGCATTCATCGCCGACACCGACACCGCCACCTGTTATGCCCGCTATGGAGGCCGAGGAGAGCGTCAAGGCAACGTGGTCGCTCTTTGTCATATCCGCGACAGTTATTAGCCCTTTTTCTCCAATTCCAATTTGGTATTAACTGCGCGATTTTCAAGTGCCAAAGCCAAAAGCATCCACATTCGCAATTCGCTTTGACCGAAGTAAAAATCGATGGTTGCTAGCTAGACGTCGATTCGCTGTCATAGAATCAACTCATACAATCCCCCATTAATTATGATTTGCTCACATTGCTGCTTTTTATCATGTTAACTGTCGAAATGTATTTAAAGTTGAACCGACGACAAAGTGAACTAAAGACAAAGTAATAAGTTGTTCTTATTTGGAATTGAAAGACATTTTCAACATGATTTCAGTTTAATTGTCTCCTTCATGAGGGGTTCTTACAGAAGAATTCCTCTTTCCTATGTAATAAAAGGTTCTGAAATTCGACAATCAAATACACTTGCCACAAATAAAATATAGGCGCAAATAAAAATTCCGCAGTGTTCGTTCAACAAAAAGAATTACATACTACTGTTTTTGAAAGACGTTGCCACCTGGCAAAAAAAAAGTTGTCATTTATTTTTACGCTACCAGACCAAGAAATCTGATGTAGATACTATTTCATATATTTTTCTTTTTTCAAATCGTCTTCTTGGTAATTTTTTTAAATTTTTTAGCTAGAATGTTAAACATTTTTAACTTTTCCCACGAGGGCTAACGAGCTTGCAGCCATTATTTATTCATTCATCTTAATTTCATCGAATTTCGAATTAAAAATATTCATCGAATTTAATGAATTATTGATAACTTATTGCTAAATGAACTAAAAATAAGATTACATTTAAATTGTGCGCCGGACATTTTTTACACCGGAACCCGCGTTGATCAAATCGTTTCGATTAAGTTCTATTGAACTATTCATCGCCAACTGACCTCAATAATTAAACTAAATGAATGTACGAATCAACCTCTGCTTCATTCATGCGAATAGCATCCACAACTTTTACATTTCTCTGTTGTTGACTGCTGCTAACTTATTTGTATCCGTTATTCTAATTTGTTTTCCAAATTTATCAACATATTTTTTCGTATGTATTTTCTAAATGTGAGAAATTTTTGCTAATGAGAGTTTATTTCTAAAAAATGACAGTGACAGAAAGAAAGCTAAGTTCAAACTTAACTGCCAAGCTGCCAAAACAGAATCTCAGATGATAACAGAGGCAAGGCGAGCACAACAGTGCTGGATGCCGTGTTTTGCAGAAGCAGCTGACAGAGTTTCAATTGCAGATGAATATCGATTGCATCTTATTTTACTCAGAGTAATATCGATTAATCTATTATGCTATGTTTAAGTGGTCTATTTCAAAATCTGTCTATAAATAAAAGAAATATGTATTTTAACTATTGATAGATTGAATTTACCAATAACAGAGCCGATTCGAGAATTTGTGAATATTTTCTACATTTTTCAATCAATATTTACCAAATATGGAATAAAAAAATTGTAATCATAACTAAGGTATTGTATTATTTAACATTTAATAAGTGTGATTATAACCAATGACGCTTCTGTTTGTCTCTTGATGAAATCAACAATGCTAGCTACTATCACTGGCTGGACGGGTACCAGAGTCTGTATTTATTTGTCGTTCTGTGGAGTTGATAAGATGACAAGGGCGAGGTCAGTCCGGAATTTGTGATTAAACGATATTCCATCTAATGCTAAGAGTAAATGCTGTAGGCTAGATACTGTGTTTTTTTATATTTATGTCTATAGAAGGAAATATTTGAATTTGATTGAAACTATTGTTAAAACGATATTGAGGCCTTAAAATCAAAGTACATTATAGGACGCTCTTAGAAGTTTTACAATATGTAAACCATACAGTAAAATTATCATCTAATGGGATGACAAATGTATATAAGTACAATTGAAATACGTATGATGCTATGTTTATAGCTACTCGGCTTATCGATGAACTTTTGACACAATTCAAGCTGTCGATCCTATGTTACTAGATTCAGCTATAAGTATAGGAACCGCAGTCGTTTGCCGATCAGTTTAAATATTTTACTACGTGTTGAAGTACTTATTGAAAATGCTCAAGTATCTGATCGTGTGTCTGGCTCTCTGTTCTTTGGTAAGTGAAAAAGTTGATTTAGCTTCAAAGAAATGTGTTTACGACCGTCTAATTCAAACCAGGTCTTTGCCGATGGAGAATGGGTGCCCAAAACGGCCGAAGAAATTAGGGCGATACGTGTCGAGTGCCTTAAAGAGCATCCTTTGGGAACCGAGCAGATCAACAAGCTAAAGCAAGTGGAATTCCCCGATGAGCCCGAGGTACGCGAGTATCTTCTGTGCTCGGCGGTTAAGTTGGATATCTTCTGCACCCATGAAGGCTACCATGCAGATCGTCTGGCAAAGCAGTTCAAGATGGATCTGACCGAGGAGGAGGCCCTTCAAATTGCCCAAGGCTGTGTGGACAGCAACGCCCAGAAGAGTCCGGCTGATGTGTGGGCTTTCCGTGGTCACCAGTGCATGATGTCCAGCAAAATTGGCGAAAGAGTTAGGTCTTACATTAAGGCCAGACAGGCTGAGAGGGCTGCCAAGGCTTAAAACCAATAAATGTATACGGTGTTTGGCTTTGTGCTAGAACGCAACACTTTGACGATAAATTTATTTATTGAAGACTATGCAAGAGGGCCACAGAATTAGACTACATGTGCATTGAACTATGAATAATTGGTAACTGAGCAACTGATTCTTAAGGAGACTTAAGCATCGCCGCCGTCGGATATGGTTTTCATAGCTGCATTAATGTGCTCGTCCAGCGGCAAGCTGCTGTCCAATGCCGGGTTGCGAAATCCTTCCAGGAAATAGCAGGTGCCATTACTATCTGAATTGGGAAACTCCTTTGGTAGGAAGGAGGGATCGCGTGGTTGAAGGTCAAAGGCGAATCTCTCATGCTTTGTTAGCCAACTGAAAGGTTAAATTTATGGTTAGTAAACTTCTGTTACAGATCAAGCAATATATATATAAAGCGTACTTTTTGGTTGTGGGGCTGACATTGATCTTCAAAGCCTCGCTGCTGGACTCAAACTTGTTGGCAATGGTCACGTTGTGGCCAAAGAGACAATACCTGGGCATTTTCCGACCCACGACGCCAGCGAGGACTGTGCCAGTATGCAGTCCGATTCGCATTTTGATTTGCTCTCCATCATGTGTAATGTGCTTGGAGCAAGCACTTATCATCTTAAGAGCCATCCAAGCGACCTTGTGGGCATCGTAGATGGAGGCACGATGCAAGCCACTCGCTACGCAATATGCGTCCCCAATGGTCTCCACCTTGTACACGTCAAAAAAGTCACAGAACTCATCAAAGTCTTTGTATAGGCCCTCCAGCATACTGATGACCATAAAAGGTGTTGCTCGGGAGCAAATACTCGTGAAGCCGACAATATCGCTGAAGAGTATGGTCACATCAGGATAGGTCTTGGCATCAATTGAGGAGCCTAGCCACAATTTCTCGGCTATCTCAGCCGGAAAGATCAAATGTAAGAGGCTGACGTTCTTCTTTCGTTCCTTGGTCACCGCCGAGTTGGCCTCCTCAATGCTGCTCTTCAGCTTATCCATGCGACGACGTAATCCGTCTTGAGCACGAGCCTGTTCTCCCACCAAGATCACCTCACGCGTCGCATCGTGCAACGGAATGTCAGAGATAAAGAGTCCATTACAGGTCAGACCATCTAAGCCATCCAAAAAGGGCGAACCGATGAACAGCAGCGAATTGGACTCCGGGCAATGCACCATCTGTCCTTTAATCTCCAGTCCCATGGCAGGGAAATCCGATACTCCGGGTGGGCAGTTGAGCCCAATCAAAAAGGGGGTGTAAGTGCGTCGCACAATATCTCGAAACTTCATGGTCAATCCCTTGGGACGCTTGAAGTCAAAGTAGGTGCTGGCCTGACAGCCAAAGTCCGCCAAATATGGCCTATAGAGCTTGCTAAATCCGCGACCCAACTGCACCAGCTCCAACTGCTCATTCATAATAAAATGCCAGGGAAACATCTTGCAGAAACTGGAGGAGTTCATTTGGAGATCCGAGGCATTTGCCGAGTTGCTGCGCTGCACCGTCTCATGTGGTTTGATGTCCACAATCGGGCGACCCATCTGTAGGGTCTGGGAACTGTCCTTGACCAGCGAGAACAAGTAACGATACCGACGCGCATCACCCTCGACAGGCTCTATTTTGATATTCACATCCACCTTGTAGAGCATGCGAGTGAGGGCTTTCAGGGAGCCAAGCAACAGCCATGCAATCACCGGGCGTTCCGATGTGAAGATCAGTTCTCCATCGCCCGCACATACAAATCCCGTATCGGTCACATCGGCCTGCACAAATTTGAATGAAACTTAATTTGAAAGTTGTATTCTCAATTTACTTACCTCCTGCAACTTAAGCACATCGTAGACCCCATCCAGGGAGCCTAGGAACTCCTGCAAGTCGGTTCCCAGGCAGCGAAATGCTCGCTCGATAATTCCAGTACAGCAGCAGGTGATCAATTCCTCTCCCAACAGCACTAGGATCTCACTGGCGCTGGCCTCGTCCATTTTAAGGAGCAGTTCTTGTATATCACCTAGATAATCATAATTGGCGCAGCTCTTGAAGATCTTCGGATCCAGTTTACTACAAATGCCGAAGCTCACAACGATTACCTTTTTATGGCTAACACTTTTCCTACTTACAGCTTATGTATGTTGGGCCAACTCTGACGATACTTGGCCACCAGCGAGGTAACGGCTGTATTAAGATCCTCATTCGATGGCGCTGTCAGCAGCTGTATGGCCATTTGCAGATGTTTTAGAGTCAATGCATCATCGGACAATGACAGCTCCTCATCCTCCAGATTCCAATGAGCTCCTGGTTCTACAATGACCGATGGCTGACGCGTCAAGGAGTCGGAACGGCGAAAGAAAGGACACGCCATGTTGCGTGTGTTTGCCAATTGATAGCTGAGAATATGATATGGCCCAAAGCAATACTTCAATTGTAGACATAGTTAATTAAGTTTATTAAATGTAGAGCACTGAAACCTTAGTCATAATGTCTTTGTCTACTCATGATGTCAGCGTTGAATGCTATGCAAAAAATTCTTCAAGTTCAACGTGCACTTATGAACATACATGTGTATACATACATACACATGCATACATATGTATGTATATGGTATCGTATTTTTGTGTGTGTGAACCACCCATTAGGCCATGGCCATTACCCGCCTCTGAGAGTATGCTGTGTGCTTTCTCGAGTGACTGCAGAAATCTCCAACACTTTCTTTGTCTCGAGTTTGTCCCAGGAGGTCAAATGTGTGTACTCAGCATTTGCCAAGGCTCACATTTACTTTCATTACAAGAAACCCATTAGCATAATACACTTTTCAGCTAACTCATTACATTTTCAAAATTTCTTACAGATGTCCGTTTTTATTAATACCACACATTTTCTTTCTCTGTATTTATGTACTTAGTGCACCACTCAAATTAACATCACAATTCTTATATATTTTAAAACAAAAAAATATGTGTGTATGAATTATGCACATCTAGTAATGTATAAATTTTATTTACATATTGTAACCAAGAAATATATTTTCTTTAAAAATTATGGCATATTTCCTCTTGTTATGCAAAATGTTGTATACTTTAAGGGCGCATCATCGAAATTAAACGTTGTTTGCAAATATTAATGATAATTTTAAAGTTTTTTTTCTCTAAATTGCATTGAAAAAAATTGTAAATCAATCGGAACACCCCCTAATAATGGATACACATTTTGCAATGCTGACCAACAATTTTTGCATTGAACTTACAGTATATTTGGTATTTGTTTCGTCTCTTACCTGGTTGTGTAATTACAATGTTGTTCGCTCAGTTATACACAATTTTTAAACATTTTCTATTGGTGAACAATTAATGTATTGATATTTAGTAAAATGTTTTGAAACAGCCTGAGAGTTGTTCGTACGCCTGAAAAATGCCACAACTTAAAACGGAATGAGCTTTACTCAAACGGCACAGAAAAAAAGCTTGTTACAAGTTGACAAAAGCTTAAAGCTTTTATATTGCAGTGAAAGTGTGCAGATATTGTTGCATTGTTTTGAATTTGCTATCAGAAAAAATAAGAGAGAGAGTTAGCGCACGCTACATTTATTTAAACGACGCTGCGCATGACTTACTCCAAAATTGGATTTTGTTATTTGCAAAGCTCTCACGGCAGGTCATATGCCCTCAGAGTAGCGCATTGCTTCACCAATTAACCTGTTGCGTGAGCAATTTATTTTGCTCTCTCTCTCTCTCTCTCTCTGTCTCTCATCCTCACACGCGCTCTATTGCTTTCTTTGCTGGCGTGCTTTCGGTGCTCTTGCTCTCAAAAAAGGTACATACATCAAATGAAAGGTAAAGACAGTTTGTTTGTGTATCTGGCAGAATGCTGCTTATGCTGCACATGGACTACCGGCGCTCACACTCGCACTCACGCGTACTCTCTTCTCGACAGCGGGGGCAATGGCGAAGGCGATGGGGATGGCGATGGCGATGGCAATCAAAGTCGAAGCCTGACTAACGTCCAGCAAATTATACGTTTTGATTCAGTATATTGACGTTGGTCAAAAGTGCGCAACGTGTTTGCCTGTGCCGGTTGTACATTTATTGGGGTTTAAGTGCTCCATCGTGCGAAACGCCAGCTTGTATTAACATTTGCAATTACTCAAGTGACAGCGTATAAATTTGACAAAACAACTGAGCGCCAATTATGAACCATTCACTGCAGTTTGTAAGTGCTTGTGCCTGTTTTTTTTTAAATTCGAATCAGTTCTGAATTGTAACAACACAAATGCGAAATGTGATACCGTGTCGTTTGCTTTGCTTTTTTTTTTCTTTGTTTGCATTACTTTTCCATTCGCATCCCATCTAAATTTGTTTTTATTTATTTTTTATATACATATGTACATATAAGTTTCTATGGATGTACTTGCGTGTGTGAATGTGCAAAGCAGATGCTTTATCTAACCGCAAAAAAGTAAAACAAACGTGGAGCTTTTGTCCTTGACCTTGCTTACTATATCTCCTCCTCCGCTCTCTCATAATTCTATTCTCTATTTCTCTATCCCTCTCGCCCTGTCTGGATAAGCTGCCGAAAGCTCATGCTACATACAAAAGTAAAAGTTTTTTATGCAAGAGCATATTATGTAAATTTAATATATGTATGTATGAGGTGGGAGTCTCTAACCGATTAATCTAATCACCTTTAAGACAGGTGTACTTTATCGCTTCTTTATTTTCGGACCCCCAATCATTGTTCATCGATTAACGCTAATCGTCTAATACCATGTTATTACTGTGTTCTTCTATAATCTTTAAGGCCAAATCGAACAGTCTGAAATTAGCACCATTTTTTCTAAGTGTGCTGCTTTATTTTGCGCTTGTGAGGAAAGATCCACAAGGAGAGCTATGGACAACTGTGGTCAAATGCTTGCCAATAGTGGCATTGATGGTATATGTTTTGATTAAAGGATTTGCGCTCAATAAACAGTAAGAAGTATAAAGTATATTATAACTATATAATAATTTATTATCTTTTCTTAGTTATCGCCGCTCGCAGTTAATTCTTCTTGGCCTAATATTTTCCTGCGGTGGTGATGCATTGCTCAATGTTAATTTGTTTCCCTTTGGAATGGTCTCCTTTGGGGTGGCACACATATTCTATATCAGCGCATTTGGTTGGCATCCGCCTAAGTGGATTCTAGGAGTGTGTCTTTATGTGCCGGTGGCACTATGTAAGTACATTAATTAATATATTTATTCTTTATAAAACTTATTTCAATCAAAATTTATATTGCAGTTGTGGTTTTTGTGCACAAGCATCTGGATGAGATACTGGTCATAGGCGTGCCCATCTATTGTGTGTTGATTTCCACCATGTTGTGGCGCGCTTTGGCACGTGCTGTGGATGCTAAGAGTTTCCTCACAATTTTCTGTGCAGTGGGCGCGACTTTGTTTGTCATATCCGATGCGCTAATTGCGGTGACAATGTTCTTGAGTGTTGCACTGCCCGGAGCACGGCTGCAAATCATGATTACATATTATGTTGCCCAATTTGCCATTGCGCTGAGCACCGCGGACGACGGACCAGAGCCACAGCGCAACAATAAAAACAAATAGCTCCATTTAATGCTCATCGAGAATTTATAACCAAACTACAACCACCAAAATAAGTACTTCCAAAATATTAGAGTAATAGTTTATGCCATCTAGTTGTGATAGTTAATGTCTGTTAAAAATAAAAATGCCAATTTAAAAATAGTTTTAAATTAAACCGCCTTCAATTTTTAAATGTAGCTCAGCTTTGTAGCAGTCAGCATTCGTTCATGTCACCACATAGTTGCTTGTGACATTGTAATCTAGGGAAATTTAGCCAGCGTTTTAGCTGGTTTGTTCGGAGAATGGATAACACAGAGTTGCCAGATCAAGAAATTGTCGTTTTTAAGCACTGCTAGCTTTTAGCTCGGGTGACTATGCTCAAACATTTTACGCCTGACAAGCTAAAATGGCCGTTATTCATTTGAAAACAAAGCAAAGACGTCTTGTGTTTTTCAACCAGGACAAAATTTCAAGATTATTAGCTAAAACTGATACAGTTTGTCAGCCCAAATTATATAAATTATTAACTTTTATTAATAAAATTGAAAAATACGCAAATAACTTTTATGTGTCTTTGCATATTCGTCCTACTTGAATTAAATGCCTAAATATCCTACACTTTCGTCATTTTCCATTCCCTACGCCTCCTCAATGTAATCTAATCAGTTGTGCGTTTTTAAAAATGTAAGCAAAGCACAACTGTCGCAACAGAGTTACCATCATAATTTTGGTTATTTTTGTGTGTTGCGTTGGCAAGTATCAAAATTCCATAACTTTGTAATTAATTAAAAATTTTAAGATAATTTAAAATTCGAAATTACATAAAGTTAAAGTAAACATTTTAATGTAGGCTTGAAGTTCGTCACCCCTCGGGGAAAGAAATCACAAAATTTAAATCTAAAAAAAAATATTAAAAATCGAGTAAATTCAACTAAAATTCTGCAAAAAATTAATATATTCTAGCTTCTTTGTTATTAATTTTGACAATGTTCCCAAAATGGTTCACATTGCCAGATCGGTAAATTCTGCAGTGTGGCAGCCTTTTCTCACCAGTGTTAAAAATAGCTGTTTCTGTCTAGAAAGCATCTTAATTTGATCTGTTGAACAGTTTTACCAAAAATATTAATAGAAAACTTAGCTGAATATATACATAAAATAGCCAGATTTCCAGCTAATAGACGTTTGAAATTTTTCTAGCAAACGAACTCTGAAAATAGCCATATCTAGCTATAAAATAGCTAGGCTGGCAACAGTGAACGCTACAGCAAAGCGGACCGACCGGCAATTGTGATTTAATTGTTGATATTTTAAGTTGAAAAAATAAGACAAAATGGGACCATCAGAGTTTAAATTGAATAACCCACCTGAGGACCTCATATCTGCAGTGAAATTCGGATCCAAATCAAATCAGTATCTGGCAGCTTCATCATGGGACGGCACGCTTCGGTTTTACGATGTGGCGGCAAACTCAATGCGCCAAAAATTTGTACAAGATGCCCCCATCTTGGATTGTGCCTTTATGGTTTGTCCTAGCCCTTAATCATACATATTGGGTCTATCCTTTCTAATCGCGTTTTCAACAGGATATTGTGCATGTGGTAAGCGGTGGTCTGGACAATCAACTGCGTCTATACGATGTGAACACACAGGCAGAGACTGTGGTGGGCGCCCACGATGAGCCCATTCGTTGTGTGGAACATGCCGAGTACGTGAATGGCATACTGACTGGCAGCTGGGACAAGAATGTCAAGTTGTGGGACATGCGGGAGAAGCGCTGCGTGGGATGCTTCGAACAGAACAACGGCAAGGTTTACTCCATGTCTGTAATTGACGAGAAGATTGTGGTGGCGACCTCTGACCGCAAGGTTCTCATTTGGGATTTACGAAAAACCGATAGCTATATCATGAAGCGAGAATCATCGCTGAAGTATCAAACCCGCTGTATTCGTCTGTTCCCCAATAAGGAGGGCTATGTCATGTCATCCATTGAGGGTCGTGTGGCCGTCGAGTACCTCGATCATGATCCCGAGGTGCAGCGTCGGAAATTTGCATTTAAATGCCACCGCAACAGGGATCACAATATTGAGCAAATTTATCCGGTTAATGCTGTTAGCTTCCACAACATTTATCACACATTTGCCACCGGCGGATCAGATTGTATTGTTAACATTTGGGATGGCTTCAACAAGAAACGTCTGTGCCAGTTCCACGAATATGACACATCTATATCATCACTCAACTTTAGTTCCGATGGCAGTGCCCTTGCCATCGGCTGCTCCTACTTGGATCAAGTGACAGAGCCACCAGCTTCAGTTCCAAATCCTGCTATTTACATACGTTACCCAACAGACCAGGAAACAAAGCAGAAATAAACTAACAGTTTTATAGCTACTATCCATAAGTTAACGGATATAATAAATAATAACTAATGATATACGAGTTTAAGAAACTATTTAGAGCAGCGAAAAACCGTTAACCGAAACTAACCGTTTCATTTTTAGTACCGGAACTGAAACCGTAACCGAATGAAAATTCTCTGTCAAGAACCGAATACCGAAACGTTTGCACCGGTACGGTTGTGGTAAAGTTCCTAGGTCAAAGAGATATCCAACTTCAAAATGTTATAACTTGATCAAAACTGAGCCGATTTTCAAGCGGAATGTCATTTTGGTCTTGATTTGGCCTTTAAATACATTCTGCATTCAAATATTTTTAAATTCGTTAAAAAATATTTTTTGCCCTAGGTCTGTTTATTTCGATGTCATATTTTTTATAAAACGACATCTTAAAATTTTAAAATGCTTCAAAATGGATTTGTTGTACCGTTACGTACCGGTAATAATACCAGACCGAAAGAATAAAATGAAATACAACTTTTGCACCAAAATAGTTATTTCGGGATGTACCGGAACCGAAACCGTAATCTATATTTGTTTCGGTTTGATTCCCTGATTTAGAGTTTTAGACCTGATTATCGCTACGGTTGAGTTTTAAAGTTATCTTTGCGTAGCCATCTTTAAGTAGGTTCCACAGTAGCTTGCCAAGCACATAGGCCAGCTCAAAAAAGCTCAACGCCGAGGCGCCTACATAAAGACCCAGAATACCACCAAATCCGGCTAGCCAATCTGTGAAAGTGTATTGAAGTTTCGTCTCAATCTTGGTTATTACTCGCTGTCCATAGTAAACCTCCGTCCTGATGCGTTTCTGGAACTGTGATGTATTCGTCCTGAAGAGAAGGGATTAAAATAAATTAGTCCAGACTCTTTTGAGAGTTGTCATGTTGAGATTACTGATCCAGTTGGCGCACGTTCAACAGCATGTTGTACCGCTGCATGATGCAACTATCTGGACACCTGCACAACTGACCCCGACGCGTATCATTGATGTACTTCTCTTGTTTCCTTGTTTTCACATAACCAAAAACGTCCCTGTGGCGATAGAGACACTGGATGTCCAAGACGCCACATTCGCGGGTTCCCTCTAAAAAAAAAGATGAAACTGTGAGAATGAAGCAAATGTCAGGGGAAAACTTACCAATGGGTGGCAGGAATAGAGGCATTGTACACTTGCAGTGGTCTAGAACAGACATCTGCAGGCATGAGGCGATGCAGTTGTAACGACTGTAGGGCAGTTCGGAATTCGCATACGGATAGTAGGGATTACGTTCATCCTTTGTTGGAATAATCAAGAATTTATCAATCAAGAGATCACTAACTTTTGACACTTACATCAAAATAGCAATGGCGCTTGAAGGGATGCATCTGGATAGTGGTTTTGGAGGTTTCTATTAACAATGGATCGATGGAGACGAAGTTTTCAGTATTCGAATACAGATGATAGATCACGGGCTGCGACCATTGCCGTGGTCCCTTGATCATTAGCTGTAAGTTGTTTGCTTAACAGAAAGTTCGGATAATAAGTGGACTAAAGATGTCTTACATTCATGGAAAAGGGAACCTTGGTGCCCTTCCTCAAAAAGGAATCGTTCAATCTCAGCATAAACTGTAATCCCGAGCCTTCGCCGGCTTTGCTTATCTTATAGGGATAAAACTCGTTGACTAGCCTCTTCTTGCGAGACTCCTCCGAGATCATCGAGTTGAAGACCAAACACTGACCTTTCTCAGTGTGCTCTGCGACGAAGAGTTGGCAGCAATCATAGGATGTCTCATCAAAGATGCAGGAATCGGGAACGAACAACTCATCACAGCGATAGGCCACATAGCTGGCAAGCTTGGTGAGGCTCAAATTCACCAGCGATGAGAGATTACGCTTGGATAGAGCTCCCAACGTTTGGAATTTTCCAAAGGTGACCTGCTCCATGCCAATGAGTAGCTGGCGGAAGGTCTCACGCACATATCGATCCGCCTTAGGGGACAGAAAGCGCTCCGCCGCCGTGGAAGCCCGCAACCAGTTGACATGGTTCCAGGGACAAATGGCAACTGCCGGGAACTCAATGCTGTAAACGGGATACTGTGTGGTTGCCACCACACTAACCAACACCTGCTCCCTGTGACGGTTCTCCAATATCGAATACGTGATTAGGAAACCCAAAGTGGCCAGCAGCACAATGATGAGCCAGAAAAATCGCTCCCAGAGATGATTCTCCTCAAAGGCATTCTGTAAGCCGTGAATCGTTGAATGGGCAAAGGATCTGCGCAACATCGTCCCATACTTGTTTCGCAGGCGAGGACGATCAAAGCGAAGTAATCCCGGCCTGAACTTTGGCCGCGGAGCGACCAGCTCCTTGGTGTACAGCAACATTACAAGTGAAGAGCTTAAATATATTTTCTAGTTGAATTCAAGTCTGCGTCTAAGTGGAAAACTATTGATTGTTTTATTAATGCACTCGAGGCACAATTGATGTAATTGATGGTTAGATGAAAGCTAATTTAACTTAAGTATAGTAGTTTAGGCCAGGCTCTGCTTAATCAATTGAAGGTGGCTCTTCAGCAGGCAGTCGGCACCACGCCAAGCCCATTCACAGGCGTTTGAGCCCTGCTCGTTCTTGTCCACACATTCGGCAATCTTGCCGTGCAACTCATCGTCGTGATCAGCAGCACCGCGCGACAGTTGAATGTGAATTTTCTCCACATCGAAGCCGGAGTCGACATCGAAGAGACCGAACTTGGTGAAGACGCACTTCAGATAGCACTGGGTCTTGGCATCATTGGGATATTGCCATTTCTGATACTGCTCGACGAGATCGGCGGACACACCCAGCTCCTTGACGCACTCCTCACGATAGCTCAACATATTTTCCTTGGTCTTGACGACATACTCGGCTGAGGCCTGTGGGCGAACAATTATATTGTTCAACTAAAGGATAATCAACAAGAATTGTGCCAGTTACTTACCAAAGTGAAGAGCAGGCAAACGGCAACGAAGAACTTCATCATGTTGATTGAACGATCAAACTGGGACTGTGCTCAAGGCCTCAGCAACATCCACTATTTATACTCAATCGGATGCCCCGATCGCTGCCTTCTTAAGGGTTCTTCTACCTGCTCTCCCATGGAAATATACTACATACATCGGCATCAGCATAACGAAGATTAAATATTCGAGCCGAACACTTTACTCATTCTTTCTCTTTTGATTGCACATTTTACTCACTCTCCAATTTTTTTCGGCTTCTTTAATGAAAGCTAACAAAAGTATAGTCGATTGTCATGTGAGTCTCCAATGAATTCAGCTATACACATAATAATTGGGTCGTCTTATTTCAAGAGACTAACCCCAACGAGCCGAGCATCAAGTTGAATTTTAGTTACTAGGTCTAAAGTCGAATTTTCTACAAAAGAGATAATTCAATTTTAGTATTACCAACCAAATTTCTCTGATAATATATTAATACAGTGTTTGCTCGACAATTTGAATTGACTTAAATTGGTGTACTCAAAAGAATGGAATAAAAGGTTTTTAAAAAATGATTATGTTCAATGTTTTTTTCTGATAAACTATAAATGATTTATTTAATATACTAGCAATAAGAACCAAAAATATTCAGTTTGAATCAATTTCCATCAATTTAATTATTTTATTTCAGGGTTGTTTATTTATATTATTGTAAAACTGTAATCTACGCAGACGACTCACCAATGTAACTAGCAATTTTTTTAAGAAATGTGCGATTTTCCGACCAGAAGAAAGATTATCATATAGTCAATGTACCCATACTTAATTGTGTGCACCTATATAGATGGACACACGAGTATATGTCTGTGAATATGTATGTATACGTTAGTGTAGTTGTCTACGTCGATCAAGTGTATTTTTCTGTGATGTGAATTAATGTGATTCAAAGCACTATGGTCGCTCGCTGATAGCCTGGAGATAAGCCCATGCTATATCAGGCTTTGTTTGTACAATTGAGATCTTCGGGTCGGATCAGGGTTGTAGACGTACGTGTACAAATCAGGTTTCATTGAACTGCATTGTACACCCTACAGAACAGACAATTTCAATTGGAAGAGTGAGGATTTTCAACGATCCCATCATTTGGAAATTTTCCATTGCGTTGGCAGGTAGCTGAATTCGGAAATCTGAAGAGTTTTTTTTATATTTTCGATTTATTTATGGCTGTTTCGCCCCGTTTTTTTAGACAATTGTGCAGGCTTTGATTGCAGGTAAATGTAAAGGAACGTGAGATCACAGCCGTGGCATCAGATTAAACATGTCGGGGCGAGGGTTGGTCACAGCAAGCAATGCGATCCAGTATGGCATTGATGCCTCCGATCACAGATGTCCCAAGGATCAAGCCAGCAATGCCGCCATAAGAAACTATGCAGCCAGAGAAACGAATGCAATCAGAGACAAGTAAATATTAATGAATATTCAACCTACCCATTAAGTCGAGCAGAGTTATGTGCAGAGTTGAACGATAGGAGAATAGAGTCTCTTCCTGAAAGAAGACATCAACCTCCATGAAGCTGCCAGCGTTGTTCACGCCATTCAAATAGTCCGTATAGATAGCTGCGTGATATTGTATATGATTGCAGTTGGGATAGCATTTACAGTCGGTTGTATTGAAAACATTGTCCGAAGACTCTTCGATAATGTTGCTCATGGAAAATAATGATACTGTCGAACAGCAAAGATGAGAAGTTTGAATTACCTGATAAAACTATAGTTACCTTTACCTTTGTGCTTTCGAAAACACGACAAATCCTGGACGGAGCAAGTGCGTGTTGGTGGTTCCATCACCAAATTCTTATTTATCGCCATGGGAAGCTCGTATTGGCATTTGCACATCTTGGCCATGTAGTTGACATGGCAAGCGTGTATGCATTCTGATCTTGATTGACCATTCAGCATCAGTTCATCCGTAAAATAGCAATAACGCATCTCCACGGGACGTGCCTTGACACCCGCCTCGGCTGTGAATCGGAGCGGTTGCAGTGGTACCACAATGCGATCATCCGAAGAATATGTGACACTAGTACCCAGAAACTGACTAGGCTCCTGCACAATTACCTGTACAAGAAGCAACTCATCAAATCAGTATTTACCAAGGGATGCAAATAACAATGCTCATCTTAAAAACAGAAATAATTAAAATTTGTTCGGTTTTTCACGCTATCAAATGTTACTTTGGGGCGCTTGGGTTATCTGTTTTGGGTTTTGTGTTGAGAAAAACACACAAACAGGAACAGCTTATAATAACACTTTAGCAATACTCGAAACGAAAAATGTACATAGCGAGCGTTAAGAATGGTTTACTTGAATTTAAAAATTAGCAATTAAAATATTTATTCATTGTATCTGTAGATGATAATAGCTGGCAAGAATATACACTTTCTGGAAAGGGTCTTTTAAAGATTTATTTATATTCATTTGACGAACAACAAAAAACACGAGAAGAAAAGCAAAAAAGTTTACATAAAGTGTACCGAAAACAAAATTAGAGCGACATTTGCGACGTCTGATAAGATTCAATCAAAAACTTACCCCTACACTCTCAAGTTGAACCTCGCCCACATAACGATTGAGCTTAACGTTAAGGCCACTATTGAAACCGGATCCAGCCACAGACCATGGCCAAGTACGGTCAGCATTTGTGGCATGCTTCGAGTTGAATGTGTAACAGGAAATGCCAAAACTAAAGCGTCGGAAAAAGCTGCAACAATCGACTTCACGACGCCGCCAAGTGCACTGCATAAATAGATCCTCGCATTTGTAGTTGTTGTTAAGGATGTTACCAATATCAGACAGCGATTGATTGAAATAATCGTGAAACTCCTCAAAGTCCTCTTCTGTGATGTGATCGACTACTCGACTATTCCATTGAATGCCAGCCACCAGGTTAAAAAGTCTGTTCAGGCGATTCAACTCAACGTGTCTCTGGTTGCTCCCATTGAAGTTTGCGATGGCTAAGTGTGTGGGACAAATGGTAATCGCTGGAAAGGCAATCTCCGAGACATGGACATCAGTGCGCTCGATTGTGGTCTGAACCCAGTACATGAAGTATCTCTCCGAGGATAAAATGCACACATAGATGGTCAACGCTGCCGCCATTAGCTTTAGTAATATGCGGCTTAAACTAAGAGAAGGGATTGCACTAAGGATTGGTGTATAATTAGGTCTACTTACCCTCTGAGGCAGTAGCAGGTGTGCTTCTTTGGTTTGCCATCATCATTATCAGGCAACTTCATTACTCCACTCATTGTGACGAACTGATTAGTGGGCGGGACAGCTAATCAATGGACAGGCAAAGTTACGGGGGTGATATCAATTTCTATATCCATATCCACATCCGGATGGGCTTATCATATCAGCTCAACAAAAACATAACAACTCAATTACACGAGTTGTTAGAAATAATGGATTCCAGTTACAATTACTACAATTACAAGACCACTTCAAGCGCATAAAGCCAGCCACTTCTCTTTGGATTCAATTCAGTCACAATATGGCAAAGGAAGAGAACGGAACTATTCCGTATGGAGATGGAAAGAAATCCTTCAAGGAACTGGTACGGAACTACTTTCGATATTACTGCGAGAGATCTACGATACACTGTGTGCGCTATCTCTATGATCCCAGGCTGCATAACGTTGAGAGGTTAATCCTGTTGCTGTATAAAGAATCCACCTGACTGTTCCACCTTCTGCTTCAGACTCATCTGGTGCGTTTTGCTCGTCATCAGTGTCACACTCTGCTGCTCCTTCTATTTGCTACTCTCGGAGCGTTATGGAGCTCAGAAGCTGCAAACGGTTATTGATGATCCGCAGTATCCGGTTTTCTTTGTGCAGTTTCCGGCTGTGGGAGTCTGTACGGACAATCGCATCAATTGGAGTAAACTTGAAGAGGCCAAGACTGAGTTTCTGCCTGCCAATTCCAGTGTAGAATTGGTCAAAGGTTTTACCACTCTAGTTAAATATATGGAAACTCTGCGCTTTGATAACTTCAAGTACAGCAATTCCGAATTGGAAGATCACAACTTCGAGGCACTGGAATTTGTTAACATCAGCTCATTAGCTGAATTCCTGGCCCTACGTTGTGAGGATATCATTGAGCCCAGTTCCTGCATGTGGCGTCAGTCCAACTTCAATTGCTGTGAATACTTTGTGCTTGAGAAGACAGAATACGGACTATGTTTGGTCTTCAATTCAGAGCTGTCGGATCAATCAGTTCTTCTAAAGAAACGAGCTGGAAAAGATTTTTACCCAAAGCATAATGCCAAGGCAGGTCAAAGTTCGGGCCTTAACTTCAACTTGATGCTAGATGAACGCTTCAAGCGACCAGAATCTAAAGCAACGGACAATGTCTTTGTAGTTGTCTATAAACAATTTGATGGAAATTTTATTTATTACATTGGGTACTTTTCAGATCATGATTAAGAAGCCAGACCAATTGTCCAATGTGGTCTACTCGATAACTCCCAACACGGAAACATATGTGACCATTCGTCCCCAAATGACACGCACCGATGAATCGACCAGGAACATTGCTCCCGAAAATCGCAATTGCCATTTTACCGATGAGCTCCAGGACTTTGGCACCAGCGATGCTCCGAGAAGGTTTAGCAAGAGTTTTTTGCTTTCCAATTGCTTCAATAATTGCCATGAATCGTACTTGGTCAAATTGTGCAACTGCACACTTCCCATCTTCTTTCTCAGCAACCGTAAAGGTAGACTCTCTCTCTCTCTCACTCTTTCATTTACTTTGTATATCCTCAATTATATTATATTTTTGACCACTTTCTGTACTTCAAGTCGAGGACTGCACTGCGGCTAGTCTGCGTTGTATCTCGCGTCACAATGGCAAGTCTTCAACTGGGAATTTATCTACTGCGAACATCATCAATTAAAATTAAGTTTGTATTTGCAGACATTTTCAGTTACGACAAGCATTTGAAGGAGGACGACTTCTTCAGTGCCAGCAAACCAGGCATGACCTGTCCGTGTCTGGTCAACTGTAATGTCCTGGAATACTACACGTCCATAACCACACTGCCATTGCCTGCCCAGAATATGTGAGTACACATGTGGTCAACTGCCTGTCTTTCTCTTACTCACACTTTGGATAATTCTTAGGTCGACAAATCAACAGTTTTTCAAGGTGGATGTGCATTACCAGGTGGAAAGTATGATAACGTATCGTACCAGCCTCGAGTTTAGCAGCATAGATTTAATTGGTAAGATCTTACTCTATTTTTAAAAACATACTTATATGTAATATGCCTTATTTATTTTAAGCTAATTTGGGTGGCATCTTTGGGCTCTGCCTTGGCGCCTCGATGGTCAGTGGCGTTGAGTTGGTTTACTATCTAACCGTGGGATTTGCAATGCATCTTTATGACAACGCTTACTTTGGCGTGTTGCGCGAGAATCTCAAACAGAAGTGGGCCAAGTGGCTGTGTTATTTACGTAACGGTATTAGCCACGCCCACCAGGAAACGGAAGCAATGACCAAAAGCAAACTACGACATCCGTTTAATAAAAGAATCAACGCCTGGTGAATATATTATTAAGGCCTATAGAGTCCAGTGATGGGAATGATAATTAAAGTGTGTTGTCATTAAATTATGTTGTATAGTTCAACTTCCAAGTACTACAGAAATATTTGATTCCTTTAGTTAAACTTTAGTTAGAAACAAGTTGAAATTTTATCGCTTTTATTTTTTGATTTATTTAAAATTTTTTTATTTTTTTCCATTTAAAGATAGAAATAGATGAAAAAGCAGCAATTAGCAGCTATCCACTATCATATAATATTTAGTTGCGATTTTCCCTATTTTTTGATTTATTTTGATTTTGTTTTTGTTTCTTTTTTTTTTTAACGTGCTTATCAAAGCATTTTTATAACATTTCCTGAACAGGTCAGAGACTATAGCTAGAGAATCACTACATTTTTAGTTGCGATTCTTACCAACCCTAAATTTTCACGACCACTATATTTTTATTCTAAATTTGCATTACCACTAGATGTTTTTTTAAGTTGGAATTTTTTGTAAATAAATAAAACTACTCTGTAAACTGTTGTAAGGTGTCAATTGTTATAAAATGGTTGTAGATTCTTGCCGAACCATTTTTTCCTACAGTTGTTCAGGTAAACTCCGTTCTCAGTCGTTTTAATAGTATTAATAATTATTTATTGCTGGAAAAACTTTGAGTAAATAGAACGAGTTTCTTTTTTTAATTATGGTGTGCTTCTGATACAGTCTAGAGTTAGGCGATACTCTTACTTAATATTAATACTATTATTTTATAAAATAAACCAACAATATATAGTATTCATTTGTTATGAAATTTATGAGTTATTAAAGGAGTATCAAAGTCATATAATTTGCTCAATAAAACATTTTGTTTGGTGTAATCTTGCGACGGAAGTGCAGTGTTATGGGTGGTGCGGTTGGTTGTAAAACTTCCTGTTGATTGGTCTTTCTGCGGCCATCAAATAAATACAGATATAGGCCGATGGTGAAGTAATAAATCACCTCGATGGCGCTGAGAAGCGAGGCGCCTAGAAAGAGTCCAATAATGCCTCCGAAGCTGGCTGTAAGATGCAAGAAGATTGACTTAGATTGAAGCAGTGATTGAATCAGTTGATTGAACGCACCTAGCAACTCGACAAATGTGAAACGCATATGCGTCTGATATTTGATGAACCAGGGAGACTGAAAGAAGACGTCAATGTGTATACTGTCCATTTCCTTGTCGATCTCAGTGTCGCTAAAATATTCAATTGCTTTATGTTTGGTGAATCATCAGACAAGGAAAATTACGTACTCCATGGCCGAGCTGCTGTGGATGGTGTCGTAAACTAGCTGGGAACAGCTGTTGAGGCAATCACAGGTCATGCTGTCCGTGTAGACATCGTCCACGTATTCCGACTCCAGAGCAAGTCGTTCCACGCTAAAAGTCACTTTAAATTATGGTAATAATGGAGAAAGAATGAAATCTGGGGTAGCAGAATTATGACTTACTTCTATGGTCATAGAGGCATTTAAATTCCGAGGCCTTGCAGTCCGTAAAGTTATCTGTGGCAGAGTAGGATTAGGATTCACCAAATGTACACAGTTGTTCTCTACTTACCATCTTTGTGAATGGGAAAGAATAGAGATGGTGAGCAATTGCATAGCTTGACCACATACTCCTGGTGGCATCGGGAGCGAC
The DNA here is from genome assembly GCF_004354385.1 of Drosophila innubila. Lineage (NCBI taxonomy): Eukaryota > Metazoa > Arthropoda > Insecta > Diptera > Drosophilidae > Drosophila > Drosophila innubila. Next base: position 11,473,040 of record NW_022995380.1, read on the forward strand.
AATTACCGCGCCAATAGACGAAGCCCGGCAAGTTCTTGTAGAGTGGATCCATTATTTCATCGGGAAAGACGCAATGTCTGGTCCTCGGAGAAAGACTTCGAGTTCGTTCATCGGAACCGGTGAATCGAGGCATTACACTGATCCTATTGTTAGAGTCAGGTGGGAGTAATCTGGTTGAATCACTCCATTGTCCCGGCTGCTTAATCATTACGTGCACGCCTTTCACACTCGATCTGCTGAGGGATTTGTTACGCCGGATATAGACTTGAAGTCCACTCCCAGGTCCATTTTGTGCGTTGCGTCGCGGATAGTACTTGTCTTCTTTCTGTGGAATAATAAAATGAGGAAATATTCAACTAGAGGAATATTGGAACCGTTTCCAATATAAATATCTAAACATCATTATATTATTTATTGTTTATATATTAAATGAAATTTAAATTAATGTCTTCCAAATCTGTCGATCGACCCACCCCTCGCTGACGTGTCTCCGTGCTGACTTGGGAGTTGAAGACCCAACAATTGCCCAGTTCGGTGCGTTGCAACTCGAAGAGATCACAGCAGTTGTATGGTTTACTCCTCCAATTACATTCCACGAAGTTGTCTGTGCATCGCAAATTGATGTGTTTCAACACGTTCGTCACATCCAGACCATCCAGTTCGCCAATGCCTGCTGCAAGAGATTCATTTCTGAAGAAGTTCGACAGACTTCTCATATTATTGAAATGCATATTCGAGACTGCAGCAAAGAAATGCTTGAAGATTTCCTTTTTCTCTTTACTCGCATTGACACCCAAAAAGATATCCGAAGCTTCGTTCTCCAATACAAACCAATTGACCCGATTAAGCATACAAAGTCCCACCGATGGGAAGGGTACATAGAATATGGGTGTCATGGTGTTCTCAATAGTGGTTTGGGTGCGCTCCGAGTTGTACAATGCCGCCAAATCAACATAGACAATGGTGGCACAAATAAAAGTGCCCACCAATATCAATAGCCAAATAAATCTGAAATATTTTATAGAATTCCTTATTATTTAAATCAATTAGCAGAAGTTTTGAAGTATTAAAAATTCTACATATGAATCCATTTTACAAAAATCATAATTTTATTTGTATTTATTTTCCGTCAACTTTTTATTTTCTTTCTCATCCTAAAAGTATGCAACATTCTTGTGTAATCAAATCTTTTTATTAGGTTTGTCTAAATTAGCTTACCTTTCAAATACTCGCAGTTTTGGATCCGTAAGATAGCGAAAGCCATGCACTGACGACAAGGTACAGTACCCCCTGAGGTAGGGTATCATCAGGCGTAGAAATTTACCCCGCTTAACCTTGCTGCGATGGGACTTGAACTGGCTCTGATCCTTTGGCTGCAGCAGCCCAGTTCCATGGTTGTAGCTCCCATTAAGTGGAGGACGTGCTCGTGGCCGTGGGAACAGCTCCTGCGGATAGAACATTTGAGGCGAGATGCGTTGCTGCCAAGTGTTGAAGCACTTTTGAGCATTCAAGTTCAAATTGCAGACCAACAGACTGACAAAGTCTCATGTACATTGAACTCAATCAAAAAGTAATTATTCTTGGCGGACAGTGTAGGCTCGGTGCGCGCTCTTGGTAAAGCTTAAATCACGCACACAATTAACACTTGAATGCTGTCAAGGGTGGAGAAACGTAAGGACAACCAAGGACCTGCAAGTTGTTTACCCAACAGTTCTAGCAGAGATGGGTCCTGGACTGGCTCCCTCAGTGGCAGCATAATCTCCTGTTTGCTCGTTCATTAAGTGACTGTCTCTACAGAGTGCCATCCAAGTAGATGGAGAGGTCCGTGTTGCTTTTTATTGAGTGGCGGACAGATAGACAGATAGTCAATCGGAAAAAATGGACAGAAAGAGCTGAACGACATTTTTTCCATCGCTTTCACTGTTGCTTTGCCATCCGTCCGGCCGTTTTACTGAGCTTTGTGTAAACAACTCAGAATATTTTCGATTTATCATTGCGCGATTTCATCGATGTCTTCGGTCTTCGATTGAGTTGTTGTTTGGTTGCCTTTCGGCAGAGTGATTTATTTGGCGTTCTAACTTCCCTACTAAAACTTTCAACGGAGCCAAAAGAATGCGACGTATTTAAACGGGTGTCTGCCAAGACTCTGATGTGTTTCCACAGAATTAAAGTCAATTGCTGTGGCTGGGCAGATCAATAACAGAGAGACCCCAATAACAAACACCGAAACAAGTGAAGGGCATGCATGTAAGACTGATAAACCTACTAAGCCCTAGCTAATCCGAGTCTAATGAACGACCAGAACCAACTGAAGGTTGCTCCAAGCCCACACATACATATGTCAATTACGTTTCATTGACCAATTTTGTTTGAAATAAAGCTGCAAACATTTAAAATTTTGTTGTATGTTCGGTTTAATTTAATAAGAAACAGATGCTAATTCTCAGTTATTTTTTATAAGTTCCTGATTTTTTTCTTACTCATACAATTTTAATATACACTTTGTTACTTTTATTAACTCTATTTAAAGGTTATAATTTTATTTTTAATTTTACGTTTTTACTAAAAAATCGAATTTAGAATCGACAAGTTAAAATCAAATCGACAAATTACCGAAAGGAAATCGAAAAGAATGGAAAAATTTGACAGTGATGAAAAATACTTGAATTTAAAATTTAGATGCCAAGTCAAAATTGATGCCAAATAATGATAAAAATCTAGAAGAAAATCTGTTAAGATTTGACGAAGCTATGACAGTTTGAAATTTTTGAAAAAAGTATGGAAAAAATGGATAGAGATAGAGTTGAGTTGTCGATTTTTCATAAAAATCTATTTAATTAACTCGATTGATCGACAATCGATTGTAGACTTTACAAAACTAATACTACATAGATCGTAATAAATTGAGTTTACCCAACGTGAAACGTAGTTATATGTTAAAAATAAATATGCACCAAAGCGGATTATCTAATGTCATAATGATTATAAAATTCAAAATAATTTATGTTAAGATAAGCATAAATTTAATTTCCTGCCCAATGAAGTCACACACACACACCCACAAAGAGAATATAGACCAGCTCCAGCACGTGCGATAATAACTTCCGGTTTCTGTGGCAGGATCAGAAACTTTCGCTTTTACTTAAAGCACACGCGTGTGCAACAATTTTTGCTTCAACTGAAGGCTGGTCGTCCGACGTTGAATGTTGTTGGGGTTCAAGTTCATTTGGCCTATTAAGCGCAGACAGCGCCACAGTCATGTAAACTTTCTGGTTAGACATGCAAAGCCATAGCCAAAATCCCCCCAACTCCTTTGTCCCCACTGCCGTTTATTCGCTCAAAATTCAATCTTACTTTTATGAGCCAACAGAAACGTGACAACAAGGCGCTGACAGGGCACAAGGCGAGCTTCTGCATTCTACCATCAGCAAACAGGGCCAAAGCGATGAGACAACCAAGTGGCGGAGTGCCGGAGTGGCAGAGTGGCAAGTGCCGCATTTGAGCCATTTAAATATGTAAATTTGACACAAAACGGAACTTTAACTCCTTCGTGGTGCTTGTCAGTGTCAAACTTTTGCTGGCTAATTTGCATGTTTAGCACCGCGGCATTGTCTTCATTTAGGTCCTGAAACTGGCACTGGTACTGGCATTGGCACCTAACTGGGCTATAATTGTGTTTATCTTTTGATGACTGAATCCCTGGGGAGTTGGCAAAATAGACGCGCTGTTGTCAAAATCATAAACATGCCGCGTAATGCGTGTTAATTATTTAATAATATTAAAGGATTACCATGCCATAATGCCAAGAACTTAACTTCGCCAAGCATTTAGCTTGATTGATGAGCAAGCAAGGACTTGCCAATTTACTGATGAGACGCTAAAGAGGCCAAGGTTGTTTGCCATCGAATCTACAACATTGATACTCTTTGACTTTTCTCACAATCATCGCCATTTTTCCGAGTGCATTGATTTGAGTTCAGCACTGTGTCGCTCGCTTGTGTCCTGTGAGTAATTTGAATAATTTTCTGAAGAAGTGTACAATTTACATATCAAATCTGCAATTTTGCATGGGATAGGATGCTGTCGCTGATGCCATCGTTGCAGATGGCACAATTTTAGCACACACAATTGCAATGTCTGAAGAGACAGACAGATTCAGAAGATGCTTTCATCTTTCCATTGCATATGTAAATGTTTTTACGCATTCGAGAAATAAACAAATGTACACCCCATATATGTATTTATATGGGTGTGTGTGTGTGTGTTTTGAATGTGTGAAAGCAAGTTCTAGCAACTTTTTGGCTTTTGTCCTTGCTGTACGCTTTTGAAAGAGCTTGCATGCGTGTGAACCTCAATTTGAATTATTAACTTTGGAAAATTAAGAAAACTTTTTATAATTTACGAGTATGTCATGCATTTAAATCCATTTCATTTATGTCGTTATGTCTTCTCTCCTCGCTTTCCATCTTTTCAATTGAATCAGTTTCAAAGAGAATTCCAGTCAGAAATTATACATTGCATTAAAATTGTTTCACATCACTTTAAAGGGTATTAAAGTGACGAAAGAATTGCACCTTTTTAATTACTCAAGCAACTTTTCGTGGCATACTCGTATTAATTTGTTGCTTTGCACATTTTCAGCATGCCTGAATCATAATAATAATAATGCTAAAAAAAAGTGGCAAAATGCAATAAATACTGAAGGAAGCAGCCAACAGTCAAGAGAAGCTCTAAGCTTCCCACGTCAACATTTTGCAGGATCTCGTGAATGCCAGTGAATGCCAGTGGAAGTGTGTGTGTGTGTATGTGTGAAAGGCATTTGCACAATTTAAGCACCTGAATATTTCATTTAAAAGTTTGTTTAAGAACTTTTTAAATATAATTTTACTAACTTGTTCATAAACATCGCCATGTCACATTTTTTGACACTGAATTTGCTTAAAAAGGACAACACTTTACTTCAAGGACAAATCCAACTACATTTGTTTAATTGCCAACAATATTTGAAGTATTTAAAATATTTAAATAAATGTAGAACAATCTGATCTCAGCTGCATGATGATTTTTATGCTCACTTGTTTTCACCTGTTACCTGTTTGATTAATTGGAGGTTGCATGACTCTTAGCCTTAATTCGAAGCGTGGGCAAAACCACAATACGAACTTGCAACTGCGATGACATAGCATCGGTTCGGATTTAAGCCCGGGCATTCGATTTTGATTGGTCCCTGTCGCCGACTGTAATGGGCAGTGGCCAATGCACAAATCCACTTTCGTACAGTTTCATTTAGCCTACCGACGGGTGCAGTTCAGATTTGTCAATATGAAATATTCACAATCGTTACTATTCACGCTGACCATTGCTTTCTGTCTGGCAATCTCCAATCCCGCATCTGCCGATGGGATGCAACAGTTGTGCCTGAATCCGTTGAATCTCTTGACAACGTCCAATATTGAAGTTGTGACCCCAGCAGATGTACCACCTGTTGCCGACGTTCCTGAGCTGCATAACGATGAGGAGAACGTCAGCAGCGGGAAACCAGAAGAAGAGTTTTTTTTTTGCCCAATGGGTGTTTTCTTAAGATTTGTTTTTCTTTATGTCTGAATAGCACTAAAACATACATATATAATTGTCTACAATTGTTAATACTTGATCAAATATACAAATAGTCTACTGCTGTACATTTCATTGTTAATAATTGCTACGCGACCTTTAACATTGTTTTAATAAATGCAAAGTTACTCAATTGCATGTTGAATTGGACGAACTAAAAATTTATTTATAATGTTCACATACAGTCATAAAAAAATATAATACTCTCCTCACCCTTATTATTAAAATTTGATTAAGAAACTTCCTTCATACTTACAGTTGTTAAGTTGGATTTCTGGGATATTTTTTAAATTGAATAGGATAAAGCGAGATAAACGTTTGGGCGCACTGCCTTGGGTGGAACGCCCCTGTGTATAACTGTGCTACACACTGATTGCACCACGCGTATAACAGTTGGGCGCTTGCGCGTTTCATGGCAGAATTTTGGCGCCAATTCATCAGCTGTGTGTGTTTGCCGGAGCGCGCGTTGAAAATTGCCGAGCGCAGCGAACGGAAGTGTGCTATTGAAAGCGAACACAGGACTGCTGCATCAAGTAAGTACAAATACGTATATATATTTGTGCTTGTGTGTGTTTAAGTTTGTGTATGGCAATGGTAGCTTCTTGCAGGCTGAGCTACCATCATCGTCCTCGTGTTTGGTTTGCGCCTCGATTTGAGGTTCTTTAATGGCAGCGAATGCTTTGGCTCGTCATTCAGTGCCAAGCACGAAGCCGAACACCGTCGCTGTTATCGTAGTCGTTGCCGTTGCCGTTGTCGTTATCCTCACTGCTGTCGGCACCGCCAGTCGTCACAGACGTCGACATCGTTGTTGTAGCGGATCCTGTCGCCGCTGCTGCTGCCAAGTTTTGTGTTATTTTTGAAAGCTATTTGCGTTAGTGTCATCCTTCAGTGACGTTCACAACGCGTTGGTCCTCAGTTCGCGGCAGCCAAATATTTTTGAATAGATGCACATCGCAACCGCATAAATGAATAAATCAAACTAAATCCGTTAAAGCAAATTTTGTAATAAAATACAAAAATTATACTACATAACAAGTGACAAATAAAAACAAGTTTTAAACAGTATGTTTGTGAAAATTTTTAAATATATTGCAACAATTTTGAATATTAAAAAAAAAAATTCGAAATTTGAATTTCTTTAAATATGTTTAAAATATATAATTGAAATGTTGGATTATAAATACAAGTAGTTATTTTAGCTGATTTCTGATTTTTTAATTGAAAAAAAAAAACGGATTAAATGCTTTTAATATATTGTAAATAATCTCGTGAGCAAAATAAATAATTGAAATCAGGTTAATAATTTAATGAAAATAAAATATTATATCGTATAGCTTATCGTATTAATTTTCAGTTTTTATGTCTGCACGAATAAAAGTCTTAAATGTCGAATGTTCTTTCTATAGATTATCTTTCAATAAAAACTGATAAAAAGTGCAAATAAAAATGGTAATTAACGAATTGCTCAAGAGCTCAAGCAGAGGATATTTCACTTGATGTTCGCTCAGTGTGGAGTGTGAACATACATACTACGGTTGCCTCTTCGTAAAAGGGGTAGCTCCGTTAAGTGATTAATCATGCTCATATATTTTCCAAGTGAAATTGAATTGTGACCGCAACGGGAGTAGCAAGTGGTAGCACTGCACACAGCTGAAACGACAGGATACCAGGCAATATATAATATATGAAAAATTACCAAAAATACCAACAACAACATCATATACATGAATACTGAAAACGTGTGCAAAAACAACAACAACAACAACAAACGGAGCCGTACGCAGTGAAACGAGAAATTGCATTTGACAGGAACAAGCGCAGGAGCCAGAGCTGCTCCACGAGCACAGGACCATAGGAAGCAGGACTTGTGCTGGCTATCAGAAAACGGTGAGTGTAAATTGTATAAAATACATATATAGGCTTAATTAAGTATTCTTATATACATACATGGTATATCTACATATTTATATGACAAATGTAAACCATCAATGATGCATCCTTATCAACAAAGAAACTCAGTTGGAAAAATGACCAAATGTTTTGACCAATGAACAAGGTTCGGCTATATTGTCCTGTAATTTGTGTTAGTTGTATTGCTAAACAAATTAGTTGACCTTTTCGATGGTCTGAATAAACAAGCAGACAAGGACGCCTGACGCACTGGGACCGAAAACCTTTTTTTTGGCTGCGCATCGAAAAATATTCAAAGTTCTAAGCCATTTTTTAGTTTGCCAATTTAAATGTAAAACACCATTGCAAAATGGGACTGGCGACAACTTGACTATGAATACAAGAGGAACATTTAGGTTAATCATACGCCGTGCTGTACGAGTACGACGACAACGTTGTTGACCATTTAGCATAAATTATTAAGTTTTCACTCTTAGCGTTGGTTTGGGTATTACGGCCAACTTGGCATTTGGCATTGACAGAAATAAAATTCATGGAAAACCTGGGTAATATATGTGCCATAAAACAAAAAAGCATAAGGGGAAGTAGAGTTCTTGTTGAAGTGTTGCTAGTTGTGAGTTTTTAGCCGAATATACCTGCTTCTTCCATCCTAATTTACTTTCATATTACTTAAATCCATTTAAATTTAATCATTTTATCGTTCTAATAAATCATGCGCCATACACAAGGCGCCAGTTACCAGTTGCCAGTCGCCATCGGCATCGTCGGAGCTGCCTTGGCTTTGTTTGCCCTAGCTGGCTTGATTGTTAATAACAATATGCGAACATGTAGCCAAGAATTGCAGACAAAACAAAATTTAAATAGAAAATTAAAGCGGCGACGACAATGACAACAACGTTCAAGATGACGATGACGATGAATACGGCAATGGAGGTGCCGATGACGATGCCGGAAACAAAAGAAAAAGTTTCTTCATTAAAATTTTTAATGACTTTCTTTCTATTTGCGCAAGGTAATGAAAGTCAAAAGCGTAACTATGTTTATGCGCATTTTCTAAATACCTACTCCATTATTTTTTTTTTATTTTATTTAGGATCAAAATGCATATTTTTACGAGCTTTTTCCTCAAATTGCTGACTTTTGCAGTCCGTAAATGGGATTGCAAGACTGAGTACGTCGTTTTTAAAGAAGGAATAGTCAGCGTTCTCATTTTAATGATGAGCTTTAAAGTGCATTCAAAACGGTTTATTTAGAATAATGCTGCAGAATTTTATTTGATTACCCAGAAGCAAATGATCCATATATTTAATCTCTTAAAAGTTAAGCTTAAATTAAGTTGAAACCTTTTTTATCTAATCAAGTCGATTTAATGCGGCCTATAGTATAAATATGATTTAAAAAGCCCACACATAGAGGATTAAGTCAACTTTAAATAGCTGACAAGTAATCTTGAAGATTATAACAATTATATACGCTTCATATCTATATACTCAAAGAAGATTTTACATATTAGATACCTCTTTTTATTCATGTTAATTTAGCCAAAATGCAGTATCGATAAGTTGAGCTTTCTCTTTCTTTCTAATCACATGCATAAATAATATATGTAATTCAAAATAAATAACGATATGCTTAAAACGGTTTTTGATTTATGTACATTGTACACCATTGTAAAGGATAATTTGTTATTGCATAATTTTGTTTAATTCTTTTTGTTGATTTTTTTCTGAACAAATGTTTGATGTTTGTATTCAATATGATTATCGGTTCCATTTGTGTTTTTATTTGTTCGAATCATGTTAATTGGCTTCGTGCCAATGTACATGATAAATTGAATTTAATTACAAATACGTTCGGATATTCTGAAATTAGTTATCAGTGAGTAATCATGTATGAATATGTTTACTTTGACTGCTGATTAAAGTAACCTTTAATTAATTAATTAAGCTAACAAATTCTAGAAAAAGACACGAGTAGAGAGGGAAATAATTATAGTTAAACTTGTTTGTGTTGAATCGTAGTTATCTTGTGGTTATTACTGATTATCTTATGAATGCATTGAAAAAGGTAAAAGCAACTGGAATGCTGAGATGACAACTAATTAAATAATATTACCAAGAAATATTTTCTCACGCCACATGATCCAAAGCAATATATAGTTTCTTATCTTTTTGGTCATTAAGTAGAAGCTACAACAGCAACTTGATTTCCCAACTATTACAATAGATTAACAATTAAATGCTATGCACAATTAACGGGTAATAATACACCAGACTTTGGCTTTGTATTACATGTGTGGATGGCAGGGTGTGTGTGTGTGTGTGTAGGCGTGTGTTTTACGATTTGCCTTATGACACGCCCACCTCCTGTTTGGCGCCCACAACGTGTGTGTGTGTGTGAGTGTGTGGTGAGCGTGTGTAAATGTGCGTATATACTTATTACATCCAATGACAACACAAGCAAAGCTGAAAGCTCGGTAAACTATTTATTTGCATATAAATATTTCAATGCCTGGCAAAGGCAGAAGAGTCTCTCACACATACTGCATACAAAGAGCAGAAGCCACTTGGTATTGGAATAAGTTGTGGTTTCTGCATAGGATGAGTCAGAGCGACAGAATGGGGGAAAATGGGCCTTCGGTTGACTGGTAAGGGCTGCAATGTCGAGGGGCCTCGCATAGGTAAAAGGAAAGCTGCTGCACGGTTGTAATTGAAATAGTTTCCCAACCAACAATGTGGTGCACATGCGGTAAACGTTTGTGTGTGTGTGTGTGTGTGTGTTTGTGTTTGTGTATGTGTGTGCTCCACATGTTTTCAATAAAACAAAAGGATATCCATTTGTCACAGAAGAAATTGTTTATGCACAGGCTTGCCGACCTCAGTGCCCAAATATAATGAGAGTCGCTTACACTAACACACACACCCTTACACATTTCCACATACACGCACACACACACATAGAGGAAACAGCCACATTTTAGTTTGTCGCATTTCCTTATTGTTTTTAATCGTCAAATGTGATTTCGATTCGTTTTAGTTGACATTTTTGCAGTAGGCTAGGGATAAGAACAATAAAAGCTCAACACTGTACATATATATATATATATATATATATATATATGTGTATGCATATGTATTTCCGCTTACACTACAAATGCATATGTACCAGAGAACTGCAACGGGTATGTTCGAGTATGATTGAGCAACAGAGCGACAAGTTCGATCAAATCAACTCAGAGACTCGGTAGCAACGGGTTCGATCGAGTCACGGGTCTCTTTGTTTACGATCGAGTCGCGGGTATGATTTTTTTTGCTTTCGAACAATTCGGGTCGAGTGGCGTTCGAGTCATACCATCTGATTTGATTGTGATTGTTTGTGAGCGTTCGTTTCGATCCGATCACGTTCGAGTAGCAACGATCGTCATGGATCGTGATCGTTTGTGAGCGTTCGTTTCGATCCAATCACGTTCGAGTAGCAATGATCGAAATGATTTTTGAGCGTTTGTGAGCGTTCGTTTCGATCGAGTCATGATCGAACTTGCTGACTGATTTGATTTGATTGTGATTGTTCGAGTACGATCGAAAACGACACTGTTGATTTTGTATTTTACATACATTTATATTTATGTAATTATATTATATTTATGTAAATGCATATTTATATGAACGCAATTATGTACACACATTTTATTAAAACTAATATTTATAATTTATTTATTTATTATTAATTATTTATTTAGTTTTAAATATTTTTTTATTTATTTAATGTCCACTTAGAATAGTTTATAAAATATAAAATAAAATGATGAAAAATGTCTGTTAAAAATTTAAATTTTAAATTAAAAGTAAAATGAAAAAATTAAATTAATTAATATTATAAAAGTATAATTTATTTTAAATAATTTAAAGTTTGATAGTTTTTCCAGTCTTTAAAAAAATTAAAAAAATATTATTTTATTATGGGAATGTGTAATTGCATGTATGTATGTATATACATATGTACATATGAACGTATGTATACGCAGCCCGTAATTCATTTTACTATAAACGTCTTAAGCATAAATACTATTGCATTTATATACATATTTACGCGCATAAATACATATCATTGCAAGCGCAAACCGAACTGACCGTTCGAATCAAACGCTCAGTTCGAACGATCCGCTCCGATCGCTTGAACAAAGTGAAAAAATCACAACGAGTACGAGTCAATTTTCGAGTCTGATCGAACATCTCTTACCCGTTGCAGTTCTCTGGTATGAATCAAATCAAATCAACCAGCAAGTTCGATCATGACTCGTGACTCGATCGAAACGAACGCTCACAAACGCTCAAAAATCATTTCGATCTTTGCTACTCGAACGTGATTGGATTGAAACGAACGCTCACAACCGATCAGCATGATTGCGGTCGATTTGATTCGAACTGACCGTTCGAATCAAACGCTCAGTTCGAACGATCCGCTCCGACCGCTTGAACAAAGTGAAAAAATCACAACGAGTACGAGTCAATTTTCGAGTCTGATCGAACATCTCTTACCCGTTGCAGTTCTCTGGTATGAATCAAATCAAATCAACCAGCAAGTTCGATCATGACTCGTGACTCGATCGAAACGAACGCTCACAAACGCTCAAAAATCATTTCGATCTTTGCTACTCGAACGTGATTGGATTGAAACGAACGCTCACAAACGATCAGCATGATTGCGGTCGATTTGATTCGAACTGACCGTTCGAATCAAACGCTCAGTTCGAACGATCCGCTCCGACCGCTTGAACAAAGTGAAAAAATCACAACGAGTACGAGTCAATTTTCGAGTCTGATCGAACATCTCTTACCCGTTGCAGTTCTCTGGTATGAATCAAATCAAATCAACCAGCAAGTTCGATCATGACTCGTGACTCGATCGAAACGAACGCTCACAAACGCTCAAAAATCATTTCGATCTTTGCTACTCGAACGTGTTTGGATTGAAACGAACGCTCACAACCGATCAGCATGATTGCGGTCGATTTGATTCGAACTGACCGTTCGAATCAAACGATCAGTTCGAACGATCCGCTCCGACCGCTTGAACAAAGTGAAAAAATCACAACGAGTACGAGTCAATTTTCGAGTCTGATCGAACATCTCTTACCCGTTGCAGTTCTCTGGTATGAATCAAATCAAATCAACCAGCAAGTTCGATCATGACTCGTGACTCGATCGAAACGAACGCTCACAAACGCTCAAAAAATCATTTCGATCATTGCTACTCGAACGTGATTGGATCGAAACGAACGCTCACAAACGATCAGCATGATTGCGGACGATTTGATTCGAACTGACCGTTCGAATCAAACGCTCAGTTCGAACGATCCGCTCCGATCGCTTGAACAAAGTGAAAAAATCACAACGAGTACGAGTCAATTTTCGAGTCTGATCGAACATCTCTTACCCGTTGCAGTTCTCTGGTATGAATCAAATCAAATCAACCAGCAAGTTCGATCATGACTCGTGACTCGATCGAAACGAACGCTCACAAACGCTCAAAAATCATTTCGATCATTGCTACTCGAACGTGATTGGATCGAAACGAACGCTCACAAACGATCAGCATGATTGCGGACGATTTGATTCGAACTGACCGTTCGAATCAAACGCTCAGTTTGAACGATCCGCTCCGATCGCTTGAACAAAGTGAAAAAATCACAACGAGTACGAGTCAATTTTCGAGTCTGATCGAACATCTCTTACCGTTCGAATCAAACGCTCAGTTCGAACGATCCGCTCCGATCGCTTGAACAAAGTGAAAAAATCACAACGAGTACGAGTCAATTTTCGAGTCTGATCGAACATCTCTTACCCGTTGCAGTTCTCTGGTATGAATCAAATCAAATCAACCAGCAAGTTCGATCATGACTCGTGACTCGATCGAAACGAACGCTCACAAACGCTCAAAAATCATTTCGATCTTTGCTACTCGAACGTGATTGGATTGAAACGAACGCTCACAAACGATCAGCATGATTGCGGTCGATTTGATTCGAACTGACCGTTCGAATCAAACGCTCAGTTCGAACGATCCGCTCCGACCGCTTGAACAAAGTGAAAAAATCACAACGAGTACGAGTCAATGTTCGAGTCTGATCGAACATCTCTTACCCGTTGCAGTTCTCTGATACGTACACTCAGAAAAAAGATCAAGACTGCTTACTTAAGCAGGGGGCTTTTTAATATTCCAGTACAACCGATTTTAAAAGCTTACTGATCTTCCCAAAAACTAAGTGCAAAAATCTTATTTCATGTTCGCTTTTCACAATACCGGAAATCTTAAAATTGGAATTTTCTGGAATACTTTAAGTGTGTTTTGAGTAAATTCAAGATCGAAACATACAAAAAAATCTTGAATTAATTCCAAAATATACTTGTATCGAGTACAAAACATGGACGTATTTAATTTCATTTCAATTTTAAAACATACACTAGTACAACGAAATCGCGATAAATAACTAAATTAAATTTCATTAAGTAATGGTGTTATTCACTAGCTATGAATTTTAAGCTTGAAATAAATTCTTACTTAATTTAAAAATTTAAGTGCACTGCAATCTTAATATTTTAAGAGCCAACGAATATAAATTTAAGTATGGATGTACATAATTTTAAGGTGACATATTTTCTAAGTGTACACATACATATATGCACACAAATACGTACAAAAGTGAACACTTGGTCTGTATGTGTGTGGCCACATGAATGCTTTGTTTTTCTCTAAAAACTTGACTAACAAGCAATGCAATTGAAAACATTTGTGAATTCTGTTGCATAGGGAAAGGATAAAGTAAAGGGAGAGTGAGAATATGATTGGAGAGTGAGCGAGAGCTCACCGATGTGTATACCCTGCACCGATGTGAAAAGTATTCGAAATTATAATTCTATTAACAGAGTTTCTGTCTACCTCTTTTCTGAATTTCCATTCAACAAGATTTACTAAAGTTGAGTATACCCTATGATACATTTTATGGTCACAGGGTATGCAAATCGAGGCAGTATCAGAGAGCATGGCACATTTAAGTACCAACATGATGTACATAATGTTTTACGACTGTATCGCTCATAAAGCAACGAAAGTGCAATTACCGTAACAACAAAACCAGCAACAAATTCTACACTCATATGCAACAATGTTTAACAGAATATGTGTGTGTCTGATTGTGATTCTGTGTATACTTATTTATAGTGGACACACACAAAATGTTTCACCCATTTCTGCCACAGTTGAGTTGATGAGCTTCAAGAAAATTTATCGCATAGTTTGTAAACTCTCAAAATAAAAAAAATATTTAAATTTCTTTCCATTAGGCTTACATTTAACTATACTTCAGTTTTTATCCTAACTGACATAATCATAATTTTCACCAATCGTTTAACTAATTTATAATGGAATTTTGAGCCAAAAATTTTAACTTGTAAATTAACTTTTTTAACAATTTCATATTACCTCTATTATACCCTGTTAATTTTTCAGGTAATAATTTTTACACAAACATATGTTTATGTATTGAGCTGTTGTTAAGAAAAATCGTAAAAAGTAAAAAAAACATATGCTTTAAATTAAGTATATTAATATAATTAAGGTTTCCATTTCTCTAATGTGATATCCAAGCAGATTCAGTTCGTATTTGTTTCTTACCACATATTTTTGCTTTAATCCATTGTTAAGTGTTTTATAATCGCTTATCAGCTCGATAAGCAACTTAATTTATTTGCGAGTAAATCTGGCAAGAGCAGACATGAAATGTGAACTGAATTCGAGTGAAATTTGTGGCAGACAATTGGGCTTATAGTAAGGCTCTCAGCTTAAATGTTTGCTATGCAGAAGTTTAAAATCTTGAACTCCCATCTAGGATAGCAGAGAGGGAATTAGGTTCA
Organism: Drosophila innubila; assembly: GCF_004354385.1. Classification (NCBI taxonomy): domain Eukaryota; kingdom Metazoa; phylum Arthropoda; class Insecta; order Diptera; family Drosophilidae; genus Drosophila; species Drosophila innubila. Next base: position 11,488,477 of record NW_022995380.1, read on the forward strand.
TTTTTAGATGCGTGGTCCATTTGAATTTGTTAAAGGTCACTGTCTATGTCGCGACTGACGCGTCATTGCCGTCTCAATGGCGGCGCACTTGTAACACTAATGAAAATTCCAATGAACTGTCAGCCCCAGGGGCCACGTCATTGTCCTTGGCATGGTGCCAGTAAATTGTGTCCGAGTGGTCATAATTTGGGTTGCGACAGTCTCGCCAGAACAACCGACAAAAGGGAAAGACGGACTTCTAAAACATGTTCAAAGCCAAAATGCATCCAACTCGAAATTTGCCAAGAAAACTGCAAATACTCGAACTTATTACTCTTTCGGCTCTCTCTCTTTGTTACCAAATTTATGCTTTTCTGTTGGTCAAAATTATTACTCCTGGCCACAAGTCTATGGACAATGCCAGAGGAGATGAGGCAGGAGGCCGAGGTAAGCGCGTGGTAGCACTTTGTGAATTGGTTTGCCCTACAAGTGCCCATATGTGGGTCTGGCTAAAGGCTCCTCTTGTTAATAACTTATGACAGGTTGCTAGGCAGGAACATAGCAACAACAACAACAAAGCCCCTTGACACAGTCAGTTGCTGTTGCAGGTATTGTTGTTGATGACCTTTTTGTTGTTGTTACCGTTGTTGATGTGGTCAAAGCTGTCGGTTGAAAATGATTAATGTAACCATTTTTCTGGTCATTTGGTGAAAATGGATTGAAGCCGTAAATATGTGAATCCGTTGGAAAATTGATAACTACATAAAATACAAAAAACCAAAAAGGATTCGACGAAATCAGCTAAATTATTGTGCAGAAAGTATATATAAAAAAGTTTCCCATCTAGAGAGACTAGAATTTGTCACTTAATCCCAGCACGTGCCGTCACTTAACAATTTACTGGGCTTATTCTGTTGCCTGCTTTTGGAGCCAATAAATAATTTCAAAACTTTCGCATTTCCACGAATTCTCTGTCGCGTCTGTTCAATTGAGCTAATTGACTTTCTGTCGCTTGGCAGACATCAGGGAACAAGATAAATTAGAAATTCGCCCCACAGTTATAACAAAGTTTTTGACGTCGCAGCCGACAACAACAATCTGAGCTGACTTCAAAAATTAACATGCAATAATCGAACAGAAGTCAATCAGCGTCCACACTTCCAGAAAAAAAAGTTTACAATTTGAACTTGAGCCATGTCCTTCGAGAACATTCGGCTGAAGTGTGAGCAACGAATAATAAATTTGAATATTTATGGAAAATTGGCTTAGACCAGGGATGCACAGGCAAAGTCACACCTCAGCTCTCAGTTACACCACAGGAGCTGCAAGAAACTTTCAGAATTGAAAAATTGAAAATAAATGAATGGGACGCGCACACACACACATATACATACACACCAATTGCTGTTAACCACAAATCGCTTAAAATTGCTGCGACAAATAAAATTTAGCAGTAAACTGCTTCGTCATCCCCTCCCAAATTGACACACCTACCCGCACTTCAGTCGCTGCGGGCAAAACGACAGATTTCAATGACAATTCGCAAGGGGCATAGCAGGCGACTGAGCAGTCGGCAGAGGCAGAGGCAGAACAGGACGAGAAAAACAAGCTGAAGTTGCCGCTTGCTTGTGGGTTACACTGTGTGCCTGCTGGTGCCGTGTTATAATGTTGCTGGTGTCTGTCTGTCTGCCTTGTCCGACATGCTTCCATGTCTCTATATATGTGTGTGTGTGTGTGTGTGCGGCCATGTGGCTTAGATATTTAGGCGCTGTCGTCAGCGGGGCGCTCACAGTTGGGCGTCGCACAGGTTTTTAAATTCATTTCATTTCGCCTCACAGTCGCAGTCGCATTTCGCTGCCATTTGGCCATGGCTCATGGAAATGATGTTTTTGCTGCGAATTAAAATCATATTTTCATGATCGTAAATAGGCTCAGCAAGCGTTTTTTTTTTTATATATATATATATTTTTGGCTTGTTGTGCTCCTTATTTATGTTTACCCAGCACTTTTCTAATTTTCACCTTTCCTTTTTATCCACATTTTTTATGGCCTACATTTGTTAGCAGACTGGGAAAGTTGCTTGTATACAATTCTTGAAATTTTTATATTCATTTTTGACTTGCAATTATTTCTGGCATTAACAAAACACCCAACTGAATTGGTAGAAAAAAAAAAGAAAAATTCAGAAATACAAGGAACTTATTTTTAGTGTGTTTCATTCTGCATTAACTTATTGATTGCCAGGCAGGAAAAACAGGTAGGTAGTAAAAAGTAGTGCTAAAAAGTGTAGCCTGCTTTTATGCGCGCTTTATTTACAGATGCATGTGGGAGTGTGGGTCTACCCTCAGCTTATTAAGCTATAATAAAAATGTTCTTTAAACCTCGTGACAGCTAATCCGGCAGGTTATCTGCGAGCAATGCGTGCTATGTAAGAACTAGCAGTTTAGTGCGGGTAAATGTCAGAGTCGACTGCAGGTGGGTGCATATTTGTGCCATATTGCCTTTTAATGTTAATTTGCTGACTTAATTAGCCATAAAATTGTTCACTACAATACAAAAAAAAAAAAAACACATACACACACACACACACAACAGCGGTAGTAGCAACTGCAGCAAGTGCGATAAATGAAACTTTAATCAAGTGTCGGTATTCAGGTACTCAGGCAGTCAGGCATTCCGGCAGTCGGGCCACGTTGCAAGTCAAGCATGAAAATTAGTTGCATGTTGACCCTATTTCAACATGCTAATGTGCAGTTGATTAAAATGTCACTCGAAAGAGTCCAAAACCCTAAAAGACCAAACATACACCTACAACATTGGTTCAGACTGCACCTCTCATTCCTTAAGGAGAAAGAGCGAAATGAAATAATGCCATAAATACTATAATCTTTGGATCCAAAGATTAAGGCAGCCCAGTCTGAACACTGTGGCAATTCTGCGTGCCGAGTGAAATGCTGAAGTCAAGATTGCTATCTACGAGGCATACAATGGGGACCGGCTTATGTTCAACACGCACACACGTGGTACACATTGCGTATGCGCTATTTCCACAACAAAATGTAGCTCAGAAAATTGTGTTTTGCCCAGGCAAGTAAATCACTAAAGATATGGCAATATTAATAATAAAAATCATATAAGTAGCAGTTATGCTGTATCATTAAAAACAGTCAATAGGCGACACTGCAATCTTGGTCTTCGGATGTCTTCCTCCTTCATTCCCTCTTCGACTACCCACCCAGAACAACATTAATGAAAACTCAGAGTCGCCTGGGGTAAATTTTCTTGTGGTTTTCGACCTTTGTCTTTTGTATCATGTCCCTTGTCTCTGGCACTGTCTGAGACCTGTGTCAATATTGGCCCGCTGATGAATTTGCCTTCTATTCCCAGCGACGTGACTTTGTCAACTTGTCATTATATCAAAATTATTTTCGTTGCAAGTTGAATTGTTTCGCAATGGAGTTATTGCGTTCACACGTGCCGCGACGACAGCGACAAGAGGGCGACAGTGTGACCAATTTGTAATTTCCTCATGTCCCTACATGGCGCCCAGTGCTCGTTTTTATATTTCTACATAATTATACCCTGTAACCATTACTTTGACACAGGGATTTAATACAGTTCCAAAAATGTATGGCAGTGCCCTTACCCTTAGTACCCTTAGACTGAAACATCAAACAAAATAAAAGAAACTTAGAAATAATACAAGTATAAACTATTTTCATTAGAATCTTTAAACTTATTCAAGAAAGTATCCATTAGATTGAAACATCTGAATTGTATACAGCGTATATTTTAGAAAGGAATTTAGTATCGTTTTATATTATTATTACTATCACTCGACTGATAGACATCGTTGAGCATGTGGCTGGAATTTATTTTATCGGAAAATTGTGATGAAAGCTTAATAATATATGCTAGAAAATGCCATAAGAGGTAGCTGCCAACCGATGAAACTAACTTCAAGCAAAGGATTCACTTCACTTTTATTAACACTAAGCAAACTTGCTCAAGACATGAATTGACCAAGAGAACAACTTGGGCATGCTACTAATAAAACATATGCGAACTCATCAAAAACTAAACTTTAAATATGTCCCTTGGGCCTAAAAGGAAATGCCTGTGTGCTAGAGTGAGTGCTTCAAATGAAAGCAAATGAAAGCAAATCAAATGTGGGAAATGTGGGAAGTTGACAGCAGTGCATGATTCACTGAAGCAGAAACGGATTCGGCAGATGATAATATGTGTCTAAGGTCGGATCACGATTAGCGAGTATACTATGGGATAAATAAAACATAATATTATTATTATATTATTATCTGATAATTATAATCTATTGTTCAAGGGGATAATTAACTCATTATTTAATCGAGAGTTACCAGTGATCAATGTTCATCAAAAAGTTAAATATCAATATCACGTGACCCTGATTAATCAGTTGACAAATACAATAATTGAGGAAAATAAATATTAATATTCCAAGTTTATGTTTAAGTTTCATATTTATGTCCTTTTGCGTGTATGTACGATATAAAAACAAATCCTGGTCCTATTTTATAGAATATGCAACAAAGGATAAGTGCTTTCTTTCAGGGTAGGTTCCGAAGATTCACGTATGCTCATGGTCATTCTCTTGTAATATTTGCTTTCATTTCGACAAAATTAATACACAAAAAATTTGATGTGAAATTTAAAACTGACAAGGAAACATTTGCTTTTACTTTGTAGAGTATCTGGAAATCTACTTTTCGTAGTTTGTCATCTCATTCCATTTGAGAAAAAAATAAAAAAATCTAGTATTCATAATAAATTCACGAAGCACACATTTTTTAAATGTGTTTTCCATTTATATCCTAGTTTTTTTTTTTATGAAAAATCCTCATTCAAGGACTCCGTGGGGTGTCAGTCGAAATGTTGTCTGTCAAGGAGCCAATCAGCTTCTGCCCAGACAGTTACACGCAGCTTCACAATTGATATTTGCGACAGTATTTAATTATTAAATACGACAATCTGTCTGAGAAAATGTGCATAAGGATCTTTGTCACGGGGACAACATTTCGTATGGACAATATGCCAATTAACGTTCACTCGATTGGCACAGTGACAGGCGGCAGACTTTGATTGTGGCGGTTGGTTACTGCCAACTGTAGTGGTTCTTTTTGTTGTTGTTGTTGGTGATGTATCTGTTGTTGTTTTTACTGTCCAATCATTATTCATTGCGTGACAAGCGCGCCCAATTGTGTCCCCGTGTTTACTCGGCCATTCCCCTATTTTTTGCTCTTCCTCGCTGAGGTTGTCAATAACTTTGGGCATGCCAAAGGCATAACAACAAATTTTGACACGCAAGCAAAAAAAAAAAACAATAACGAACAGACGATTTTTTTTTCAAACTGGACATAATCACAGTTCTTCATAAATATGCCCAGCTCTGGGATACCCTAAAACAGTAAAAAGCCGTTAAGTGTGTGGAATGTAAGAAATTTGGGATAACTAAAAATCGTAGCATTCGATTTACATCTACCCTCTGTGTGCTTTTTTCTTATGGGTATTTGCACTGCAAGAAACCAAACACATCGCATCGATGGTAAATTTTGTCTCTGCGTCCGTTTTATTACACAAAGCCAAATTAATGTTCATCATTATCACGAAATCCACTTTCCACTTTCGTGAAACCATCGGTTGTCATGGCTGTCGTCCTTATTCGTCCTTGATCGCTCTCTGTCTCCGGTTGCTGGGTACTGGAGTTAGCCCTACTTCACTTGATTTCAGCCCGTATTGTTGATTGTTGATGTTTGCTTAGATAGATTCGTTGCGTGCCAAGAAACAGAGCGCTGAAAAGGTTCAGCACTTTGGTGTCTGGTGTAAATATTTGTGACATAATTAAGCAGCGCTCAGCATGATACCACCAGGGACTGAAGCCGGCAGCACATTATCAAATCCGGAAAGGGACAAGTTACAAAGCTGAAAATAAAACAAACATCGGATTGTGCGGATAGCTCGACGTACGCGTGATTAAATTCCATTTGTAGGCACAACTCTAAGTCGAAATATTTACCGTGCCTTTTAGTGCCTTCGCAGCGTGGTTGAGTGCTCGACTCCCATAAAGATTGTCAAGATTTGAACGCCATTGTCGACACAGCTTAGTTGAGGCACCCGATGAACATTGAAACCGGAAAACAGGAGCCATTTTCATTGCCTGACACTCATGCGTTTACTTAAAAAGACTTGGGGAGCAATTTGAGAGATTTTGGGTAACGATTTATCGCACAACACTGAGTGGGTGACGTCGAAAGGCATTGATAACAGTGGCTGCCTTCTGTAGGCCACGTTTACATCAAGGTAATTTGCATAGGAAACTCGCTTCAGAATATGTTCCTCATTGTCTCTTATACATACTCGTACTCAACCTTAACTGCTATGTGGTACTTGACTATTTGAAATAAAATTGGGTATTGATTCCAATACAACGATAGTGCATAAAATTAATGAATCTTAAATTCGGCATGCACAAAGCCCCTAATAAATTTTTGCCACTAAGCCCATTGGGACATCTAGAAGGCATTTAGATTTTTGACAACATCTTGGAAGAATGTCCAGGGAGTGCTTTGTTTGGCCATAAAAATAGCAGTGCCTACCTTGAACTCCGACTTAAGGGCCCTCCCACAATTACTTATTGATAGTTTTGACTTTTGTCACCCCATTTGAAAACCATTTACATAACAGAAATTGAAATAGAAATGGAAATGCTACTTATAAAAAATCCATTTCGTATAATTACGATTCACTAAAAATGCCAGCAGGCCTAGAATGTAATTTCTTGTCAATGTACTTATGTGTATTTGCATCAGTATCTGAATCACTATTCGTATCTGTATCTGGCTTTTATGCAAATTCAAAGTATGTTATTACAGCTGACAGTTGAGTGTTAGGAGCACAGACGTCTTCAAGTGCCTGGAAAAATGCGGAATTAAAATTCAAACCAACTTGATTTCAACTACGTTTATGCCTGGTACAGTGTATAACAAAATCATTAATTATCGAATTTTAACGCCTTCGAAAATGATCTGTATTTGTATCTATATTTGTGATAAAACACGTAATACTTAACAAGTATTTACAAAATTGTATAAGTGTGCTCTACATATTTTATTTTCATCAGACATGAAATAGTGATAACAAAGTTACATGATACATGTCAATTTGAAAACAACTTTAATTATAGATCAGCTGATAAGTTTATAATTATTGCAATTACCATCTAAGCTGTCGTGTCTTTTGTTCAAAAAGTAAATATATAAATGGAAGTGTGAAATAGTGACAAGTCACAAGATGTGTTTTAATCGTTTGGTGATAGTTGTGCTAGTGATCCTCGTCACATTTATTAGCTTTACAACAGCTCACAAATTCAAAGGTATTCTGCAGAATGATGATGTATTCAGCAAATGTGAAAATCAACCAAACAACGTGCTCGACGTTCATGGCCTAGCTGACATGTCAGAACTAAATATTAAAGCGGATTTTTACAAAATAACAATATCAGGAAATGCAACTTTAGTATGGGATATACAGCTCACAGATCGCATTCAGGTGATACCTAACTGAGTATTTAAATTTTGTATTATTTTTAAATTTTACGAACGATGAATTGTGTTTTTCAGGGCAAATTTCAGTTGTTTAAATTTGACCGGGGCTCGTGGGAACCAACCATATATTCAATATCAACACCAAGTTTTTGCCCAATTATGTACGATAAAAATCAATATTGGTATAAGGCCTGGTTTCAACACTTAACAAATTTAGAGGAGATAAAGGACAAATGCCTTAATCTGCCAGGGGTAAGCTATAAAGGAACTTTTTAGAATCTAGACTGTGTGCTTTTAATCTTTGTTTATTTTCAGACCAAATTTGTGTACACACCATTTGAATTTGAAATGTTTTTCGAATCGCACATAAGCGAATTTGGTAGTCTTTGCAAAGTACATATTAATTTAGATGCATTTGATTCTTTAAGCCGAAGGCGGCCAACATCCATTTGTTTTGATATCCTGGTGGAATTCGAAAGAATGTAACAATTCCTGATGCTAAGAATTGTTTTCTCAATAACCATGTATATTCATCAGGTTTTTTCTTTGTTACCCAGTTAATGATTAAATTGAAATACCCTGCCGACATAATGAAAACGCTGGGTCGCAATCAGTGCGAATAAATGACTGCCTGCAACCATTTTGGTTAACTTTCAATGACTTAACCATTTTTGGCCCTTTTGCAGTCAAAAACATAGAGATATACAAGCAAAGGATATAGAAAGGGTCGAAAGGGTTCAGCACATGTACAAATTGCTACCGTGGCCGACATCATTTGCATAGAGGTTACTGTAAAAGGGATGAATTTGGCCCAGTGCCAATTGGAGGGCAACTTTAAGGTTGTTTCAATTAAATTGTTGTGCCATGCCAGTCAGAAGGCTGCACCAGCACAACAAGGCTCATACAAGAGTATGGTCATGTTTGTAAGCCATATAAATTAAACTCTATCCTTTTTGTCTTGTTGTTGCCTTTTTTGCTTGCTATTTTTGGTATTTCGTTTGGTTGGAGATGCTGGTGTGTCTTCAAACACGAGGAGGATGGACGATTTCTTTGCTTACTTTAAAAGTCAACAGTTTTAAGGGCACACAGCAATCCACTGGGCTCTCGTTTTGACTTACTGAACATGAAGCTCGGCGGCAGCCTCATCATGCTCATCATATAGTAAGTGAAAAAAATGTACGTGTTTTACTTTTTCTTTTTGCGTGAGAAATGCCCCAGGAAATTGTACTAAACAGCAGAAAAACTGGCAGAGTAAACGAACGACGATGGCGCTGCAGCAATGTGGCCAAGGAAAGCAACCATAACGACCCCAGAATTGGGGCTGAAAGAAGGGGGCCAGATAAGCCAACGGCAGACAGGAAGGCAGGAAAATTTATGGCATGCAGGCGACGCGAATCCGCCGGAAATGAGGAGCAAAACTCTAACTGGCTGGCAAGTCAAGCCAAGACAAGGTATATAGGAGCAGGAATTTGGTTAGTCAGCTTCGCCTTATCACTACGACCTGAGACTGGCAGGTGATAATCACATGCTGACAATATGAATGGTAAGCAGGAGCACGTGAAATCTGGTTAAACAAAAACTGAGAAAGTCCTGGAACAAGCCGCAGGTCATTTGGAATGCAAAACAGATTTGACAAACCGACTGACTGACCCAAATCTGTTGACTGACTGAAGACCAAACTTGACTTTAACTGTTATCGAATTCAATCGTCAATCGTTATTTCAACAGTTTGTAAATGCTCAATAAATGTAACTGGAATTTTAAACGAGATGTATCTGAACTAAAGATCAACTGTATAATGGATTTGAATCTGTTATTGGAATGGTTTTGATGTGTTTGAATATAAAGTAGCCCGACTCACACCTGGCTGATACACTCTCCATATATTTGATTTTTGCTCGTTGAGGTCATGAGGTGACGGATGGTCAAATGTAAGGCTTGGGCAATCAACGTGGGTTAAATTGTTAACTTCCGCTTTGACGCTAGCACTCTGTTAGCTGCAAGTGTCCTGCGAGCCACTTCCTGTCCTTTTTGGGCACTTGAAAGGTAATTTAATTTGTTTATTTGTGTGCACCTCCTCCAAGTGGTGTGGAAAGGTGGAAAGGTGGCACTTTGTGGCAGACGCCGTGTCTGCTGGTGAATTAATTGTGCACTTCGGTGGTACCAGCAGCCGTTGGCTCTTTTCCCTTGTACGAATAACGGAAGATGTTTCATGAGTGGCACCTTCCTCCCCCCGTTTACCGCACCATATTTGAAAGCGAGCCAAAAATAAAGCAACAACAATGAGGAGAGGCAACGTCAGCAACAGCGAGACGACGACCAACTCTCTAATTAATGTGTTTGTTTAGCTTTTGTGCTTTTAAAATTTGCTAGGTGTTCTTGCCAGTTGCGCCGGATGTGGCTCCGGAGGAGAGTCAACATTTTAATTGAATGAAAACGGCATTCATTACAGGCCTAAGTAAATTCGATTCCTGCAAGTCGCCTTAACATTATTACATTGTAATTATATTTTTGTATGTCTTAATAAAATTGTTTAATGCATTTTATAATAATAATCGAAATAAAGTATTGTTAACTTATAGCTATACTATTTGAATAGATTTAAAACAATACTTATTTACTTATTATTACGTTACTTATTTCAATATATACAAAAGTACATAATAAAAACTACTGCATACTTTTAGGTGATGTTATTAAAATAATAACTTTATTAATAACTTTGGTAAGCTATTACTCCCGTTCTACTTGCCCGATCTTGCTGCGGTTAAGTGAGTTAGTTAACATAAACACTGTATTATCTGTAAAACTGTGGTTGTGGTGGTTTTTGCGATTTGCTGTGGCAAAGGAGGGCGTGTCAAAAATTTAAGGCAAACTTGACCTGCTCCAACGCATTTAAAGTCTGTGGTTCAAAGTTTGGTATCTCTATCTCTTATAGTCTGAGATCTAGGCTCTCACACGGACGGACAGATTCTGTCTCATCAAGAATATATATATAAGAGTGCATCGATTTGTATGGGAAAAAAAAATTGACAAATGGTATCCCATATTCGTAAGCCACGGTCAATTCTAAGATGTTTTCACCAAGAAACTATAGTTACTTCCTATTCCAATTCCAAGTCCCCGCTTTTTGAGTTGAAAAACGTGTTTTTTTTTTATATTTTTAGCAAGAATTATTACCATATCTTAAGTATTTTTAGTCCGATTCCGACAAGATTGGTATCAAAACTCGTGTTAGGACCAGGATTTTCAAATACAAAGACAAATTGTCCTTAAAACATAGTTTTTGTCCTTGCAAGGACTAAAAACGCAAAAATTTTCAACTTAAAAGCGGGGACCAGGAATTGATTTTAGTACAATGGTTTCGTGGTAATGGGGTACCATTTTTTTTTTTTCGAAAAATCGATGCACCCTAATATATATACTTTATGGAGTCGGAGATGCCACTCACTGTTACACACATTCCGAAGAACACAATATACCCTTTTACTTATTTTTAAAAAATTATCTTAAGAATGTCCTTGTTACGCTAGAAATAATAAATAAAAATATACAAATAATATTAATAGATTTTTAAAATTAATGGAATAATAATAAAATTAATTCTTTTCACTTTAGAAACTAACCAAGAACTGGCCAGTAAAGATGCGTCTTATTAATTCACTCGACGGTCGCAGAGGTCAGAGATTGAAACTGGAACTGGAACTGGTTATTGGGTCAGCTGCAGTGACATTGAATTAATCAGTGGCCGAAGCAATGGAGGAGAATGATGAGCCACGTCAACTGGCGCCACCGGAAACGGACATTGTGGAACCGGTCCTGGCGCTGTTACGGGTTGATGTCCAGAATCAGACGCGTCCGACGCTCTTCTACAACAGCTACAACATCTCCGAAGATGTCTATTATTATTTCAACGGCTTCAATGCGGCGCCAACGAGTACAGAACTGTCCCTGAACCTCAACAGCACTGGTGGTGCGCCGGGTAGCACTACAGTCGAGCCGGATCTGTCCGAGTTCCTTGAGGCGCTGCCCAACGATCGCGTCGGTCTCTTGGCCTTTCTGTTCCTCTTCTCGTTTGCAACGGTTTTCGGCAACTCACTGGTCATCCTGGCCGTCATCAGGGAGCGATACTTGCACACAGCCACCAACTACTTCATCACGAGCCTGGCGGTGGCTGATTGCCTGGTGGGTCTGGTGGTTATGCCCTTCTCGGCGCTGTACGAGGTGCTGGAGAACACTTGGTTCTTTGGCACCGACTGGTGTGATATTTGGCGATCGCTGGACGTGCTCTTTAGCACAGCATCGATACTGAATCTATGCGTCATCTCATTGGATCGATACTGGGCCATCACGGATCCCTTTAGCTATCCCATGCGGATGACTGTGAAGCGTGCAGCGGGATTAATAGCTGCCGTTTGGATTTGCTCCAGTGCCATCAGTTTTCCGGCCATTGTTTGGTGGCGGGCAGCCAGGGATGGAGAGATGCCCGCCTACAAGTGCACCTTCACCGAACACCTTGGATATTTGGTGTTCTCCTCAACCATATCCTTTTACCTGCCACTGCTGGTCATGGTCTTCACCTATTGCCGCATCTATCGTGCGGCGGTAATTCAGACGCGCTCCCTAAAGATCGGCACCAAGCAGGTGCTGATGGCATCCGGGGAACTGCAGCTAACGCTGCGAATTCATCGCGGTGGCACCACACGAGATCCCGCCGCGAATACACATCAAGTTTCCGGCGGTGGTGGCGGTGGTTCACTGAGCCACTCGCACTCCCACTCGCATCAGCATCATCATCACAATCACAGCGGCGGCACAACGACATCAACGCCCGAGGAGCCGGATGACGAGCCGCTATCGGCACTACACAACAATGGCCTGGCCAGACATCGACACATGGGCAAGAACTTTTCGCTTTCCCGGAAATTGGCCAAGTTCGCTAAGGAGAAGAAGGCTGCCAAGACACTGGGAATTGTGATGGGTGTATTTATAGTGTGCTGGCTGCCGTTCTTTGTGGTGAATCTCTTGTCTGGCTTCTGCATCGAGTGCATTGAGCACGAGGAGATTGTATCGGCAATTGTTACATGGCTCGGCTGGATCAACTCCTGCATGAATCCTGTGATCTATGCCTGCTGGAGCAGAGATTTTCGCAGGTGGGTCACTTACCCACACACATACACACACATACAAAATCTGACTTTCCCCCTACACTGAAAAAAAAGACCAATTTCTAAAATCAAGAATAGTAATCTTAAAAATTTTTTTCTTAACATTAGAAAATTTTAAGACCATATTACTAATACTAAAAATATTAATCTAAAAAATCAAAGTTCTTAATACAAAAATAAAAATCTTAAATTGTTAGGAAAGTATAAATATGTACTATTTCATTTAAAAGAAATGGCGGCCCCTTGGCGCTCTGTTTAGAGAAACCGCTTCAGTTATGAAAGCAGCTGGCGCCAGCTCAAATCAAAGTCCAAATTTAAAAAAAAAATTAAATATAAATTTAAAGAATAATTTTTAATTTTATGATTTTAACTTGAAGAACATTTATTCCTAAAATAAGAACTTGGTCTTATTTGAAATGTTCTCAACGCATTTTTTAGAATAAAAATTCTTAGGTCTGAGACCAAAATCTTGATTTTAAAACATTTTTTTATCAGTGTACACACACTTGCACACAGTTTCCATTCATCTGACATCCCTTTCACAGGGCTTTTGTGCGATTACTGTGCATGTGCTGTCCACGGAAAATACGTCGCAAGTATCAGCCCACAATGCGCTCCAAGTCACAGGTGAGTTGTTGTCCAGCTTATGGTCCATTAATGCTGAGCTGCGGTTTTTTCTTTCCTTTGGTTTCTTATTCCTGGGATTTGCCATAACATTTTGTATCTCTCTCTCGCTCTCTTCCATGCGACTCTCTCGCTCAGACTCATTGGCATAGTTAGCGACATATTTATGTTTTTTTTTATGCCCCTTGTTTTGATTTTCATCAACATGTTTTATTCTTGCGGGCTGAACGACGCTGAAAACTGTTTATGAATTATGCACCGCGTCCCCGACCCTCCCACTCCGCCCGTAATTTAGTATGCTCCAGAAACGAAACTCAACGAACGACAAAATTAATTTACAAATTTAATGAATGAGATGGAAAAACGAAAACAAGCAGCAAGCTTATACCCTTTCCTGACTTTAATCTCCCGTTCTCCCATTCTATCTCTGGCTCTTGCCATTAGCATTCACATATGGCACGCAGATGAGACGGCACACTCTCTCCGAGTGCCTTAGAAGAGACCTTATCCTTAGCTTGATGCGCACGTCCTCCCATCATCCCAGCATAAATAAACAGCTCGGCGTATCAGTCAACGTCATCGGCAACGGGTGCCTCCTCTCTGTCTATCTCTTTCTCTCTTACTCTCTGGCACTCGCAGGCAAAGTTTGTGATTTTAATGAATAATTTTTTAATGTGTGTCTGCACTCTGCCCGAATTGGGTCAGAATCAAAAGCCAAGTGCAAAAGTCCAAGTCACAATGCTTAGCAACGTCAAAGTTTGATTCATTGAATCACTTTGAATGGTTGCCGTCAGCTGGAGTAAGAGTATAAAGTTATTTAATTAAATTTAAACAAAATTGATAGATCTCTTTTAACTCTCTTCCACTCTAGATATGATTTGAAAATCAGTTTTCCATCTTCATTTATTTGCAATTTAGTTGGAATCCAAATTTCTATATTTCAGAATAAAATTGCAAGAAATATTTGCACAATTTGTTTCCAATTGGCGTTACTTGAAGTGCACCTAATAGCTTAATTTCACAATATTAATAATTATATATCTCATTCATTCAATCCCATAGCCTCATCAACCACAAATAGTCAACATCACTAAAAATAAACTGATTATCAAGCACAGAAATTAAATGCAAATCAATCACAAAATATCTGATCGCTTTTGAGGATACGATATTATAAGATATCAATGTATCTACGAGTATCATATGTTGTGTTACATCAATCTATTTATAAGTATTTGTGTATATCACTTACCCAAAAAAAAACATAAACTCTGAGTCATGGGGCATGGGGAAAGTAACGGTAACGGTAACGGTTTGTGGTGCTGCATTTTAAGGTTTGATAGATGTTAATGCTGCCGCTGATTATGATTCTGGTGGTGTTATTACAGAGATTTGCAACACGGCGCTGTTACTCAACATGCTCGCTGCACGGCATTCAGCACGTGCGACACAATTCCTGCGAGCAGACTTATATATAGTTTAGCATAGATTTAGTTGCTGAGTGAGGCGACTTCCCCCAAAACTCTGTTTTGTAAGTCAATGGCAAGGTAAGCGACTTGTCTCTGTCCAATGTTTGATGTTTCGTGTTCGTCCTGTCGCCTCTTTCGGGTCATACACAATTAACTTATCGAATGGAACGCTGGACTATAACTATAAAGGCCACACAATATGCACACTGTTGCCACTTGCTATCACACAATGTTTCTCTCTTTCTCTCTCTCTATCTCTCTATCACACTCACTCCCTCTGGCTTTCTCTTTGTAAATGTTTTACTCACTGATGTTTCTTTGGCTCGACTGTGATAATGTTTTTATTTTTAGTGATAAAGAAAACGACTAAAGCAAACATAAAGTGAACTGTGATTTTCGCACCTGTTGAATGTACTGCACCTGAATACAAACAAACATACGCACACAATCACTCGACCACATGTAACACACACACACACACACACACAAGGGTGCAGCTGTATATGGTTCAGTTCCTGGCTCGACTTAATGTCTCTGTTTGAACAATTCTCTTTGGCATGGTAACTGATGTTTTGTTGCTTTCTTTCTTTCTTGTTGTTATTGTTAAGTGTACTGCGAAAAAAGACTCAGATAGAGTATGATAGTTTTTGAGATAGCCTATACTCAATAGAATTGAGTGTTTACTACTCTTCATGCATGCCTATAAGAATGCTAAGAAAAGTGTGATTTTAAATACTGAAAACGTAAAAGATACTCGCAGCCAAATCATAAGTATATACTTTACACGTATTATAATTTAGGGTACAGGGTATAGGCAAGCTTGAAGGAAATCTCTGGTCACCCAAACTTTTGAACACGCGAGCACACAGGTCAAGGACACGATGTCCTTGCTGCGTTTTTGTCACTTTAGATGTCGATGTCGCTGTCCTTGTTGTTACCACAGTTATTATTATTGTTGTCGTTGTTACTGTGTATTCCAACCATTCACTAAAATCTTCACACACACACACACACACATATATGTATATATCTGTACACACACACTCTCTCATTGTGTTTGTCTTGTTGTTTTGTGATTTGGCCCAAGTTTCAAATTCTTCATCCCACACTTAAAGTGTGTGTTTATGTTGAAAATTTTAGCTTGGCATTGTTGTTATTGCTGTCACTTTAACTTGTTGGCCTTTTAACTTAGCACACACACAAACACACTCACACACACACAGACACACTAGCTCAATGAGAATCCGCTTCTATCAATAAGTACGCCTGGACATATTTTGTATCAAGTTAACCATAAATCCTTTAGCACTCTAAATTTCCAACTCAATTTTCGCATGTGTGATACAAACAAACAAGCAAACATATCGTACATGCACCATACAACTAAATGGATGAAAATGTTGTTTACAGCCAACAAATGTAACTGAAAGTCAACCCAAGTAAGTGGCTTTGACTTTGGGTATTCGAGTGTTCGGGTATTCAAGTAATCGGGTGCTTGCCAGGATATCAATTACATTCAAGAGCATGCCAATTTATATGCCAATTCCTCTCACTTTTCACAAGCATTCGATTGTATTGTATTGTATTGAAGGCATTGTTGAAAAGGGTCATGACAGCCGCAACTAACTTATTGGGGTAAGCACTTAAAAGTACCGGAAAAAATATACTTTTAAAAGCATATCAAGTTCTTATTGTTTCGATACGTTAATCAAATAACTTACAATTGATTCACAATACAACGAGTTATTTATTAAATCTTGCAACATTTTTAATGTGTTTTTTACGCAGTCCAGATATCTGATATATTGATAAAAACCGACATTATTTTATTACCATTTAAGGCAGAATCTATACAGATTAACGCTTTATAAATTGGTCTCACAATTATATTCTGCCTTTCACATAAATCGAAGAATTTTCGCTTCTTGGAATGCTGAATGAACTTTTAGTACCGATTCCTAGAGTATAAATATTAACGAATTGTGTGCTATTAGCAACAACTTTTGTATTATAATAAAGACTGGTCATTAGAGAAGTTTTGCCACACGTAATGGATACATTCACCTTTTTTACTATATGTATCTAAGTCATGTGAGTATGTGTGTAGTTATTCTTAGACTATTTGAAAGACGGACACTTAAAAAAACATACAGAAAATCCGGTGATTGCTTAAATTAGCGACAAATGAGTTCTACTTTCGTTGGCCATTCGACGACGCTGAAGAGAACGGGCTACAAATGGAGATGGGCTCCATTAACCAGAGCTCATGAAGCCCCCTTGACTAAATGTGCTTACACGTATGTGTGTATGTATGTTAGCTGGTTTTATTCATTTGCTCGAATTTGCAGTCTGCTCGAGTCCCCTTATCTGCCGTTGTCCACTGCCTTCCTTGTGTCCTCGTACTTATGTATCTTCATGTCCATTTCGGTCAACCGCAAGCTGAGTGCGTGTCTGTGTCTGTATTGGTGTGTGTGTGTGTGAGTGTGTGTGCTTGTGGGTGTATCTGTGAATCCGTTTCCCCTGATGTCGCTTGAAAATTAACTTCATAGACGTTTTGTGCTATTTGACTGCTGTTCTCTTGTTTTGATCGTCCTCTGACTTGTTGCCACACACACTAACACATATACGCCTAAGCACACACATAGACACAGCCACTCACTGATTAGGTTCCGGCCTTAATGCAGTGTTACACTCAGAGAAATTATCGACATTGCTCTATTCTGATAACTTATTTATATATAATAAAGTCTATAAATAAAGAGTTAGCAATTTTATTTAATATTATATCTCGGATTTCTGGGATTAATTTATGGCTTACGGGTATAACTTTTCCCAATATACCTTTAGAGCAAAATAAAAATGAAAGTCATAAATCATGATTATATGTGATTTTTATTTTTTTCACATAAATATGATTACAGTAAGATTTTTATAAAATTACTTAAATGGCTTCATTAACATTGTTAAAAAAATTAAGAATCATCAACAAATAATTATTAAAATTTTTTATAATATGACTTATAATGAATACGTTCCCTGATTACAATTATAATTTAGATACTTAACTTAGAGACTTACTTGTTAGTTAACTGAAAAATTGGCTGGTGTAGACTGTCTTTCGATGTAATCAGCAAAGGAAATCTCATTTAAAGGTTCACCTAATTTATACTTCCATTTAAATTAATTAAAAGAAAAGCAAGGCAATTATTAGTTAGATAGTTATTATTATTTTCAGTTAATTATCTCAGTAAGTACACTTTATATATTCAACAAAGTTTTCTTTAGTCTCGTTTAAATCGATCATCAGTTGGGATCTTGTAGTTTCACATAAATTTTGCTCAGTATAGCCCTGAAAAGAGAAAATCAAATGAGTCGAAAGTAATTTCAGATGATTCCAAATCCAAATGAATCTGCATTGCATTTTGCATACAATGGGAATGTTCAATCATTCGACATGAGAAATGCACTCACTTACATTGCTTACACACTAATACAAACATCACACAAATACATTCTTGCATTGCTTTGTCAAATATTCTACGCAAACACACACACACACACACACTCACAAGCACATACCTTGATGTAATTGTAATTCTAAACGATTTCAGAAGACCTCTTTGGCCAGCTTGAGGCCAGGACATACAACAACAACGGAGCTGCTGCGCTTTGGCGCCTTCGAATAAAGGATGCGTATATCCTTGTGACAGGCAATTATGACGTATCTACTTGTACTCTCCACAGAGAGTTCAATTTGACTGTGCTAAACGTTGCTAATTACATTTATTATTGGCCACCATTTTGTGCCATTTGAAGGAAGAACAACAAGCCAATAAGCTAACTGAATTATCGCAAATCCAAATTATTGTTTAAGCAATCAATCAAACTAATTCGTGACCGCTTTACAAAATGACAAAATGACAACCAAATTAAACGAATGTCGTGCTCGGCGACATTTTGTCGCCAGTCATTGCAGACTCATTTTTTTACTCATTTATTTATAGTATTAAAGTTTTTTGTTATTTTTTCGTTGTGTTATTTACTCTGGTCCCTTTGCGAGGCAGGACATCAAAATGTAATTTACCACAAATGTTGCGAAAACATCAATTATCCCTAATGGACTGTGAACGTGAAATTAACGTTTATAATTATGTGACAGAAGCCACCAGAAAGTGGCCACAGCCGCTCTGAAGCGGCACAAGAGCTCCAGAACGCCAAAACTCTTGGCCTGCTTTCGGCCTGATACCCTGTCAGTCCAGTTATAGAGGGTATATACGGTACAACTGTCGGGCAGTTGAAAATATGTGCATTATGAAGAATTGCCCAAGAAACTGTGGGTCTAAAATCAATATCGAGCTTCCACTTTTTAAGGAGAAGTTCTACGTGTGAAAAAAATTTACCCACTCTAATGTGCATGATTATATACGAGTAAAATACATTTTATTGACTTAATTATGGAAGAAAACTTATTGCAGGGTGTTCAACTAGTCGTAGTACGACGTATACTTAATGCCGTATGTAATTTAGAAAAGTTTTACATACTTTTTTGACTTTCCTGGCCTTTTGGCTGTCAGAAAAACCAAAGTCCGGACAGCCGAGGCTGCTGCAAATAGAGTATTAAGTAATAAATTACAAAAAACGGGCGTTTCCTTGACAAATTTAAGAGTGAGAAAAAGAGAAGAGAACATTTTGGTGCCGTGAAGGTTCATTGAACTTTGAACCGAAGCACGCCTATTTCGACGAGGGCTTGGCCAATTTTGAGTCATAACACTCACGCAAAAGCAAATGATACAGGCAAAAAAGAAACCTCATATAATTTGGCATAGTTTTACCTAGTGATGTAAAAGAATCGATATAAAGTGCAGATATATTGATTTGTTAACATGTAATGCTGTATATATGTATAATGTCGATATATCGACTGGTTTTAGTGGTATAATTATAAAGTACAAAATTTATCTATCAAAATAACGATTACTGAGCTAATAGTGTTGATCCGAGAACTTGATTTAAGCTGTTAATCAATTTGTGGCTATGCCGAAGAAGCTGAAACACGTTGCGTATGCGTAATAGAAATGCAAAAGGATATAAGAATAAACCACAAAAACTTGTCAGCTTGTAATTGAATCGAAAGTCCAATCTCCGTCAATACAAGAAAAAACAGTACTGCTAACACACTTGTAACTTGCAATTGCCAAGGAACCAAACAAAACCACACGAAATCAACTTTGAATGTTGCTCCTCAGAGAGGAGTGAAATGAGCACACATACACATACAAATAACCACAAATGGTTTGCTTATGAAATTGCATTACTTCTGATAAAGACGATGACTATGATGACGATGATGATAATGATGATGACGGTGATGATGATTATACTTGTTGGTTTTGCACCATTCAATGGCTGAAATGGAAATTTTCAGCTTGGCCAAGGTTTGGCAAACGGGTCCGAGCTGTGATGTTCCAGCTAATATTCGGAAATTGTGTTTCTTTTTTTTTTGCTGTATTATATACCAACATACCCTCCCACTGTCTATTACCCCCCTCTAACAACAGCTGTTGTTGTTGCTGTTTCTGCTGTTGTTGCGTTCCCAAAAAAAAAAAAAAAAAAAGAAAGAAAAGAAAAAGAAAATCAACTTTTCGTTTACTGTGTTGCATTGCATTGTTTTTGTTTTATTTTGCTGTTCTCTCGCTCTCGTTCTTATTGTTGTTGTTATTGTCTTTCAATCATGCATTACGCTTTGACTTTTATTGCACCCGACAAAACCAAAAAAATAAAAATAAAAATAAAAAAAGGAAGCAAAATGAATGAAGGAAAAAAGTAAAGTGCACTGAATAAAAAACTGAAAGCAAACCCGCAACATTTTCAAATTGTTGTCGTTATTGTTGTTCTTCTTGTTGTTGTTGAACATCTTTGTTGCCGCTGTTGCTGTGCTTAAAGGCAAATTGTTTTTGCCATACACACCACACAGATACACGAACACACACACACAAACATACACACTGCCTGCAAATTGTATGCAAAGCGACCAAAATTGAAATTTGACTACAACTCTTTCATTATTTTCTTTTCCCCTATCTTCCTCTCTTTCTCTTTTTACCTGTCTCTCTCTCTCTCTCTCTCATTCTATTGTATACAGTGTCATGTTGCTGCCGCCATGGTGGCCGCATCCACATCCTTTGGCTACCATTCCGTAAATCAGCTGGATCGCACCCTCATATGACGTCAGCCGAGCAGCTGCAGCACCTGCAGCGGCAGCAGCAACTGCGGCGGTGGGGCAAGCAGCGGTGGTGTTGGTGTTGGTGGTGCACGCAATTCGCATCAATATCACTCATCGGCGGCAGCCACGCCCTCCTCCTCACAGCGCTCGTGCACGCGCTGCCAGAGCTTTCACCGGCATCATCATCGGGCCAGGCGTCGCAGCTCCGGGATGCAACTGCGTGGCGACTACAACTCCACGTCGGCGGTGAATTGTGCTGCAAAGACGATAGTCACAATTACCGCACCGCCGGCAGCGGCAGCATCGGCCAGTGCATTGCATCTGGGCGGTGGCAGACCCTCCTCGGTGTCCACACTGACGCTGGCCTCGGTGCAGCCGTCGTTGCTATTGGAGGGGTCTCTGACGGGCGCTGCTCTCAAAGGTGGCTCAGTGAGTGCTGCCAATACGCCGCTGGCTTCGAGCACAAAGCACACCAGCTTTGCTCTGACGCCCAGTGCCATGGGACCGTCGAGTTCATCAGGATCGGGTCATCATGTCTCCTTCATGCCCATGGCCATGCCCATGCCCATTCCACTGCCAATGATGGGCATCAAGAGCAGCTCGTCGCCGGCAACGGGCGTGGCCAACAACTCGGCACCTTCGCTCATAGAAGACGCTGAAGATATCGCATCACAGCATCATCATGCGGCACTTGATCTGCGTCAGAGCGTGCAGAGTCAAATCACAACGCTGGAGGATGCGGACGATGTGGAGAACAGCGACGATGACAGTGAGAGTGACAGCGAAAGCGGGGGCGTGGCCTTGGTGCTGACAAAGCCACAGCTGGAATGCCGGACGGAGATGGCATCGAGTTCCTCAAGCGGTTCGGTTAAGTAAACTCGTCCCTAGCACTCAACCAGATTAGTGATAAGTTAATGATAGTGATATGACTCTTGGTTCATTTTATATATATATATAAATATATATATATAAATACTGGTAGTTACAATTAGTCGTCATATCTTAGATCTTCCATTAATGGATTTTATCCTCTAATTTCAAGTTATTGTAAATATTGTCACGTCTATAAATTGATTTTCTAATTGAAAGCTACGTCTTCAACCTGTCCACGTACCTGACTAACTCTCTCTCTCTCTCTCTCTCTCTCTCCGTCTTTCTAACTCTAACTCTCTCTTTATCTCTGTTTTCTTGTCGCTTTAAGCAAGTAATCATTCTCTCTCATACTATACGGGTGCAAAAAGAATTTAAACCTATCTCAGCCTCAGCAATATTTTTAATCAATTATATGGAAAATGGCTTCATACCCAGTGGACCATATGGCAAACTGAAACCAATTAATCCACCTTTAAAAAATTTAACTACTTGGTTTTCAGTGTAAACAATCAGACCGGTTCCCCATTCCATTTTCCGATTCAAACAGTATAAATTTCATAATGCGCTGAAGAGTATGCTATACTTTTTCGTAGAATCCATTTTGAAAGTGGAAACATGGAACCGGACAGAAAATACGAATAAGTGTAGTAAATTTGTGCATAAATCCATATATGTATATTTGGTAATCTGTTAGTTAAACAATAGTTGCATAAGGTAAATGTAAAATGCACAAAAAGTTAAGCGACTCCTTTAACACAATTAATGAGTTCAGGTGGAAAACAAAACGGCTTAAAGGCTTAAGTACTTAATTAAACATCAGCTGTGTTTGCAGCTCAAAATATAAACTATGTGTAAATTACTTTCTATTTTTATAGTATGTAACGTAACTTGCATGTTTTCAGTTGGTTTTTTAAACATTTTGTTTTAGCAGTTATCAGACAGCGTAAATTTTTCTAAACTGGTTGCCCAGGCAAACTAAATAATCACTGAATACAACACCAATAGTTAAATTCAAGTATGTGTACGAACGAGGATTGCGAATGCATCCATTGTTGCATGTACTCATAGGCGAAATACATACATATATGAATATTATTACGTGTGAAAAACCAATAACAATGACGAAGCAGAGGATGCGAAGAGCATTGTAATCCAGTGGAGAATCACTGAGCAATAAATGAAGCGTTGCTCATTGTTTAAAAAACAAACAGAGGGGAAATGAAAAGTAAAGAAAAATGAGCAAAATTATAACAAACGGCAATTATTTATATTCAATATGGATAGCATAAGTCTAAGCTCATAGCTCATAGCTCATAGAGAAATCTGTCTGTGTGTACGTTCCATAAATACCCGTATTTCTAAGAATAGATCTAAGTATGTGTAAATGTATGTGTAAAATGTATTAAGTCATTCAAGAGCTGCGAGAGAGAAGAAAATTAAGCAATGTTCGACCATTCTGATGAATGGACAGCAGCAATAATTTATAATATTTATACTCGTAAGCAAATAATTATTTAGATAATAACTCCTGGTACACTCGTTCGAGTTGAAGGATGCACATAACCATGGTCAATGCATTGGCAAACAATCGGAACAATTAGCAAACCATTATGCTTAAGCATTGCAATTTGCAAAACACATTTGTATTCCATATATAGTTAAATAAGTACGACTATGATATGTATATGTATTTATGTGTACTAAGATTAAAAGATACTGAAACAGTAACTGGCGTTGACCTAACATTATTTAAATTTCCGCTTGAAAAACTTCTGAAGCGGTTTTTTGGCAGCTTCTGGTTTTTGTTTCTTATTCTTTTTTTTATGAGTCCAAGCACGAAACTTTTGGGACTTGCAGCAAGAAATGCAACACTTCATCTTTGTGATGGACATGTAGCAGAGGCAAGACACAATACAATGCGAGTGCAGAGTGGAACAAGAGGCGAAGGCCAAACTACAGACATAAAGTTTACACTTTACACTTTACAGCTTACATTCTGGGGTCCTGTTGCGGGGTAAAGCAAGCAATAGAGTTGCAATTGTAAGTGCCACCAGCAAGCCATGGATTGCATTGTGCAGCTGTCGCTCAAACAGACACTCACAACGTCATGGAGGCAGTCAGTCGGTAAGTCAGTCAGTCAGTCAGTCAGTCAGTCAGCTAGTCGCTCTGGGAGCTATGGGGGTTAAGATGTATGCAGTCAGCAAAGCGCGAAATGCAAGCAACGCATCTAAAACAACTCACAACAGGCAAACAGGCAGCCGGCAGCTGCATATGCTTCTTCTCCCCTCGATGGAGATCCCTAAAGTATGCTCCATTGAAAAATGGTATCGTTCAGCTGGTGCCAACATTGTGGCGACAAATCGCACAACGTGCATCGACTAACTAATGAGAAAATAAGCCAGAGAGAGCAGACAACAAACAACAGTTGGCAACCAAAAACTACACAACATAACGCACTAACGACCCACAAAAGTGACTAAAGTTGAAACAGTCTCATAGAGTCAAATAACTTGACCGCTTAAAAGTAATTTACTAAATTCTGCATATTTCCGAATAAAGTGCAAATTTGGGAATCAGAGTTACTGCCTTTTTTAAAATTGTCAACAAGTTTCATTTATATTTTAATTAGATCAAATTATTATTAAAAGCGATTTTTATTTTAAAAATATAAATAAGCATTATATATAATGATTAAAATCAGCTAATACTTATCATATAAATTTCTGATTTTTATTTTTTTACACAACTATAATGTTAATAGTCAGATTTTTGTAGAATTATTCAATCAATTACTCAATCTGTCATTATCATTATCATGTAATTTTTTCACCTTAGCTTATAATGAACGTTCCCTGATTTAATTTAATTTCATGCATTTTAAATTTATCAAATCTGTCAACAACTATTTACTAGCAATTGCTTTTTCA
Source organism: Drosophila innubila (assembly GCF_004354385.1). Classification (NCBI taxonomy): domain Eukaryota; kingdom Metazoa; phylum Arthropoda; class Insecta; order Diptera; family Drosophilidae; genus Drosophila; species Drosophila innubila. The sequence continues at coordinate 11,513,320 of NW_022995380.1, forward strand.
TTTCGTATAGATTTTTGTAGAACATGTTTCCCCTGAACCACGAGGTTTATTTTAATGCAATAATCGATGTGTATTCAATGGCTAAGCTGCTTGAACTCAAGTTTGTTGTGCAGTGTAGTGTAGTGTTTAGTAGTGGTTACACATCAGCAGTTGCCACCACAATACAACGACACAATGGCTCCCCGAGCATTGTCCTTGTCGTAATCAGCCAAATAACGACTGCCAAAATGGCGGATAAGCGCAGAACTAATAAAAAAGAAACGTTGCATAGCACAAGGGGCCATCATCAAATCGAAAACTGCACAGAACGCACATAAGAGGAGGAGAATTGTGGGGATGGAATACGGAGTAGAAATAGGGGAGGTAGTTTACTTATCACCGAAACTAAATTTGAAGCAGCGTCGAACCCTCGACAACATTTTATTTGCTAGCTGGTAATTTTGTTTCCCCTTTGCAGCTAGTTCTTTACAGTTTGCTATTTCTTTTCCTCGTCCTCGTCCTCGTCCCCGACCTCTTCCTCTTCATTGGTTTGTTTTCTTAGCGTCTTTTGTTGGGTTTGGTTAATGAACCGAAACGCGTGCTTGTCTCCGGGATTTTGTGGGGCATTGTGGACGGGTTCGCTGCGCTTCTTCAGCCGTTCAACGAATTTGTTTGCCAATATGTAAGGGCAACACAATCATTCTGCTGATGACTTTGTTGCTCACTGGAGTCAAATGCGCGGGCGTTATTGTCTAGTCTCTCGGGCCATTGGGATTCTGAGTGGGAGTCACATTTTGCAGGGCTTAAGAATATATACATAAGTATATATGCGGTTGCGATAACTACTACTATTGCTTGTAGCTTATGTGTGGGTCTATAATACGACCATTTAACCCCACAGCCAACTACCCTAGTTAATAATGTGTTTAATTATAAACATAAATCGTATTTATTGTCTTGTCTTACGCATTCATTTAAGGGAATGAATCAGTCGAATACAGACTTTCTGCGATAAATATTAAGATAATACAAAATCCTAGACATGAATAAAATTATTAAAGAAATAACAATAGAAATGATAGCTAACTGATTATATACTATATTGATACTCAGTTAATTGGACAGGCTTTCATAAGTTTCTATCATACACGTATTGTTCTGATTATAATTAAACAATAAATTTATTATTATTAATATGAATGCACATTGATTCAGGTAAGTATTTATTACTAAGTACTCTAGTTAATAGATTTGAATAGTATATCAGTCAATAAATTTAATTTATTGTATACTGATTTGAAAAAGAGAGTCAAATACATGCCTTACCTAATTCGTGACAAAATGACAATTTAATTTGTAAAGGTATACAAATTTAATAACAATGTTTTTAGAACTATCTATTGTGTGGGTTTGTTAAGCCGTAAATTGGTTACAGCATAGATTGCATAGTGCAAACGAGATTGCTGAAAGCAATTCAATTTGCATGTAGCTAAAGTGGCCAAGAGGAGCAGTTGGCGCTTTTGACTGTGGGTGTCGGCCATACCATCAATGGATGCCTTTAGAGCTCGTTTAAGAGATGTTAATTAAATCAATAAAGCTTGTTTTAAACAATTTCGCGTTGGCAAAGCGCATAAAAATGCTAAATAAATTGATGAACTGTGGCGAATGGACAAACACAAAAGGCATTCAAGGAGTTATTGGTTGCGGATGCCGTGTCCCTGTCGTAAAAGGAAGGCATGCTGTAAAAAAAAAATCTATCGATCCATTCATTCAATGTGAGCCATCAACATCGAATGGAACCTAGACAAAGCACCACTTGCACTTGGCTATTGCTTATGGCCGGAACAGAGACTGGGGGCGGTGTTTGAGCCAAAATTGTGTAAATATAAACGACATTAAAGCGCGTCTGGAAATAAAACAAACAACAAGTCAAATTCAATGAACTGTATCGAGAGCGCTTCTGCCTCCTGCTGCAATTTCTCCCTATTGCTAACTGTTTCAAATTCTGGTCTACATTGCCGTTGATTTTGTTGTTGCCAGGATGCTGCTCTTGACTGATGCCCTCCGTCTTTTGTCCTCCCTACTCTGTGTTGTCCCTCAGACGGATGGGGCAATTGAAGCGCAGCCTTATTGTGTTTTGTACCGATTTTCCATATCTATACACAATGCGTTGCTATTTTTGTACGATGCTTTCACAGCTTGGGCCAATTTTCCATTATGCTTTGGGAACCTTGGCTTATATTTAACAATTTCTAAATATGAACACGCCCACCACAGCGTCATTAGAAGCCATTTGAATGATTGCCAAAACGGCACAGGTCGAATAAATGTTTTCATAAGAATTTACAAAATAATATAGCTAGCAAATACCCTGGAAACAGATATATATCAAATTAATTTATTCTCTTGCGGCAAATTTTATTTTTATTTTTTATTATAAAAATCAAAAGAAGAAATTACTTGTCAATTTTAATAATAAAAATTAAGAACAAAATAGGTAAAAATTGGCTACCTCGGCTTAAAAGAGATTTGAAATTCAAATTAGAGTTTTGAATTCAATTGATAGTAATTCTTATTTTTGATTTTTACAAGAAAATTGAAATTTTTGTACCAAATATATCAATATTTATTTGTTAAAACTTTTAATGAATTTATGTATCCGCCGATATGTCAAAAAAATTAAATCTCTGACATTTCTGTGTCTTTTATATAAGTACTTCCATGTATAGTACCACAGCTGGAGTTTGCTCATGAACAGGTTACTGTGTATAACCCTTTGGTGCAATTTATTAGTATAGGGTATAGAGAGAACCAAATTTGTGTATGCGTAGGTGGCAAAGGTTGACACTCAACTAGGCATCTGCCTTTGTATCAATATATGGGATGTATTGATATTGTAAAGGGAGTTGTCCTTTTTTCTCGCTTTTTATGGGGCATTTCAATTTTTTTTTTTTTTTGGGAACGATGGCAACACATTGTTCTAAATATCACGCACGCAATTTGCAATTGAAGCGTAAATTTCACTCTGCGTCAGTGAACAATTCTCTAAGCTTCAAGCTGTTGATAGAGATATTGAGATATAAAGTGAAGCTTGTCCAGAAGTGGATGAGAATGTGGGCGAGGAAGGGAAATGCTGCATACGAAGAGGTGACGACGCAGCGAGCCAAATAAATGACATCAGTGGATTATCGCCAGCATCAGGACAAACACAAACATTACATACAAACATGTGCCATTTTCTCGTCTTTTGCAATATATAAAATTGAAAAAAAAAAAGGCAAGTATTATATACAGATAAACGCCCATACAATATATTGTTGCTGTATGTGTGTGTGTGTTTATGTGTCGTGCTGTGTGTATTGAAGAGACAACAAAAAAAAGCATGATATATCACAGGGAGCAGCGGCAACTCGCAAAAGTGTCGAAGTTTGCGGGGACAACACGTAAATATGCGTTATCCTTGGGCTGACCTTGGATGGGAGCAGCCTCTACAGTTTTTTCGTACTTGTGTTGAATAACTTCACGCGCGCACACACACACACACACACACACAATAACACAATCACACTGACAGTGTAAAAATTGGCTTGTTCATGACTGCAAGTACAAATTACAGGCTCATTCAGTTGGCCAAACGGCAGCCAGAATCCAGCCATGGACCGCCCGCTGTTGCAATAGCCTCCCATGGCAATCACGTACATGTCCTGGTCTCGGTTCTGCTGGTCTGCTCCTCTGCCAAGAGCACAGCAACAACAATGGGCAGCCGCAGCTTTAACAACGAAATTGACACTGCCACTCCTTGTTGTTGTCCCAGCTCTCGTTCCCGCTGTCGTTGTCGATTTGTTATTGTTGTTGTCGTAAAACTCCCCGCTTTGACACTAAACTGTAAGTCTTCAATTTAATGCTTTAATAAATCCAGAAAGCCAGAATAAAAAAATAAAATAAACTCACACAGGGTCAGAGACTCGGTCTCGTTCGCAATTTGTTACAAATTGAATTCAATTAAATAAATTAAAGTGCATTTTGCATAAACGATTTTGCAGTGTAATAAAAATAAATGAAATCACTTTTAAATGTCACCAGAATAAAGAGCACGGGTAAGAGGATTAAGCGAATGTCTAAGCCAGGGAAAGGGAAAGAAAAGAGGAGGATGTATGTATGTAAGCGTGTGTGTTTGGGACTTCTCCTCTTTAAAGCTTTCAGACAGCCAATCTGCCAGGACAGGAAAATCAAAGCCAAAGTTGAAACAAAGACAATTGAAAGTTAACGCCTGTGGGGCAAGGAGAAGAGGCAAAGGACAAAGACAAAAGAAATAGAGGGTGGAGATTTTACCTAAATAATAAAGACTCGAGAATGCATTAATAAAATGAGCGCATGCTGAAAACTTTTGACAGTTAATAAAAAAGTTCATTTCGTACAGGGTTTATTTTGTACACAAAAAAAATATGCGGGATTTCGGAATAAAATAAGTCCAGTGCGGTGTCAGAAGTACGGTAATACCGGAATTTGTTAAACTAAGTACACTTTACTTGATTCAAGCACCATTTTTTCAAGCAACTGTTTAAACATTTTAGGCATCTTTGACTCTTTTAATGCTGAGTCGTTGCCTTTTTATCCGCATATGGTCTTAATATAACAATAATATCCTAAATACTTTAACTTATTTTTAAAGCAAGCGTATAATAATATATACTAAGGTTAGGAATTTTAGACTTGAATCTTAGAATAAATTTTTTTCTCAGTGTATGGGTTTGGTTCTGGGTTCTGGGCTTGTTTGTGGCAACTAGCCAACATGACAAATGAATATTTGACTCAAACAACTGTGTGAACATACACACATACACACATTGTGACACTCTTTTCCTAAGTTGAAGTTACAGCTAATTTTGTGGCACAAATAAGAAGTAAGACGTGGGAAAAGCCAAGGATTAAATTCGTAAGTAGAGGGAAATTCTATAAAAGAGAGGGTTATACCTAGAAACCAGCTTGCGGTTACTTTTAAAGCATATATTTACAATTACCTCATACCCTTTATAAGCTTATAATCTTAACCTTTAAAATGTAGAAATAACAAATGTGCTTTTTGATTTCACTCTTAAATCCTGATAGCCGTACTGTAAAAATGTAAAGTTAAGAGATTTTAGATAATTGCTCTTGATATTATCTATATGTTTGTAATAATAATAATAAAAGGTTAATGTCATAGCTTGTGATGGGTGCTATTATTTTAGTGATGCAAAATCCTGAGGACATCGCAGACCAAGTTTTTGGTACGAACAACAGATAAAACATTAAACATGCGCTGAGATGGCTAATTGAAATGCAGCCACTTATCTCAGAGTGCGAGGGATGAGCAGGATGAGCTGCAAAGCAGGCGAATAGGGCTAAAATGGGAACTAGCAACTACATACTAATCAATTTAAAAGTTTTCAGCAGCGGAAAGTTTGTAGCAAGCTCTTGTCTAGTTTCAAGTTTGCTGAACTAAATCTCGAGAGCTAGTTAAACGTTATGTACACGACTAATGGGGAAAACGGAAGTTGCTAACAATATTTTCGGTTGGAATGGGTTTAGTTAGGATGGGTATGAGTTGGCGACGCTTCGCACCCAGCGGATGTAACTTGCCAGGGTTGAAAACAAAACAAAAATACAATCAGAAGAATAACAAAAATAAAGAAAAAGAAATAGAAATTGCGACCGAGCAGACAAAAAGCGGCGACAGCAGCAAAACACAATAAAAGAACAGTTGTTCTGCATTTCCGTTTCCGCTTATGGCTGCCTCCATGGTCAGGACGCGTATATCAAGCTTCCCAAAGAAGGCAATGAATAGAGCTCTGGCTAAGCATGAAAATTGCATCTCTCAATGCCCAAATCTATGCTAAACTCATAAGGTTGTATGAGATTATTGTGGCAGCCATTACTAAATACTTTAATCAATTTCATAATAATAAATGGAAAAAAAAGTTGGTCCGCAAAAGCAATTAGTTTGCCGCCAAGGGCCGTCGCTGAGCATCGTATTGCAATTAACGTTACAAAAACGAGCAGCAGAGAAAACAATACAGCAACAGCCAACTGTGTGGCAACCGACCAACCAGTCAGCCAACCATCCAGTTAACTGAGTACGCTGAATTATGAGACACGTTCGTCCATCCGACGGTTACACCAAAAACATCTGCGGCCTCAGTTATTCACCCGACTGTCCATTCCCTTGTCTGTGCTTCACTATGTAATGGTTTTGCCGTTTCTCTTACTGTTGTTGTTGCATTAGTTCCAAAATCAATTCGGCTCAATTTTCAAATTCAAAACTGCGAAATCAGTGTTAGACATGAGTGTAATAACCAGACTATAGAATGCCCTGTAGTCGTAGAAAGTTAATGCAGAAACTTAAATCTATCGAAATTACATTTCTATTGCTCTTGTAGTTAGCATTTAAGGATAACAAATTAGCATTTAAGGAAACTAGCTAAATCTATTTAGAATTTATAGTATCAACAAAAACTAATATAAAAACAAAGAACAAAACATGTAGAAACCAAAATAAGGTTGAAAAAAAAGAGCTCATAAGTTTGAAAAAGTTTAAGAGTTTTCTTGATTTAAACTATTTTTAAATAAATGGTTCAACAAAATGCTATTTTTTTTCCTGTTCGTTTTTTAGATTAATTCTGAAACTTTGCAGAAATGTTAAACAGCGTCAGGAAAAATTCTAAAGACAAAATCAAAAAGCTTTTTTTTAAAGGTCGCAATTTTATTTTGTTTTTCCAACTTTTAATTCCATATTAAATGCCACCCAGTTTTGCTTTCCTCATTTTTACTTCCAATTCTTGGTATTCTAAGTATTTTTTTTTCGACATTCGCATAGGGTATCCGAATTTGTACTCTTTAAATGTATTATACTTTTCAATGCACCCTCTATAAAGGGTAGATCTAGCAGTAATGCACATTGGCTAAACAGAAATCTGAGCCACATTTTAACGAGCCTAAATAAGTGCGAATCTATGGGAATTCATTCGGATGTTCGAGTTGAATGTGCGAATACTATATGTGTGTATGGGTGTTTGTGTGTAAGCGTGTTGGTTAGTAAAGTTAATTGAATCTTTGCGGAAAATGCCTGTATTTTCCGCTCAGCGCCAAGTCTCTTTGCGAGCGTTAATTAAAAACGCATGTTTTAACGGATTTGCAGTGTGGCAACGGGCCAATACTATGATTTCTGTGCTATTGATGTCCTTTATGTAATTTAGCTGTGTAGGGAAAACAGTTTACTTAATCCATTGGTAAGAGGTCCTCCCATCATCGACAAATAGAATAGCAATAGCAATAAAGGTAAAGGTATAGAGAAGCATGCCATTAAAGTTGTGGTAGTGACTTAATTTATTATCAAAGTGCATTTTAAATCTGAATGTTCAAAGTGTTTCTCTATGTGATTTTCCGTTTGTCAAGTTTTTAATTATGCCCAGGCTCAGCAAACAGTTGAAATTCCAAAGTTAACGAGATTGCCCAAAGGATAACATCTTCTAAATTTTAAGTGAGCATGAGCTTAAGTCCGCGACATCAATAAAAAAGCAAAATGCAGAAGTTGGTTAAGTATAGCCGCTGGCCATAAGCTTTTTATTTTCATTTATTTATTATGAGATAAACTTTTGATTTGTTACTTATACATAGCTATGGAGGTCGCCGAAACAGAGAAAAGCCACGAAAACACGCAGAACAAGCTAAAAAAAAGTTTATAACCCAAATACTACTTGGCAGCACAATGAGTCCAAGTTCAAGATCCAAGCTCCCAGCAGCTGCCTTCTGCTCACAAGCTATTAAAACGCATATAATATGCGATGTTCGCTTGTGGCCAACTCCAGTTTCCGTTATTTCGCCTTGGGGCATAATTCTCGCTTTCAATTTCTGGAAACTGTAACGCTCCAGTAAGCAAACCAAAAAGAAAGATGTCTCTAGAGCGCTCAACTAGAAGACACCCTGTAACCACATCGACTATGAAAAAACAGTTTATTAATAAACTTTTTATGATAATTTCTGACAAATATAAATGCTTAAGTCTAAATTTATTTTTAATTTACGGCATAGGGTATTTACTAAATGCTTTAAAAAAATATTTGATTTAAAAAAATACTTTGATATTGTAATACCATTCGAATTAAATTGAAATAACATTTTACTTAGCATAATTAGTATGCCCGCTGCAAATGTTTTCCAACTTTTGATATAAATTATTAGATTTTTTATTTATAGCTTCTGCGTAGTAAAACTTTATTTTTACTAAACCAAATAGCTTAATGAAATTGGATTTTGAAATTAAGATAAGTATTTCATTAAATTCGTCATTTGATAAACGCAAATTTCCTGCATTTAATTAAAAACCTCTTACTTGTAAGCATTTAAACTACAGTGACTTTTGGCCTAATTTAATTTAGTTACTTAAGATCATTTTTAAGGACTTTAAAAGATTGTTAAGGTTCATTGTTCTTTTTGTTTTGGGTGCAATTACGCTTAGCCTTTAAAAAAAAAAAAAATTGTTTTTCCTTTTTCTTTATATTACTTTTGACAACTCTGTCTTTTTTTAACGGTCAACAAATTTTAACAGTGATTATTATATTGTATTCAATGCACTGAAGATTCTGCTCCTTTAAGTATGCAAATGTTAACATATGATCGACTGTAATAAATAACAGAACGATCTACTCTTCCAGGTAACATCGATTAATACTGTTATCATCTGATCCACTCAACTGTTACCACACCATCCACTGAAAATATTATCAAAATAAAAACAAATCGACTGCCTTAATTGTTGAAGGTAAATAGATCACAATGTTTATCTTGAGCTAACTCCAAACTCTGGTTACATAATATTTGGCTTATTCTCAAGGGTTATCAGTGTTTTGTTATCAGTAAATGATGAGAGAGAGAACTAAAAGCGTTGGCTGCATAGTTGTACTTTGCGCTATGGAAAACATGTCTAGTGATATAGCTTATCAGAGTAAAATTAGCAATAGGTAGTTTCATGAAAAGTGCGAGTGAATAGAAATATGCAAAAACAGAAAAAACAACCAACTGATAAATTTGGCGAATTCCAAACCGCTTACTACCCCAGTGAAATTTTTAAGGCAATGACACAGGTGATCAATACATTTTAAATATTGTGCTTTATTGAGAATCCATACTTCACTTAATCCATATAAAACTGACGCAACAGTAACATGTAATTTTCTAATATTATCACCGGAATTCCGACATTTAAATGCTCTACATTGGTTATAATAGTAAAATATATGTATATATACACCTATACCATCATCCTCGTTTGTATTGTCGTTAATTTGATTTATATCTTCGTAGTTGGTGATTGGAATTTGCAGTTGACACATTGACTGTGGTTAACCAGGTTAAGCTTGGCGGTTAAACTGTAAGAATGACCTCAATGATCTCAAAGGTTCAATAGCGAGATATGTGCTTAAGATCCTTTAGAGTCCTGAGCCACGCTTTTCTACGCCCAGCACATACTTGTTGAATCCCTGGTTAAGCTGCTCCATTAGAATAAAAGTTAACACCGTGTGGGGTCCCAGGCGGAAGTAGTAGGGCGTGAAGCCCTTCCACAGCGAAAAGACGCCCTCTTGCCGTACGACACGGAGCAACACATCCACGGTACCTCGGTATTCTGGCTTGCCGTCGACCGTCTTCATGTTCTGAATGCGAGTCTTAGCAATGTCCAGCGGCATTGATGCTATTGTGGTCAGCAGACCGCTTAGCATACTGGCGCAGAAATGCAATTTGATGCCCTCGTCCATTTTCAACGGTCCGGTGCGGAAGTATGTCTTGAATTGCGAGTAGCTGGCCAGTTGTGTCATATTCACAACCATGGCACGTCCCATAGTCGGAACGCATCCACGCCAGAGTGCCGTCAATCCCTCCTCGCGAGTCATTCGTGTCAGCGCATTGAAAACATTCGAATAGTTGCGTCTCTCCGCCAACGGCAGTCGTCCATCGGATGTCATTCGCACTAGGGCCACCTCAGCCGGCGTGCCGATAAAGGCGCCCACTGCACCGGCCGCTGTGCCCATCACCATACTGGCAATTACATTAGGATCGCGTTGAAAACGTTCCCGGTATTCCTCATTTAGGGTAGTGTACATACCAAGACGCCCAGTGGTGTAGGTTGCTTGCCTCAACAGAGCTGCCGAAATACCCTGGTACAGAGCAAGTGGTCCCTCCCGACTGATTACCGTCTGTATACAGTGGAAAGAGTTGCGAAACTCCTTCTTGCCGCTTCCAGCTCCTGCGATCTGCATTCTATTCTTGATAAGATCAAGTGGTTGCACACACATGGTGGCGCCCATACCGCTGGCACCTCCAATGATATACTTCATTGCCTTGGGCGCCGTCTTCTTCTTCTCTGGCTCATTTCCTGCAGTTGGTGGCGTGGATTTCGACATGACTGGTTATTTTTTCTATCAAACTGATTACACAATAAGTCGTTTTGAATGAAAACTCTATGCTGATTTCTAACGCGAATTCAACAGCCTTTCAATATTCAAATGATTCCAGATTCCACTGCATTCGCTGCTGCTGCTCCGCTGTTAGCTCCGTTCTGGCCGATCTTTTTGTTTGTAATGCGGGAAATTTTCCTATATGGCTGTGCACATGCCTTCCTTTGACGCAATTAATATAAAATTTTTGCTTGCGGCCTTGCGTGTAGTGAGCAGCTGATACCGCCAGTGGCCGCCGACGCTTCCTCGTTTTATTTTTGCTTTGTTTTTTTTTTTTTTGTTTTATTGTGCGTTAACACTAGCAGCTTTCTCTCTGCCTCTTTGAATGTGAATCAATGTCACGGACGTACGTGTGTCGTCACAGATTGCTTCTAATTTTAGGCGCCACTTTCCGGTCAATCACAATCACTTGTGCGTATGTTGCCTGCCCCAATTGCAATATATTGGCAAAAAGTTGCACAATTACAATTACTTGAATATTCGCAATTGCAATGAAAATTAGCACACAACGAACTGCAACAATAACAATCCATAGCTTCAATTAGTTGCTGCTCAGCTGATGACGTGTTCGCGACGGCGCGAGAGAGCAACAGGGTTGTCAGCTGCTTGCACCCTTGAGCAAATGGGATTTTATAAAATTTGTGTACCAACAGATTACAGAAGCTTTCGTTATGCTGCCAATCAACATAGAGAAATGCATATATTTATTTATAAGATTTGTTTTTTGCGATAGCTTAAATTGCTTTTTATAATAACAAATTGTATCTTATAAAATTGATTCGTTCAACAATGATGACATGAGTAAGCGACGCAGAACAGCTGGCAACTCTGTTGCTCTCTCGAGCCGGCAGGTTTCGGTCTCTCAGCTGCTCTCACTGTGGGCAAGACGGTGTTGTTAAACGCAAAACAGCTGGTCGAGTGCTGTTGTTGTAAATCGTTACTGTTGCAGCGTTTGCTTAAATCATTTGCTATGCCTTTCAAATTTACAGGTGAAGAGGCTAGCACAAAACTAATTTAGTTACACACACCTTTGAGATTGAGTACAAATTTATGTACATATGTACGAACATGTATTACTTTTCGTTAGTCGTTTGTACACATATAATTTTCTTTATCTTTTGCTATTATCGCGACACACTGCAGAAACACGGGTATTTGCCACCTTTTTATCATAATTACGTTAATCAGCTCTTATAAAAACGAATGTGTACACTGAATCGATTATGTGATATTTCAGATTCTTTTTACAACTCGTTGCTAATAGACGAGCAACGATGTTAAGATTGTTGTTTATTTGATTACACGTGTGTATGTACATATGTATGTATGTACAAACATATTCTTACCCTATACAATAGTGCTTATATAGGGTATAATAAAATTGTACAAACGTATTAATAAACATTATTGTACTCATCTACGACTCAATTAATAATACCTAAACAAATAAAAATACAACACATACTTACGTACTGAGTGAACAAACTAGAAAAGAATTTACCTGAGCATGATTCTTTAGATTTAAGAAATTGTATTTTTAGTTGAGTGGCGGTACTACAATTTTGTATACAGTGGCTCACAGATAATTTCAACCAGCACCTATATAGAACTTTTTTTTTCAGTTATAACAACAAAACTAAAACAGATATTAAAATGCTTTAGCAGCAGGTAGCTAGCTTAACGTTATTAAACCATCTTGTATGCTCGACTGTAGTCTTTCTGACTTGGAATTATTTACCTTACCAACGTTATTATATCTTTTCGAAAAATATATCATATTTTTCACAAAACCATTTAGTTATGTGTTACATTTTTCTGGTGGAATCAAATTGAGTCTTTAGAATTCGGTAGATGTGATTGTTGGCAATCATTTAAAAGACTTAAGTATTTCAGATTATTGCGAAATTATAAATGTTTGCATATAGCTGGGGGGTAGCACTATATATATGGTGGCATCATTCAATCATTATCCGTCCCGGCAGTTATCCAACGAAGCGCATTTCGCGCAATCGCACTTCATTCAATCAGAGGGACTCAACAGATTGCCTGTCGTTTGCCTGTCATTGAAGCTGAAGCGATTTCAATTGAATTTCAGCGACAACGACATTTTTTTGCCTCTGCGAGGTATTTTCGTATTTTTTAAAAAGATTTCGAGGACGGACAAGGACAATGATAGCAAGGAGAGCACACATTGTAAGCAATCAGACGATTCTTCAGCAGCAAAGAGAAGCATACAACGAATATCTTGAACTGTCAAGAGGGAGATGGGAGAGGAAAGGGAAAAACTATAGATAAAACTACACGTACCAAGGGCCCGGAAGAAGCCACTGCCACAGTCTCGGTGTCATCAGCAGCGACAGTTAATATGGTCGCGAAGGCAGCAACTCCTGGCAGACACACACGCACACATATATCCAACACACATATGCATTCAGTGTGAAGGACATTGTGGGTAATATTGAATGCTTGGACGTTTAGGATGGACATCGATAAAGCTTATGCCCATAATATAGACTTTAGGGTTGATCAAAAATACAACGGGTATGTTATTACCAAACTGTTAGATCTAATAAAATAAGTTTTTGGTAAAAATGAAGCATCTCCTTCCCTAATAAAGTATACATGTTCTTGATAGTTCATCATCATCTCCGTCTGTATACAAAAATAGATTTCAGCGCCAGCTAATAGCTAGAGCAACCAAGTTTTGCACACAGACTTCTATGACGTTGGAGCAGATCAAGTTTTTTTTAAATTTTAGACGGGTTCTCGACTATAGCCTTTGCCGTCTGTTTTATTTGAAATTTTTTGTTCAACATTTAAATCTTTAAGGCGCATTATGTAGTTCATCTTGAAATTTGCAAAGTGTTTCGATAGTGTTATCACCAATACATTTGTGTATTGCCTTCTAAGCGAATCCCGCATTCGGGGCGATGAATGTCTCATCATTCATGTGACGTTAACTGGCCAATCAATAAAATTTCACGGTGCTGTAATCAAAGCATGTGATATTAGCGTAAAGTTGAATGAATCCATGTGCGCCAACATCCCTGCCAGATCAAACCAGGGCACTGGCACTGGCACTGGCAATGCCAATGGTACAGGCAACCAGTGTTAAAAGCAGAGCCAGAACCAGAATCAGGCAGAAAGCGAGGTAACCCGGGAGATGTGTGGCATTTGTGTGAAATGCTAAAATGATAAGGTCGCTCGTTATAGAATCTCTCGTCGTTGAACACACAAAGCCGAGTTGAATCAACAGTTTGGCGTCGTCACCCGCGTCACTTGCTAATTTTAACAGTGTGGAACCAAAGGGAGAGAGTGGAGGACAATATGGAGGAGCTTATAAGGTAAGGCAAATGGGGTAAGGCAAACAAAAACTCACATAAACGCCGACAGCAAGCTTCATCTGCAACCTGTGAAATTTATTTTTGTGCAGCCCGTTTAGTGATGCGATATGGCAAACGTTAGTCCACAATCCAAGCCCACCCAACAAAATCTGAACCCCAGATAAGCTCAGCCTCTAGCCACGAGCTTTGGCATCGACAGCGACAACGACTAAGTTACGAGTGCAAATCGAGTGGAAGATTTTTGTGCGTTGGCACACGAAAATAAGTTCATTTCTCAGTCCAGGCCATGACCAAAGTTTATTCTTGGCGCAGGATTTGGTAAACAAAGATCCTTGAATTCCAAACTAAGGTCGCAATCCTTAGACGCATACATCACTCTTTTGCCAAATGCTGCCAAATCGAAAATTACAAAAATTCTACAATTGCATAACAAGTGGGCCTTAAAATTGCACTAAATTGCGCAGCTGACCGAAAAACGCCGTTAAACTGAAATCAAATGCCAATGCAGAATTCAAGTGCACGGAAAGTAAGAAAAAAAAAACAAATATTTCATTTCCAGGCAGATGACCAGAATGTTTGTAAGAAAAAGGTTAAGTTCAGGGACTATAATAAGTTATAGATAAAAAGTTCATGGCAAATCCAATTGGCGATGTGAAGAATTCTTTAATCTAGCGAGGAAAGTGCTAGATTCTATAACTTTTATGTTTGCAGAAAACTCTAATATCCAACGTTTTTATTTCGACATTTGTTTAAATTAATTGTGGCAAACATTTATTAATATTTTGATATTATTTATATTTATCGGACAGTCATAGCAAATTTTACAAATTAGCTGTATATATTGCTAGTCGCTGCTGCTTTCGTCACTAGCGCGAACTGCCGTCCGCAGTGATATTTATTTTTATAAATTTTTCAAACTTAAAATTAGTACCAGCAAAGAATAAACATAAATATTTATCCGAACATCAGTTAATCAACACAATCTTGAACTATAATTTATTACAACAGCATCTGCAGAAGACGCAACTGGTCTCATTTTGTAAGCAATTTAAAATCAATCAGCACTATTAATTTGTTTCCATGTAACGCTTAATACAAAGTTGTCGCTGTCCGTTCTAATGAAATGAAACTTAAGGAATTAGTTGGCGGCAACCGGGAAGAAATGTTATCCTCGACAAGGTTCAAATAACTTTGAAGTGCCGCAACTTTCGAAAAGGATGGTGTGGTGAGAAGAGGGGAGGGGAGGAAAGCGTTGCAACCAAATTGTTTATCTGGCAGCGGAGCATGTTGTCCTTTGGCCATTTGCAATATGCAAAATGCGACAAAATAGTTGTGGCTAGTGCCACGCCCAACCACTTGGAAGTCCTTGCTGCGTAAATAAACATTTAGCATTCCATTAGAATTTGCATGCCAATGAAAAGTTTTCAAAAAAAAAAAAAAATAAAAAAAATGGAAAAATAATACAAGCAAAATGGAGAAAAAGCGAAAAGCAACGATGGAAAGCTCGTAAGGATAAGCATGGCCAAAGCCAATTTGTGCGGATCCAGCCCAGCGGTAGAAGCATAACCAACTAAATCTGATTGTGGGCTAAACACGCTAATGGCATTATAATTATCCCTGGGGCTTCGAGCGCTCGGGGTCCCGACTCGCGAATCCCAGACTACCTGCCAGGCACGTTCTAAAATGCAAATTAAAACTTTGCACACAACTTTTCGTCGCCATTTAAAGTCGCTGCAAAGCACAGGAAAATTGCATTGCGGTCACCAACTCGCCCATTGGTGATATCCCTTGGCGTCTCATCTCGTGTCGTTCCGTCCTACTGCCCAGCTGGTTGAGATCCTTTACATTAACGTGTAATCAACATTAATGGAGCTGACAATGCGCTTCCGGAGACTGGGACACAATACGAGTACAAAACACACACAGTCGCCAGCTCGGGACAGAGCTCTGAATGCACGTTCTTCACAGTTTTATTGTGTTTGGTGGCCAACCAAGTGAAAGTGGTTCTTCTGCTTAGCCGCCGCTCCACTTGGTCCAACATGGGGATTACATTCGCATCAGCTCAATGAGAAATTATGTGAACGGCAACGAGTACTTGGATTAAGTCCAGTATCCAAATGGACCAGACGCTATTGAGTCTGTGAGAATGTCTGCTTAAATATAAGAACAGCAAATGCTATAAAAGTTAAAGCAACCAAGATTTGACAGGTCCACAAAAATTAATTTGAGATCAAAAAAATTTCATTAATGCTGATTGAATCGAACAACTGTAAAGTAACGATTACTGGGCATTTCACAATCGAGCATCGTGTCGTGCTTGTTTTTGTATTGTTGCCCATTGTCATTCGCTATATCCCAGTTATTCAGTTTAGGTCCTTGTCCAAAATAGCCTACTGTTTATTGGCTTGTTGTATTAATAGCTACTCATATGTATACATATTTCCCTCACCGTCCATTTGGATCAATAATTTCAATGTTGCATTCTATTATTTTTCCCAATTCCTATTCCACTTCCTATCTCTTCTCACTTTCATCTGAATACTTTAATCTCATTCTTTCATTCGACTTTCATCTGCTTTCTACCGTAGTTTATTCCCTTCAGAAGTGCGTCGTCATTTGAAACAGGCTCTTATATGTATTTGGATTAATCATACGCCCACAGGTAGTCCTGATTAAGTAAGAAAATTTATTGCTACTATTGTCTAAGTATGTGTTTTGGGTGTGCCTGTGTGTGTCAGTGGATCCAATATTATTTTGGTCATATAAATTAAAAGCAGCTCAGTCATGTCCTCAACAACTAAGCCACTTTGTGCTAAAATATCTGCTTGTGGCTTCAACTTGTAACTAAAGTCAGATTCAGATAAAAAGTTAAAATCTACTGCGGCTGCAACTTGATGTGGCACTGGCTCCATAAATGTGGCCAGCCAACTGAACCGAAACACTCTCATTTCGTCCCTCGGCTCTCGTCTGTCTGCGTCTTTTGTCAGCCCAAAAACAACAAAGTATGCGACGAAAACAAACCTTAGCAAAATAAAACAAAACCCACAGACACCAGAAGCCTCTATCGAAAGGAGAAAATGCCAGGCATAGTTTAGGCTACAAAATTAATGGTGCTAATGCCAAGTGGGCAAATCGTAGGTCTGTTTGTGCTCTCTGGCCAAGTATAGGTCTCTGGTCAACTCAATTCTGTGGCAGACGTCTTGTTACCTAAAACCACTTGGCAATATGAGCAACATCAGTCTTAAACTCAGTGAAATGGATTCTTGAGTTCAAGTTGGTGTCACAGACGAAGCGATATAGACAATACACAAGCCTACAAAGCTAAAGAATATATTTGACTGAACAGAATTGTCATAGAATCATATTTATATACTCCAGGAAATAGGTCCCCTGGATAAATATATTAACTAGAATTTTTCAAACAATTTATTTGTATACTCCAGGAAATAGGGCCCCTGGATAAATACTATATATTAACTATTATTTTTCAAACACTTAATATATCTATCCCATACCACGCTTGACGAAGTACAAGTATCTGGTAGTCGAGCATTTTCTTCTCTTTCGCTTGTTGCCGCAGATACAACAGACATTGGTTGTCGTCATTTCCATTGGTGATTTATTATGCAGTACGTTTTTATACATCTTTTGGGTTGTTCTTTCTAAAGTCAAATTAGCTGCTGAAAACCATCCTGTTCACAGGCATACTCCTAATACGTGATTGATAGCACTGTAGGCAAACGTTCATTCTAAGAACTAAGGAAGCCAACACGTATGTAGACTTTTGGGTTAAATGATCCACTATTTACATAAATCTTATTAGAAACATTAAACAATATTAGTCATACAAATTTATAAATTTTCTCAAAAATTATAATACCGACAATCAGGCTATACATATGGATTAATTTCTAGAATTTTGTGGTGCGATAATATAAAAAAAGGCATTACATATAATACAAAATATTTTCTAATAAGTTTAATAAATGTTTTTTAATTTTGACGATAATTGTCAAGTGAGTTACCACTTTTACAGTATTAGAAAAGGAGAAATGTTAATCAAGAGAATGATAACTATCAGATTATGTATATATATGAAGTCATGTATTACATTATAATTGTTATTGTTATTATAAAAAACATTAATTTGTTGTAGATATTTTACAGATATGAAAGTTGTTAAGTCTTTAGGGCTCTTTAAAGTGAAGATCAAATACGTAAATGTTTTAGAGGTAAGTTTTAAAAAGACATTCAAACCGAAGTACCTCCCAATCTCTACTTTTTTTCTGACTAAACTATAATTTAAAATTTTCGACATTTAATTCTCTTTTTTTCGTAACTCCACTTACATAAATAGTTCAAGATTAAATTCAAATTAACAGGATTCGATAAGCTGAACATAATTCGGCCAACAACCATTTGTGTGGACGTCAATAGAGAACTAATGCGAATGTAAATACATCTTTAGTTTATATTTTAAATATACTTATATTAAAATAAAGTGTAACACTACAACTCATTTCATGTTGCGCTAAGCTGTTTACTAACTGCATTTTTATTGAACTTAAATTCTTGGTCAAGTTAAATTTGCTGAACTGTCACTTAAAGGTATCACATCCTAAAATTAAATACTCAAAACAAGAAACCAGGCCAGGCAGCTCAAATAGCTGGCCAAGCGAATGATCATAAGGTCAATGGGGCACGGGGGCAGCCGAGCGCAGCTGCAAAAAATGGCATTTTGAAAGACGAGGGCGCGCCATCAGAGAGAGAAAAATAAGAGGAAACAAAAACAATTGAGTGGGTGTGAGTATGAGGGTTAAGCTGAAAGGCAGCAGGACTCAAAGACAAACATTACACACACAAGCCAACAGACAGATTTTTATACCGACGCACATGGCGTATGCGTAATAACATTTTGCCTTACATTTGCTTTTTATTGCATACCGCAAGGCGTTCACCGCCTGCCAGTCCTGTGTATTTCCGCACTGAACCCTACACCGCATTCCTGTTTAACGTTGTTTTTGTTACTGTTGTTATCGTTGTTGACGTTGTCCTTTGACTGCCGCAATTTCCGTGCCATGAGGCGCAGCAAATGTAAATGCCGTGCGACAAATGCGAAAACTTTAAACTGCCCAAAAGATGGGAATCAGACCCATCGTTTCATACTTTATTCTTTGTTTTCTTGGCATTATCGCACGTAATAATTTCCTAAGTCATATCCAAGTCGTAACCATTCAACCTCATATGCCTTGGGGCCAGTTATTGTGCGATTGCTTCCGGTATAAGCTCAAATGACAGACGCTACACTCTCTCTTACATTGTAAGCTTATGCTTGGTTATGGCAAGCCTCGTTTGATAATCAAATGCCGAACAAATGTAGCGAACATCATGGCAGAAAAGTGACAGTAAATTGTGTCATTTTTGTTAATCTCTAAATGTATCTGTGAGCTTGCCTCTTCGCTCGAACTTCATTGAATAATCTGGCGAGCTGGGTAGAGAACAGACGGCGAGTTTCTTAGCCGGATGCCAATAAAACGGAAGCCGCGATTAAATACAAATAAGGCGTTAAGCAGCAAGGCGCTGAGACGCATAATAGAAATTCCAACGATTGCCAAGAAAAGCGAATAAGCGAGGGCCAATTGAGAAGAAGCATGACATAATTGGCTCGCCGTCGGCAATATTAAGAGTGTCTAGCAAAACTATGTAGTTATACCGATTAATAATCTGCATCTGCACAATGGGTATACTTGAAATTGGAACAACAAAATGTAACAAATGTAATCTGATAAAACTATTTATATACAATATATTTTTAGTATATTTAAGCTTATAGAAGCAAAGTATAAAATGTAATAATATTGTTGCAGCCCTTTGTGAATATTTCCCGCGTTGCGTAGCAGTTTCCATGAGGCACATAGCCCAGCTCTTAAGTAGGCAACGCTGTTTTTCTCAACACGACAAACCATTTCGTGGAATGGATGAAGGAAGGACTGTATAATGTTGTGGCTGGACGCGCTTGGTAAAGCATAATAAAAACGCTGCCAATAGAAATTTGTGTCTAGAGTGCAAATTAGCATATACTCTCTCTCTAGATAGGGAGAATTTAATGGTCTTAAGGCCTTAAGAGTTTTTTAAATGTGGCAAAATACTGTATGTACGGGTAGGTATAGTATATATTTGTTTATATGACGGTCAGCCCATTCTGAAGGGTGCCAAAGCCAACATCGTCAGCTATGAGGCAACGTCCTAAAGCGTGAATATGCCATTCTTGTATTTAGATTTTCATCTAGCCCAACAGCAGAAAATAAAAGCGAAAAGATGAGAAGCGAAGCCAATATTTTGGGGCAACTGCACAATTTTGCGGTTCATTTAATAATGTTGCGTCTTGTTTACCTGGACAGCCAATTTTGTGTTGGCTTTGATGGTCGGACAAGTGAACGTTTAACCTGCGGCCAATGGCATTAGCCATAACTGCGGCTCTTCAAGATAACGAGCTGCCATGGCAATTAGAGGAGCTACCTTCAAGATCAACGAGCAGCTGTGCATTGAAAGTCATATGACTGCCACTTTTTGTAGTCCCTTATTATACGCGTTATTTAAAAAATAAGTAAAAGGGTATATTGTGTTCGTTGGAATGTATGTAACAGGGAGAAGGAGGCATCTCCGACCCCATAAAGTGTATATATACTTGATCAGCATCAACAGCCGATATAGCCGTCTGTCCGTCCGTGTGAGCGCCTAGATCTGAGAGACTATAAGAGATAGAGATACCATACTTTCAACCACAGACTTTAGCCCACAGTTTTTAAGATAATACAGTCTTTTTTAGTAACTAACGTTGTATCATAATATTATCTATAATCTCACTTAACCGCAGCAAGATCGAAGAAATAGAACGAGAGTAATAGCTAACCAAAGTTATAAATAAAGTTATTGTTATTTTCATACATTCACCTAAAAGTATGCAGTAGTTTTGATTAGGTAGTAATTTCTTTAAAGTACTTTTATATATATTAAAATAAGTAACGGGTATCCTATGGTCGGGATCTCGACTATAGTCTTTCCCACTTGTTTTTATTTTTTGATTAGCAAAAAGAGCGTGCCATCAAAGTACTCGTATTTGCTCAGTCAGCATAGTATGAATGGGTGAATGTTCGATTTTGTTGTTGTGGCTGATGAAGATGTTGATGATGAACATAAAATTGACTTTTTCAGGTGAGTGTCAAGTGCCTTGACAAGGCTCAACTCAATTCGGCTCGGGTTTCTTTCAATAATATTTATGCACTCGGCATCTGGGCGAAATCAACAGGGCATACATTTCCAATTAAACTCAAGCATTCAACAACAGCGAAAGCGAAAATGCACCCATTCACACCCCCACCCCCCCTTTAGATGCAAACAAATATTTTCTTTCTATTATGCGCTGTCTCTTTCTCTGTCTGTTTTTCCCTCTTTATCGCTTTTTGTATTTCAGATGTACTCGCAATTCATGAGAAAACTTTTGCAAATTTGTAGAGTTTATTTAAAATCAAGAGATCCAACATTTGGCAGTTATAAATATTCAATATTTAGGGCCAAATTGCATTTCATAGAAAATGACGTGATTGACTCGGTGCTCATCTCTAAATGACTGAAATAAATTAAATTTCACAGTTGTCATTAGCATTCAGCAGTTGTGCAATGTCTCATCATGACTAGAGGCCGAATTAGAATGCTTCGCTGTCATCGAGGCCTGTCCTAATTTTAGATTCCTGATTCCACAGTAAGAGCTTAATGACTGCCAGCAGCATATGGAAATAGGTAGCGTTGACTGCCATTGGTAAACAATGGGAAACTACGGTTGTGGCAGCTGTTGTTATGATTGCTGTCGGTACTACTATACTCCTAGTTGTTGCATGCTCACTTTGAATTGATTAAAATTGGCAGCGGAAACTGAAAACTGAAAACTGGAACTGACTATGAAATGCTTAGGCGTGGAATAGCCAAATATTTGAAGTCATACGGATAGACAGGCAGAAAGACAGGCTTGAAAGTTTCATTCAACGCTTTTTCAATTCTCATTTTTCATTTCTCATCTTTACCATGGACGCAAACAATTTACCATATGTGTTTGTGCATGGGTATCCCGATGGAAAAAACAACAATTTCGCATGTTAAATGAAAATGCCAGGACAGGGTCAGGACAGCTCATAGGTGGTAGCCAAAAGCAACTCTTAACTGATTTCCCCTCTTCATATGCACATGTGCAATACACAAACAAACAAGGACATAAAAAAACTCACAAACTTACAAACATATACAAACACACACACACACGCATATTCTGCCGAACTTATTTGCAATTTCGTTAAACTCACAGGAATTCAGTTTAAATACCCTGTACCAATCATTGGAAGAGCATTATAAAGTGGTGTATAATATGTTGAATCCAAAGTCGATATCTATGTTCCTATTCATACATTCAGGTTGTTATTGTTAAATTAAGTCAAACGGCAACGACTCAATATTAAAACAAGTGGGATAGGCTATAGTCGAGATATTGACCATGGTATACCCGTTATTTATTTCAACACATATAAAAGTACTTTAAAGAAATTAATTGTTTTGCTCTGAAAACTTTAATTCACCATAGCTGACATTCAATTTTTCCGATCTTGATGCGACTCAGTGGGATAATATATAATAATAATAGATAACGTTTATTACCACAAAAAACTAATTATCTTTAAAACTGTTTGTGTGGTGGTTTTTCGCGATTTGCGGGGGCGGAAGGGAGCGTGTCAAAAATTTAAAACAAACTTGACCTGCGTGGGGTCTATAGAAGTCTGTGTGCCGAATTAGGTTGCTCTATCTCTTATAGACTCTGAGATCTAGGCTATACGGAAGGAGAGACGGACATGGCTATATCGACTCGGCTGTTGATGCAGATCGAGAATATATATACTTTTTAGGGTCGGAGATGCCTCCTTCTCCCTGTTACGTACATTCATTAAGTAAAGGGCATAAAAAGTCTTAAATATTTCATATAACTGGAAAATCAAAATATTGGTGAGACAAATCGTGCTTGAATCAAGCATTTTGTTCTTGGCTTCAGAAAATTCGGGACCGCATTGGATTGATTTTATTTCCTGTGTAGACTCCTACTGACAATAAAATAATAAATAAAAAATAATAATTACCAGTCCCTTGGTCCAGGGTATTTCGTGGCCTAGCGCTCCTCACTACATCTTCTTACTTGTTTTTTCTTTTTATTGAGTTGCAGATGGAGCATTGCAACGGTTTTCAGAAAAGCTGATCACCGTATGATGCAAATGGAAACGGCATTTGAGTAAAAATGCGTCAAAAGCCAAATGGGCGGCGACAGCAACGCAAGTTTGAAGTGCCCAAAACACGGCAGCCTTTTCACATACTCTTCTATTTTAATTGCTTTCACTTGAATTGACTTACGCCCAAAAGATGAATGCAGCAACAGAGAGAGAGAGAGAGAGAGAGAGAGAGAGAGAGAAAAGAGCGGATGGTTTGACAAGTCATTAAATCGAGCTCAAAGTGGAAAAAACTAACGTTTCATCATCCCAACTGTCGGTTGACATCAAAGATGCCACTGGCAACAGTGAGCACTGACAGTTTTTACATAAGCTAATTGAAACCATGTCATCGTTCACTTCTAATTCTGGCATTTACTCATAAATAAACCCAAGGCTACTAACTGGAATTACAATTTTTGCAAGTGATGTGAGTGTGAATGGCTTAAAGTATGCAGTAGAGTATTATATATATGTTAGTCCTACGGAGTATAAATATGAATAATCAGAATAAAAGATTTACTCAGCATCAGTTTCATAACGGAAGCTCTCTGTTTTGATTTCTTTTGTCTGCTGACATCATTTATGTACATAATTGGTTTTTATTTTATTTAATTTATTATTCTGTAATTTGCTCTGTTTTCATAAATCACAACAGGACACGCTTGGACTGCTTAAATGCAACTAGTTTAGTACGAAATCCAATAAAATGCAGAGCATAATCAACAAATAAGAAAGTTTTTCCTTGCGTTTTGAAGCAAACAGTTTGTGTGGGTGGCAAATGGTTCCGAGGGGAAACGAAAGGCTCGAGCTCGTTGCACTGACCAGACTGGCAACAAGGATGCCTTTTTATAAAGCAATTTGCATGTTTACAGTCCTCCACTTTCCGCTTTCCCACGTCTCTTTGCTCACTTTATTTTCTTTTCTTTTTACGCTATTCTTGTGGTGCGGTTGTTGTACTTATATCGAAGACTGTTGTTGCTACGTTACATTGGCCCGGCTATCGCCACTGAACCCAAATTGGCCAGCCCACTGGCCACGTACGGTTTTTATGTGTGGCTCTCGCTGTGGTTATGACTCTGCTTGTGTTTGGAATTGTGGCGATGGTGGTGGTGGATAGCTGCCTGAATCCAGGCCCATAAATCCGTGAGAGGGTTCCTTACTCATTGCTTGGCCAAAGTCTGCATACAAAGTTCAAGGCACATAAAACGCACATAAACAAATGCATGTATACATAAAACTCAGAGGCACGCACACCCATGCACACATACACACACTCTCTTATCGAGCAGAGAATGTAAAAAACTGTAGGCACTGATTACATTTGCATATTATATGCAACCATCAGACTGAGCTCCTCATATTGATGAGGCTGCACCGGCTGCAGTATTTAGACTAGGCGAAGATTTTGTCCACTGACTACAACAGCAACTACACTGAAAAAAATCAAAATTAAAATTATTCATTTGAGCATAGCGTTGGAGCAGGTGAAGTTTATCGCCGTCGCAAATTGCGAAAAACTACCACACGCACAGTTTTTAATATAACACGTTGCTTGTGGTAGTTAACCTTATCTATTAATATTATTTATTATCTCACTTAACCGCAGCAAGATCGGACAAGTAGAACGGCAGTAATAGCAAACCAAAGCTATCAAAAATTATGGCATTACAAGCACCCAAAAGTAAGTAGTAGTTTTTATTTGGTAGTAATTTCTATAAAGTACTTTAATATATATTGAAATAAGTAACGGATATTCTATGGTCGGGATCTTGACTATAGCCTTTCCGACTAGTTTAAGTATATCTTCAGGATATTGTTGTTAAATTAAGAAAGTATGCAGATTAAATGACAACAAATCAATATTAAAAGACTCAATGAAACCTTCAATATTTGATTTAACAAAAAAAACTTAAAAAACCTTGATAATAAAATATATTTGCTGAGAGTCATAGGAAAAATCGTTCAAAAATGGTTTAAGAAAATCCGGGGTTACCATAGTTCTGCCACCTCATTGAATTGAATTTATTCCGGAATCCCGGACTTTTTTTTCTGTGTACTTAGTCAGCATGCAGTTCATAGCATGCGTGAGTGTATGTGTGAGTTTGTGCTTGTCCAAGGAATTTAATTTCCAACTTTTACGTTTGGCATGTGCCACACACAACTTTGGTAGTGGGAAAGTTAGCTCCAAGCACCGCAGACGGTGCTGATCTAATAAAAAAAATACGTAGGTAAGCTGATGTGGGCGTGGCCAAGCACCATTTGCGGCACTTGTTGAAGTGACTGCAATCTCAGTCAAGCATTATGCAGTTGCAAAAACTTTAAATTATGTAATTCAACACGTTGCCAATGCGGAACATCCGAAGCAGGCAACAGGCAGCCAGCACACCACACAAAACCCACAAGAGACCACACACTCTTACACACACACATACACACATACGCACATACGCTCACACATAGTTACAGGACTTTTGCCGTAGTTTGTCGATGCTTGAACGCCTGCACTCACCTGGGACCCACGAATTTCAATTAAAGTTCCAACACGAGCACGTTACACGTTTTCATCGCTATCTGGTCCTTTTTTTCTTTATTTGATGATACGCAATAAATCTGACAAACTCAATTTATATGGAATACATTTGTACATTGACGGTATAAATGTATATCCAATATTTAGTTGGCATTAATCTTGGAAAATTTGCTTGAAATTGAGTTTTCTGATTTTTTAAATATTTAATAACAACTTGTTTTTGGAGGAAAATGATAATCTTCAGTGATAATATTCATAAAATTTAGAAGTCGAAATCTTATTTTAAAGAAAATTTATCGCACTGAAATAAAATCTCAAAATTCAGAAAATCTACATAAATATTCTTCCAATTAGACAATTCGGTAAACAATTCCAAACTTAAACTTTTAATGTTTTCAGTTAAGAATTTCTAAATATTAATATTAATATGATTAAAAATGGTAAAAAAAAATTTAAGTTTTGGGTTGGAAAATAAATAGTTTTCGTATACCGTTCATATACAAGTAAAATAGCTAAGGAATGCAGCACAAAAATGTGTTCACGTTACTTAATTTGGCAAGTGATTAAAATGTGCTGCTGCAAATATGTTGCACCCTCCACCCGCTATTCATACACACTGGCATTCCTACACACACGTGTAGTAACTACATACACGCACGTATCCTGACAGCTCGACAATAAATACCTGTCGAGATTTATTCTTTGCACCTTGAAGAGCGCGTTAAAAAACAGAAATCGCTTTCAAAATACGTTTTCATCTAAATTGCAAGGCGAATGAAAATAATTTATTAGCGCAAAAAAAAATGTTAAATCGCACACAAATCACAGTTAACTGGCTGTTGAATCTTAAATGGCAACAATTTCACAATTTTGCGGCTGATTCCCTTTGATGTGTCGTGTGGTGTCGATTTAAGAGCCATGTATATTTTATATGCCCCATTCTATTTGATTTTTGTGTTGAATAGCAAATTGTGTTGAAAATGAGTCAATGCGAAGCACTGAATGCGCTACAATTTGCATAGAACTGAGAAATTTCGTTACATGCTAAATATCTGATTACGTATACGTAATATAATTTTCTTGGAAAGCGACTAAATCTATAGCTAACCAGACTACACGCAAATATAAATGTCAGCTAATAGGCTATAATTTTCAGCTCTCTATCGCAAACAGCGCAGTTTGAGAAGGAGCTGAGGATTATCCTTCTGCAGCAGTGCTTTAAAGAGGCTGTTCCAAAGGAAAGCGGATTGACTTTGGCGGTTGCCTGGAGTGCCCTTTGCGTGCTTAGGTGTTGCATGCGCCCCCAAAAAGCAATGCGCGAGTGCTAAACAAACAGCATGAAGCACCCACACTCACACACACACACACACACAGATTTTTATAAATCCTTATATGTATACACTGACATACATTTAGTTAAGCTTATTATACACAGAGAGACGCCAAAGGAAGACTTGAAAGTAAGCCAAGTAGGAGCAGATGCAGTGGTTGTGGGTTAAAGGGAAATTATGTGAGGACATAGGAGAAACTTTTCTGCTGACGAAAAACCCACCGCTGTCTCTCTCTTTCTCTCACACACATTCTACATTTGCTTCTTTCTCGCTCTGGGTGTGTGTGTGTGTGTGTGCGATATCCTTGAATTACAGCGATTATCTTTGGCAAATATCATTTCGCACGAATGCTAACAATGTCTAAATTTCTCGATTATGTATAATGTGATTGCCATAACTGCAGTAGCCGTATGGGCGTGTGGCATGTGGGCGTGCCACTGTTGCATGTGCAGGTGTGCGGTCGCGTGAGCAGAGCGGTCCCCAACGTCACTATCGTCGTGGTCTTCATCGTCGCCGTAGTTAGCTATTTACTTTTATGGCTTGTTTGCCAGCTAGTGAAAACTTTTGGTCCGCACGCCCAAGTGACCCATTAAACAAATTGAAAATGAACAAGAGCCGTTCCGCCAGCCGGACATTTGGCCCTTGTTGGGGTTTCTTCAAGTCCAGTGCTGTACAACGGCGCGTATGTGTAATAAATTTTAATTGACTTTCACTGGATTGCAGTGCACGAAACTAGCAGAAGGAACAGCGGCAACAGCATTGTTTACAAACTCCATTGCGGTTGAGAAGATTTCATTGAATCACGAGTCAGAAATCTCAAGTTTGAAAAAGTTTATTTCTTTTTGCTTTCCCTTTATTTTGGCCAGCCCGGAAACTTTGGCCATAAACACAAGTGTGCAAAACTCGTGCCAGCAATAACAGCAGAAGAAACAATTGGTATTCCGCAATTTCCACTTGCCACTTGGCCCTTGTCGTGGCAGCATTGCGTATACGTTATACGTATTTAGTATAGAGTTAACTGGACAAATTTTACTTGGCAATGTTCATAGTCGCAGGTGCGAAAGAGAAATACGCTGGCAATTAATGTTAATTAAATTCATATTTTGTGACTGCAAATTTATGCCGCATCTACCACCACCACCTAAACCCCCCTATTAAAAGGGATTTTATGAGATTTTTGTTGTTGGCTGCTGGAAAACCATTGCTCAGCCAAGAGTCGAGTAAATGGTCTTCTTTTATTGCCATTGACTTTGCTTTAAGCCAAACAAAATAAATCATTTGACAAAACAACATTCCTAAACTCTTGCAAAAAGGCGTGGCACGCGGAGCTGCGGATTGTAAAATTTATTCTACTTAATTTGTTGATTTCGTTTAATTTGTGGTAAGCGAACGACCAAACTCAAACACGCAGACATAACCACAACCACGCATTTACACAAACACACTGAAACACACCCACAAACACACACTCAATTACTGCGACATTGTAAAAACAAGAGAAACCGATCATTTGTCATGGTGCACGTTTGAATGCCCTTGCGGAAATTGTTAACCCCACAACGCACTAACAATTAATTAGATTCTGTCATATTACAATTGTTTTTATTGATTTGACAGCTTGGTTACGGAAGTATGTATTCCTATAAAGAATTAAGAGTATATAGGGTAAATATAAGTATATTTATAAATATAACTACGATTAAGGAATTGTTTTTAAAATATATTTAACCTTATTTATATTTTTATTAAAATATTTAATATAACTGAAAGATATTTTAATGTAAATTGTAAAGAAATCAATATAAAGTTCTACTGGACTAGGAAATAACAATCCTAAGATAAACTTAATTTGTATTAACTTTACAATAAAAGAATTGAGGGGACAGGTTTATTTGCCACTAAGGGCTTAATATTGTCAACTTAAGTAGAAGTATATTATCTCTTTATATTTAAATTTAAAAAAAATTTAAAAAAAATACATAAATAAACAAAAAGAAGTACCAATTTAAAAAGTACACTTTTGATATATATAGAGCCAAATAAACTATACATGTGTGAGTGAATGTGTACTCATGGACACACAGATGAGTTCATTCATTATGCTCGCCAAACGTTTGCATAAATTTAACGCACATTTTGCTTTTCAATTTAAAAAAGTGAATCACTAAATTTCAATGCAATTGATCATTTAGCGTCCATATAGACAACGAGTAATATTTGAATATTTATGTATTTTAAGCGGGCTTTGAATGAATAATTTATGATTTTATATTAAATACAATCAAAACTTGCAAATATTACTAACGAATTACCGAAAAACTAAATGAGATTAGCACAAATAATTGGTGATTTGTTGATTTGCAGTTTGATGACGACTCAAGGTATTACCAGGGTATAAAGTAGCTTATTGCCTGGCGCTGGTAAAGGGAAAGAGATGAAAAGCATCCGTTTAATGAAATGCAACTTCTATAAGGATATTTGTCAATCACAAGAGTCAAATGTAAATACTTAAATACTTTTTAAATGCGTACATAAAGACAGTAAATGCATGTGCATTGCCTTCAGTTGACGCTGTCGAGGGCAATTAACGATGAAAAAGTCAGAGAACAGATAAATGGCCAATATAATGCGCACAAATTAACATGCTATTTATTCTGATCCCATTCTGATCTGGGTAAATTTCAGGAATCTGTGCCGCAATGTAGACTCACACACATCCATACATACATACACTCATAAATGAACTCGTATATAATGGGAATAACACTGGCAAGGCATAATTCACTTTAAGCACCACTTAAAGTTATGAGGAACGGCCGGTTAGCAATTTAAGACTCGAGTTTAATGCATTCAATACGTCATTGAGCATGTTGTGAGCGGTTTGGGTCGTTGCTCTGATTTATGGTGCGTATACTTGATGTGGCCGCTAAGCCGCACAAAATGTTGCTGCTGCGCCCACCTGTCTTCCTTCCAGCCATCTGCCCGCGTTAATAAAGCTCAAAAACAAACCTCAAAATACACATACACACAGAACTCGCAGGAAACTGGGATTTGATATTATTAAATTTTATAACATTTCGATGCGTCTGCATTTCAATTGACCATAAACGGTTTTAAGGCTGTCTTGGGCTTAAAACTTTGCCTAAGTTGGATATTCATCTCCACGTTGGGAGTTGTGGCTAAAGGGAGTAAAGGTCTCATTCTGTATGGGCGTGTATCCAGACCATGCCATGCCCAATTTAATTTATCAAAGTCATAAACTTTTAAATGACTAAGCTGAAAAATCCTTTATGAATGATGGGCTCAGGATCGCAGTCTTGTCAATGGAAAAGCAGATATTCAACCACAGGAAACAGACTTATGTAAAACATATGAAAACAACTCTTATAATTCCGTTGGAATCAGCAGATAAATACAAAAAATTATCTTCAGTTTTCAACTATATAAAATGTACGACCATTGGTATAACTTTTAATTTGTTCAGCTCGTCAAAATGATATATTAATATTTATGAATTATTTTTGCTGAACATTAAATTCATTACGAACTTCCTGCCTCCGTTGTGGCAAGTAGAGAGTTTTTAATATTTGCTTTATGACAGCAATATTGAAACAAATTTTAATAAAGAAAGTAAATTCATATTGTCGACAAAAATAAAACCAAAATCAGAGACGTGAATTCTGAAATGAAATGGTTAAATTTTAGCAGAGGGCCACAAGATTTTTCCCCAACATGTTAGTTAAGTTGCCGCAAACTGTTGCAAATGTGATTACGATGACATCAAGCATACGTAACTCCAATTATTCGTAGAACGAGAACGGCGCCAATCTGGTTAGCAACTGTGCAACTGCATACATGATAAGTTTCCGAATAACAGTTTCGGGGCATGCAACAACATGTGCAAGGGAGCGCTGTAGACTTTGCTCAACTGATACATATATCCGAAACAAGTTACAAAGTTAGAAAACAGAGAGTGTGCATACTCCCTAACTGTAGTCAACTACAGGGTGCACATCAAGCGAAATCAAATCGAATCCTGTCAATAAAAAAAAAAAAAACTGAGAATCTGTTGATGTATCACTAAGAATATTCTCTCATCGTGCAAGTTTATGCCATTTAAGCATAATTTGCTTAACCAAGGTGGATCTGGTGTGGACCCAGACCCAACTCAAAGATACGAAGAGAAGATAGAAAACATCCATAAAAAACAGTAATAATAATTTCTGTGGATAAAGGTAACATTCGCCCGAGTATCTCGTGAGGGGTGCCTTTGTCTGTCAGTCTGTCTGTCTCGAAGTAGGTTGAAAACGAGATCCTTTAATTTATGCAGCGACGCATTTTAAGGACTCATCCACACACACACATACACACAGACACACGCTGATCTGAAGGCAACTTGCCTGCCGGAAATCAACAAAAATTTATTGAGCATAAATTTAAATCCGCTTGATGTTCTTCTGCCTGCCTAGAAGGCAGATATATAGTACCTTACTTCATCTTGCTTTGTTTTGATTGTGAAAGCATTTTATGGGATTTGAAATTGATTTAATTTTCACGTTTATTTCTCATTTCGATTACTTCCAACTGTTGACTTTCTGCTCATTTTCTAGCATATGTATGAATCACACGAAGTGTCAGCAAATTATGACATGATCTGTGGCAACAGCTGTTGTTGCCACAAAACGACTCACATCTTGGCCAATGCTCAGTGCCAAATCAATGAAATGTTTCATTACAAACAAGCTATAAATAAATTTATCTCCACATTACAAGTACGAGTTTCTTTCGCCGCCTTTTATCTCCTTGCACAGTGGGAGAAATAGCAAAGGTAGCGAATATTTATTAAAACAAAGAAATGTTAATTGGCGCTAGTTTTGTGAAATAGAAAAATTAATTAATTAAAAATTAAAAGTCTGTTACGGACTGGAGTGCTGAAAAATATTATTAGCTTTGTTTATAAAATTATGTGCTTATGGGTGTTTCACAAAATAAAACAAAGAGACAAACACCATTGAAAGCAATAAAAAGTTCGTCAAAACCTACATTCTAAATAAAATATATTATTTAAATTACTTCTATATATATTACTTAATTATAGTTCACAAATGTTATTATCTTAAAGGATATTAATTTCGTTATTCAAGATCTCTCATATCACCCACTGTACATTGTTCGCATTTCTACGACTGTCGCTTTCAGTTTTGTTCTTTGGTATTGTATTGAGTGTGATAATATCTAATAATTTCTTATCATTATTGGCTCTGGTCATTTGTTGAGTCCTCCCTTCGCACACTCTATTTCTGTTTCATCTGCTTCTTTTATCTGTTCCTTTTGTCTGTGGTGTCTGCGTTCTTGTATTAGCCTAATGGACATTACTTCTTTGGCCGCCCTCGCCATTCCTCGACGCCCACGTCTCAGTGATTACCGAACAAATTAAATTAGTGAAAATGTCGAAACGAGACACGAGCAAGGTGAGACAATCTAATTGCCATTGCCAGTGTTAACCTCTCCACTTGTGGGCATATACGACCTGGCTTGCAATGTATGTTAAATATGCCCGACAGTGTGAACAGGTGCAGGCATTAATTGGCCTTTGGGTCCAATTGAATTAAGCAAGCTAATTAGGTTTTATAAATATGAACGAGCCCACATAGTTGTATGTCATAATGAAACGACTTCATTTCTTGTTACAATCGAAGCAAGGGTAAACAGACTAAGAGACGTAATCAATGTATGTCAATAAATAAATATGTATTTTAAGTTTGATTAACAAAAATGTTAACTAAACTCAAAATGTTTGAATAAAATCCATATATTTTATGTCTGGGCTTGACTTTAAGCAAGTACACAAACCGTTTTGCTGGCGGCATCTAGCGGTCGTTTTCGTGAATAATGTTGCGAGAAACTTTTGCGACAGTAGTTGTATTTATTGCCAAAATGGCGCCAAAAACATGGCCGACAATCGAAATTCCGTTAAACAAATTGACATTTTATAAACTTTATGATTGACATTGAGTTTTATATCTACGACCTGAGTACTGTTGTTACCATCAAAGGAGCTTCAGCCCCCGCTCAGGTAACATAACGACCCAGACCTACTACACAGAAAATCGACCAAACTAGTCTGTGGCATATCAGTCTCCCTGCCAGTGCCGTGGCTGACAAGGCAACGTGCAACAAATTAAAGCAGGTCAGCAAGCTCAAGACAGAGACACCCTCGCAATTCGAGCTGTAAAGGAATTTCATTTGCAGTTCAACAACAGTTGTGAAATGAGCGCCAACAAAATCTTTCTTCGCTATTATCCACCAGGTGAGTAGCATTCATTCTTCCATTAACACTGCAATACATTGTATTCGATAGGTTTAGCGTTGAATTATCGATCTGCAGATGGCAGCGAGCGGATTCGACACTTTGATCTGCTCGACTTGGATGCCAAGTAAGTGAGGTAACAAATGTATCTAATAAATTTTATTGAATAATTCTCTGATAGAACAAATGTGGAAGCACTGGCAGATAGCATTCTTCTCCAGGAACTCCAGGCTGCAGATTCGGAACGCAATCTGGACCATCTTTCGGAGGACAATCCAACTCCCTGCCTGTCCAGCAGCTCCAAGGCTTCCAGCTCCCAAGACACGTTCAGCGCTTTGAAACAGGCAATTGGCAAGCTTCAGAGTAAGCTGCGAGAACCAGTTAAAAAGAAGTTTTATCTGCATAAATGCTACAATTCGCACATTTTGCCGCTGACGAACGTGTGTTTCGATCGCAGCGGGGAACATTGCTTGACGGGCAGCTACGATCGCACCTGCCATGTGATTAATACCAACACCGCCGAGGTGCAACACATTCTCACCGGACATGACAATGTGGTCTTCTCAGTTGGCTTTAATACGCCACGTTGGTAAGTGTCAAAAGAGTGAATCACTTCTTCTGGAATTATGAGTTATTCATTGCCACTTCAGCGACAAAATTGTGACGGGATCCTTCGATGGCACCGCCAAGATCTGGTCAGTCAGCAGCGGTCAGTGCCTGAGCACGTTGTACGGTCACACAGCTGAAGTGGTAGCTGCTGAGTTTCATCCGTTACACGATCAGGCGGTTGCGACGGCCTCCATTGATGGCAAGGCACGCATCTTTGATACAGAAACCGCACAGGAGCTGCAGCAGCTTTCTTACCATGGAGCCGAGGTGATAACCACACGATATTCTCGCGATGGCCAATTGCTGTTGACGGGATCCTTTGACCACACGGCTCGCATTTGGGATGTGCGAACAAAGAGGTGAGTTTAAAAGTACAAACTTAATTTTACATTAATGCCACTTGCCACGTGCCACACACAGTTGCTGCCATCAGTTGCGGGGACACACTGCCGAGCTGTCCAACTGTGTGTGGAGTTTTGGCGGCTCGTTGATTGCAACTGGCAGCCTGGACCGCACCGCACGTGTCTGGGATATGCGTCGCTTGGACCAGGAGCTGCATTTGGTGTCCACGCACAGCGACGAGGTGCTCGACGTGACCTTCGATGCAGCTGGCAAATTGCTAGCCACCTGCAGCAGCGATTGCACAGCGCGTGTTTGGAGCCTGGAGCCACTAGAGATGCTCTCGCTAATGGCCGGCCACAGTGATGAGGTGAACAAGGTCTGCTTCAGTCCCAGCGGTTGCATGTTGCTCACCGCCTCCGCCGACAACACGGCTCGCCTGTGGCTCACCGAGACGGGGCAGTGCTCCCAGGTGCTGGCCGGCCATGAGTCTGAGGTATTCAGTTGTGCCTACAGTTATGCGGGCGATGCTATTTTAACTGCATCCAAGGACAATACCTGTCGCGTCTGGAGGTGATACGACTGGTACACGGTGCAGCTAAATGACTGAATAAATTTAAACAATTCTCAGCTTTTGGGTTCTTTTTTTGTTTTTTTTTTTTTATCAACATTTACTACAAACTCGGGCGTTATTTTTTTGTTTTGTTTTGTTTTTTGCTTTAAGTTTCTTAATATTTCATCCTGCTCACTTCTTACAAATTAATAGTTTTTGTTTTCCATTACAGTTTTTGTTTTGTTGTTTTTTGTTTAAATCGGATATCTCATATACATATATAAAAATAATGAACAAAAATGATTCTTCAGTAACAAACATTATACAGCTTACAAAAATCCGCTTCGTTTCGGAATCAATATTAATACACAGTTTGAAAATCAAATAAAAAATCATCTCTAGTACAGACTTCTCCCGAGCGACATTCTTAGACAGGGCTAAAATGTATTTACTTTTTTTATATTGTTGGTTTTGTTTTTCGTTTCTATTTCATACAAATATTTTTTTTTTTTTGGTAAAACTTTACACAGCTAAACAAAGGCGAGTCAACAGTTTTTAATTTTGCTTGATGAGGATTGACAAAAGGACAGTTACGATTGATAGATTGATAGACGACAGACCGACCTAACATAGAAGTAAGACATATCTATCTATAACCAATCTCTAACTCTAGTAAGTATTGTAGTTAGTTAGGAATTTGGTTAGTTTAGAGATGGGAAATTTCTTCCGTGTATCTGTGTGTGTGTAGTGTGATTTGTGAGAGTGTGTGTGTGGGTGTGTGTGGTGTTTGTTTGTTGTGTGTGTTTGTTGGCTTTGAGCCAAACCCTGTTCTTCTGTATATTTAGTTTTCATTTTAAGTTTTATTTTTATTTTTGTTTTTGTTTTTATCTTTAGCTCTGAGGTCTGCTAAGGTTCGCTCCTTTCTATAAGTAGATCTACGTAATACAAGGTTTATGTAGTTGTTGTGTTTAGGACTGGCTTTCATTTAAACTATATAAAGTATTATAATAATGCTTATTAATATTATTAGCAGTAGTTTTTTCTTTCTTTCTTTTTCTTTTTTATCAAAGTAGAAAACGGTTTGGTAAGAGTGTCTGTTGTGTTTGTTTGTGTGTGTGTGTTTTTTTTTTTTTTGTTTTAATGTAACGTACTGTTGTTGTTATTGTTGCATTTGTTTGACTGTTTCTGTTTGTTTGTTTTGCAAATTTAATGCGTTGGACTCTGCAAGAATATCAAGAAGGAGAAATTATTAGCAACCGGAGACAAAGTGAAGAGATGATCAAAGACAGGCACAACTAGAACGCAGGCTTAAGGCGCTTCAATGAGGCGTGTGTATGTGTATATATAAATATGTGTGTGTGGATCAAAAACAGAGAGAGATTAAGAGTGAGAAAGTGGATGCATTTTTACTATTATAAATGATAATTTAATTTCTTTATTATAATTAATATTTGTATTATTATTTTGGGATGAACATGCAGAATAAAATAGAGCGAACATGCAGAGCAGATATTTGGGTGCTGCCAATTTTACAACAGGTTAATTTTTTTCTCATTTAAAATTTTGGATGAACATAAAAATAACAAAATAGGACGTAAACAACAGAATCGTTTTCGTCTTACATTTATATGAATTTAAAGGGTTTTAGTTTCATTTTTTCTTTTGTTGTTGGTTGCTTGGATGTTATTGTTGTTTGGTTGTTGATTTAGAAATGAACAATAGTTAGCATTAAAAAATTCATAGCTCATCATATGCATACAGCTAGAAATAAAAGAAAGAGAATACGTAAAGAGCTTTCGGTTTGTTAAACAACAATTAGTTTTGGGATGCAGCCTCAAGGAAGTAGTACTATATCAAGTGATTCAATAGAGTTTAAGAAAATAATAAAGTTGCATAGATAAGCTGACAGTTAAGCGAATGATTAAGCAAAAGCTATATGAATGAAATCAGATAATCATAAAGTTGTAAAGCAAAATAAAAGTGGTAAAGAAGCATTGGTGAAAGATCGAAAAAAGCTATTCTCAAATGTTGTAAAAAATGTTTCGT
The DNA here is from genome assembly GCF_004354385.1 of Drosophila innubila. Taxonomy (NCBI): domain Eukaryota; kingdom Metazoa; phylum Arthropoda; class Insecta; order Diptera; family Drosophilidae; genus Drosophila; species Drosophila innubila. The sequence continues at coordinate 11,550,156 of NW_022995380.1, forward strand.
ACTTCACATGGATCATCCGGGAACAACTCCGTGAATATTCGCTCAATAATGTGATATCTGAAACAAGATAAATATTTGATAAATGATGAGGCTTATAGATAATTTGATAAGTATCAATTTACTTGGAGTGCAAACCGCCGCCGGGTGGAAGACCTTCAATGTCATCTCTATTTTCCAGACACTTCAACAGTTCCACGTAGTCTGTGACATCATTACTCTCAATCTCCTCTGCAAGAATGCCAGAAATTTGATGAAATGTGTTAGAAGGTATTCAAAAAACGTAACTTAATTTTAATGGTCATGTTATTCGAATTTGTATGTACAATAAAAATACGAATTATATTGTAAAGCTACGCAAAAGCAAATTCACAATTCATAAAAATTAATAATAATACGAAAAATGTTGCAACAGCGAGAGCCGACAAAAATTGAGCAACAAACTTAACTTAACGTGAGGTTTGGCAAGACATACAGCTCGATCTATCGCTTATCTGACAAATTGTGACAATAGTGTGCTCTTTACAGATTCGATCGACCTGCATAATCGAAATCGTAAATAATAATATAAATGGGGTGTCGCAAAATTCTCACTTCAAAAGATCGGGAGTACACTAAAAAAAAAAAATACAAAAAAAAAGAGCAGCAGATTTCTGCAGTTTCCTCCTTTTTTTTTGATTTGGTTTTGTTGATTGACTTTTGCAATTGGGAATTGTCTATGAGAAAACTGTTTACAGCATTCAGTGTACAACAAACATTTGAAAATATCGAATTGTAAAAGTGATTGGATAAGATGTACATATATATAATAATTGGATTGGTATTATCTTAAGAGCATGCATATATCATTTACTTTTCATTTATGTGATGGGATCTATGTGCCTTACCTTATGCTCACTCATCATTAAATTTGATTTGTATTGCTTTCTGTTTTCTGGCATTGACTTGACACCATTTGCCCATTTTCATATTAACTGCAAGATGCGCGAACAACGCCAACGTCAACAAAACAAGAGCAACGCGTTGCTAAATTTACTTTAACAAATTTCGTAGATTAAAAAGAATACTTGGAATAAATGGATATGTAAGTCATTAGTTTCGACTGATCAGAAACCAAAGAAAAATAATATCAGTTAAGTTTAAAATGAAAAACTGTAACAATCAATCAAATGCTGCGTATTGTTATATTTTATGTGCAAATCAAAGAATGAAAATCAACATTTAAATCAAATTTAAGGGGAAAATAAACGAAGTCGAGACGATTGATTTGTTTGTTTGTGTTGCGTGTGAAGAAGGAAGGCAAAAGCGCAGGCGGAAATGGTGTTGGGAAAGTGTATCGAATGAGAACTGAAAACTGAACAACACAGCAAACAAACACTTTTGAATTGGTTTTCGAATCTTTCATTTCAAGTTATATTTTTACTTAGCAGCGAAAATAATTAATTAGTTTTGTTCGTATTCCATTAATTGCTATATTAACGTTCTATCGTTGCCAAATCAAGCAAACGATTTTTTACTGTTTTGATTGCTATAGTACTTAGGTACAAACGTTCTCAGTGTATCCAAGAGAGATGTTCGAGCGGTTTTTAAATTTTTTTCTCTTTTTTTTAATTAGGCTCTGCGCTGCGTCGCTTCAATTGAATTTTCTAAATATAACATTTTCATGTAAATTGTTTACGTTGACAATAAGCACAACAATTGGTGAGCATAAGGTTTACAATATTTTGTTATCTTTTCGGTTTCGTTATCAATTTCTTACTTCTCACTTCATCTGCTACATTAATAGATACAGATGCTGTTACAGATGTAGATACAGATACTGATAGAAATACAAGTACAAATACAGATACCCTTAGGCCTGGCCTTAAAACTTTCAACCTAATCTAAGTAATTTGTCTGGACATTATTCATTTTGAATTTTTCAGGATTATTTTGTTATTATACTTAATATTAGAGTAGGTAATTATATACTTGACTAATATGATCGTTTCTTGTGGGGTGTGGAATTCGCTAGTTGTAAACAATACAATATTACAATATTATTTACGTAAAGTTATTATCAACATACATATGTAAAGGTCAGGTCTGCACTTGGCCTTAGGACGTTTTTAAAATTCACTTTGGTGTTATGAATACTGTGGGCGCATGAACAATTTACGCTATAATCGATCACGTATATGCACTACAAAATACCCTATAATATGTGGCAGAAGTTAAATGGCAATGGCAATGGCAATGGCAAATGGTGTTTAATTAATACTTGAGCATAAATCTAAGAACCTGACAACGACAAAATCAATTCCCTCAATCGCAAGTAAATATTATTATTGACAATTTTCTCACTGAACTTTTCACTAATTTTACCTATATCTATTAAGTATTTGTGACTTGTAAAAGTGCTAATTAATTGCGACTGCTTTAAAGTATCTGTTTTAGTTACTTGGTATTAATTCATAGTATTTTGATTGGTATGACTTACATTAAAATTTATATCAAATATGCGTTAGAATTTTTCTTTAGTTTTTTATGTATTATGTTATGGTAAATGGTTGTATGTAAATATTAGACTATATACAAGCATATGTATGGATATATGTATGTACACTGGCTGAGAGGGCTTCAACTTTAATTGTTTGAGAAGGGTTATCAATTAATGTTGCTAAGTAACTTATAGTACTACTCTAAATGTATGTATGTATGGTTTTTGTATGCATATGACGTATTCTAGGTCTAAATGGGATGGGGTTGGATTGGTTGGATTATTTAGCTACAAGGATTTCTCTCACGTGGATCGTTTTGGCAGTTGCTGTAGCACATAATCTCATTAATACTAAAAAAAAATAATACTGTAACACACTCATACACAGGCGCACTCATAGAGTTGGACAATCAGACACTCGGCCACACGAACAGCCAGCGGAATTAGATATGACAAACTAACACGCTATACTTTAATTGGTATTTTATGTATATATGAATTGATATTGGTATTGGTATTGGCAATGGTAATAGCAATTGTTCTGGTTTACTTATTGAAAGGAACATCTTGTTGCATTGCGGTTTCAATTTCATTTGATTTGATTTGATCAATTATATATGTATGCATGTATCTAGCTAACTAACTAACAAATACATGTATATACGTATTCGTATGTTTGTGTATAATTGTAATCTACTAATCTATATATGCAAACTTTGGTTTTTGGGCTATCTTTGCTTTCGTTACGTAAGGTACAATGTATTCGTATTCGTTTTTTTCAGTCGTCTAAGATCAATTCGTGTGTGGAGAAACGGCGACACTGAGACAGACATTGACACAATTGTGTTACGACTATAGTTAAATCGTTAGGTGTACGATTAGTTATAAACAGAGTAGACGATTTAGACAACCTCTTGTGATCTTCTCGATGTGTTTCTCCAACCGACGCTCAGCCTCTTTCGCTTCTTCAGTTGGCTTTGGTGCTCCGGGAAAAGCAATTATTATGATGCTCATATTATCACGGCTGCCCTGTTATTGTTAATCGAAACAAATAAATGAGATATAACAAGACGAATAGAGATCGGTTATGATATCATGTAGATATTATCCAATACGCACCTTGTGCAAACAAGTATCGACCACCTGATTGGCAATGTTCACCAGATTTGAGGTCACTTTCAGCCTCGAGTATATGAAACTGCACACATCCTCATTGCTCATAACATCCCAGATGCCGTCACAGGCGAGCACTAAGAACTCGTCGGTGTCCTGACGGCTTTGGCAAAAGATTTCCGGTTCCGGTGAGACCAACTGCTCGCATTGTCCTTTCTCCTTAACATTCTTAAAGTCATAATCACCAAGGGCACGCGACACTGCTAGCGTACCATTGACACGCTGAATCATCACACTGCCTCCAGCATTATGTATACGCTCCTTCTCCTCAGGCAAAATGGGCTTGTGATCCTGGGTGGCAAATACTGGCACGCCCTGGCGACAGAGCACCGCCCGTGAATCCCCGCAATTGGCAATGTATACCTGCGTGGAGCTGATAAACGCGCTGACTGCCGTGGTGCCACCACATTTCTGTTCATCCTGGGTAAACTCGGGCAGCTCTCGCATTACCTCATCGATGCGAAGGAAACCGGTGCGAATGCCCTTCACATAATCACCGTTCTTAAATTCCTCAGTGCTGATTATGCTGTCCAGCAAATGATTGGCACAATGCTCCGATACCTTACAGCCCGCATGACCATCAAAGACCGCAAAGAAACTCCACTCATCCAGTGCATTCCCTAAGCGTGCGCAAGCATAGTATGCGTCCTCCATTTCACAGCGCCAACCCTGCATCGAACTAACGCCATACAGCAGCTTGTTGCCCTCGCCTTCATCATTGTGCTTTGCGGTTTTTGGCTTATCCAGGAATCCGCCCATATCTATTGAACATAATGTTTGTGTGTGTGCTTTTTGTTGTTATTTTCTCCCCAGCCGTGTCGCGCGTTCGCCGTGTGCTGATTAATCTAAAGTAGAGAAAGAGAGAAATAGACCTTGGTGAGTTGGCGCTCAAAGTCAAACGAAATATCGTGAACTTGAAAAACGCTGCGCGGGATGCAAAAATCCATAACAGCCAGACACACAAATGCAAACACAATCCAAATCGTTTACATCAACAATACATACACACACCGCTCACATGTACACACTTATACAAGCATAAGGAATCAAGGATGCGTATTGAGCTTTTGCCGCCTACACTCGACCAATGCAATAACGTTATTTCTCTGCTTTTTTCAGTGTTGTTGTTGGTGTTGTTGTTTCGGGCTGTTGGTTATTCTATCGTTGCTTCCTTTTGCACATCGATTTATCAAAGACGCCTGCTCACTTGCTAAATTTAGCTCTGTCCAAACGGCACGCCCACTCGCCTTACAGCTCCGACAGCGTAGGTGTTAGCTCTTTTACCGTTCTTGTTGTTATCGTCTTTTATTTTTTTGTATTTCCCTTTTTTTCACCAATTGAAAAAAAAATCCTCGACTAGCATTAAGCGCGCTGTAGCAAAATATAGAGATGTGCAAAATCAGAGTAACTGTGACTGCTATTTGTGACCATGGAATATGCGACAAAAATATTTGTCAGTATATAGCGCTTTCCAAAGTTGACAAAGATTCGTTAATAGCGCCTTTAGATCATATTTATAAGAGTCCCTCAACAGCCCGAATTCAACAAAGTTATTTTTGTTACACCACAGCGTCTTCACATTCGTAACCGCGCTCATCACTAAATAAGGCTATTCGAGACAAGTTGACAGCCCCATACAGGGGGCAGAAAACACGAGGAAAAGAAGATAATTTTAAAGTTATGATCACGCACACGCCCTTTCCATTTTAGGTTTCTGCAGAAAATGTATCAGCGATCATTCATACACATTTTACACGCAGAAACTACTAAAATATTTTTCACCTCACGAGTTGAATATTTTTTTTTGGTATGTAGCTTTATTTTGCACTCACTTGCTTTTCGTTTTGTATGTGTGTGTGTGTGTAGAACAAAAAATTGCCTTGTTTGATTTGTGCGTCACCGTGCGTTATGCACTTTGTTGCCCGAAATATGAAGCACTTTGCAATTATTGGAATCACGACCTCTATGTAACAAAAAATAAATATGTGTATGTTTTGATTAGAAAAAAACAAGCACAAAACAAGCAGACTGTAGAGTTGTATCAAATCGTTCCGATTATACCTGGAGAGATATCGATTAATCGATTTTATCACGAGTTTGAAAAACATCGACTATTTTTGATTAATTGTTTTTAAATGTGAATTTATTGGGGTAAAAATTAATAAACACTTATTTAATTCACACAACGCTCCTTGAATTAAAGTCTTTTGTTAGATTATTTTTTATGGACTTTATATTTTTTATGCAGAGAATCACGCGGCCTGCTGGAAAATGTAATTGACATAGATGTAAATGTAAAAAACATAGACTTTTTATCAGCGATATTTAAGCATATATTTGCCATATATTAAAATTGCGCGCCAATTTCTGCAAGGTAACAGATGGCACTATCGATATATAGAATATCAGGGATTCACGCAGAAAAATATCGAATGAAATTCGACAATACAATCCTGAATATAAATTGACATACGATATAACATATCGATATTGGGTCGGCATAAACACATCGCTGCAAAAACGCCATTGAATATTCGACTTGGTTTTTCGTGTTTTAAAATATTTGTTCTCTGCGGCAAATTCGTTAACAATTTGACAACTTATCACTGGACAGCATATCCAGTTAAAGTGTAATAGCAAAATGTAAGTTTCAATAAGCTTTTAGCATCAGTATACTATGACCGACATTTTTTTTTCATTAGGGCGCGTGCCCGGTCTCCCACCGCTGAGGGCGAAAAGGAAAATAAAGAGAAAGATGTAAAAGAAAAGGACGCAAAAGCAGCTACATCTAATTCATCTCGCAGAGAGCGGGAACGCAAACGTAGAGGTTCCGCCTCTTCTAGCAGTGACTCTAGCAGAAGGTATAAAATGGTCTCTTTTAGACGCGGTATATATTTTTCTTATAAAGCAAACGTTTACTCACCCCTCTCCGCAGTTCATCGGGTAGCTCGTCATCACGCAGTAGTTCCGGCTCAGACTCGCGATCCAGCTCAAGCAGCTCCAGCGATTCATCCAGCTCGTCGTCCTCATCATCGAGTGATACCGATCGCAGTGAGAAGAACCGACGTAGAGGTGGTGCTGGTGGTGGTGCAGCTGGAAAAGACAATTCTCGCTCGCCGCGCAGAGCTACCAAATCACCACGCGCCAATAGCAAGGCTCGCAAGGATCCGGAACGTACGGAACGTGAGCGCGATCGCGTGCAACGCAGCCGCACCCGATCCAGAGATCGTGCACGTCGAACCTCCAACGATCGGGCAGGCGCTGCAGGCGAAGTAAATAATGTGAAGCGTGATCGTTCCCGCTCCACTAGCCGGTCCCGTTCTCCGCGTCGTCGTGGCGGTGCCGGCCGTGGCACAGTCGAACGTACACCACCGCCAAAGAGACGTGAACGCTCGCGTTCCCGCAGTCGTACCCGTACTCGGTCGCCCACACCGAAGCCGGTGCGTATTCACGTGGGCCGACTGACTCGCAACGTTAACAAGGATCATGTGCTGGAGATATTTAGCAGTTTTGGCACTGTGAAGAATGTGGAGTTTCCAACGGATCGCTTCCATCCAAATTTTGGACGCGGTATGGCCTATGTTGAGTACGCAACGCACGAGGATTGCGAGTCAGCTATGAAGCACATGGACGGAGGTCAAATTGATGGACAGGAAATTACAGTATCGCCAGTTGTTGTCGCTAAACAGCGACCGCCAATGAGACGACCATCGCCACAGATGCGCCGTCCACAAGGTGGACGCTGGCGTTCCCCGCCGCAATTTAATCGGTTCAACAATCGCGGTGGTGGCGGAGGTGGTGGTCGCCGGAACTCTCCACCGCGAGGACGTCGATCTCCACGACGACGCTCACGCTCGCCAATAAGACGCCGACGTCGCAGCAACAGTTCGGACAGCTCCCGTTAAAGAAAACTAACAATAATGATTCATTCATATTGGTAAAAGCAAAAAACAATAACAAACAATGCACTTCAATTCAAATTAATTATTAACCCGAATAATATTTAAAAAGTAGAAACGAAATATAACTAAAATTGTAACTATCCCACTGACCCATCTAGGGTCTTAATCCTTTATGTGGTAGTTATGTTTAAAATTTGTTCTTTGACATGATTTTATTATTGTAATGACAACATGCAAATTATAAATATTTAACTACGAAAACTAGTGTATAAATGAGCAGTCACTTTCCTCTAAGGGGCATCCCTGGGGATGATGTAGTTTAAAGAAGCATGAACGTTTCTTAATGGTATGTGACTTGGAGCGTATCGCAGGAATTCCTTCAGGCCTACGGATGCCAATTAGATCATTGCCGCAAAACTTAAATACCTCATGTTTATTCCTCAGTAAGGTCTTGATTCCACCGCACTCTGACTTGATGCCGCTCAACTCCTCTTTGGTCAGGGACTGTACAATTTCGCGCATTTTCAGCTGTCGTCCTGCCATCCAAGAAGTATCATTTGTTCTCTCTGTATTGTCCAGCAGCATATGAAAGATTTTCAATACCAGAGAATCCAGAATGCTCTTTTCGACCTGTGTGCAATTTCTGACGGTTTCAGTTTTCTCACGCAATTTTATCGCAGCGTTTGTATCTCCTGTTTGGTACTTTTGAAGCTCGTTTTGTACAAAATCTTCCAAGTTCGCAGTACTTTTAGCCGACCCTTTTAGACCAATCAGAGCTATGCGCTTCGTGCTTGGGATCTTTAAGCGATCTTGTTGTGTTTCAAATCCACATCGATCCGATATTTGCCTAGCATAGAGAACAAAATCTTGATAAGCACTTATGGAAGTGTTACGACGTTGAAACTTGGCACCAGACAGCTCAAATGGACAGCAAGGAAGCAGGAAGAAGTTTGTTTTCAGACGCGCTGCGAGTACCGGCAACCAGGGTGATAGTTCATCGGAATGATTGCCTATGATCCAGTCAATACCTTCAAATTCGAAACGAAAACTGTTTGGTTCCACAGTTCGCTCAACGAGGTTGCAACTTGTCTGCTCCGAGTAAAGGGACCAAAGTTTTCGCTTCCGTACATCATAGCCATAGCCTTTGTGTCCCTCCGCATTGAGCACATGCACCAGGAGGCCATTGCCGCATCCCAAATCAGCAAATGCATTTGGTTCCGTTTGTGTGGAGGTCCACAACGTTATCAGGTAAGCAGCAATGGCCAAATCTTCGTATATGAACTTTAATGGATCTGTGCTTTCCTTTGCTGTTTCCCAAAGCTTTAGTAGACTCTCGGAATGCTTCAGTTTAAGCTGCTTGTAAAGATCATTATACTTTTCGACATCCACCAAACGTAACGATTTCTGAGCTCCTTCTTCCCGTTTGCTTTGTGACCAATTGCAAAGCCTTGGCCTTAAAACAAACTCTGCAAACCGGGAATTTGATTTTGACTCCACTCTGAACTGTCCTGCATTTAAATGCACGGAAAAATCATCAAAAGATTCTTCGCCTACAAAATGGCATTCATAACTTTGCTTGCCGAAATCTGTAATTATGTTTTGTAAAGTCATGAATTACTTAACATTAACATTGCCTCACTCAATGTTCCATTGGCCAAAATGTTTGTCTCCAGCTTTTTGGTCAACATCTTGAAGTAAATCTTAAAGCCTTCACATGTCCTCTCAGATGCATTTGCCTGTAGCTGCTGCTCCAGTTCATCTTCGTCGGAATCATACAGTTGTCCATGTTGCTGTTTCTGCACTTCTGTAATAATCACCTCGAATATCTTTTTATTCAAAGCGTGATAGTTTTTTATTAATATTGTAATGGCCAACCAGAATTGTTTGTCGTCAATGTGTTCAGCTGCCATTTTGCAATGTTTACCAACACTTAATTAATAGTATGCTGCTCAGAAATAAAGACAGCAAGCCAAAATGAAGTAAGCAAAATACAGTCAGGGCCAAAATTATTGCACAAAACAAGTTAATAAGTGTTGGTAAAATATTAAACATTTTAAGTAATTTATATTTCTTAACAGACAGAGCAGATAATACTGAATACATAAAATGTAACAGTTTTTGTGCTTGTAATTTACAAAACAAAAAATAAAATTAAATAAAAATATATACTTTATTAATAATTTTTTATATATTAAAATAAAAAATAATATGCCAATTGTTTAGACTTTTGTGATCTCTTTCTCTTATCAAGCAAAGGTTATGAACAGCATACCTGCCTTGGCCGCAAACTTGTTGCGTAACGCAGCTGATTGAACTACAAGGCAGCAACAGAACACGCAGATCTCGCATTGGAACAAATAATAACTTTTCTTGCAATTGTTCTTATTGCAAATTGTCTTATTTTATTCATTCGTAAGCATGTCATTCCTGCGAAAATCCGTTAAACTGTTGAGTGCCGTTGGCGCGGTCAAGAATAATGCCAAAATGGTATTGTATTTAAATAAAAAATCCGCATACTGTCAAGTGTTTGTAATTGTTGTTGTTTTTGTTGTTTTTAGATTGATCAGCTTGGCGCAGTGAGTGCACACAAAGGCTACAGTTCCAGTTCCAGTGGAAGGTCAGCGGAGAATCGTGCCACGTTTCCAGGTGCTCGTGATGCTCCATTTGTGAACGATCTAAAGCTAACGATGCCCGAGGATTATGCGCCCATACCCATTTATCGGGTAATGGATCGTGATGGCTATATACTCAATGACAATGAGGATCCACAGCTTAGCAAGGAGGTGGTCGAGAAAATGTTCCACGACATGTTGCTGCTGTCCACAATGGACAAAATCTTATACGAGTCCCAGCGACAGGGTCGAATCTCTTTCTACATGACCAACTTTGGTGAGGAGGCTTCGCATATTGGTAGTGCTGCTGCATTGGAAATGCGTGACATTATATATGGCCAGTACCGTGAGGCAGGTGTTCTTGTGTGGCGTGGATTCCGAATCGATCAGTTCATTGATCAATGCTATGGCAATGTGGACGACCTTGGACGTGGAAAACAAATGCCTGTGCATTATGGCTCCAAGGAGCTTAACTTTGTTACCATCTCCAGTCCGTTGTGTAAGCATATTTATGCCTTTGCATGTGCCAATCAAGATCAATGCTGACCCTTTATATATTCACCTTTTTTGTTCAGCTACACAAATACCACAGGCTGTGGGTGCCGCCTACGCCTTGAAACGTCGTCCGGACAACGATGCCTGTGTTGTTTGTTACTTTGGCGAAGGCGCCGCCTCCGAAGGCGACACACACGCTGCATTCAACTTTGCTGCCACACTCGAGTGTCCAGTTATATTGTTCTGGTAATTATTGATTTACTCAATGTAAAAAGTTCATACTTATCACCTATGTTTTTTAGCCGCAACAATGGCTTTGCCATATCCACACCTTCCAATGAGCAATATAGAGGCGATGGCATTGCTGGACGTGGTCCTATGGGCTATGGTATTGCCACAATCCGTGTCGATGGCACGGATGTCTTTGCCGTGTACAATGCCATGAAGAAGGCACGAGAATATGTGCTGCGGGAAAACAAACCCATTGTGTTTGAGGCGCTCGCTTATCGTGTGGGACATCATTCTACCTCAGATGACAGTACCGCCTATCGTTCAGCAGATGAAATCGAAGTGTGGAACACCTTGGAGCATCCTATATCCAAGCTCAAGAGTTACATGGTTCACAAGGGCTGGTTTAATGAGCAGCAAGAAACCGAATTTGTTAGCAGCGTGCGGAAGCAGGTGCTCAAGCAAATTGCCGTTTCAGAGAAGAAGCTCAAGCCGAATTATCGCGAAATGTTTGAGGGTGTCTACGATACAATTCCCGAACACCTCCAGGAGCAGCAGCGAGAGCTGGAGCAGCACATCGAAGCGCATAAGGAATTCTATCCGCTGAAAAACTTCAAGCAATAGACGTAAATTAAGCAACTGCAAACGATTCTACAACATTTAACCGGAGAGACTCTATCAAAAGTGCATTTATTAAGCTTAAGCAATATATTCTTTTTTGTTCGTTATTGGGTCTAACCCAAAACAAAGCAATTTATCATTGTTGTTAAATACTTAGACAACCTGTTAATTCAAGTTAAATACTTGTTTTATTTAGTGACCATTTTAATATACATTTTTGGTGTTTTAGCAGCCCCGCTGAATAGTTTGAAATATGTGAAAATGTATAATATTTACTCAAGCATTTTACTTATGTGAAACTGACTTAAAATACATATGGTTTGGAAAATGAGTTAAAATTTATTAGTTTGATTTACATACAAATACAATACGCAGAAAAACAATACATATTTATAATAAGGGGTATTCCTACAAACGAGTAAACTGAATTTCACTTATTAACAATTCTAGTTAGTGATGTAATACAAAAATCAATTCATTAAAACCATTATTTAACTTGTATATTTAAATTTTTACATCACTTATCAAAAGACTCAGCATATAATTTATTGTGGCTGAAATATGGCTGGATACTTTGTGCCGTATTAATTAGCCATATGCAAAGTAATCATTTAAATGTATATATTCATAAAATTCAATTTACTAAGCAGCTGAAAATCTACGCGTTTGCAGGAATACTTTTTAATATACTTTTCATTTAGACTTAACGCACATAATTCGGGCACGCACTGTGAAGGTGAAGCTATCTAACATTATAGACGAAACAAAAGGGATCTTTGCATAAGCTTGGCTGGAATGTGTGTGTATGTGGGAGCGGCTCAATTGGTACGCAGTTGATAGTCGCCATTCTGTGTGATATAGCGCACCCAGGGCAGTGCCTGATAGCCACTCTTCTCAATGATCTTCAGATATCGCACTTGTATGCCCGATGTTGTAAAATAGGGTATCTCAAAGCGCACCTGTATTGGCGGCTTACCCTCAGCATTGTCCTCGTTCTCAACGCTGGGCAGGCCAAAGTGTGCGCGCATTAGATACTCTTTGCCACCAGGAAACGATTTGATCGTCCAGATGATGGCATTCTGTTCCGGTGCATACTTGCAACTGCCAATGGTTGTCTTAAACTTCGGCGAGTCTGCATCCGCCGGCACTGGTATTACAATTTCCACATTATTGGCCGTTGATCTGCGCTTAAATTGAGATTTTGCCTTAATCATGTATTCCACACGCGAGTGTGCATGTCGCTCGATGACTGATTCAATCCAGATTAAAGGCTTCACCTGTCAAGAAAAAAAATCAAAAACATTAATTAATTGCTAAAGATTTTTATTTACTTTCATAAATGATTAACTTACATGCGTGTTGAGGCGGTACGACATTAATTCAAATTCTCCATCCGGTGGTATAAACGAAATTGTGCGATCGTTTTCGAAACGTGACAGACGTACACACTGATGAAACTTGACATCCTCCAGCTCAACGGACTTGGATTTGCCACGTCCAGTGCTCTCAAAGAGTACCTTATCATTTAATCCCAACCGCAGTTCCGGCATCCCGGACAAATAAACCCGCATTTTGATGGCGCCAACAATTTCGCTGCGCAGGACATTTCCATTGGCATTTGCTAACAGATTGACCGATTCAATGACATCTAGGAACACCTCATTTTTGCGATACTTGATGCCCTCGGAACGCCAGGAGACGGCATTTGTTACGGCGACTGGTATGCGAGGTTGCAGCTCAAGTTTGTGACCCTCCTGCGTTATGTATTCCTGCAGTATTTTCGAGTCCGTCGTTTGTGGATAACCAAAGTCAATCAATTCATCAAGCAATTCGTATATTATAACGAAATTGTCCCGTATGGATTCCTCCTCCAGCTCTTTGAAGTACTCGACAAACACCTGTGCGATTTTGTGCAGAAATACAAAGACCAACGCAATGTTCACATTCTTGTTGCGTGGTGTTGTGGACACAATGTACAGATTGTTCGTCTTTATGTAGGCGAATGTCGTCTCAGACGTCTGCAGAATGGGCGTGACCAGACCCTCCTCTTCGCGTTCCATGAGCAGCGGCATGAATTTATCGATCACGGCCATGTCAATGTTGTCGCCGCGATAATTACGGGATATCAACACCTTGCCCTTCACGTCCAGCACAAATATGGCTGATGAAGACATTTTTCGTTTATTGGCTTAAAAGCTTCCAGCTGCCACTTGTTCTTTTGTTTCCCAAAATATGAATATTAAGCTGGTGCGTTGCCGAGCCTGTGAAATTGCAGATAAGTTTTGAAACACGTCGAATGGACTGGCAACACTTGTATATTACATTATTATTGTAATTATCTTTTCTTTTGACGATTTACCACGCAAGTGGAATTTATAGTTTAGTCACACGAAAATTACTTACGTCGTCGACTGGTGCTTCTTCTTAACGCTAGAGCTGCTAATCTATCGATTGCGCTTTCGACTGCTCTATCGATAATGTACTACAATCATGATTAAATTTAATTTATATTTAAAATTGTGTGAATAATTAAAATATTATTGCCTAGTTAAGCAATTGTTCAAATCTAATTTGTATGACCGGCATAGGACAAAAGTTTCAACATCCTCGAATGTCACCATCGATAATGGAGCTCTTGAACAGTTCGCTCATGAATCACTAAGAAAATGCTGCCAGATGTTCAAACTATCGGTAATTTTTTTCAGCGGTTTAAGGCTGTCACATCGGGCTTAGCGATTTTTGCGTGTAAAAAAAATTAACTGGCAACGTCTTTAATATAAATCCATTAAAAAAGAAATAAACAAAAGTGCAAATTGTTAGATATTTGCAAATGAATCCGAGTATTAGTATTGAACGTAAACGCGTTGACTGCAACGCACTACCTAAAGGTTGGCAACGCGAAGAAGTACACAGAAAATCGGGCTGCAATTCGGGCGTTGATGTTTTCTACTACAGGTAAACCAACCATATTATTGGGCTGAAGTTTTAACAAACAGGTACACGGTGAAGGTGGCGCCTGGAAACTAACGTAAACTGTAAAATACACCCACACACAAACACACTACGACCGCACGTGCGATAAGGAATTTGTTTTAATCACTCTCACTACTCTTTTGTTATTACATCTACCACACACGAACAACAACCACACACACACACACACATGCACACACGCACACACACCTACATCCACAATTCTTGCCCCAACCCAATTGGATGTGTACAGCCCCACAGGCAAAAGAATTGAAAGTAAACCGCAATTAGCACGTCAATTGGGCGCCGAGATGTTTGACATTAGCAACTTTGATTTTCAAACCGGCAAAATGCAACTGCATCGACAAATGCCCTCGCCATCCATATCACTGTATCGATGCAATGCAGCGGGAACGATTATAAGCAACGCTGTCGCAGGTGGAAACAGTGCTGCCAATGCCCTAAAACGTAAATTTAGCAGAGCCCAATCTCAAAGCTCAAACAATAACAGCAACAGCGGCAGTGTGGGCATTGTGACGTCGATATCATCATCATCATCGCCATCATCAGGCTCACCAGTAACAACAACAACTATGGCAACATCTGCAATGACGGCAGCTAATCAGCGGCAACAACAACAGCAACAACAATTTGAATTCAGGTAGAGCCAAGTCGAATATTCTTGGCTCCCCGAGCTCTTTGCATGCACCTGTCTGCCTACCTATGTATATATATATTTTTAACCAAACATACTGTAACTACTACAAAATTAACAAAAATTGGTTAAACTGTATTTAGTTGCCTGAACTCTGTGTTAACTTTTATAACAATTGCATGCTTTTTCATAATTCTTCGCTTGTTTTTGAGGTATTTGAGATGCATACGTCTAGGATAAAAAAATAATAATATATTTTTAGTAAAAAGTATACATTGTCTAAATTTACAGACGTTCCCTTAGACATGTGCATGATCAAGTGAATTTATTGAAAGTTACCCAGTTATTTTCATCTCGACTTTATATCATATGCAATTTATATATTTGTTTTAACAGCCGTGCTCTGCGCACAGATGTCTCCTTGGTGCCACCGATACGACAGACTGCCTCCATATTCAAGCAGCCGGTAACAGTAGTCCGAAATCACGAGCCCAACAAGGTGAAGCACGATGCCAAGCATGGGGGACAGGAGAAGCCCAAACAACTGTTCTGGGAGAAGCGATTGGAGCGTTTACGTGCCTGCCATGATAATGGTGAGGAACTGGACGAAATATCACTGCCAAAAACAATTCGAACTGTCGGTCCCAATGTTAACGAACAGACTGTACTGCAATCGGTAGCTACGGCACTGCATATGCTCAATGCTGGCGTGCACGGCCAAAGTTCCACAAAGGCTGAGCTAACGAAGAATGCAATGGCATTCATGAATCCCGAACAGCCGCTAATGCATGCGGTTATCATCTCAGAGGACGACATACGCAAGCAAGAGGATCGTGTGGGTTTGGCGCGACGAAAGCTACAGGATGCCCTCAAGACATGAATACCACTGATGATATTCAATTAGAAATTCCATTATGGCTAACATATTTTATAATTGTACTATTATTATATTCACTTCCAAACTATGAGGTAACCCTATTGCTCGATTTCCGTTTCCTCTTCAAGTATATGTGAAAATTTTAACAATAAGTCTAGTTTTTTAATAAATATTAATAGTCAAACCAACTTGAAATTTGAGTTAATTACAAATAACGATAGCAGCGTCAGTTGCACATTTTTATTTTGCTTTGGTTGCTGTTTCTTTCTAACAATAAATTTCACATATAGTTTATAGTTTAAAAACAAATGACAGTTATGCATATTATCAATTTTTATGTGTATATATATATCTCTTCAAAATGTATATACATTTATGTGACTGCATTGCTTTTGGACATTTCTTAGTATGTTTCTTTTTTGAATGTGTTTAAAAATACATAGACTATTAAATCTAACAATTTACAGTTCTGCAACTATTCCAAACCCTCATCCATCTCATCGTCCTCATAGTCAATGCCATCATAATCCGTTGACGAGCGTGTTAACTGAAAATCACAAAAATAAATCATGATAAAGCATGAATCTTTAAAATATTGTTCTTAATTTAGTTAAGCTTACTTGTGTGTAAATTCCACGCCAAGCAGCAAACACGCCCATTGCCAAAACTGCTCCAACTCCTGCCACAATCTTTGTATTCATTTCAGTTTCCATAAACTTGCGTTCGGACGGCGTCAAGGTGTTGTCCGCGTGACCAGAGGATTTTGTTAGCTTTATCGAACTATAGCATTCATTTCGGAATACATCTCTCGTAATGCGACTAATGAAATTCACGAGATTTTGACATCCTTTTATGTGATTTTGCAAGGGATTATTGGGCAGTGATATTTTAAAGATTATGGCCAGGTAACTGTAGACAATTGCATCCAGTTCACTGTAGATGTCACCAAAGAACCAGACCTTGCGTCCCAGTTTACGTGATAACAAGTTCACGGCCATTTTGGCATTAGTGACCAGCTATAAAGAAATTTCACAAATTAGTTACAAAATTACCCAATACCACTGATTGCTTACATAGTCACTTTCGTGCTTCTCCATCTTATCGTTTATATCGAAACCGCCCAGAACTTGGACAACGTCGCAGGCTTCACGCTGATACGTGGATGGATAGTAGAAGTTGAATGGAAATGGTGTACGCTTGGCGTACAAACCACGTGTGGTTGTATCATAGTTGTTTGGCTCTCCATAAAGGAAGTAATGATAGTAGGCATGCAGTTGTGTGAATGCCCAATTGGAGTATGTGGTGGACAGGTGCTTTTGTTTCGATGTTAAATGCGCATCCACCGGATAACCCTAAAAGATAAACAGCTTTTATTCAAGTGGAACAATGCAGAAATTCAGCATTCAAATATTCTATAAATAGCCAAGAGGTTTATTCACCCCGTCTGTTTTGTTTCATTGGATCACTCACCTCAAGATCCAGCACGCGTTTGATCTCCTTATAGCCAGTGAATTTGTCGTTGCCAATCTGTAGATAGGGCAACTTTCCGGCACCCGACCGTAATGGATTTGTATTTGTTTCAATGTCCACAGGGCAGCGGGTGAAGCGTAGCAAACACTGTTGACAATTTCGCCAAATGACAACACTTTGATTAATAATTATTGATACGACTGATAGGAGGAGTAGCTAGCTGATTATGATGCAACTAAACTTACCAAGACACGCATACATTCGAAATCAATTGTTGGCAGTCCCCACTCCCCCTTGTACACATGTAACTTTGACCCCAATTGCATTTTGTTTAATTTGCTGTTTGTACTTTCTTCGTTAATTCAGCAAAGCAAATGCACTTGCATTGTATGTAATATTCAAAAAAATAAATTGTTGTGCCAAAATGTGCCGGACGATTCTGAGAGAGATTTCAGATTGACACTCATTGCCAGTGTTATTGTTTCCCCTAAAACTTGTCAACACTGCTGTGGAAACACTGTTTTGGGCCAAATGTTGCCACCCTGTATCATTTTGCGTACAATGCCAAAAATGGTAACTTAAAAAATATATAGCATTTTTTTTTTTTAACATTTTTAACATTAAATTTGTAACTTCTCTGCCCTTGGGGGACGAGCTTCAAGCCTTCATTAAAATGTTTTCTTTAATTATATGTAATTTCGAATTTTAAATTTTCATCAAATTATTAATTTATTGCAAAGATTTTGCATTAGAAATTTAAATTATCAAAAATTTACTTTTGACAGTGTGGCCGCACGCCACACTGTATTCAGTATTTATTATTTAACAAGTACTTTAACTCCCGCGCAAGCATATGGTCTGATATATGTATTTGTTATTGCTTGTGCATTTCGTTTCCCGCATAGTGAATTTACTTTCCTATAATAAATATTAATGAATGAATAGATACTCACGATGGCACTTGTGGATTACGGTAGTAGCTCAAGCTCAGAAAACGAGGAGACTGAGGAAATAGGTCCAGCGCCGACTATTCTCAAGAGGTAATGTAAAATGTTGTAAATCTAACATAATTCTTAAATTTAAAACGGGATAGACCGGCATTACCCACAGCAGTTTCTTTGCTGGGCACCAAGATACCAAGACAAGAAACGCAAGACGAGGAGGAGGATGACACAGATAACTCTGCTTTGCATGGTGGTCGTATAAGAAGCTTTAAGCACGAGCGAGGAAATTGGGCAACCTTTGTTTATGTGCCTGCATTCGCCTCTGTCGAGCAGCTGGAGGACTTTCAATCAGAGGTTATAGAAAAACTAGAGCCACACGTTCAACTGCAGGCCAATGAATCCTTGCATTTAAGTTTAAGCAAAACTGTAGTCTTACAATATCACCAAATTGATGAGTTTACAAGATCGCTGCAACAGGCGCTCCAAAGTTGCACCGGGTAAGTGCAAGATAATCTCAATCAAAATTAACTATTAATATACATATTTATGTTAACGTTTGATAGATTCAACAGTACACTGCATATGGTATGTTCCTCAAGACACATTTGCTGCATATGTATTGATTTGATTCTATCCAACTTAGCTCCAAGTCTATACAAATGAGGAGAGGACACGCACCTTTCTAGCTGTTCAGTTGGATGCTGCTTTTACGGCCAAAATGTCGGTTCTTTTGCGACCTGTGGATTTGGTAATGCGTGACTATCGCTTGCCACAATTCTACGAGAAGCCGTCATTTCATGTCAGCTTGCTGTGGTGCGTGGGAGATTATCAGGAATTGCTGACCAACAAATTAAAGGAGCTACAGCAGCTGCTGGAGGATCACGACACGCTTAAACTGCCCGTCAATGAAGTGCATTGCAAATGCGGCAATAAGGATTTTATTTATAAGCTGAAATAGTAATGTGAACATTGAAGTACGAGTATTTGGATCAATTCATTCCTTTCTTTTTGTTGCCATTTCCTTGCTTGGCCTGCTGTGCCTGTTCTTCAAGGAGACGTTCCTCTTCCAGTTCCAGAAAACGTTGCCGCCGACGGCCGAGCGGAGTCTTTGACCACCATGATTCAAAAGCTTCCTCTTCTTCTCGATAGACAGGATCACGAGTACTGCATAGAATGGAGTTACTAAGAGTATAGTTGCATCAGGTGCACCCAATATACTCACCATAGAACATTTATAAGCTCCGCATTTGTTAGCGGCTGGGAACGCAATTGTAATTTACGTTTGCAGGTCATAACTTCCCGGAGACAAGCATCAATAGCGCCTATGGTATAACCATCGGATATTTTGGCCATGGCACTGGTGTCCAAGTTGGAGATGCCTCCAGAGTACTCACTGTAAATGCGTAGATTAAAAATAAGAACTGGCAATCCTTCACAAAATACTCACTGCAACAGAGTTTTCCAAGCATGCGACATGGCGCCGTAATCCGGACGTGGAATATAAATGAAACGATTGTAGACCGATTGCAAAAGTTTCTGATCTGCCTCCCATGGTAAATTGGAGGTGCCAACAAAAATGACACGATCTTCTGGTGCAATATTCTTAATCATTTTAGGCAAATCTTTCTTTAAACGTTTGGGATCCGTGCGATCCGTCTTGGGTATTTTCTTCATGAATGGACGCTCTGCATCTCCCATATAAATAACCGCCGGTTGCAGTAGCCTCGATACCTTTAGCACCAAGTGTATGAGCATAATGAGACCAGATTTCCCCGGATATTTGCCCACAATATTGGCAGGTGTTAAGTCAAATAAAACGGCACCAACTTCCGTACAAATTGCATGGAGCAATGCCTTTTTACCGGATCCCCGTGGACCAGCCAGCAGAACAGATCTTATCAGAGGAGTACAGCTGTGTATGGCTTCTGAACCAAGTGGAAGAATGCAGTACTCGGTGAGTATCTGACGAATGTCACCTGGTGAAGGATTAGTTCCGTTGCGAGCTGTTAAGGCTTTGTCCCCCAGAAACTGTTTCAATTTAAGCTCAGGATATTTGCGAATAATACCATTTGTGACCAATTCCTCATAGAGCGACTCTGTACTACGATCTGGCGTTAGGTCCTTTTCCTTCTTCTTTTTACTTTTCTTTCCGGATCGACGTGTCTTCTTATTGCTCTTTTTGACCTTCTTGCCAACCATTGTTTGAAGGAGCTCAAGCTCCTGGCGCATCACATCGTCCACAGCGCGTCGAAATTCCAGCTCCACTTCTTGATACTTTTCAGCATAGATCATGTCCTCGTATGCAGCCTGGCTAAGTATACCCGTTTCGTCCTTATCGCGCCAAGTATCGTTAAAGCTAAAATTAATATTCAGATAAAGACTTCTATATGTTAATACCCTAAGCTAATTAAATATATATATTTTTGGGACTCCTAATCATTCGATTTGCTAAACTTTTGACGCTGTACTTAAAAAATACAAATGGTCTATTAAGTTATCAAAAGAGAAGTTAGCATATACATATATAGTCTTTTTTTAAAAATAGTTAAACCCGACGGATCTTGACTTGATCTAAGTGGTGCCATAAGTAACTTTAATAAAATAAGAAAATATGTTTAAATATTTCTACCAACTTACAATTCAATTTCCGCCCGAATGTCGGGTAGACAAACAGATTGAGCCGGTTGAAAATTGACATCGTCCTCCTGGTTTTCATTTACATTAAGATCACCGCTACGTGCCGGGGATTTGGATTTGTCCTTTGTTTTGCGAGACTCCTTGGAGGAACGTGCCGAGGAGCGACTGTGCTCACTCTCAGTGCCCGGACGACTAAATATGTGCAGTGAACCGCCCTGATCTTCAGATGGGAAATCGGGTAGCTTGCCCGTTTTGTCATAGCAATCTTTGATCCAAGCACGTATCTCATCGGCAATATCCTCCTTCATAGTGGGTCCATGCTTTAGCCTGATCTCCTCCTGAATTGCCACCTGTCTTGCCTCGAATTGTGCCGCATATGTTTGTTGGGCCACATGACGACGTCTGACGTCGTTCTCGTTGTGCTTTTCCAGCTTCTCGGCGCGCTCTTTGATCACCGCAGCAGGTGGCGGTACCATTCCAATCAATATCATCTCATCCATCTTACGGCGTCTGGTTATCCGACGCGCTGTGTGGCCTCTCCACATTTTCTGAATTTTCATGGCTGCCATGAGTCCGGAATCTGTACGCTCTTTCTCACTGCGCTCCTCTGATTTGCCCTTCTCCTTGCGTATCTCTTTCATAAAGTGCGCCCGGAGGCGACCTTGGCGGGCACGCTCGTGCATCTGAAGCAGTCGAATTGCTTCCATTTCAGTTAGAGGCTCCTCAAGCTCGTGTTCCTCCAGCCAGCCCAATTTGATCAAGATCTCATTCATGGTACGCTTACGGAAGTCCAACTCCTGCTCACGTTCACGCAAAAAGTACCGTGGAATACGTAGCTCCGTCTCCATTGGTGTGAGACGCAAACGCTCCACGACATCGTCATTGTAGCTAAACTCCATTAGATCAATGTTGACCAGATCGTGCTTAAGCTCCACCACACGTCCCAGGCAAGCGTCCAACAACTTGCGCACCAATTCCCGTTTTTGTGGTTGGATCATCTGTGTAAGTGTAGTAAGATAGATAATATAAGTAAGGAATATTTTTTAAGAGACCCAACCCGATGTAAGTTCAATTGTATCTTCTTATTTAATATACAAAATTTAATACAAGAAAACCAGACTATTATTGTACGGTTTCAAAATAAATAATTACACAAATATCATGTTTTAAGCATTGTAAAAATAAAAATAAATCCAATATCCATAGTGAGGAACTAGATAATTAAATAATTTGATGGTTGTAATCAGGGAATAACACCGGAACCGATTCCGCAACCGTTAACCGAAACTTGCCATAGCTTGATCAAAACTGAACCGATTTTCAAGTGGAATGTCAGGTTGATCATAATTTGGCCTCTTAATTCATTCTGCATTTAAATATTTGTAAAATCGCTTAAAAAATTTTTCTGCTTCAAATCTAGCTATTAATTTGATGTCATATTCATTATAAAACGACATCTTAACATTTTAAAATGTTTCAAAATGGATTTGTTGTACCGTTACGTACCGGTACGATACCGGAACCGAAAGAAAACAACCGAAATAGAACCTTTTACCGAAATAGTTATTTTGGGACGTACCGGAACCGTACCTATATTTGTTTCGCTTTGATTCCCTGGTTGTAATTTCCAACTTGTAACAAATCAAGGTAGGTAAGGTAAGGTTATAGAATATATAAATATATAAAATAATTGATATTTTTTAATTGAAAATTGACAACACTATTTAGCGTGACTATACATATAATATAAATTAATGTTTGTCATTGATACTTGCATTATCGTAGACATCCTCCAGACGATTGCTCAGGCATATATAGCGTAGATAAAACTCATAGAGACTAGATTGAAGCAATGCCTTATTCTCGGCAGCGGCAGCCACAGAGCTCGAAACGGCACTAACAACACCACTGATGGCTGCCACAGTCGTGTCCACATTCTGATGCTGTCTCTCATAGTCGATGATGGCCAACTGTTCGCATTCATGCTGCGATTGATGCCAAATCTCGTTGAAATATGCACTTGACATGACAGACGCTATTTTCACAATGCTTGTTATTTGAGTCATTGAGTTTGGTGTCCAGCAAAACCGTTGTCATGGTTCTGCTATAGGTAACTCTATGTAATGCAAGTACTTTTTAATTGCTTGCAACAAACATTTGTTTATCGTCCGATTCACTTGTTTTTGTGTGCTGTCATAGAATTTTGAAGTTCTATTTAAACGCATCACTATCCAAAAATATAATTTAATTGAAAAAGAATTTTTTTACTAACTTATTAGACCACCCTTGTATTCTGTATCCCATTTATAAATTTTTTATTTAAATTAGATATAAGGAAGAATGATTGAATCGAGCATTAACAATCTTCTTCTCTGTCAAAATGTTTTATTTAGTAGTTGATGCATGTATTTGTAAATGATGATACACATATTAGATATAACAATGGTAAGCGAAGAGATAAATACATTACTTGGATTAGACTACACATAAATGTACGTACATAAATAGTTAACAATAGCAATAATAGCAGATTATTAGGAATGTGTCTGACTCTTAGAGGTTGTCTGGGGAGCAATACTTAAGCATGGATTTGGTATGCTTAAACTGTGTGCCGCTTGTGGCCGAGAGCACTTCGCTGATAAAGCTCTGGGAATTATGTATGGTTGTGCCGCCCAAAATCACTTTGTAGCCAGCATTATTTAGCTGATGAACAGTCAAGGCTTCCTCGTAGGTGGTGCCACCAATGATGAAGACAACCACTTCCTGAGGTGGTCGTCGGAATGGCACAAGTTCCGAATTGATGGCCGGATATAGTGGATCTAAATCGCGACCTTTAAACACATCTTCGAGTGTTTCCTTTAGCAGAGGCGTGTGCTGTGTAAATACGTTCTCAACGCCCTTGAGGCCTTTGATCAGAATACGTGTCAATTTGACGGCATCCGTGATGCGTACCATGTTAAATAGATCGCCTTGGCGTATATGCATGCCAGCGTACTCGATTAAAGCGGGCACAATCTGTGTATTTCCGCCCCGGGATTTGATCACCTGCAGCAGACCTGAAGTCTCACAGTTGGCATGACGTTCATACCGTAGAGCATACAAGGCCACCAATTTGATGGCATCATCAATGCTAACACGCTCGTCGGCAATTAGTTTTTTAATGCGTTGCAGCTGAGTTGTGTGATCCGCCTTGCAGGCCATTTCCTGCTCCAACTCGGATACCTCGAACAGATTACGCTTATTCGTAATGGTGGACAATTCACCCATGACGCATAAATGCTTCTGTACGGTGCCAGACATTTTCTTGAACTGCGGATATGATTCAATAAAGTTCTTCATGTCAGCAATGCTCTCGACCTTTTTATGATCGTTGGCCTTTCGTTGAAACTCCTCCATCAGTTGTTTAATGGTTGAACCAATTTCACCATAATTGGCATACATGTTGCTGCCATAGAACTCGTCCTGGTCGCCAGACAGAACTAACTCCTTGAACTCCTTGGGCACATTGGGTCGCTCTGACAAGTCGACGCGATTGTTGCGTATTTGCAGCAATTCATGTACCATGGCCTGATACGACCATTGATGCAGCAATGGGGTCACTGGGTCATCTCTGCGGTCCAGGATTAGCAGTAAAGGCGGCGCAGCGCCATCAATATTCCCACGAAAGTCAAACAGAGTCGATTCCTTTGTAGTCTGATCATGGATTAACTTGGCCAGGAGCTGAGCAACCTGAGAGCCAGCCCGATAGCGTATAACTGGATTGATTTTTAGTGATAATAGCACGGCCGTAATACCCTGCATGCTGTGTGTCAATGCATCCGGCAGCCAATTAAGATTCGTCATGCAGTTGGGTATGTTCAGTGAAAATAGATTGGGATTGACACATAAATAGTCTGCATACAATTCCTTCACCTCACGCACCGACTCTGATTCATCGCACTCCGCCAAGTATTTAATGTCCGTACGTGGTATAATATTACTAAAATCTATATAAAATACGCATACGAATTAGTTTATACATATCTTTGTGTGTTTTGTAATATACTTACATATAAAATAGGCGCTATATTTGGGATTGCGAAGCTCATTGGCTAGCAGTTGAATGTTTTGCTTTGTGGGGCGTATAAAAACAATGCACTTAAGGTACTTTAGACGCTCGTTGGAACGTCCAGAATCGATGCGTTCGAATAGGTAGACTTCCCGTTGCAACATATCCGACTGACTAAATGCCATAGATATTATACTAGTCTGTAAATGTAATTGCAAAATTGTTGTTTAGTCTGTCGCATTCATGTGGATGTCGTAGTTAAGTTATAATTAATACCGTTTCCTTGTCTAGCAATATGATTTTCATGCCTGGTCCAGATTCAGTGCACATCTTTTCAATGTACAATTTAATACCACTTATTAGATTCATAATTATAGCTAGATTTTAATTGTAATTTTTTTCTATTTGCAAAATATTTTTTATCAGCGCAAACAGCTGTTAACTGAGTGAGATGTGTTGAATGCTACCACCCCCCATTAGAGTTGTATCATATCTCTCGGACCATGGCTCGGACTGGTTCATTTAGTTCAGTGAATAGATCCTTGATTGATTCGAATCCCATTACATCTCACTACAGACACACTGATAATATTTTTTTAAAATTATTATGTATTAAAATTAGGATTAAATAAAAATAAATTTTTTATTAAATAAATATGAAATTCATAATTTTATGAAAAAATAAAATGTAAAATGTTTGCTAACAGATATAAAAGTTAAAGACTCAATTAAATTCTGTTTCATATAGTAATTTGTTATAAACAAATAGAAACTTCCTTAAAACCCATATCAATACCATGACACCATCGTTCATCAAAAATTGATCTACAGAACTGAATCCTTCAATTGAACTACGATGAACAACTCTACCCGCCATCGAATGTAATCGTATGTTATCGATACTTATCGGCCTGCAAGAGCGCCTGAGCTCGAAAATCAAAAGAATGACGATTATTTGTACTTGTTTACTAAATTTCAAGTCTTGAGAAATGTATTTGTTTATTTGCTGACAATAATCACCAAAAGTTCAATAATGCTACGTGTAATTAAAATATACTCGAAGCCTCCAACATTTACAACTTAAGGAATATGAATCACGTTCGTAAGGCAACAATAAACCACCATTAAAAAAACAAATATGTGGTCATTTGTTTCAACTAGAAACACAACTTAATATAAAACGCAATGGGTTGATATGCGTCTGTTACGTTATGTGCGTGTCCAAATCGATCTATCAGTATGCAATATGCATTGTTTCATTGAGTCACAGCCGGCTTTTCTTCCTGTTCCTTTTGCAGCTTTTCCTTCTCCAATTGATAGTTGTACGCACGTCCAAGTTGCACCACTTGTGTCAATCCCACAAAAAGATTGACGGCAAACAAACTGTAATTTTTCGGTATAATGACCAGCGAGTAACGTGACCAGATAATACCAGTGGCAGCCAATGCGCCGCAAGCCGATACGGAAATCGTGTCAGCTGGACGCGCCAGGTCGCTCAAGCCAGCTACAACAAGGCCCTACAAATATACAAAAAATAAGTTATATCATAAAAATTACATAGTAATGATAATTTGATGATTTTTAGAAAAGGTTTATCAATGACAATGATTAATTTTGAGTTATTTTGTAAAATTCGTACTTTAATCGTTATATTTGGGTACAAAAAATGATCATAACTTATGATTTTTATATTAATTTATCAAACTCAAAATCACTTTCAATTTATGGAGTGAGAGGTGAGGAGTGAGAATTTTTTTCCGCAATAATTTGGTTTTTCTTATTCTTGTATGTTTATTCCTTATCATTATTTCTAGTCCCTGCAATTCTCATTATCAGCCGAGATTTTGCCGACAACATACAAGTATGTTAATGATAATTCTGACGCGTGTAAAATCAAATCAAAGCCACACAGATACACACGCAGACTATCAAACGCCGACAAATACAAATGCGCAATTATCACATATATGTACGTTTTTTATAATCAGCTGCCAAAACAGCACCAACAAGTTATAAACAAATAATAATAAAAGGCAATAAGTATACTACTTAAATCACACGGCGGCACTCTCGCACAGATTTCATTATTATTGCCATTTGAGTTGCTTTATATCAGCAACAGCAGACAGAGAGATAATGAAAATTAGCGAAGGTCATGCTGTCGAGATTATGTAATGGGCTGTCTGTCTATCTGTCTGTCTGACACTTACCCATTTAAATATTGGAGCCCAGAAGAAAATCGTCTTTGGACCTGAAGCATAAGTTTAATTAATAAAAATAACAAAGCGCGTTTATTTTTGAATTTTGCCAACCTGCAGCATGCATCCACAGTGGTCGCATCTTTGCTGGCACAAATTTGTCGCAGACGCCAATTATACCATTGTACACCTTTGAATGGATGCCCTTTCCAGCGGAAGCTCCAGCTGATGGCGGCGGTGGTGGTGGAACAGATGGTGGTGGCGTCTGAACGGTTGTTGACATTTTGTTGTGCGAAATATTCGGAATATTTAATAAAAAAATAATTCACTCAGCTGCGCGTGCTGCGAATGAACAGACAGTTTCACCCGTACTGTTCACAGAAGTGAATAAACTGTTTTCGACGGCGAATATGAGTGTGAATAGCAATAGCATTGAGTTCATTATTGTTGGCGTTGGCGTCGCCGCTCTGGGCTAACAGTGTGCTATTTGTATGTATGTTTGTATGTGTGTTGAGTCTGTGAGCACGAGAGAGTCAAACACATACATAGATACTTAAATATACATATGTATTTACATATAAACAGCTGTGAGTTTCTGACTTTCTAAGATGAAACTCGTTTTGCGAGCAACTTTTCAAAAATATTTCTCAAAATGAACACAACTCAGTTCACTTTTTACTCAATCCATGTGGAAATGCAACGTCCTTGACCTTGGCCGTCGCATGCACCTGTGCTCTGTGCCAATTTCCGCTCAGCAATGTTGACGGAAGCATATAAATACGCATTTAAATGCATTCACATTATCTCTAGATATGTATGTTAATGCATATATCTAAAAATAAACATTAAACTGTAGTTTGTCTCTCGCGTTCTCTCTCTCTCTCTTTGCCTCCTCTCTGCGTGCATCACGCGATATTCTGCTGCAAAATATGCGGGTAGCTTACATACTTACAAACACAAGTGTATATCGGTAAAGTCACGATAAATATGCATAATCCACATTCCAAATCGAAAAGTATAATCTCCATCATGACTATGAAATACCCTAACAAGTACTTGCACTCATTTTTGCTGTTATTCAGGAACCATAATTAAAAATATATTTTTTTGGTATATTAATTTTTGTAACTGCACAGCAGAAAATAAAGGGAAAGAAATTAAACTCTAACTTTAAGCTTTTATGC
The DNA here is from genome assembly GCF_004354385.1 of Drosophila innubila. Classification (NCBI taxonomy): domain Eukaryota; kingdom Metazoa; phylum Arthropoda; class Insecta; order Diptera; family Drosophilidae; genus Drosophila; species Drosophila innubila. Next base: position 11,578,649 of record NW_022995380.1, read on the forward strand.
AACAATCATAATATTAACAATACATTAACAACTTTGCTTTCCTATAAATAAATCCTAGACTTTAATCAGATATTTATAGAGCTGCTTTAAATTTCGTAGCAATTCTTAAAGTATGCAATAATTTTTGTAACAGGTATCTCATAGCGGGGACTCTTCTTTAGCGTTCTTAGTTTTTCATTATTCCGTTCATTGCTGCTGTCGCATTAACGATTTAAAAGTCGATAGCATTTTCCCCACATCGAATATCGATGTATCGATATTAATATATAGCTGCGAAATATGAATCCAGAATGAGATGAACTTTCGGAAAATACGTCACCTTGTTAATAAATTCACCTTGATCAAATAGATGTACATACATGTAGCTACGTATGCATAAATATGTATTATCTCACAACCTCAATCAAAATTAAGTATGTATGTATGTAATGCATATACAATGTGATTCACAAATATTCCTAGGAACACTGAGTAGCACAGTGAGGCAAAATAAGTATATTTTAATCTGGAGCTGGTTAATGCGCATCAATACTACTACCGCCTCTATTATAATCATATTATTATTATTATGCATATGTACATATAGTATGTATGTACTGTTTGACCATCTGTAACTTGACTATATTATCGCCCCACCCTACAGTAGAAATGTATACAATTGTTTTTTTAATTTCAGATTGTTGATTATGTTTGAATTTCCTTCAAATGTAAATAAAAACCACATAATATGCCGTGTTTTATCGTTTTCATGTTAGAAATGTATATGTAATTTCAATTACAAATCAAAGGCGTACATATCATTAAAATTATTCATTACAAATCAAATAGTTCTACAATTTTTTATCATTCCTGTGTGTTTTTGTTGCTGTATTTAGCACATTTGTTGCAATTGCAATATTTCGTTAACGCCCTTGCAGCCCATTGGGAGAAATACTTGGAAGTGAGGGGGAACCTACATTGAAATTTTAAATATATTTAATTACTTGAAAATATAAATAACTAAAAGAACTATGTGTTTTGCATCGTACTTTAGACATAGTTTAATAAAATATTTGTTTTTGATTTACTTTTTCATATACATAAAGCATTACGAAGTATGTACGAATATAAATTTAGTTAACACAGAAATTAAGAAAAATAATTGCTGCAATGATTTTGTTGTGTTGTTGTATGTATATGTTTGTTATTGTATATATAACCAAGCTGTCATATAGAATGTGCATATTTTTTGCATATCTTCTTGCTGTCAGAGTTGTTGATGGGCACGGAGTATCGCTCGAAATTTTATTGCTATGCTATTAATCAAAGTATACACACTTCAGGTGTATACGCTATTGGTTACTCCTCATCCATTATGTTAAAAGTTGAACGAGTTCATTGGTAGTTTGTCAGTATTCGGATCAAAGTTGTATTCTGTACCATCAGAGGTCGGTGCCAGGTTGGATTGTTCGCCCTGTAAATAAAAAATTAAACGCATTTTAAGAAAACTGCTGAAGGGAAAGAAATAAAAGGAATTGGGTAATTTTACCTCTGTGAAGTATTTTTCAATGATTTCGTATGCCAACTTGTAAATCTCAACATTCTCATGGCTTTGCAAGCGCTCAATTTTAGCCAGTCCCTCGCACTCCTCAATCAAATTGGCAACCTCTTCCACATGTGATCCGGCCACCTTGAGCATGTTGTTAAGACCATCGAGAACAACCTGCAACAAGAATAATCAATTGAGAAGATTATTGTCTGTTTAGAATCTTTTCATTAAACATTGCTTACGTTGATCACTTGTGTGTCCTGGCATGAAAGCAGATCGCAGAATGGTGGAATTACACCTTCCTTGATTAATGTAAAAACTTGCTCGGGTCTTCCGCTAATGGTCAAATTACTAATAGCCCATGCTGCTTCCTTCTGTGTCTGGAATTCACCCTTGCTCAGGTTGTCAATGATCTTTGGCAACAGACCGACATTAATGACGGCCTGCACCTGTGACTCATTGCCGGCGGTGATGTTTGAGAGGAACCAGACAGCCTCCTTGCGTATCTTCTCCTTTGGATGCGACAGGAGCGCCGGGAAGTACGACAATGCGTCGAAATTGAGTACCACCTGTGTCTGTTCGTCTGATCCGGTCACAATGTTGCCCACAGCACGGAGGGCTGCCGTCTGCACCTTCACCTCACTGTTGCCCAGCAGAGGTATCAGCTTGGGAACAACGCCACTATCGATAACCATTTGGATTTGATCGTTGCCGCCATCGGTCAAGTAACTGATGGCCCAAACCGTATCGACCAAAATGTTTGTGTCAGTGTGATGGATCAGCACATTGAGTGCGGGCAGGATTTCGAGTATAGTGGCTGCTGGTGGTGGCGGATCCTTGTTTCGGCACAAATTGACAATCACCCAGGTGACATTGCGCAAGAACGATATGGGAATATCGGGTTTAATAAACGACAGCAACGGCTGCACAACGCCATGCTTAATGACAAAGTCACGCAATAGTGGACCATCGCCAATAATGTTTCCCAGCGCCCACACGGCTTGTTCGCAAACATTTGGAGCGGGTGAGTTCAGTAGTTGAAGGAAGAGCGGCACAGCACCGGCGGCAACCACCTGCAAATCGGGAGAATCAATTATTTAGTCACTCTTCATAGGGTTTGTTTACAATTGTATCTTATTTGCTTAAGGAGACCTGTATGTAAAAATATATTGAAATGCTCACCTGATTGGTTTGATCGGAAGTTCCTGAGGCAATGTTGGTCAATGCCCAAGCGGCCTCAAATTGCAGCATTGTGTGATTATGTTGTTTCAGACACTCAACCAGAATAGGCAATATATCGCTGTTGATCAGATCATTGATGGGTGGATTCTTATCAGATGAGAGCAATTTGCGAGCTGCTTGAACGGCGGCCAACTGTTGATCCGGCTTGGAGGGATCAGCGGCAGCTAAAGCAAGCTTCTTCAGATTTATCGAGTTAGGCAACTGATCGTCCTCATCTGTGTTCGAATCCATGTTGGGTACATTGCGTCGCTTTAAAATTGTCTCATCGCGCTTGTTCTTGCGAAGTTCCACAGTCACTTCGTTACGACGACGACGCATCTCCTGTTAATTAAAGTATATTATAAAATATTTGCTAATATTGTTGTATTTAATGCTCTACTCACATCCTGATCCTTTCCTTTGTTTTTAAAGTTTTGCAAACGGTTTTGATCCAGCGACGTCATTTTCACTGTATTTGTGTCTGTGTATGTGTGTCTGCCAATAACCTCCAAACAAAATTGAAATGCTTGTGCTGTTGTTATTTCCAATTAAGTCAACTTTATCGTTATCCACTTCTGGTTAGTTATTTCAATTATACGCGCAATGCAAATTTAACCATATACACACACAAACACCAATACAAACAAAACACAGGGCATGGCAAGAAACGTAGACGTCCATTCGTAAGTTCCGACAAAATCGACATCGAGAGAACCAACACAATTACATGGCAGCACGCAGTACGCAGCACGATGACAATGACAGTAGTGGAAGAGGGCAGAACCATCAGGCGAAAAAAGAAATGGCGATTAAAAATGTTGCAAATAAGTAGTTGAATCGCTTATTTAACACATTGCAATTGACTGCAATTAATTTTAACTTACGTTTCCTGTCAATTCCACCCGTTTTGATGACCAGACTGACACTTTGGAGGTCTATCAAATAATGATTAAACCTTTTTTTGTTATAAAAATTGCAATTCGTGACAGCGACGTGACTAAAGTTGGCTGCGCTTGACAAATCTGGGGATGCCAACTTGATTACACAGCTGAAATATTATATTTGAAAACCTAACATCACTAACATATTTATATCGATTCAACACAGTAGTGTGAACACAAAAATCGATGTATTGCAAAAGGCTATCAATTTTTTATGATTTGTTATCGATGGTCAACTTATTTTGTCGATATTGTCGCCCATCTCTGATAAAAATTAAAAATTTAAAAACGCAAAAAACTCAATAAAAAATTAATAAATGTGATAAAAATTTAAAATACTAACTAGACAAAATTAAGGTAAACATTTTAATGAAGGTCTAAGGCTTTTAATCCCAAGGGGAGAAAAGTTGCAAATTTTATTCTGAAAAAAATATGTGAAAATGCAGAAAACTCCACCAAAAATTTAGCAAAAGTTTAAAAAACTCTAGCTTCAAAATTAAGAAATTGTCAAAAAAAAAAGGTAAAAGTATTTTCAGTTACCAGTTTTGTCATTTGATCCAAAGTTACGCATATTGCCAGATCGGTGAATTTAGCAGGGTGGCAGCCTTTCAGCCTAGTGGCAACATTTGGGCCAGGTGGCGACGTTGTGGGTAGAAAAGCGTTTTGCAGAAGAATATTTTCGTTTTAGATACAACCGACCCGGTTGTGAGTTGGTTAACTTAATATATATTCAATAATAAACTAAAGTAAACTACATACAGTTTAATGCGCATGTAATTTAATATCCGCTGCTCGTTGACGCAGCTCTGGAAATGACTGAAAAGAAGGAGCGTGTTACTAATTTGGATCAACAACAACAACATCCACCAGAATCGGAATCTGCGACTGCGGAACACAATGCTCCGACTGTTATAGTAAAAAGTGAGAAGATTGACATTGAGATTGAGGCAAAGCTAAGAGCATTGAATGCCAAAATAAAAGCAGAAAGTGCCACGCCCCCAACGGGCTGTGCCTCTGATAGTGACGCCAGCAATAGCAACGATTCGTCGCAAGACGATAAAAAGCAAATTGCACCTGTTAAATCGTCCAATGAAATTCTCGCCGAGTTATTTGGTGTATTTAATGCGGCACCACCCGAGGTGTTGCTGGATGACAAGAATTTGCTAAAGAAACACAAGAAATCCAAAAAGGAAAAGAAGAAGAAGTCTCGATACAAACCAGACAAATCCGATGGGGAATGCTCGGATTCCGATTTGGCGACCGGTGAGGGGAAGCATAAGCATAAGAGCAAGCGAAAGAAGCATAAGCACAAACACAAGGACAGCAAGGACAAACATAAGGATAAGGATCGCGAAAAGTCAAAAGAAAGAGCCACGGTGCAAACAGAGGAAAAGACCGAGAACCGGAAACGACATGCACCAGCGGATTCGGACATATCAACTGTGCCTGCTAAGAAGCAAGTATTGCCACATGACCAAAGCACGGATCGGGAAAAGGAGCGAGATCGGGAGAGGGAACGTGAACGAGAACGGGAAAGGGAGCGAGAACGGGAGAAGGAGCGGGAACGAGAACGGGAGAGGGATCGAGATAGAGACCGCGAAAGAGATCGAGACCGGGAACGGGAACGCGGTCACAATAGCTTTTACAATGGTTATGCTAAAGATGGCAATGGCAGAACGTCTAAGATTAAAACGGAGCGCCGTCAGTCCGACGAACTGTCGCTTTCGGATGAGGAGACATATCTGCGGGAGAAGGCGAATGGACGACGTCGTTTCTACGGCGGAGATACGAGCACAAACACACGCTTCAAACAGGAATCCAATGACAACAAGCGTCACACCAACACCACGTCAAGGTACCGAGACAACTCGAGCTCTAGACAGCGTACACGTTCCCGATCCCGATCTCGATCCCGTGATTTGTGTATAGATAAAAAGCGTCTGCTGGAGATTGCGCGACGTAACGCCATCAGCATGTTTAAGCGGGGCAACATGGCCGGAGTGTCCGACATGACGCCGGAGGTGAAGGACAAGGTGCTGCTGAAGATGCGCTACGGAGGACGCACCGTGCAGGATCTCACGGATTTTTGCAAGAAAATCTCCAACGGCGAAATGCTGTCCGACCTCAGTTCCGACGAGGACTCGGATGTTGATAAAAATGGTAATGCCAAAGCGTTCCATCATCCATTTCAGCTAAAAGAGCGTGAGCCCATTGTCATGCACATCCGCAACTCGACGCCCATAGTACCGTCCGTAGTGCGCCGAGAGGAGCAGACTAAGGCAATAACAATGCAATTTCCCGTCTCCTCGGGTCAAGTGCATCGCATGTCTGAGGTGTGGGTACCTGTGGAACCGAAGGAGCCTTTAATGCCACTCCCCGTACTGCCACCTGCTAAACAGGCAACCAATATGTTTAAGGACGTGCAACGGAATGTGTTTGCCAAAACCATACCCCAAGAGGAGCAGCAGGAACCCGCCTTTACGCCAGTCACTATACCTTTAGATGACCCGATACCGCTGCCAAGTGAAAGTAATGGCAGTACATCCATGCCATGTCCCGAATCGGTGCCCGTCCCCGTCAACGTTTCCGTACCAGTGCCTGCGCCAAGTGTCCCTGTGTTTGTTCCAGCAGCAGCCTCGGTCACTCAATCGCCTGCATTGCTGACAACGCCATTTGTGCCTGAAGTGCCCATACCGTCGGTGGCACCGCAGCCAAGTCCCTCGATATTTCCACAGGCCATGACGCCCAGCATGGATGTGTCCAGCATAATAACGCAACGTTTAAGTGCCATACGACGACTGCAGGTGAGCTTCAAATATCCATTAAATGTGGAGAAACTATTTATAAATCAGTACAAAACACAGAACAAAGCGATTATTATTATTATTTTTATTAATAAGTTAAATAAAAGTTAAGTTAGTTTCTTTTCTATATTGAAACGTATATTAAAAAATATCTGCTACTTGCTGATTATAAGACTTTATTATTTTAAATTAAATTTTTATAAGAAAATAGAACTCTTGCTTTTAATTTTTAAAAATAAAAATAAGAGTTATTAAATATATAATATTAGATTGAGAAATAAAGTATTATTATTATATTTTTTAATTATTATTAAATATTCATCATTAGATAACTATTTTCGTTTTTTTTTATTTAAATATTTATTTTAAATATTATTTTAAATATTTTTTTTTATTTGTGATTTATTGTAACTAAATAAAAAAATTAATATACAAACTGATGATCATCGGCCTTGTACATTAACAGGATAATCCAGGTGATTCCGAAGCGATAAAAATGATGTACAATGCTCAGCGGGACATGACATGTTGGGCATCATCGAAGCATCTGCCAGGTCAGTTCACGGGCAGCACCGGTGCCCAGGTTATGAAGGTGCGTGAACTGAACAGCGGACCACAGCTGTGGGCACGCCGTGATCAACTGACATCGACAAAGCCAGTTACAGGTGGCATGGGCATGACGTTGTTGCAAAAGATGGGCTGGAAGCCCGGCGAAGGATTGGGCCGTTCGAAGACTGGCTCACTGCAACCACTGCAGCTGACTGTAAAGCTGGACAAGCGTGGTCTGGTATCTCGTGAGGATATTAAACAGCCACCGGCGCGTCAAATTGCTCCGCGAGGAACTAAGAACGCAAGTGCCATAAATATTGCACAGGCTGCACTCACTGCTCACGAAAAGCATCCGGTTTGTGTGCTCAATGAACTGACATCAAAGAACAAATGGACACCGCCGCAGTATATGCTGAAGGAAGACTCGGGTCCATCCCACAGTCGCATGTTTCTCTTCTCGGTGGAGATCAATGGACAGACATATACACCGACGCAAGCTTGCAATAACAAGAAGGAGGCCAAGTTGAATGCCGCCAAATTGTGCTTAAGAGCTTTGGGTATTTTACCGCCCAGTTAAGTGACAAGATTGCGTTAATTCGTGATCGTGTCTGTAAATTAAGCATAATCTACTGTTAAGACTATAGGTAGAAATATTTGTATATGTTTCTGTATATATTTTAAAATAAACTAATGCTAGCAACTGGTGCATTTCAAATGTTAACGTAAAAGTTTAGTGCATTGCATTGAAAAGCTCTTGCTAGAGAGCTTTTTAGCTCTCTCTGCTTAATCAACAAAGAACAGTGGTCCAGATATGCTTGAAATGCGAACGAATTTCATATCGCAAATTTGCTAAAGACAATTATTTATTCGTACACTCATTGTTGTAAATTATTTTTTTTATACATAAGTATATTGAATATAGAAATAATTAAATACTTATTTAAAAAACGAAACAAATTTAAAATCGGCAAGTTAGTGGGTTGGCAGGGGTTTAAATTTATCACTTTTTATTTTAATGCTGTTCGGAAAGAGCAAATCTTATCTTATGAAATCCTGACCTACAATATAAGTTGAGGTATAAAAACTGAGGATACGAACAAATGCTGGGCTGACTGAATTTTCTATTAAGGTGTCATTTGGCTAAATCTTAAGCATTCTCATTTAAGATTTATTGGCTTAAGCTGGGTTTACAAATCGAAAATTTAGCTATCGAAAGCACTAGGTGGCAAGCTAGGCACTAAGCTGTGACGCAGTGCAAACCCAGCACAAGAATCAAAGCTCGCTTACAAATTTGCAAATTTCAAGCTCTTTTGCGCAAGTACATAAACAAAACAAAACAGCTGAGCGGATAAAGCTGGAGAGGGCTAACACCGACACATGCGCCCGATGCAGTTAGATGTGAGAGTGTGTGTGTACGTGTGTGGGTATTCAATCTCTGCACACTCTCTCGTCGCCATCGTGGCTTGAATAAACATTGAAGGTCAGTTCACGCGGGAGTGTGCTACAGACAACATCTCATCTCGTATTGGTTCAGGATGTGGTTAAAGCATCTCAACTCGTATCACTATTTATGCCACTGGTGTACAGGCACAAAACTTTATTGAGTGACCCAGGTTCATGGCAGCAGCATCCAAGTGCCAAACATTTGTGAAAAGTTTCAAATGGAACAGATGTTTTCATCCTACTCCAGCTGTGGCCAACAATATTGAAATTAGCGCAAGCAAATAGTGCTTACATACATATGTGGGAGTGTGCGCGGGCGTATGTGTGTGTGTGTGTGCTTAGAGTTATTTCTGAAGTTGCATAATTTAGATGAACACAATACGAACTTAAAACTTATAAATATGTATTACATATGTACATATGCAACGATGTACGCTTACAATTGCAATTTGGACCTGGATTGATGTTGACCGTTGGTTTAGTTTGTTTGTTGCTGCAGCCATGGAAACGTGTCGCACTTGTGCAAAGTGCGATTTCGAAAATGGCAACAACAACTATTGGCTGGACTTGTTCCATCCAACCCGTTGGCAGAGTGAAATGGCCCAAATTCGCATGGAGTTTGTTAACTGGAAGTTACAGGCAAGTCGATATTATATTTGTTAACTCTATTCGTTGCCAATGCAAAAACCCACACATGCAATATGAGAAAGTTTGTGCGTTGCATTTTAATTAAGCTTTTGATCATGCAACGGTGGCTACATGCTATCGTTATCGATGACGATAACATTGGCTGCAAGTTGCTTATCGGATTTCAAACGGACACTGAAAAAAATATTTTTAATTGATATAGAATATATAAAATTTAGAATACTTGAGGAATCGTGGTGTCACAGAAAGCGAAACAACCCGAAAATTAGTCGGGATTTATTAAGATAACTTAACTAGTCCAAAATTTAATACAGAACTTTGAAATGGTATCACATATATTTAGCGTGGCAAAGATAGCCATATGAGTAGCTCGTATTAATAAAAATAATTTATCTTAGATCTCACCTAACGATGGACTGCCACAGAAAATATGTAGCGATTGCTTTACGAAATTCTGCTCTATTTACACGTTTCGAATGGCTTGCCAGGATGCACAATTAAAGTTGTCGAATATTTTTGATAAAATCGATGCCAACTTAATGTATGACAAAACAGAAGATGACCAAGTTAATAATGATGATGATGATAAGAGAACAGAAGCGATAACAGAGACAACAACAACACAAAACACTGCCATTATTGAGGCCAAATCGCCAACGCCCATAGAAATCTATGTAGAGACGATAAATATCAACGAAACACAAACACTGCAATTAGATAAGGGAGAAGAAGATTTTTCTACAGATTTTAACTCCTTAAACATCAGCTATGCTTGTAAATTTTGCTACAAGCCACAAGAGAGCTATGAACTGCAGCATATGCTTTTAGAGCACATCAGTAGCGCCCATGATCCGGATCAGCCATATAACTGTCCAGAATGCACGGAATGCTTCCAAGATGCCGCATCTCGTACCGTGCATATGAAGAACTTCCATGTCGTTAAGCATTACGCCTGCGAGGTTTGCGGCAAAAAGTACGGAGATCGTCATAATTTACGACATCATGTTGAGAAATATCACTCGGAAACGGATTTCGAATGCAGCCTGTGTGAGAAGCGTTTCTTTACCCGCAAAAGTTTACACTACCACATGAATTGGCACAAACCGGAGCGTCAGTTGAGATGTAGACACAGCGGTTGCGACAGATTGTTTATCAATCAACGACATCTCAAGTGTCATGAAGCGACTCACACCACGGGATCCCGAAAGAGTGAATACTGCGGTTTTTGTGGCAAAGGTATTTACATATTTATGCATACGTATATATTTATTTTACCTGTTATTTATTCCGATGTATATATTCTTAATCAGCGTCAACTGTCGTGCATTTAAAAAAAATAAATAAACAGAGTACCGGGTATTTTAAAGTTGGGGACTCGTTTAAAGTTTTCTTTACTTGTTTATACATATTTTGTATATGCATATTTCAGCTTTCATTCATGTTAAAACCTTACGATGGCATATCTATCGACAACATGGCGGAGAGAAGCCTTTTAAATGTGCCATTTGCACTGAGGGTGAGTTGAATTTTGGCAGATATTTGTACATTTCCCAATTCAGACTATCATCAAAAGTCATCAAAGCATTTGCTGCACCTAACTTATTGTTGATAAATGAAGTCTGTATAGGAAAATGTGGAAAACATAAGGAAGTATCTTTTATTTTGTGAACTTTTACCAATGAGATCATATTGGAATTTTACTAAACATATAAATAACTCACAAAATGAAAGTTCCAATTACAATAAAAGAACTCATTTATAATATCCATCTGTCGCATCATCAAAACATTCATCGCAAACGCTTTAAGATTTGTCATTAGAGCATCATTTACTGTGAAGAAGCCACAAAACCGCTGCTTTTTGTTGTGTGTTGTGTCAAGTTGTAAATGCAATATTATGGTAAACATGACTCAGCTATTTTATGTACACTTATTAGCCAAGCATGCCAGTAAAAACTTTATAATAAAATATTATATATACACCTATGCTCCGGACAGCTGCTTCAGTTTGCAATATAAGGTTTGGTTTCACTATTTTTGCGAAATATTTATTTTTTGGTACATCATTGAGGAAATTTTGAATGCTGTAATGTTAATTAAAAACTTACAATATTTTAACCGTAAAATTTAAATAAATGACTGCCAGCCAGGGCATAGGTGTATTTCTAATTTTTGTTCAACTTAGTTACAAATGTTTAGCTCTTAATTAATTCACCATGCATAACCAATTAAATCCACCGTATAAAAACCTCCCGGAGAACAGCATGCCAGCAACTATTTCTGAATTATCGTTAATGTTTCATGACACCCAAAAGAATAGTGATATTAATATTCGCAATCCTATTTTGTAACTAATTGTAAAGTTTTATTAAATGTTCCTTCAAAGTTTTTGCATCGTATGCTGAGAAACGAATCCATATGCTTGAGTTGCATACGGAAAATCTCACACATCAGGAACGTAGCGAGTGCATGTTCCAGTCCTGCCGCCAGGAGTTTGATAGCGAACAGGACCTCATCCAGCACATGAGCGCTGAACATCTACAGCGCGAACCAGCTGCTCCAATCATTGCCAACAATAAGCGCGTCCTCCAACGGAAGAGGGAGCGACAATATACAGGACTTTTCCAGTGCGGTAGTTGCCCCCAACGCTTTAATATGAAGTCAGCCCTGGAACGTCACATGGCAGTGCATTCGACTGATCGATTACACGCCTGTACCCATTGTTCCAAGCGCTATAAGCGTGCCCAGGACTTGAAGTGGCATATGAAGACACATGCCAATGAGAAACCCAATGTTTGTGATGTTTGTGGCAAAGCATTTGCCCTCAAATATGTGCTAACGCAGCATAAGCGGAGTCATGAGGGTAAGTTTCTACTATCAGAATACTTCAATACGTGTTGGGGTATCTAACGGCCTGGGCGCAGTGTATTTTTATAAGCGTTTGTGCACAAAAGCGTTCTTTTTTATAACCTACTTTACCACTTTTTGCAGTTCTTGAGAAGAACTTTAAGTGTGATACTTGTGGGCGTGCCTATCTATTTGAGAAGTCGCTTCGTCTACATCAACGTGTCCACACAGGCAATACTTACTACAAATGCGATTTGTGTCAGGAACGATTTGTGACTCACATCAAGTTTAAAAGTAATTATGAAACTATATTAAACTTGTCGAAAAATAGCTATATTATTTCATTTTCAGCTCACATGAAGAAGGCACATGATACAAACCAGTCTCATACTAAGGATGCGCTGGACGATTTGATCAACATTGTGATTTCCTAATTGTACCAATGAAATACTCCAAGTGGAACAGAAATGTAGAATAGTATCAACACTATTTAACTAACAGTTGGCTACGCTTTCAAAAAGCCAAGCTCATAATAGAATTTTATATAATTATATTATACTTCCTATGAACTACAATAGACCATACCCTCCATTTATCATTATCATGAGACTAACCTTCATTGCCTGTACATACATACAACATGTATGTATTTAAATAATTAGATACATATACAGATCATACACAGGGTCAAGTCAAGGCTCATGTCAAGTAATGCTGAAAGCTTTATACTCTGTAGGCCGAAAACATATTACTCATATATTTTACTTAGAAACGCTTTCCTCTCACAACACTCTACATTAGATTATAGCTCTCAGATTAATACCCCTAATACTTTAGTATTTCATTATCCATCCAAATCATAATTCAAATACATAAATTTATACATGCATATTTCTATTTATTACTCGTAAAATGAGTAGTGTACTATTGGTGACCATTTAAGTGATAAGAAAGAAAATGTTATGAAAGTATTTAAGCTAAAAAGCAAGCAAAATTTAAATGCTCAAAAATATTGCATTTATTTAAGACAAAAACAAAAGGCACACGTATTTACAATTATGTGAAAACATATTTTAAGAAATAAGAATATTATGTGTAGTAGGGGTAGCGCAATATATATACATACATACATATTTACCAAATTGGAATTCCATATACATATATATGTACATACCAATAAATTAATTAATTGCAAAGTGTTTTATTTATTTGGAAGGTAAAAACGAGCTTAAATAATGTACTCAAACTTTCTTTTCGTTTTTTTTTTTTTTTGTAAATCAAGGAATCAAAATCTTTTCAGTGTGCAAAGTGGTTCCGTTAGTCAACTGATTTAAATTTGCTTAACCGAAATCTAAAATTTGGAATACCATATTGTATGTGCTGATAAGTGGTGAATTAAGCTGTAACTGACAATCTAAAAGTTAAACCATAGGTGGCGTATTTATGTTTGGCAAAAGACAATAGGGTATCGCCACAGTTTAAAGCGTGTGGCAGCCTTAAATCTCAGAAAATCTTAGATTGTATTATTTAGTTCTCAGAAAATAAGCTATAAATCGAGAAAATTCTTTAAAAAAAAATGCTAGCAAAAAAAATTGAAAATAGTTACAAAAATTCAGAATACCTTTTTTGGAAATGTACGTTTTTTTAAGGTAAGACAAATCGAACCAGATCTCAAATTTTTACTCGATGGGCAACCCTCGGTTGTTGGTTGCTTTTAGATTCGCATAACAAACACGTCAGTGTTTTAGGTTTTTAAACAGCAAGTTCTACCCAAATTGATGCAAACGTATTGCTGACCAGCAATTAACGAGTCGGGCACCGATCGAAATGGACACAAGGCTACAGCTTGTGTAGTATATATCGTTTAATATAATCAAAACCAAGACAATATATTGCTTAACCAAAAGCGGACATAAAAATACACGGCGGCAGTGGTAACAACAACAACAGGAAGAGCAACTAGAAAGCAGGTACAACGGTAAAGATTAGCAGCTGAGAGATATACATAGATAATCGGAGAAGAAGAAACTGTGCCACGCCAAAGTAGTATCTGCAAGTGTGACGTGTGTGTCGAGCTCGACATTGAAGTTCATTTCTTCTCATAATCATAACTGGTTAAGCCGCCCACCAGCACGCATACATATACGCCCACACGCACACATACACATACATATACATATACATAGAGAGGGGGCGCAACATGGCATTGCCATTGAGCGATCTGCTTATGTTTGGCAGCGGCGAAAAGAAATTGGCTGCTTGCGTTGTGCTGCTGCTGCTGGAGCTATTTATGGAAGGTAGGTCTAATTTTGATGATCATAATGATAATATTGATAAATTCGTAATAAACAAATTGTATAACAACACGTCACTTTCATTTCAAACAGGCGCCGAAGCAGGGTCAACAAATCAAGCTGACATTGACAACCATCTGGAGCTGGGCAAAGACTTTTTGGCTCGTGGTCAACTGTCGGATGCACTGACGCACTATCATGCGGCTGTTGGTGAGTAAAGTCACCATGTGAATCAATTCAAGTTTGTTTACAATAAATCCATATTTCAGAGGGTGATCCTAACAACTATTTGACGTTATTCAAACGTGGTACTGTCTATCTGGCCCTTGGCAAGACACGATTCGCCATACAGGATTTTAGTCGCGTGCTGGAGCTGAAACCGGACTTCACAGCGGCGCGTAGCCAACGCGGCATTGTGCACATGAAGAGCGGAGATTATGATCATGCGCTGCTCGACTTCGAGCATGTGCTCAGAGAGGAGCCACAAAATGGACTTGTTAACGAGCACTATTCGAGACTGAGGCCCGCCAAGGAACAGTGGGAACTGGTGCAGCATTTGATGAATAATAACGATGATCAGAATGCAATTGGCATGATAACACAGCTATTGGAAATTTCACCCTGGTCTGTGCAATTCCGACAGGCACGCTCCGATGCATATCTGAAGACAAACGATGTGCTTTCAGCCATTTCGGATTTGAGGCAGGTGAATCGCTTGTCCCAGGACAGCACCGAGGGACACTATAACATTGCGCAATTGCTGTATAATATTGGACATGCAACAAATGCGCTTAAGGAAATACGCGAGTGTCTTAAGTTCGATCCTGAGCACAAGCTCTGTTTTCCATTCTACAAAAAGTTGCGCAAAGTGGAAAAGCAGCTGGTGACGGGCGAACAGGCGCGTGAGCAGAAACAGGCCGAGCAGTGTATAAGCGCTGGTGAGGCAGTGCTTAAGCATGAACCTGAGGAAACTATGATACGCTACGAGGCGCACAAGTTGCTTTGCTCCTGCTACACGACGGACGAGCAATTTGGCAAGGCATTATCACAATGCAAACAGGCACTGGATATTATGAAGGATGCTCAAGTGTACTGCGATCGTGCCGATGCGCTGCTGGGCAGCGAAATGTATGACGATGCCATACATGATTTCCAATCTGCGATCGAAATTGACGAAAACAATGCGAGGGCCAAGGAGGGCATACAGAAGGCGAAGAAACTGCAAAAGCAAGCTGAGCGAAGGGATTACTATAAAATTTTGGGCGTTAAGCGTAATGCTAACAAGCAAGAGATTGTAAAAGCGTATCGCAAGGCGGCACAAAAGTGGCATCCCGACAACTTTAAGGATGATGAGAAGAAGGTGGCCGAGAAGAAGTTTATCGATATTGCCGCTGCCAAAGAAGTGCTCACAGACCCAGAGAAACGACGACAATTTGACAATGGCGAAGATCCACTGGACCCAGAAAGCAATAGCCATGGCTTCCGGGGCGCTGATCCATTTGCACACTTCCAGCACGGTTCGCCATTCCAGTTCAAGTTCCATTTTAATTAAATATAGAGCTATGTACTGAGGGTCAGATGCCATTGTTGAGCAGGTTTCTTTGTGATTATTTTCAATTCAGTCAGTCAATTTCCTCTACATCCCAATTTCTTTCTTCACCCACAACATCAACATTTGCTGCATTTCTACCAATCCCAAGCCTGTACGATTTTACACTTGTTTGTGCTGCAATCAATTCTTAAATAGCGTGTAAATAGTAGCCTAAAGACAATGTCCGATAACTGAAACGCAAGACACAAAACAACAATATAAAACACTGAAAAAATTAAATTTAATTAGTTTATTTAATAAATTAATTGTAATGTAGTACATTTTTCTAATTATATATATAAAAAATGAATAAGTGAAACAAGAACAGATTCAATTTTTGTTCACAACAGGGGGGAAATCGTGCTGATATCAATCCACATACTACGTGGCCTTTATTTGAGATTAATGCAATTGAATTGATTGCACTAGTTTACATGCAAACTCACATTGTGACACATTTAAAAACCACTTGCCAGCTAAACTCTGAAAAAGCATAACAATGCTGTATATAAAAAAAAATTCTTACCATAGAATAAAAATACATCGACATAATATTTTGACGTGATTTTTCAGAATAATTAAAAATAGGATCTTAGTTTTCAAAACAAAACTCGGCTCCAATTGGATTAAATCAATTTATTTCAATTACCGTACATTTTTCCCATACTTTTTCGAAAACTTCAAATTTTCATAGCTTTGTTAAATCTTAACCGGTTTTCTTGCAGATTCTTTCTTGAATTTTTACATTTCAATTTTAAACTGAATTCATCATTATTTTTATCTCATATGTGTTAGAGAGAGTGGGTTTGCTAAAGTCTCACAAAAACGTACAGTTTGCTTGCCTAGTGTTATTTATTTTTCGGTTCGGCTGCATAAAGCTGAATTTATACAAAATTATTTTTTCGAGTTTTCTTGAATTTTATTTATGAAATATAATCGTTACAATTATTCATTATATTAATAAGCCTGGTAACAAACGTTCGTATATAAGATGCTTACATACAAATTTACTAAGTCAAAGAAGCGTTCAGATTCAGGGTGTCAAAACGACATAAACCAATGTAGTAAGCACAACAGCAATCATTAGAAAGAAGTAAAACTTGAGATGATATTTCTGATCCAAAGTCCGAAGCATTAGACGAAATTGTTCCCTGGGCGAGTCTTGGTCGGCCTTCGCTAGGGTCTGACGTGGCTGTGGTCTGGACAACGGTGATGAGCGTTTTCCTGCATTTAGCTGCCGAGAAAATGTGCTCAAGTAGGGCGACTCGACGGTGTTGCCATAAGATCGCTGCTGCTGCTGATGAATATCAGCTTCAGGCTCACTGTCCGTATCCAAATCCATTGGCTCATCATTATTTGTGCGTTGATCATAGAACTCGTTCAGCTGGGGGTACAGTGTATTTGCCTGATACGTGGGTTGGATAAGGCGTCCTCTTGCAAATCCACTGTCTCCAATGGTCTGACGCTGTCTGATTGTTGCATTAGGTGCACTTCCCGTATTGAATGGTGCCGCAGATCCATTGTATGTGCTGCGTTGCGGTATTGGCTGCTCATTGTAGTCCGGAGTGTCCTCGTAATAACTAGTCGAGTTCAACAGAGATTGTGTCAAATGCTGTCTAGGTAAACCCGAGCTATAGGTGCGTTCAACACGAGGCTCATAGCTGGGCAGCGCATGTGAAGGTGCAACATGTGGACGCTGGTAGGTATGGCTTTGCGGCTGATCATCTTTATCTTCATAGTGTGGCTGATTCACCTCACGCGTATACGACGTGGTCAACACTCCAGATTTGGTCAACGAAACTGAACGACGCTGACGTTCATCTTCCCGTTGTCCGGCATTCGAATATTTGAAGCTTGGCGATTTGTTCATGCAATAATCATCATCCTCAGACTGTGATCCGACATCCGAGACTGTTGTTGTTGTTTGCATAGAACGGACTGACGAGTTCTCCAGCGGATAATAAATGTCAGGCGCAGCTGCAGCAATTGTGCGGCGAGTATTGTTGTTGTTGTTGCGACTTGGACTTTTACCTGCAACACGATTATTGTTCGCATTCATCTCAGTGGACGGTGTCGCCTTACTGCTGTGAATTGTTTCACGTCTAGGTGTCTTCTTTGCCGCTGAAGTTGCATTTTTGCTTTTATTCAAGGGAACGCCTAAAATGGTGGCGCGTAGTCGACGCAGAATCACTTGGCGACTTGAATCGGTGACCGGTATATTGGGCAGGCCATATTGCAAGCATTTATCATGCAGCTCCTTGTTTGAGATCGTATCAAGGTAGGATAGGTCCGACATTCTTTCAAACGCTTGTGAAATACGGGTTTTGTAAACAAAAATAGCGATGTCGTCACTGTTTTGAATTTTAATTAATGCGACTGACCTTCAATTATATTCTTTATAATTTGACTGTTTACTGTTTTGTGGTTTTGTGTGAATAATACTTATAAAAAAGTACGAAAAGCTCTATTTTCTTTTTTTTTCTTAGTATTTAAAGTACATTAAGATGAAAGAAACAACATACAGCAACCAACTGAAACACAAAAATGACTTGATTCCTAAAGACTTGGCAGCACTGGTGTGAAAGGCTGCCATCCAGCCCAAAGGCTGCCACCCAGCCAAAGTCTGACAAGTTGTACCATTTTAGGTATTTTGTCAAAAAAATTCCTCTTTTTTAATATTTCTTAGTATTGAAGTTAGAATTTTTTAAATTTTTGCAGAATATTTGTTCAAGTTTTGTAGTATTTTTTATTTTTTTTATTTTTACTTTATTGCAAAGTTATTGCATTTTGCAATTTCTATTAACTAAAATTTAAATTCGACAACGTTTCTATCGTTTGTTACGATACACATATCGATATATGTAAGCACGAATACTCGATTGAAATTTGAATATATATCGACATATTTTCAGCGACACTCATCTCTGGCTACAATTCTGCCTATCGGCCAAAAAATACACAACAAAACAATCCAGAACTTGTGTTTTTTTTGACAATAATTAAGTGCGCCGCAAACATGTCGGTAACAATGCGGATTTTCACAGCATCGCGCAATGGTTAGTAAATAAGTTGCAGAACTTACAATAAGTGAAAGTCAACCGTTGTATTTAATGTAAATTGCATTGAATAAGGTTATGTAAGCTTATGTCATAGTATAACAAATCCGCAAATTTGTCAATATTGAATTGCCGTTTGATAAATCAATAACAATATGTATTGTGAACAGGTCAGCGCATGTTTAGCACTACTGGCGCTCGAATGCTGGCTGCCCAGAGGGCCGAACCGAAAGACATTGTGGAAGTGCCCAAGGGCTACGTTTATGTCAACAACAAGGAGCTGAGCATGGAAATGCAGGATATCACAGATCGTGCTGCATCTACAATGTTCTTTGGTGAGCTTTTCCGCGGCTTTGCCGTCACCTTGGCGCACATCTTCAAGGAGCCGGCAACAATCAATTACCCGTTTGAGAAGGGGCCACTCAGTCCGCGCTTCCGTGGCGAGCATGCCCTGCGCCGCTATCCAAGTGGTGAGGAGCGTTGCATTGCGTGCAAGCTGTGCGAGGCCATTTGTCCCGCTCAGGCCATCACCATTGAGGCCGAAGAGCGCGCCGATGGCAGCCGGCGTACAACACGCTACGATATTGACATGACCAAGTGCATCTATTGTGGATTCTGTCAGGTAAATACAAATCATATAATTTATGATAGGTGGTCAACTTCATTGTGTCTTATTTGTAGGAGGCTTGTCCCGTCGATGCGATTGTTGAAGGACCCAATTTTGAATTCTCGACAGAGACACACGAAGAATTGCTCTACAACAAGGAGAAGCTGTTGTGCAATGGCGATAAATGGGAGTCGGAGATTGCATCCAATCTGCAAGCCGATCATCTGTATCGTTAATTTTTATTGTACATATTAGAATTTTTGTTTAGAATGATTTTCCAATTAAATAATATCGTTGCCTGGATTACGTTACGTGAACACACACATTTACATGGTTGTTGTATTTCAAATAGATACATTGCCATACTTAAATAATACATTTCGATATTGGAATAATGCTTGTAACTTGTAAATTCCATTATTGACCTGGGCCCGCCAGGCTCTTCTCCATGAACTTCTTCTTGGCGAAGCAGGTCCACCACTTGTTTGGCTTGCCATCGTCTGTGCCAAATACTTTCTCCACTACACGATTACCGGTCTCGTGACGAAGCTGCAACAAATACTGACGCATAAGGTCGGAGTCTTGGGCAGATTGTGGTTTGGCGTAAACAGCGTTCAATGGAAAACCTGCGTCACCGGGTATATCAAACTTGGAAATGGCCAAGCTGTACATCTCCTGCTGACCCTGAGACTTGCTGGTGCAGCGTGTCAGCCGCTTCAGACATTCGGTGATGTAGAGCGTGATATAGATGAGCACACGGTCCACTTCCGACTGCAGTCAATGTATAAATCAAATTAATATTTTAATAATTGTAATATTTAATTTGGGACCCACCTTCACTTCGTATGTGCGAAAGAAAACGTTCGCTTTGAAGAAGTAAAGTGACTCATCAATGATGTCGCTGTCCACATTTGCACTTGGAGCTGGTCCTCGCACCTGCGTACGCAGTGGCAAAATGGCCATGTTACCAACTTGTTGGCGAAAGTCCTTGATTTGTGAGTGGTATGCCTGGAGAACATGTAAACAATAGATAAGAATTGAACAAGTGCTATGCTTGAGGTCTTGATTTCGACGAAAACCAAACCCATTAAAATTTAAGGCTTTTCAATCGTTCATTGATAATGGAAATAAGCCTAACTACTCACCGGCATGCTGAAACTTTAGTTAGCAATACTATAATTGTAGTTATTTATGTTATTAACAAACTATTTGTCTAAAAAAACACCCACTAAAAAATATTAATCAGTATTACGGTGTATGCAAACTTGTTTTTATAGTCATGTCGCAGCAAATAACAGGTTGGCAGGCTTCGATAAGTTGCAAATCGATAAGTTCAAAGTAGTATTTTTGTTGTCGATTACAGATATAATTCAAATGAGAAGAAGAAGCATACCGCGCAACAATTGAATCAATTTCAGAAGTTTGAAAAAAGGACTTGCCAGAATAATGAATCCACCGCGAGGTGGACGTGCACCATCTCGCTTTGTGCGCGGACGAGCCCGTGGCGGAGGTGGCTATCGTCCGTACTTCTACTTCCGACGAAATGGCCGTGTTATACCTGCAGGCGGTAATGGTCGGCCGACATCAGGACAGGACCCGGCTGCAGATTCTGCAACTGTAACTGCAACGGTGACTGCAAGACCTAGAGGCTGGAATAATTCCCGCTCCGGTGGCAATGCACGAGGCAAGCGTGCATCAAATGCTGTTGATTGTAGTTTTTTGCGTCCGGAATACTATGTTGCTCCTGAGGATGCGCAGCAGGTGCGCAGTCTACTCGTGGACAATCCCAGGGCATATCCAGGCTGGCGCTTGTACTTCCTGCGCGACGAATACGTTGCGGACAGTGAGCTGGCGAAACGCATTATCGCCGTGGAGGCGCACTTCCAACGTAACCCGGACGATTATTCTATTGCAAAGATCCGTCAATGTGGATTTTTCAAATTGTCGGCAAGCTGCATTCAGAACGATGAGCAACTGCAATTGGTGTGGCCAACGCTGTCCGAGGACATGTGTAGCAAGCCACTGCGCACCTTGTCCATCATCGGGCTGGCCATGCACACGGTTGTCGTCAACGATAGTCTGGATGCAGCTGACGAGGCGGCGACCAGTGTTTTACCCGTTGTCTCCACTAAAGATAAATATGTGCCCCTCAATGAGCCCACGCAAAAGATCTACGTGCGTCCCGAGGGCTTTGTGGCCGTGGAGCTGGTGAACAGCATTACCCAGGTCCGGGTGGACAGCCTGTTTGCTGTGCGCGGCATTGTGAGCAGCGTGGGTGAACCCACGTACAGCCTGGCATGGCATGCCTTCCGCTGCACTCGCTGCCAGACGGAACAGGCGCTGCGACAGCGCGGCAACTTCACGCCGCGTCCTTATCACTGTCTGAAGCCACGATGCGGCGCTAAGGATAATTTTCTAGCGCTACGCAGCTCGCCGTATACTCGACTCTTGGTGCGCCAGATCATACGTCTGGAGGAGTCCAGTCTGTCGCTGCTGACCGACTACGACAGCACACTGCCTGGTGAACTAGATATTGAGCTGCGACATGATCTGATCGATGCTGTGCACGTCGGACAGGAAATCGTTGTTACGGGCGTCTTAAAGCTTCGGGAACTCTGTGATAGCAGTGATTCAATGCCAACGACTTCCTCGTCGGCAGCAGGAGCATCAGTTGCTGGTGGGGATCTGCAGGCTTACTTGCGTGCTTGTAGCCTGCAGGACGCGCGTCACGTGAATCGGGAATTCAGCAAATTTGATCTGGAGGCCATTGCTATGATCAATTCGGAACCCAATAGCTTCAAGCTCCTGGTGCAATCATTGGCACCGGAGGTCCATGGCCATGAGCTGGCCAAGGCTGCCTGCTTGCTGTCACTGCTGGGCGGCACAAATGAAAGCTCCATCAATGTGCTACTCGTTGGCGATCCCGGCATTGGCAAATCCACAATGCTCCAAAACTGCGCACAGACAACGGAACGTGGCGCCTACATCAATGGTAAACGTGGCATCCAAGCGACCAATCAATTGGGCATCACATTCAGTGGACGCAATAAGCGTGTCATGGATGCAGGTGCTCTGCTTTTGGCCAACAGTACGGGCCATTGCCTTGTGGATGGTGTGGACAAGTTGGCCTCCAAGCAGACACTCCTCTTGCAGTGCATGCAAGGTGGACAACTGAACCTGCCACTGCCAGGATCCTTTGCCTCCTTTAGCACTCAACCCTCGATAATTGCGTGCGCCAATCCGCAACGTGGACAATACGATCAGGCGCGTTATTTGCTTCAAAACATACGCATCACACCGGCATTGCTCAAGGAATTCCATTTGGTCTATGTGCTGCTGGACAAGCCTTCAGCCACTCGTGATGTCTCCCTGACGGAGCATGTGCGTGCCCTCCATGCTGGCTCTAAAAAACGAGCCCAGATTGCAGCTCGCTTTGCTCTCAAGGCCAAGAAAAATGACTCAGTCTGCGAGGAAACCGTCAATAAGAGTCTCCCATCAGTGGATGAAAGGGATAGCATTATGGAGCAGGATTATGACTTGGACAAGCGATTGGAGCACAATCCATTAAAGTCAGAGGAACTGGATCTGCTGCCTCCCATATTAATTAAGAAATTCATTGCCTATGCCCGTCAAAATGTGAAACCAGAACTAAACAATGATGCCGCCAATGAGATCAAGTGGCATTTCCTGGAGCTGTGTCGTCGCAGCGAGGCGGAGCACGAGCAGAGCCAGATTGGATTGGGGTGAGTGTTAATTATAGATTCATTTATCTTATGATATTTGTTAACCTTTATTTAAGTTAAGTTACTTAAGCACATTAATTAACTACTAGAATAACTTTAGCATAAGTTAAATGTTTAGCATTTCCACTGATGACAATAGCTTAATCGCACATAAACAATGTTGATTAATTGCAGAAAATATAACTTTACAGCTTAAGGGCAAAACACTTTTAAATAAACTTCACTCAAGTTCACTCGTTTCGCTAGATTTGCAATAAATTGAAAGCAGAAGCTCAACGCTATTTTGATTGTTCCTTTAAACTGTTTTTTCTGTCGCTGTCAGCAGCTGCAATTCTCTTGCCAGATTAATCCAACGTTTAAGTAGCTAGCATAAGCACATGTCATCATCCTTAATAATAAAGCTTAAACTATCGCATCAGCTTGAGAAGCGAAGATACCGGCAACTCTACAAATATGGCCAAAACCAGGGAACCCAAATACGAGGCACACAACACGTAGAAAATGTAGGCAAACTGCAAAGATATTTAAAAAATAATTATTATTGTTGAACAACTACTGACCTTCTTTTGTCCCAATTGAATTTGTGAACTTACCATTGTGCCTGTACCAAAATAAATGGGATTCCGCACCGTGGACAGCGCTACGCGTGCCACCAGCAGATGGACTATGAAGGCGCCATAGGTGAGGCGACCCAGGA